>NC_089979.1:169243849-169876275 GCF_036417845.1 Apteryx mantelli
CAGCTTCTCAGCAACAAAAGCAAACCCTGTCCAATACATATGTGAATTCAGTTCATTTTTTTTAAACTCCTTTCCTTCATTAGAGATTCCAGGCATTTGAATATAAACCACAAATTTTCTCTGCAAAGCCACAGTTTCCTCTCAACACAGACGTATTATATCTGCTCATGTCAGTAGGAATCTTTATCTTTTGAAAGGAAAGACATCCTAACAGGAAAACATCGAGGTGTCTTTTACTTCCGGAGAGCCAGGCCTGAGCTTCTGTGTAGGACAGAGGTAGGAGATCAAGAGAAAAAATAAAACAGGAAATGGTTAACAACCAGGGTGCGTAGCCTTGAGAGCTGCCCCTCCAGAGGTCTCCTCCAACCTCAATTATTTGATGATTCTAATAAAGAAGCAGGACAAACTTACCATGAACCACTTGTGGGACAGACAGTCCAAAGCACTAGGCCTGGCTCTGGTAAGAGAAAAGATGATCATTTTAGGAGCAAGGCACTTTAAACCACCACGGCAAGATTCTCCTGAGAGTGCCTGCATTGCGTGGACGCATGCACACACACCTACATCTAGGTATGACTTTTTGCTGCTGTTTTGGAACCAAAAAGCCAGACAGAAAGACTCTTTCAATCCAACGTTTTCTTCCCATGAGGTAGAACAACCCTTCTTTTTCAGTCTTGGAAAGGTTTCTTGCGCTGAGGCTCCCTGCCTGGAAGGATCCCATGGCCCCCTTCGCAGAGAGCCTCTTTAAGGGAGTCAAGAGCAGCCCTAGGAGTGAGCTTGACTCCCCAGGTGACCAGAGCAAAAATAGCTTTGGCACCAGGCAAAAAGGATATAAATGAAATTAAAAGGTGAGCGCCTGCATTCCTGCTTTCAAGCCTCCTTCTGCACTTGAAAGTGCTTAACCAATGTGGCCCATATTATTTAATTCCTGCAAAACTCCCTCGACTTCAGGTATTTGCTAATGCTCTCCCCACTTCTCCAAAACATTTCAGAAACTCATCTGCCTGGAGGGGCTTGGGAGTAAGGCGATCACCATACTAGAAGCAGACCTGTTTTGGAAACTACAGGCAAGTGTTTTTCACATAATGAATAAAGAGGAGCTGGAATCAGGGCATAAAGCAGCTCATCTCACTCAGCTTTTCACTTTTTAAAACCACTGCAGCTCCGCTGAGCTCAGGCCTGGCTGCCGAGACACCGTCTTTGCACCCTGTCCGTAGGAAGCACAAAAAGGCACTTATGCGGGGCGCTGCTGTAGGATCCGTTTTATAAAATCCTTTGCGTCTTCACTCAAGTGAACGAAATCAGGAAGGGTCCATGAAATTTCACCGTTCTGGATATTTAGAAGGGTTCCTCTGTCGTTCTCTCCAGCAAATGGAGACTTGCATGTTAGGCTTATTTATTTAACACCATAAAATAAAAACAGATATAGATTTTAGACTCATATTTGCTGTTCAGCTGACTGAAGCACAAATGCTTACACAGAGCTTTAAAATGCCTGAGGGACTCATGCATGGGACACGCAATGCTGGCGAACGGTGCGTTCACCTCCCAAGCATCTTTCAGCCCAGCATGACAAGGCACTTGACCGAATTATTTATTCCTGTTTTGCACGTAAGGAATTAAGGGCTTGATTTTGCACAGCTACCGGAGGATGGTTGCTCGAATGGGCAAGGAGAAGACTGAAGCCAACCCATGAGAGTGGCCGTGAAGTCTCTAAGCAGAGACAATCACCAAAGTCCTTGCCAAACGGGAAAGAGTAAAGGAGAAAACGACAAGAGAAATTGCCCTCGTCGTGGAAGGACTCCATGCGTCACTCACTCCAGTCCCTCATTTGAAGGTGCTGGAGGCTCTGACTGATGCGGGACTAAGCGATATTGAATGAGTCTTTCCAAGCAGGTTTATTTACCTTAAGTATGTGATGACTCCAACAGCCCTGAGGAGAAAGGGAACACTGATGTCAGATGTCAGTCACTGCTTCTCCCTCCTTTGCAAACACACAGCCCCCTTTTCCTGCCACTTGCCCATCTTTCAAAGGAAAATAAATCCCCAAAGCTGTTGCTTTAACCCTGGCTTTGTTTTTTTTCCCCTTTAGCTGAAATTGCACCTATATAGCATTAAACATTTCACTGTGATCAGAACAGCATTTTTAAAAATTGGTCTCGAGTACTCCTCTGTTTTCAAAGTACACATAAAAGACTTGAAATGTATTTTTGGAGTTTGTTTGGCTTTTTTTAAAAAAAAAAAAAAACTCTTAGGAACAGCCTCTCTAGTTGGTGCCTCTGCAACAAAGATCACCTTCTCTAAGATGCTCCTTGGCATTAATTAGCTGTCAGAGTTCAATAACGGTTGATCAGAACAGACAGAAGGAGCTTTAAAGAGCCCTGATGGGTCTTGGATTCCCAATGTTCACTTTCAGTTTCCAGTTGTTACTATCACTATTCCATTTATCTATGAAATGATAAATGGAGACTGCTTTATTAATTGCACCAGCTTTATCAGCCTACAGCATAATTCAATCATTAATGCCATTTTTATACCTGTAAGAATGTGGTGTATTGCAAACATTATGGATATGATCAGTAGAAATATTTCTGCACAACAGACTCTCTGTACCACACTACAGTAAATTACCCTAAGGCTGAACGCACATGCAATGCAATGCAATGCCATATTCCTAAGGAAACATCTGTTTTAACCTGGAGGCTTCAAATTCATGCTATTTAGCACAAAATTTATTTTCAAAGATGCCTGTTACCAGATATCAGTCGCTTTTGAGACTGGTGACTGAGAGACGATTTCTGGGGCAACAAACTCTGGAGACCCGTATTTGCTGATCTGAGGCTCATATGGCGTGATCTTCTGAGCAAATCCGAAGTCACAGATCTTGAGGTCTTCCCTTTCAGGATAAACCATGAGGATATTCAGAGGCTATTAAATAAAACAAAAAGGAGGGCAATTGCCCTTGAAAGAGGGCAATCTTTTATGTTGTAAATAAGAATAATTCAAATAAAGAACACACGTTCCCTGACTGAGTGGCTGCTCTAAACTAGACGTGCCGCTGCACATTACCTTAATGTCCAAATGAAGGATGTTGTTGTCATGAAGGTACTTGATTCCTTCCAAAATTTGCTTGATATACAATTTGACCTAAAAATTAAATCAATTATTCAACAATTAATCATTAAACAATTAAATAATTAAAATTAAAGAAGGTTCCTGATTCCAGCCATCTTTCATAAGTGTGAGGAAGCAGAGGTTGAACTAGAAATATTTTTAAAATTGGAATGAACTTCTTACATTAGCCCTTGTAGGTGAAATAAAATGTGAACCAAATATTACCGTGCTGAATGAAGCTGTGCCCAGTGTGCAACCACACTATCCTGCTGGAGCTGTTTATATATGAGGAAGCCCTTGCTTAAAAAAACAGAAACATGCGAAAAAGAGATACAGAAATTCCCAGCTTTGATGAACCTTACCTTTAGATTTCAGACTCATCTCTGGCTTGATATGAATCAGGCAAACAGACTTAAAAAGCAAATACATTTTAAAACTGTGTTGTAAACCCATTTTTCTTGACCACGTGTAGAGCAAATACAAATAAACCTGAACGAGGTGTGAAGATTCACAGCTCGCTTCAACTCTGACATTCCTCTAGCTTTGACATTTTATAGTGTTAACCGACATTTTCCCAGAGTATTTCTGAGAAAAATCCATTTTAGCAGTAACTATGGGAGAGCTGGCCACTAGACCTTGGGCCATGCGAAGCCTTTTGCTCTTTGAGCACACAGGATCTTGAAAAACTTTAGAAACGACCATCTCAGCCCTTGGTTTGGAGACTGCAAAGGACCAGACACAAGTAAAGTCACAAGGGGACAGAGCATTATCAAAAAAAAGCCAAGATACAGGAGCTCCAGCTGACAGAGGGCAAGGAAATGGTAATATTGATAGAACAAGTACAGTCTACGTTAGGCTGGATGCAAGGCTGGTGTTCAAAACCTCTGGCTGTTTCTAGTCACTGCCTGAAGACACTCTACTTAGTAATGAAAGCTGCCGGGGATACATTTTAAATATCGACCCTGTTTTGATAGATTATCACTGGTTCATAAAGATATTCCTGATAGTCAAAATGCAGCGGGAAGCTACTCTTTGCTGAAGGAGAAGCAAGGTGGTACCCACCAATTTGGGACTTTGAAAGGAGAGAGAAAGATTACCTCTGCTTCAGTGACAACACCCTTCTTGAACAAACGGTCGAGGAGCTCTTCGCTGGAGCATCTTGCAGTGGCATTAAGGGAAAATGCAGCTACGGTTAAATTCTCACTTGTGTTTTGCATCCATCTCCACCCAACCGAGACAGTTTGAAGTAAGAGTGAGCAGAATTCACAAGGTATCTCAGGCAGCGCGACACGCACATGATCCCTGAAGGCCTCTATTGCAGAAGTGTCCTCGCAGAAGTGCAATGGCATTGGCCTGCTCTAAACTGGTGCTCCCCACAGGCAGGGCATGGTAGGGATGAGACACGTGCTACAACGTACCTGTTGAGTATGGGCTTTTCCCCGGTGCTCACCCAGACTGGATCTCACTGGGACAGAGCCCTTAACTCCCGGACATTTCAGAAAAGAGCTTTGGTGCTTAACAACTCACTCACACTGTGCACACAAGTGCCCGGACTTTTGCTGGAACATGATACTTCAGTGACCGCTGTGACCATAATGCCTGAGGAGCTCACAGAGCCATGCTATGCTGCAGTGTGGAGGAAGACTGGGTGTTTGTTCACCTCAGGCAAAAACTAAATATCGTTATTTGTTCAGTTAGTTACCAGCGAGCTCTGCCCAGTACTTCCCAGCCTCCTCAGAAAAGCAGCACAGAAAAGGATACAACTCCAGGATCAAAATCAGGGTTTTCCGTGTTTCAAACTGATCCAGCAGCCTGGTAATTCTATCATGGGACAGGGGGGCAAGAATATCCCTCTCCTGATGTGCTCGAGCCTTCGTTTTGCTTCGCAGAGGTATGAATTTGGCAGCACAGGACACTCTGTTCCCTTTGTGCACAACTCGTTTCGCAAAGCTGAAGCAGCCCCTGTGCAAAATCAAAGGACAAGCCCTGCTCAGGCTTGGTTCAAAGCCCTCTGCGCAGCAGCTGCAGACCTTTCCAGGTCCCAGCCTTTGACGGCTGCCTACTGCTCAGGTCTTAAACTCTCCAACATCACAAGCTGATTTTCCTCTGTGCGAGGTGATATTGCCCTCTCCTGGCTGCCTCCAAAACTAAACAACCAACTTCTACGGAGTGAAAAGCTGTTCCAGGTGATGCAGGCTTGCTGCTGGATCCTTGGGATGGACGTGGGGCTTGTACGTACGTCGCCATGGGGCTGTGACGCCGATATCACCCAAGGGTGCAGCTGTGGGTCCATCACAACCCAGAGACCCACTGGAACACGTTTGGTACCAGCAGATAAGGCAGCCTGCTGGTCACAGGGCTGTCCCCGAGTACAGAAGCTGTCTTGCCAGGCTCTAGCTGCTGTTTATTCCCATTGAGGCTGGAAATCAGAGGAGGGGTCAGATGCTGGCCTCATCTGTGCAGGCCACCAGGTATCTGTTATGGTGGGGAACGGGTGCTGCTGTCCCACCAGGCAAATGCAGGTATTCCAAGGAAGCTGCTGGGTTTTCCCAGTGGCAGTACTTAAGGTCCATGTCTTGGGCACCCTTCCCTGGGTACCCTTTGGGTATTGCTTTGCCTAGATAGCATCAGCACTGTTTCACAAGCTGCTCAGAAAGCTGGGACGGGTCCTCCTTACTTTCAGACTCTTTAGACAGCGACTTGCTCTGTACCGAAGCAGCAGCTCAGACGGGCAGTTAGATATTCCCTGCAAGGACGCTATAAAGCTGGAAAATTATTTACCTTCCGATCTCCTGCTTAACCTCATAGAGGGAATGGAGCTTTCTCCGGGTGGCCACTTTCTTCGCTGCTTGGTCTTTCTTAGCTTTGGCAATGAAAGAAAAGGTAAGGATTAATATTCAGATTACAATGCCTTGCAAATAATGCGCAAAACTATCACAGGACAACTTAAGGCAGGGAAAATTATCAGGGTCCTTCTCTAAGCTTCTGCACACAATTAGGTGTAGCTGTTTGATGAAAGAGCCTGCCAACATGGACTTTGGGGCTGTATCTTCATCTGACATACATCAGAAGAGCCATGCTAAAGAGCGGAACACCATCGGAAGTATGGCCCCCCCTTCTGTGGTCCATTGCATCAGTTCATCATCTAGTCTCGGAAAAAAACCCAGCTTATTTCTTCATAGATGTAGTTCATTAGACCATTTACCCTCACGGGATCCTACCATGTTGGTAGCATGCAAATGCCAAGCAGGAATACAGGGGAGATACCATACCAGAAAAAGACTGCAACAGAATATATTTTGCAATGGCACTGAAAGCAACTCATGGAGCTGAAAAAATTAAGTTACCTTCATGTACAATAAGCTCTGCTTTGCACAAAACCTCTCCTCCAGCGTTTTTGGCAACACAGGTATAAACACCACCGTCTTCTGAAACAACATTGTCCAGGACTAAGAAATATGTTGTTCCTTCCTTCACTTGATGGAGCCCGTGGCTGTCTGTCAACAAGGAAGTGCCCTGAGGGAAAGAAATGATATTTTGGCACTGAAAATCAAGACAGAAATAGATGTTCCTTCTCTTCAAGGAATGAGATACACCAGCAGGGCTAAAACACAAACCCTTTAAGCATTTAGGCTAGCAAACCTCAATAATAAAACGCTGGCTGACAAAGTCCCCCACGACTAAATGTTTTTCAGCTTCTACGCTATTCATTAGCATTTTTTGTTTAACATCCCATTCATAGGGAAAAAGGCTTGGGAGAGATCACCAGGGCTGGTTTTCCCTTCAGTTCTCCTAGGCAAGAGGCAGTCAGCCCAGGGGAGCCCAAAGAACATCTGCTTAACTCCTGCCTGGTCTCCAGCTTGTGCTGGCTCGTCTGCTGCTTAATATAGTCATATATGATCTGAAAGGAGGGCGTGCATGACACAATTTACACAGCAGATTATGACAATTTGCAGAAGGATCCTATTAGACTGCCTGAGTGGGAAATAAAATTCCAGATGAAATTTAATACAGATAAATGTAAAGTGACGCTACGTTATTTTCCCGTATGAAATGTTGGGCTCACAGCTGATCCTTATTACACTGGAACAAAATTTTGGGCTACAGTAGCTCCGTGGCAACATCAGCTCAGTGCTTGGTGGTAGTCAGAAGTATACCACAGGTTACAAGTTATTAGGGGAGAAATGAAGAATCAGATTGAAAACATCATCTTGTAAATCCTTGGTTTGCCACGGGTGCTTGATGTGGCAATGCACTTTCTGTAATTGCTTCCACGTGAGGACTGATGGAGCAAGCTGGGACTCTTCAGCCTGGAAGGAAGCTCTATGATACAATACGATATTACAGAGCTCTACAAAATCACAAATAGCCTGGAGAGAGTGGGCAGGGATTAACTGCTTCTGGTGGAAGAACTAAGGGCCACCACGTGAAGCTCGTGGCAGATATGCACAGAACAACCAGAAGGACACAACACATTGTAGATGGATCGAACTCTTTGCCAAAGAAGATTGTACTTGCAAGAAGCTTACGTGGCTCCAAGGGGAGTCTACATAAACATGTGGAAGGGAGCTTCATTGTGGGTCAGTAAATAGATAAAATTCAGCTAGTTCAGGATATCTCTGAGCTGAAAATGTCAGAGATTGGGAGAGCATTAAGAGGGTATATCATATATTCTTGCCTTGTGCTATTCTTTCCTAGCTGTCCGTGTGTGTGTGTGTGTGCATGTGTGAGGGGGAGGTTCTTGGTTTGTTGTTTGTTTTTTAAGGGTTTTTTTGTATTTTATTTACTTCTCTGAGTAGCTCATCCTTGCACTTTCCAGACGGAAGATAGAAAAAACTGGAATAAAACTTATGTGTACAAAACCAGTTTGTTGGACAGGAGAGTTACAGGCAATCATTACTGAAAAATGCTTGCTCGCTTCAGGGGCACATCAGTATTCTGAGGAATAATAAATGATTTCTCTTTCCTTTCCATGGGATACTCAAGGTCATTAGTCACTGGTTTTTTTTACTAACTTGCTATAGAAAAGATACAGTACGTGGAAGTCATGTTGACAAACCGTTCTTGAGCCCATCCCTGACCCCAAAACTACAGTACACATCTTGGTGGGTCTCCGGCAGCCACCGATCCCACTTTCTGCGCATCTTGGTCTCCTAAACCGTCTTGGTTGCCCCTCCCTGCTGAAGGGGCTACAGTGACACTGGAGACAACACAGGTCAAGGTGCATGGTTGTGGTGAACCAGTACAGCTGTTCCTACATTGTCCTCTCATGAAAGGGCACTTCTGGGCACAAATTGAAACACAGGAAATTCTGTCTGAACATAAGAAAAAAACACTTTCTTTACTGTGGGGGTGGTTGAACATTGGAAAAGATTGTCCAGAGAAGTTCTGGATTCTCCATCCTTGAAGATATTCAAAACCCAACTGGACAGAGTCCTGGGCAACCTGCTCTAGCTCTTGAGCCGTGGGGTTGGACTAGACGATTTCCAGAGGTTCCTTTGAACCTCAACTATTCTCTGATAACATGAAAGAGAAGGTAGAAAAAATATCTCCAACACCCAACAGGCATTTGCGGGTCCCAGAGACAGCTGAAGCTGATTTGACAATCTCTGTATCACAGTCTATAGACGTGACCCCGAATCAGTGTAAGAGGCATAGGATAAAAGAATAAAAGAAATTCCCCACAAAAATACTGCTCTGTAATCCTTTCTGTGGTCCTTATTCCCTGTCAGGGAAACATCTTCACTCACCTTAAACCACAAAACAGTAGGCTGAGGGTTTCCTTCAATAACTGCCTGAAATTTGGCAGGCTCCCCAGAATTCACCTGCACATCCTCGATTGTCACTTGCATGTAGGGTGCACCTGGTGAGACACAAGGGTTTGCGGCCATCACGATACCATAAATTTATTCATGGTCTGCTGATGAAAGCTGAGTTACTCAAATGGGATTTCCAGGACTGGCCATTTAGGATGTGACATTGGTTGAATGTCAAATCAAGAGATATCACAGCATCATATATGGGTTTATTTTCACTGGCATTACCTTTAGCCCTCCTGTTTGCTGGCTTATGCGTTATTTTTTGTTTAATAGTTACTGCTCGAGAAATACAAGTACTTCAGAAAACAGACACCGAGAGATATCACCGAAGGAGAAGACAACGGGACAATCATGGGATCAGGGAGAGGAAAACAAGGTTGTTCCTTACTTGTTGGGGTCTTCTCCTCAGTCTTATACACACGAGTTCTTTCCGTGGTCTCAATATAAACTTCACTGTGCACATCCCAGACCACATCTCCTTCTCTTCTATACCAGTCTCCTGCCTCCGTGGCTGGTGATGTTCTTTCATGAAGACCAAGAGTAAATATCATTACACAGTCACACACAACTACGGAGATATAGGATTAGACTCTCAAGTTTACCATTATTTACTTAAACTTAATACAAGAAGATTTTGTTTGGGGAATTAATTTCTCCCCAACTTTTTCCATCCTTCTTGCACGACACACAAGTTAACAGGACTCTAAGGATTCCACTAAACCCACAAGAATCACTTTGAGTCACCACCTACTTCCTTAACTAGAACTTGTTTCTCTTACGACAAAGTCTGCCGTGTTCAGAAATCTGTGTGCAGGATCTGTATTTACCTGGTGATGGGAACTGTGCGTTCCTGAGCCCTTTCCGCTCCAGCAGCCGTCTCTTTGCGGGAAGGACCAGGCCTGGGTTTTGTTGCACTTGGTTCTTCAGTTGGAATTTGGCTTCGTGCTTTGTCTGGCAGCAGAAATAAGGCAAGTTAGACACGTCACTGATGAAGGCACACCTGAAACCAGTCTCCAGTAGAGTCCATCTGACTTCAGCCAAGAGCAATCGCTGAAGCTAAGAGGAGGATTTGGCCCTTTTGAGAAGACAACATGCAGCAAAGGGATTGAATAACATCTGAGACGCTGAATGATGGAACACCGGTGACTGGGCAAAACTAACTTTTTTTTGAGGAAACACACACAGGCACAAATAGGAAAGGCAGCCAATAGGGACGCAACAAGAAACATGATAACTGAAAGGAAAATGTCTATTCAATGCATCCATTTTACTAGATAATTTAAGTGTGTTTGACTTCCACCATGTGGATATGATGAAATGCCCAGTGCTCGATGGCAGTTTAGATAGTCTTATTCTTTCATTATTATTTTACCAGATGCATCCTCAAAAATCGGTTTGATCTTCCATTCCAAAAGTAACCAATTGTCCTTTGATATTGACTGTTTGAGCTACCTCCTAGGATAAAGAGCGTCAGCCCCTTTTTCATCTGAGGAGTCAAATGTCAAATTGAGAGACATCATCTTCCCAGCAGGAAAGGTCTTTGGCGGAGCGCTCTGGGAATGTTTAATGATGGCTGGTTTTGGAAAAAAAGCAGCAGCTTTCAGGAACGGCATAGGACAGCTCTCCCAGGACGGAAAACATGGTTATTCACAGCATTACTGGTAGGATCAGAGAGCACAGGTGGATAGGAAACGTACTTCTGCTTTCCTATAGCCAGCACTGTTGAAATATTTGCTTCTTTTTTAATCAAAGTGCGTGATAAAAGGGACAGCTGTCAAGTCTCCAATTTATTAAAATAATTCCCCATGTTAATAACACCTTCAATTGTTTAAAGGACTGAAAAACTATTCCATTTGCTATTCACTGCTCCATCGTTTCTTTAGTTACAGCTAAGTAAATAATCTGTCCTATTTGGCATCTGCTTCTGATGATTTTTGAGTCATCCTGCTTTACCAGAGGTTATTTTCATGGATAATTTTCCCCTAAAAAGGAGAAGAGGCTTTAAAGCCCATTCATTTCTCATGTTGGATTTTGGGGTCTGATTCCATGAAATCCATCTTTTCTTGTTAAGTTTTAGACAAAAAGATCCCATTTTTTAAACAGCATCTGGAGTCTGCAGGCTGAAGGCTGCTTGACAGTGTCCTTTTTAGGTCACACTGGTTTAAGGACAGTTATTCTGACTTGACACAGCGACCACTCAGACAAGTTGTTATGGCAGCAAGCATAAGGAGAAGCAGAAGAAGGACTGCAGCCCACTCATATTTTTAAAAACAACGCACGCATGAAAGCCAGATTCTCCTAGCAAGACGTAATCACGCACAGCATTGGTTTTAATCACAGGGCAACTGCTGAGTAATCTATTAAGTCTCCAGTGCCAGTGAAACGCAAGTGAAGTTGTCATGCCCAAGATCCTAGAAAATCCACAGCAGCCGGTAAGGGGGTGTTAAAGAAATTTCCAGCTTGCTAATGGCAAAGAGTTAAAAAATAAATAAATGAATAAATAAAAAGAGAGAGAGAAAGAGAGATAGAAAAGGAAAAAAGAAGCAACCTTCCTTCCCCCATCTCAGCAAATCCAAAACCAAATAACTTCTGAAATTGCAATGGAAAAAAAATACCCTCAAAACATTAAAACAAGTCCAGAACTGGAAAAATCCTCTATGCCTCCACTTTGGAGAGGTGGCAGACTAAAAACTCTGCTTAGATATGAAGCTAAGCTTGTGTCCCCAGCCTATAGCCCCAGGTGTCGTGGTGTCTGAATGTTCTCTCTTAACCTGCAACTGTTCAGAATACAAAGGAACAAAAAAACTTAGGAAAAAATCATTATTGGTGAGTTCAGCAATTTTGTCTCTCTTGACTCCATAGGACATTTTCCCGCTTAATTCCAGACCTACCATGCCCTGCAGCAATTTGGGTTTGGGTACTGGCTTCGTGAGCTATCAGAGGAGGCCCAGTTCCCCTTTCTGAGCAGGCAGAAGGCACGGACTCGAGAAGGCCGAGACCACCAGCTCCTCCTCTCGCGCCTGGCGGAAGAGTCACAAGCAGTGACGCTGAATCCACAAGCTTCCTTAGAGCCGTCTTGATCTCCTTATCGGCGCGTTCAAGTGAGGCCTGGACAGAAGTCTCCGTCTCTGACTGTGGGGAAGTCTCTCCTATAGACAAGAAGAACAGCTTTTCTCTCTTCAAGGTAAAAGGAACGTATCAGTGTCACCCCACCCACCAGAACCAAAGGAGACATTTGCAGTTGCGTCCTTCTCCCCAGCCCTAGAGCAGGGAGTTGATGCCGAAATCCCAGCAGGAGGGACCCTAGCTAGGACTCGCAATAAGGAGCTCGGCACACCGAGCTCCTGGCAGACGTTTCTCACCATGCTGCAATCACTGCACCGCACTGCGCACGCACTCAGCCTCCCATCAGATGACCTGCAGAACATGGGCGGTAACAACGAACGAAGGAGGCCAGCTCCAAGCTCAACTCTACGTGGGCTGCTCTGACAAAAACACCTCTCTTAAGACCAGCGAGATGAACCCAGCTGTGCCCTGTTGTGCCGATACGGAGCCTTATGTGCAAGAACGATGTCATTCCTGCAGAGAAGGGGAAGGAGGAGTGAGCAGGTACCAGACTGACCAGCGCTTCTGGAGAAGGGAGGGGGAAAGATGACAGGGCTGATAATGAGCTTATAAACCTGAGAGGATGGCAGAAGAGACCGTGAAGCTACCACTTACAGAATAATGTATTATTTGTCCTACTTTGCAATACCAGATTTGCTGGGCCCTGCACTGGAAACTAGCTGAAATTTAAATATTTGTACAGGACTGTGCCGCTGCAAGGCACTGTAGAGGCTAGGTCAGCTGGTGGGTACAGATGAAGTAATGTACAGAGGTTGTACACAGAGAAGCATTACACAGAGGAAGACGCAACTCCGACCTCAAGACAACTCAAAGTCTTGAGGGCAGAGAGAAGACAAAAGCTTTTCATACATATAAATGGCTTCTCAAGCTCATGTCCTTGCAGAACAACTACCCCGTAGACAAATAACATGGTTTCATTCCCAGTCAGCGCTGGCAGGAGAGGATAGGATAGGATAGGATAGGATAATTTGGATTGGAAAGGACCTCAAGAGGTAATCTAGTCCAATCTCCTGCCCAAGACTCTTTCCACTAATCTCGACAAGGTACAACAAAGGCACAGACAATATCTAGCAATATCCTCAACTACTTATCAAGATAGACAAAATCTGTGCCAGATTAAGACTTTTCCTCATGTCCCTGATGTGGCTTGCAAAGCAAGAGTGCCAACCCAAACCATAATTTGGGCCACGACAAAACTGGCTAAAAAGCTCCATTTTAAAACACCCTGTTTTGGTGCCTAAACCTTCAGTATTTTAAAAATGTTTCCCATAGGAATAAGAAACAAATACTACCCCCGTGGGTAGTAAAAAAGCATTCTGATTGTTTTTTTGGCAGCCTATAAAATCCCTTGCCCCAGGGTTGAGCATGTGCCAAAAGGCCCAGCTCTGCAACCTTTTGAGCCAATTCGCAAGGAGAGTTAGCAGGTATCATGCTGACAGAAAAAATAAGAGCACTTGCATACAAATGAGGAAATTCCCACTTTGCAGATGTCCACTGAAATGCCCATAAAGTGAGTTTCCAGCTGTTAGGAGCAATGATAATTAGCGGCAAATAGCCATGATGACTATACTGCAAGTCCAAACCTACACAGAACTATCTCAGAAAACATGTGCTTCTCCTTGTTTTTTATTTTTCCTGTTTGTCCATCCTTACCCTGTGGGAAGCTCAGACATCTTCCCTGAAGTTGGGATTTTTTAATAAAGACAAAAAATCAGATGTTCTTCCTTGGCAGGATTTGTCAGAGCAAAGGAAAGCTCGAAATGAAAAAACAAAAGAAATTCTGCCTCAAAAACGGGCTTGATTCCCTCAGCCTTCGCCTGATTTTAGGTTTGGCCCTGACTTGTTTGATGTCATTCACACAGAGGAAAGTCCTGTAGCTGTTTTGATTCTGCTCCTTTCCCATCCTTGAGAAAATAAATTCTCGTGACAGACCTCAGCAGGCGAAAGTTGAAGCCTGCATTTGCATCAGCCCCCTTTGAAGACATCTCATTGGATTTTTGTTTTTAATATCCTTCCCATGAGCAAGATTTCAGTTCCGGGTTTGTTGAGGGAAGAAGCGAGTCTTGCTCACTCCATGTCCCACCAACCCGTCATTGTTCATCAGCACTGATCTGGATGGAAGATGCTTAAATGTTTCTCTAGATAAATCTTGCGATTCCTTGATGTTCCTGCTGCGATTGCCACCACCTGGTGCTGTCCTATGAGCTGGGCAGCTGCCAATAAGTGAACTATTTGGAAATAAAGGAAGCACTCTTAGTATCTCTTGGGGAGAAAATATATTTCAGTTTAACCAGGCTTAATTTAATTATGGTATCATGGTCAAATCAATTAAACGCTCTTTTTGCAAATGAATATACTCGCCCTTCGTCCCCTGGGCAAACAGGTATAACGTGACCAGAACTGGGCAATGATGTTTTACATGGAATAGATGCGAGCCTGCAGGATGACCCTGACAGTTGTTAACATGTGGTGGCCGCGGGGCTAGCACAGCTTCGTTCAAAGTCAACCCTGCGTCACACGCGTGCACCTCTAGCTCGAACCAGTGGTGCTTTAAGCTCAAGTTAAGAGGACTGCTGAGGCAGAGGTTCTCCAACACTTCTGGCTCGCGAGCTACTGCGGCATTCAGAGCTCCTCCACGCTGCTCATCCAGCCCCTTTCCTCCCTGTTTAGTGATGGCACACAGAATCAAGCTACCAAAATGAGGAGTTTGAATTTGAGCTGAGGTTAAGTCAAACTAACGCTGCAGTGAGGACACCCCTGTGGCAGACAGGTATTTTCCCGGTTCCAAAATGTTATATGGGAACCTTTCGGCCCACTCTCTCTCTCTCAGGCCAAAAACCAGGAACACAACACCGACACATGTTTTGAAGTTCCAGTTCAACCTTGAAGAAGCATGCAAGGGGATGAGCATTGCTCAAAATTATCCAGTCTGAAATCTGAGTTGGAAGCATCCCTAAAAATAGGTTTTTTTGCTTCAACGCTTCTGAAACTGTCCCTAAAAACTGCAGCTAGAGCCCACCTAGAGTCACATTCTTGGGTTGCAACCCAACTCCTGCTGAAGTCAATGGGAGAAGTGGACTAGCTGGTGGAGCACTGAGTGCCGTTAATAAACAAAAACACAGAAACCCGGTGATACAGAACATTTATTGATATTAAGTCAGCAGCTAACAGATCTTGCATTCAGATTTTTTTGTCCTGCTGTTTTGTATCTCAAGCCAACCGAGCTTTCCACTTCTTTAATTTACCTGCAGGAATTATAGTAAAACATTCTTTGTATTAAAATTTTTAATACAACTGTATGTTTTCATCTACACGAAATAAATTCCCACACATCTCATTAGTTATCTACACAGTTTAATCACTTACAAGCATAATTATTAACCTCTAGGAAAATATTTTGAAAATAAATGTAAGAGACTTTTCACAAACCTTTCAGGTTTTGAACAGGCTTACACAGGATTTTAAAAATTCCTTTAAATTAATTCTCTTTTGCTTAAATTTCAAAAGAAAATGTAAACAGATGTTAATTGCTTTGGACTAATGAACTGAAATATAGTTATTTCTTCTATGACATCTGAACTACAATTTTCCAGCTTGTTTAAAAAAAAAAAAAAAAAAAAAAAGAGCATCAATCAATGGATCAATCAATCAAGGATTATAAAGATGGAAAGAGAAAGCCTTCGTGAGATCCATCTGTCCTCCTTTTCTCTGCCAGATGAACCTGATTTCCTCGATAGCTAGATCGAGGCTGGTTCTTGGTTGTCAAGAAAGCAGCAAAATCCCTCTTCGGTCAAGGGCATTATGCCAGATTCATCCCTGACGTGATTCTGCTCAAAACAATCATCTTGTCTCATGGGTGAGCCTGGCTCAGCACTACTCTTTGCTCCCTTCGTCCTGAACCAGCTCGCTCTTGATTCCTCTGCGAAGATGAGTCATTTCCTTCCCTATAGCCAAGTCTGGGCAACAGCACAGCACCGATCACAAACGACTTCCTAACACTTCCACAGCCTCCAGGCAATCTCCAGATCACGTTTCTTCAATCAACCTCACAAAATCTTTTATCGCTGTGGGTATTACAGCATATGAGTAATTCAGGGCTGAATGTATATATTTAAAACCCCGAGAGCTGAGCAATGCTTCTAACGCTGTTTTACAACCCTTGTTCATTTTTATAACATCTTCTGCCTCCGTACAAGAAAACTTCATCAAGACATGCTGCCCTAACAGTAATTTGTCTGTGTTCCTCTACGTCTTGCGTGCAACTTATTTTTCTCTCTTTAGGTCACAGCAAGGACAAAGCATTCAAATACTTCAAGGTTTATCCTACTGAGACGGTTACGGTATTGCTGTACTAACACCATTCTCCCTGCAATGCTTTTGAACTTTTGATGGTTTTCTGATAAAGGACTGCAAGGACAGTGCTTGTGCCCATGCCCAGTAGGCCAAGCACACTTCTAACTAGTATCAGCAACCAGCTTCCCATGTCGGTGAACAGTCCTTACTCAGATGAAGCCTCTCATCTAAACTCAGTCTGAATTCACGCTGAATAAGAAGATAACTTCAAGCAGTCGCACCGTAAAAGTGCTAAGAAAGAGATGCCTCACTGGATGGGTGTAAGATCAGTCCACATCACCCTATCAATTCAATTGGAAAAAAAAATGCAGAAAAAAAGGGAATAGGTTCTACGACTATGTGGGGTGTAATACCTGAACAGCCCTTGCTAACGGGTGAAGTAATATTGCTCAGGACATACAGCTATTAGTTCTGCTTTCTCAATCATTCCAGATGCTGCTCAGTGGTATTTCAGGAAGAGATCACAATACACCTGCAGCTTTACTTACAGGACCCTGGTTTTTTGTCAGCAACCCTTAACTCATGTTCTGCCAAACTGACCCACACCTTTTCAAGTACTCCAACGGGAAGAGAAACATTTTCTTGCATTAGTGGCGGTGTGACATACCCTTCACTTGCTCCTCTTTTTCCATATAATGCACTTTTGAGCATTATATGATGAAGTTGATTTGCCAGGTTTAGAAATCAACAGATGGTGATGGCTGTAGAGCTGAGCTGCAACATACCCATGCACCTCTCGATAGACATACAGATACGTGTACACCGACAATCAACATGGATAAGATGGCAAACATATTCGATCCTCAGTGAGATGGTTTTCGAGTAAATCACTGACATACTCACAGAGCTGGTCAAGGATCATACCTTCTATGGTAATGGCTTGATCTCCTCTCCTCTCCTGAGTCAGGGCTGCTGCACTGTGGTGGTAAAGGTCTGCTCCGCTTTTCGCTGACCCTAATCTGTTCACCAGCTAAAGAGAATCATGCAGTACTGAATAAAATGCAGGATGGTTTTATACGATACAACTCTTCTATACGATACTGCAGCTAAGTTAGGAAATTCATTGCAACTCACAGCAGAAAGGGAGGAAGACGTGACCCCAAAACCTAAGCTAGGGTCTGAATGAAGACGTTGCTGCTCAGCGGAGTTCATTATAATGCTTTAGCACAAATGACTCATGTGCACAGACAAGTTACAGCACGTCGGCTAACCTACAGTTACTTGCAGGTCGCTCTGCAGCCTGTGGCTCTGCCCTGAGGTGGCTCTATCTCCACCAACAGACACATATTCCTATCATCTGCCATTTAAATGGTAGTCAAACAGGGGTTTTTGTTTATCAGCCATTTGTCCACCAAGTCTTATTCAGCCCAGGAAATACGGGATTTGGGGATCTTAGCTTATCACAAATGCAACGTAATGTAATTTTGCTAAACTTTTAGTAGAAGTCATTAAATTATATCAGATTACCTAGCAATTTATGCAGAATAACTGAAGCTGCTGTGAGCTAAGAGCCATTTACCATCGTTCAGCTGACCCAGGATAAGTTCATAAATTATGGTCAACTGTTATTATACCTGAGCCCTGAGAGCTTGTTCGTATTTTATTACAATGAACGCATAACTTCTGACTAACTTTTAAAAGATTTTTTTATATTACATTTAAATTATTTTAATCTCTTAGATGCTTCCAGGTATACTTTTTAAATAAACAGGAATTCCAGTGGTTTTCACTTGTATTGAAATCTAATTTTTTCTTTGGGGTTTGGATGCTTTCTTTGCAGCAGCATGAATCTGTTCTTAATTTAAAAACGGTCCAGAAACAAAATTTCATGTCCAATTGCTCCTAAACTTTGCACAGAGGTAGCCCTAGAGGTCTGGATCTGTCTTTAAGCTCCAGAATAAGCTGTTCTTATTTGAACAACCAAAATCTCAGATCAGAATATTCTGAAACTTTGGGATGATCACAGACCAGGCCCAGGTCAGGAGAACCTCACTTTTATGATGAGTTTTTCTGACATGACATGCAACAACAATTAATCAGCCACTAATCTCATACAATCTCTCCAAGGAAAAGGAATTCTCCTATTTATGACATGTCAGACAGCAGATCTTTACATCTCTTTGAACTTACTTCACATTCATAGTATCCCATATCTTCCCTGTCAGGGTTCTTGATCACCAGGACTAACATGCCACTCTGTGGTTCACTGAAAGTCTGGTATTTACTTGTGTCCAACAGCTGCGCACCATCTTTGTACCACCTGCATGGGGAAAATACTGAATGTAAACCAGGAGAAAATACGCAGTGTCAAGGAGTCCCCAGCTCACTCATCCACCTATCAGGCCAGCGGGCAAACAACTCAAGAGTCAACCATTAGAGAAAAGTCTGGATCCCACATTGGCTTTAATTTCCTGGCAGACAGAGCTACAGATAGATCACACATGGATACTTGTACTCATCAGGCCTATGAGATACCGCTCAAGAAATCTCATTAGCCAATGCAGGGAGCAGTGGTCCCAATCCCGAGAAGCTATATTGAGCTTTTTATCTGAATACCCCAGACTGGTTGCTGATAGAATCAACTCAAGTGTAGGGCAGGGAACATGAAGGATTCATAAAACGTTGTCAAGGCATTAGATCTGATACAGTCCTATATCAGGTATTTTCTGTAGGTGTTTCTTTTCAGGTGCTTGCTGGAATAAATTGCATGAGAATGCCAAGAAGGTTGGGACCAGGAAAAGCCAGGATTGGGATGGGGACAAGCTGGAGGACACAGAGATGAAGGGTTCATAACCTTGAAGGACAGGGCAGGAGACTGTTCTGACCACCGAAAATGGGAAAAGAGAATTTGTTCCAAAGCGACTTCTAAAGAACTGACCTGATTTGAGGCCTAGGTGCTCCTTCAATAGTACAGGTAAACTGAGCATCTTCGCCGTCAATGTAATAAGCATTTCTAACCTTGTTCACAAACCGTGGTGGCACTGCAAAGCAAGGATAAATGTAGCCAACAGCTGGAACTATGACAACACCCTGACAGATGCAAGAGATGTGTCCCTGACCAGATAATTCTTCCACACAAGACCCTAAAGACCCCATTTTCTAGGAACAATTCACTACTGTACCATCAAAGAACTTTCTCAAGGGAGTATACTGCATATGTTATATAGAACTTCTTCATTGCCTTAATATTCATGTTTAGGGGATTACATAACAGACCCCTTGGAAACAATGCATCTGTGCAGGATTTTACCTTGAACAAGGATCTTTCCTAACGTACTGGTACTTCCAGCAGGACTGGAAGCAAAGCACATGTACTGTCCTGAGTCACTGCCTGCTAGGTTGTCCAAGATCAGTGTGCACGAACCATCAGGATCATCTATTATAATGTGATGGGGATCCACCTCCACTGGCTTCCCATCTTAAAGACACAGGGGGGAAAAAAAAGTCTTAGTAAATAGTTTGGTATCAATTACGTTTTCTCCCTAGGAATTGCATCCAGCTCTTTTGTCAGAGGTCCAAGAGCTGTATTTGTTTTCTGCAGCTGAACCTGGTAGTTGAGCAACGAGCTCATCCTCCTCCAGCTCTCTGCAGTACATCCTGTGAACAAAGCACTGCTCCAAGTCACACTCTGCTCTGTTGGGGGATCTCATTCATCATCAATCCTCATTTAAAAATGAAACTCTCCCAAAGTATGTGCTGTGCAGTTGAAGCTCTTACTTGCTACCAAGTGCAGTAAAAGAAACACTTATAAAGAGACTGCAAGCACGCAGAACATATTTTTACGAGGTGTGAACTTATTGCAAAGCTGTTTCCCCTGCAATATAGTTACGCTGAGAAAAGGAATGTGTCCACAGAGCTGCCTGTGTTATCGCATAGAAGGGTCCGAGCTAGTGTAACAAGTTACTCATTTCCAAGAAGTTGTTTAACTGCAACAAGATGTGGCTTCGTAGGGACTTATCTGCAAACCTGAAAAGCAGGGTGCATTAAGTCACAGGAAGGTCCATGCTACTGCAGCTTGGTTGCCTAGTAGCTAACTTCCTTAAAGCCAGACTCAGGTGTCTCCCAGTGATCAGCTTACAGATTATCCACTGACAACTTCACAAAGAGCAATATGCACAGAGCACAGTCTTGGAATACGCATTTCGTGGCAATATGACTTGCTGCTTATACCTTTATACCAGCAGACGGATGGCTTGGGAGCTCCTGTAACTTTGCAAGCCAGCTTGACTGTCTCTCCCAGCTCAGCTGTACAGTCTGCCAGTTCTTCCTCAAAGTCCAGCGGTACTGAAACATCAGAACCTCTTCCCACTGGAGTCTGATGCTTTTCATGGAGTGGGACTGTGGTTTTGTCCCCAAATTCTGTCGTCAGTTACCCTTCTGCAATCCCTGCCAGATCAAATGCCTCTCTAGTGACAACTCTGCAATTTGTTAAAACTTCTAAAACACACTGTTGTCCTATGCTGACAAAGGTGCCTGCCCCAGCTCAGGTGAAGCAGCTACGATCGTTCCACCTGAAGCACACTTGCTGCCTAGTCATGCGAGTTGTTATTTATGGCAGTCTGTGATGTGACTGAAGGAAAACCTCTAACCCTAGTTTAGTTTTTGAGGTGGCAGATGACCCTAGAAGGTTCTCTCCCTCCTAGCAACAAAATCGCCTTCCTGAGTCAGGGAGACATCCCCAAGGTAGCACTGGGAGGTTCACGCCATCTCGGGCTGTACTCACTCCAGACAGGCTGACTGATCCGCTCCTGGATGCCACAGATTTCCTTCACCCAGGAATTCTTGATGTTCACTGTACGCGCCTGAAGGAGGTACTTGCGGACTGAGTCTTCTCGTTCGTGCCAGATTTCAAATGCCCGGTCATCTCCTTCCACAAAGTCATTCACGTCTATGTTGTTCAGCTGTGTAACAACAGGAGCATAAGAACGTCAACACCTTTTTTTTTTTTCTTTTTACTTAGAGATGATTTTTGGCCACTACCTCGCTCCCCACAGTAAGCCCAGAGTTCAGGAAAGTTCAGATCTGGACCTAGTCTTTGTGGACCACAACCATCTTCAATAAAAGTTTAAAATGGAAATAATTATTTGACACCAGCAAGTCTCCTACTTCCAGAATATATTCCCTTCAGTGGACTTGAGTCACGCGTAAGTCCCATTAAAGTTATATTAGATGCTCCAACAGCAAAAGGGGAAATAGTGATAATTTACACTGCTTTTAAAGATTCTTCAGACTGCACGAGCGATGCAAAGTGGCAGTGGCCGAAGAGCAATCAGGATTTCTTTGCAATCCTTTTTCCAGTACACCTGGCTTTCCGAATAGCAAATAGACATTCTCCCATTTTCCGTCTGGGAGTAATTATCACATTTCAGGAAAACAACAGCCAGAATTAAAGGGTATTCCAAGAGCACAGCGCTGTTGGGCTGACATCAGCACCAAGGAACACCACAGTCGGGCACTACATGAAAAGAAATTGCACAGCAGTTGCACTCTGGACAAAGCGTCCTTTTTTGCAGGGGGGACGGGAGGAACAGCCTGTGAATATCAGTGATGACAGTGGTAAGTATTTTTAGAAGGCCCTGACTGGGGCTAGGTCCAGAAATCCACTTTTTTGTTTGTTTGTTTTAACTGGAGCTGAGCATCTAATGCCCTAGGGAAACTCTATGTGCAATTTCGTACAGTTTTAATCTGGGCCCTGAATTTTTGAAGATGAGTTGGTCGCATTGACTTCTAAACAGGAATTGGCTTCAGGAAAGGACGTAACCAGCAGAGAGGAGCTAGTGGAAATGTAGCATATAATTGAAACAACGTTTTCTCCAGTTTACTACCAATCCTACAGACTGCGAATACCAAAGATCTACGAACTCTAGCAAATGCTATAGACAGCACCCCAACCAAAATTCACATCAATTTCATGTAATTAATTAACACACTTTAGCTGTAAACTCATTGCTGCACAGTAAAAATCTGCCTGGGCTTCTGATGATGTCTGACATGTTTCCAGCAGTGCTAACTGAGGGATTTGGGGACAGACAGAGATTTTACTTGCGCTTCACAGGCTTTCAGAAACAAAGACATAGTTTGAAAGAATTAGTGAAATGTTCTAGTTTTAGATGACCAGAAGCTGGACATAAAAGTCCTCAATGACAGAGAGATGCTCTAGGTGAGGAGGTAAGGAACAGACCTTCATTATGTTCTTGAAGATGTAACTGTAGGTGTCTGTTTTCGTGTCCCGCTTTGGTTTGCAGATCACTATATAATTCTTGAAGAGGAAGACATGTCTTTTGTGTCCTTTCCAAGCCATTCTGGCTCCTGGAGCTCCTTCCCACACAATGAAGTGGCCCTGATGGGAAAAAGAAGGAAGACCACTTAGCCATAACTGGAATAATTACCGCGGTGGCTCACCATCATCTTCCAGCCAACAGATAACAAATGTTTACTGTTACATCCTCATCTTAAGCACTTTGTTTTCATTACAACACGGCAGAGTGTTTCTAATGCTAAAGGTGATGCATGAGACTGACAGCACTGAGACATGGGCACACAGTGGTCATCATTGCATTGGCCTTTAAATGATATTCTTTCCTGTCAGATAAATACAGAACTCAAGTCCAGTTGTCTCAGGTAGGCAGACTCCTCCAGTACTGATACTAACGGATAATTTATACTGAAAATGCCTAGTGAGCATCTAACTCCTCAGCAATCAACACAAAAAACCCCACTGATGCCAGTAAGCTCAGGAGTTGGACCATGTACCTGGCCCATAAGGGGAGAGAAGGGGCAATAAATAAAATGCTTAAAAATCACGTATGGACCAAACCAAATTTCCTCCTGTCGGGTGAGTGGCTCGCAAAGGCAAATAACTACATTATGTGTGAAGTGGCCCATAAGCTCTGGTACTTCAAATCTTCATCAAACCAGTAGGTTTGACATCTCTCACACGTATAGGGATGCGTCACATATTGAACAATAAAAAAGGCAATAAGGAAATACTCTGTTCAGATATAATTCGTAAAGGAGCTTCTTTTAGGACCAAAGGCTACTTG
This sequence comes from Apteryx mantelli, assembly GCF_036417845.1. Lineage (NCBI taxonomy): Eukaryota > Metazoa > Chordata > Aves > Apterygiformes > Apterygidae > Apteryx > Apteryx mantelli. The sequence goes on from NC_089979.1 coordinate 169,267,305, forward strand.
GAAATTACTGAAGGCACATGCAGCAATAAAACGGAGTGAGAAATTCCAAGTACCTGTCGGATAGGTTCACCAAGGCTTTCCAAGGTCCCTGGATAATTCTCAATGAGCGAGACATGGAGGTTGTTTTCCGCTCTTCGGGTGAGTGCAGATACAACGGCATAAGCCTGCTCCAGCAAGGCACAGTTTTGGCTATTTCTTGCTGTGTTTCGGATTAATTCCTGTAGATGAATGGAGTCGATGTTACAGGGCAGATGTTTCTTTTTAAAAAAAAGGGGCAGGGGGGAGCATTTCCTTGATACCAGAAGAGGTTCCCAGATATCAAACTGTCCTCTAGCTCTTGCATCTGAGCAACTTTTACCCCATTCTCTCACTGTGTGCTCTTTAGCTACCAAATCCTCTCTTTTCCAGCCCATTCTGCGGCCTCCCTGACTATCCATCCTAGCTTTTCCCTGCACCAATTGATACTGAACAAAGACAAAGCTGAAGCATATACCAGACACGCTTCAGTGACTGAAAAAATAAATAAATAAATAAAACCCCCAAAGCAATCCTAAATGTATCTATTGTATTTGTCTTGCCCTTACCCTGCCGATGATACGAGGCATGCAACTCATGTGGCAGTGCTAAAAAAAAAAATAGATATTTGGTAAAACTAAGAAAGGATGGAAAAAATAGGAAACGGCAGTTATTTCTTCTCACATTTGTTCCTACTGTCCTCTCTCAGCAATGGCGACATGGGAAGCTCCCATGCTCTCTCTCATTTCCAAGAGACCATTAAAACTTTGGTGTTTGTGCTCAGGGGCAGGGGTTCAAAATTAGAAAATTAATTTGAACCTTCTTCAAATGATCCAAGTTAGAACACATAAACATTTTTCAAAATAACATTTTTATAGTATTTTTCTTGGGAAATAGCATTAGGATATCCAAATTTTGGATAAGTGCCAAAATTTTTTTTTGTGGTATGGGCCAGAACCTGAAACCGTAGGACAGATGAAAGCTGTGAGAGGTGAAACAGTTCATGACGGTAAAATGGTGTAAAGCTTTTCAGAAAACAGAACTTTGTCTAATCTTACCATAACGTGTATATGAAATACAAGGAGGGAACTGCTAAGTCAGTATCTTACAGTTTGGAAATTGCTTATTTTTATAACAGATCTGTTGCTGAGTGTGTAGCAATTTCTCCTTGTTATGGATATATACATACACACACATATATATGTGTGTGTATATGTATATGTATGTACATATCCATACCTACATGTATAAACATTTTACGTGTATGTGCGTTTGCGCGCGCACACATACATATATTTAAAGTTCATTCGGATAAAGCTTGTTGATCTTTATGGAGTTGGAAACTGTGAACCTCTCCCTGAATTCATATTTACAGAACGCTTTAGAGATCACCATCACTGGTCAAAATTACAGTCTTTCTCACTCAAGCATCTTTCAAGCGGAGTTACAACAGGATGAACGCAGAGAATATGAAAGGAGAATGAAGTCTTTTTCCTCAGAGGCTACACCAAGCAGAACATAAGCCTATTAGATAAAAGTGTGTAACAAAAGCTCCTACCTTGATAATAGTCTGATACCGCTGGATCCTATTTATGGGTTTTTCCAGGTAGTGCTGCAGTGGTGGGATAAGTGGCTGCGAAGGATCTTCAGTAGCTAAAATTTCCTCTGTGTATCTCTAAAGAAATATATACAAGAATGAGGAAAGATTGAGATAAAGTTTTAGAGAAACTAAAATTTAGAGTTTGACTTTTTTATATGACTAATAGCATTTCCTCGAGTTCCTATATTTAATACAACTTTCACCATATACTGTTAACAGTGACATAATCATGTACATATTCATATCTATATAATCTTTATAATATTCATAAGGACATACTGATTGTGTCTACTAGGAAGAGCTAGACAGTAGATACAAAACTACTGTATTTGACAATGATTTCCCATGAAAATATTTAATAATCCTCTTTGGGATCATATTTGAATTAATGCCTATATTTCACGATACAGTGGGTTATCGGATGCACATTCGGTAGGTACTTGGGCTACTGTTTTACCTTGTAGAAATCCTGGACAGCTTTGCTGACAACAACTGACTCAGCCTGTATCCGCCCCACCAGGTACTGGATGTACTTATCAAACTCCGCCTCGTGCTTAATAAAGCACATGGCCACGTCATCATCAGTGTCACATTTCTGCAAGTCTCGGAGGTAGACACTGCAGAAGGGAAAAAAAAGACCTCTGAGGATCAGGTGATGGAATAAGGCTAGCACACCGTCCCAGCAGCCAGACTTTTAAACCAGGCAATCTCAGGTTAATACAGATTAAAGGAAGGACTGAGGGAATGAAGGATATTGCCGTGTTTAACACTTCTCAATTAAATTCACTCAAAAGGGTAAGAAATAAGCAGGACATGAGAAGTCTTGAAGCCCTGGGGACTATTACAGGAGTCCCAGCCCTGTGCTCTGACTTAAGCAATGCCATCATATCTCATCCTAAAATGCCCATCGACTCTTTTACACCCCAAAACTGTCAGTGCTCCACATCCTTTATAGCCTCCATAGTTACTGTAGCTCTGACACCAGGTACAGAAGCTATCCTTCTGTCTCAAATGAAGAGATGCCCACCTGGAATGGAAACGAGCAATATCATCGATGTTTCTGAAGATGGTGGATTTCTGACTGGAAACAGCTCCTGGGACGTTGCGACAGGTCTCAGTGTACTTGAGGTGATGAGTCTGGAAGAACTGTAAATCTTGAATGTAATCCTCTTCTGAGATCAGCAACTCCTGAATAACAATGCTGAAGGGGAGACAAACAGGTGATAAGAAAGCGCAGAACAATCAGCACAATTATTTTTGACATGTCTCTAAAACAGAGATGAACATTTGGTCAGAGGACTCCTTTGAGTAGGTTGACTAGATCTCCCTGGACTATAAAGGGATTTTAGACACTCTGCTTACAGATAGGCACCTACATTACAGACATGTACAGCTGGGCCAGATGAAACTGAGTGCGAGCAACAGGAGGACCTGTGCAGAGTAGACAGCAGCAACTTAGATGGCACGTTATGGAACCAGCAAGATGTTACAGAGGCAAATATCTCTATGACAGCACACTCAGTAGCGCGCTGCACTGCAAGGGAGTAATACACAGCTGAGCAATACAAGTTTGTAGCTGGTCTTCCTAGAGCACTTCCACTCCCTCTTTAGACATCGTGCTCAAATCCAGAGCATCCCAAAGTACAGAGGTACTTAAAAGAGACAACACAAGTTTAAGATTTTTGTGAAATCGGAGAGCCTCCAGAAGGACATCACGGAAAATCCTCCTTTCAAGCCCACCTTCCAGTATGATTTCAATTGGCTGAAATTTTTCCAAGCTGAAATCACTGGCAAAGCAAAAGTTGCGAGAATCAAGTGAGGGAAAAGGGAGATGGCAGGCCTCAGTGATACAGAAAGGGTGACTCAGGCGGGACCTAGACACCAACATTCATGTTAGTTCAAACAGCAGCAAGGCTAAGCGGTGCCTGTACAATCCGACAAGTGCTTACGTCAGCTTCCTTTTGTATTCATCTTCAGAAACGCATTCTCCAGGGAATTCGGGAGCTTCTGTTGATCCCCACTCTGGTGACAACTACAATACAAGAGAAAGGACATGTTATTCTTCTCGGTTAACAGTGCTTTTGCCAATACGCACAGAGGAATATCCCTCAAAGACCCCTAATCCCTCAGCAATCCCTAATGCAGCAGTGTGAAACTTCTTTCTTGCTTGCTGGAGACTGATTAGGTCTTTCAAGCCCAGGCACCCCTCCACACACACAAAAACATAGTCTAATCAAAACATGAAAAAGCCCCATCATGTTACAGACCCCTTCAATGACCTCCTCACCCTTCACTTCAGTTTAGAGGGATGGCTCTAAACTGCAGGAGAAAGAAGCAATTTTACATGAAAAATAAACATAGGACGATCAATTACCTTTAATTTCTTGTCCAGATAAGCTGGAGATACCCAGCCCTGTCGGGAGGGGCTCGATTTTGTGGGTTTAGTCCTGACTAGCCACTTCAGTGGATGAGCTGAATCAAGGACTTCCACATATTGCCCTTCCTTCAAAGTGATGGCCTCCTTGTCAGGAGCAGCAGGCACAAAGTCAGCGGTGACCATGTAGACGTCAAAGATCTGCACGCATGAAATGACAGTTATTTTGAGCTCTGAAAAGGGAATACAATACCATACCGCCTTCAGAACCTAAGTGTGCTCATCTGCGTTTAATGTTTTATTCTCCAACCCTTGTACGGCAGAGAATCACTGTTTACTTTTTACAAGGTGGCAAACTAAGTCTCAGAAAGGCTCTGGACATATTTTCAAAACATTCTGCAGTATCTTGGATTTACATCATGAAACAGTGAATTCTGCTCCCAAGTCAAAACAAACAGTGGTCCTGAAAATGTCAGAATAGGTCAACATTGCTAAAGGTTTAATTTTTTTAAAAAAACTGTTTGAAATGAACACCTAAAAAAGTTCAGATTTCCACCAAATAGTCATTTTTCACAGGAACAACTTCTCAATAAAATTCTTCTGACAAACTCTATCTGAGGCTGCAGAAAATCAAGCTCTGACTTTCTGAAGCTAAGCCATGAAAAAAAGAAACAACTGCTGAATAATGGCTCTGTTTTGACCATATTGACTTGAACAATTTGTTCAAGATCGCATAGTGAGCATCAGAATCTTGTTCTCCAGTGCTAGGTCTGTGCTCTGTATCACAGGGCCCATACTTAAATACCAGTCTCTACTAAAGTGAGATAGATCCCATAAAGTAGGATGGAAACACAAGCGATTGAGCATTCTAAATAACTGTTTTTCCTGGTATCAAACTGGTCCATAAAGATAACATACCTCCCCTCGGGAATCCCCATCTTCAGATTCAGAGGAGGACTCCTGAGCAATGGATGAAGGCCTGGATCGACCATGGCGAGGAGATGCAGAGGGAGTTTTGGATTCATCGTCACTATCTGCACCTGGCACTCGAAGTGGGGCTGAAAAGCAGAGCGACAGGGAAGTGTGAAATGCAGCTCTTGTATTTGAACATGAGTCAGGTCTATACTAACTTTTAATTTAATAAAATTAAATATTTGTCGAGAAGAGCACTTGCAGCATTTAGTGCGACTGCCTATCAATATTCAGGACTGCATAAACAATTAGAATGCTTTAATGCATGAGGTTACATGCTTATCGCAGTAAAAATATCTGTACAAGAGGTATGACTTCATCTTTGCTTCAAGATAAAATCCTACTACAAGAGAATCAATCTACCACATACAAAACAAACCAGAATTTTTCATTTTAATTTAACAAATCATTAGTTTACTGCACAGCTATACACACAGTTTTCAGCCTGGACTTGATTTTAAAATCCCATTGTGAACTACAACTCAAATTAAGATGGGGAAAGCCTGCAAAGCAGGATTGCTTTCAGATTCAGCAGTGATGCATTAACTTAACAACTCGAAACACCCAAGATGCACAAAACACACTTCCATTTTTACAGTTGCCCTCCACCTCAAGTTCACATTTACTCCTGCTTATTTAATTAAATACTATATGTTTAAAAAGAACATTAGCCTTGTCAGTTTATTTTAAGAGCTTTTTTTTTTCGTTCAAAATTGTGGATGAAGATGTAGCAGCTTGGATAGGTTCTGGCTAAAAATTCTCAGACCTAAACATTCACAAATACTTATGCAGGATGACTGTCTCAGAACCCGCTTCACAAATCTCACTGATATTTAAAGATCAAATGAAACCTAAAAACAGCTTGCATCATTTTCTGTATTACTTCAATTGCATTTGCCAGGTCACTTACCTTGACTTATTTTTGCAGATACCATTTCTGAGATATGGGAGGTGAGTTTCTGGAAGAACTCTTCTGTCCCAACATCGGCTAAGGAAACAGGGCTTTTGGGTACACCTTCTTTACCAGCTACACCATCAAGATCTCCTGGGAAAGAAAGAACTTTCTATTAAGCATGCAATACTTCACTGAAAAGTCAGCTTCTTTAAATAACAAAAGCTTCTCTAGAAGGAAAGTCTAATTTTCTTCACTTCTCCTGCTTCTAAACCTGTGTTTGCTCATATTTCCTCCAAATAATTCACCCCTGAACAGAGACCAGTCCTGAAAAGTTCCAATATTTCAGGAACTTATAAGAGGAAAAAGAACAAAAATAGGTGGTGATAATGAAATATGTAGACAATCCGAGCTGCAGATATGGAAGGTAGGAGTAGTTCATATAAAATAGCTTCTCTTACCTATTCTTGCTTCAGAGGGATGAACAGCTCTGGAAAAAGGAAAAAAAAAAAGAGTAAAGCAGGATTAGAAGTTAAAATGAAAAATCATGGCAATTTGGGTGGGATTTATGACCTTTAAAAATTATTTATTTATATCAGGCCTTTAAGGAAATAGAATCTGAGCGCTCTTTTTTTTTTTTTTTTTCTTTAACTTTCAGAGAAGGATTAGGACATCTGAGCTTGTTTACGTGAAGAAACTACTACAAAGTCAGCAAGGGTATAAATTTTCATAGTACAAGCTATCTGCCCTAAATCTCTGCACAATGCTGTCAGTACACAGGAAGCACGAGGAAGCTCACTCCACTTTCACAAAGCAATAAATTGCATATCTCCAAATATGCCTAATAAAGGCCAGGTACATCCATGTGCGAGATTGCAATGGAAGAGCTGATTTCACACTGGAGCTTTCTTCATAGCAAATTCCCCGTGCAGACAGTCCCCCAAATCAGCCATAAAACTCGAATGTTAACAGGCAAGCTTGATGCTGTAATAAATAACGTTTCGGTTGAAAGCTACCAAGTTTTATCAAGATTGTAGCAAACAGAACATTTGTAGAGTAATATCAGCTATAAACCCTTGGTAAGTACAGACTAGTGCCAATTAGGCCAAGTAGGACTAATTTCCTCTGGTTTTCACTTAAGATCCTTTTGTAGGCAATGGAGAGAGAGACAGACGGACACTTCCAGAGAGCAAACAGACCCTTAGGAAGGGAAATTCATCCTCTGGGAGTGCCCATCGCTCTCCATTGGCTCCAGAAGTCCGGTCAAGTCTTTTAGGCTGGATATATTCTAGAAGTGAAAGTGTGCTTAAGTGGATCCCACTCTTCAGAACGTGCTTCAAGCTGGGCAGACAAACACTTACCCCAGGGTGGTCATTATGGCTTCTGATACCATCACGCGCTCCTGGGTCAGAACTTCAGCCTCTTTCACTGCAAGATCAGGGTTTATCGTTAGAGGACAGAAAACAAAGAGTATTTTTTTATGTATTTACTGTGGGGCACATTTTCTAGACATGGATTCCTGGAAATACCAGAGTAGTGAAGCTGTCCTGCTAGCAGCTCCTGACCCAGGGCACAAACTCCCACTCATATGATGCAAACACACTTCGTTCCCCTCCCTGTCCATACAGATGCATTTCTCCACCCTGCTAGGTTACGATTTGTGTCATTTCCTTATCAGTCACATTTACTTTTCTCTTAGCCACTGCATGAAAGGCAACGCAGAAAATGTGCTTCTACTGCAAGAAAGACTTACCATCTGCAACTTCTAGGGTGGCAGTGCAGATGGACTGGCCAGCCTTGTTGGTAGCAATGTATGTGTACAGCCCACTGTATTTCTTTTTAACATCCAACAGGATTAGACTGTGATGCATGTTTGAACTGGCGAGTTTATACCCAGGAGCGTTGGGTTTGATCCAAAGGATGTCTTCCTGAGACTCTTCTTTCAGCTAAGTGATAGTTGGCAGTGGATATCCTAAAGGAAAACGAATACAAGGAGCTCTAATTTTCCTAACAGTGTTACTCCTTTCTTACAAGCCTCAAGAGCCATGCTGTAACGAATGCTGCTTTTGACCTGTTTTGTGATCCTTTTACAGCAGTAACAGTCGCAATATACAATGAAGGAACACAGACCTTTCTACAGCACACTCCTCTAAGGACATTAAAGCACTGTATAAAACCAGTTAACCAACATATCTTCGTAAGACTAGTAACTATTATTATGCTTGTTTTTATAGATAGGAAAATGGAAGTGAAGTTGAGTTGGATGCTTTGCTATGAGGCACACGAAGTCTCTTACAAAGTCGGGACTAGCGCCCCGGACTTCAGATTCAATACGCTAGATCAAGTTACAGTGAATTGGCCCAAAGAGAGACAAGAATGCGTCATGAAACTATGCAATTTAATTGTTATGTAGCTAGACCACTTACCTTCAACTTTTACAGAAAATGTGATGCTTGCACCTTTCTTAACCTTTTTATTAGTAAATCTTTCCAGGAACCTTGGTGGTATCAGCTGCTCATGGGCATCTGAAAACGACATTATTGGTGAAACATGGTTACACCTTCTGTGTGAGTTAAGACTACCTGAAAAATTTCTAGGGGTTCTGTTACCATCTGCTATGGAGCCTCTCACCTGTTTCTGGTGGTTCTTCTTTCTCATCAGGTCCTGTGAAACAGGGAAGAAAAACAAAATTACAAATATGTTTCTGTCCATGAGTTTCAAAGAAAAAAACGTGATTCCAGGGGATTACTCACCGCAGGACACACTGCACAGAAATATTAGTTCTGTTAAAAAGTTATGCTTTTTCTAAAGTATATTTATGAATAAAAATGCTAAGAATAGTCATATAGCATGGGAATGGATTTTGTTTCAGTTTTCCATTACTAATATTACACATGCTTACAAAGATAATTTTCATAAACTACAACTCACCCCTACCAAGCTCACCTAATTAGTAATTCCAGAAGAATTATGCTAATAAATACAAATACACATAATCATCTCTGCAAACACCTACTTCCACAACTCTCAAAATTTGTTAGTATTGCTGCAGTGTCTTACTGGAACAGCCACAAGTTCGATTCGTAGAAGGCCCTCAGTTTTAGTAAAATCAACTGTTAAAGTTGGTGAAGTTAGGCAGGAATGAAATCTGTGTACTTGAGACCACAATCAGGCCTTGGAGAAGCGACATGTCTAACCTTAGGGGTACACTGTAAACTTACAGGTGAACTAAGAATAAGATACATCATGTTTTAACCACAGACTTCCTCATCTCCCTTGACTTACATTGGTAGGCTTTTTCAAGAACAACCACCATATAAAACAGAGTGAGTCATTGGAATAAAGATAATCAGGAGCCAGGACATGCCAAAAAAATCTACCTTTGACTACCAGCCTGGCTGATGAATATGCGGAACCAGCAGAGTTAATGACAAATATTGAGTATTGGCCAGCATCAGCCTTGGTGACATTGAGAATTTCCAGGGAGTGGAATTCTCTTTTATCAATCTTCAGGATACGGTCCGAGGCACTTAGTGGCTGTCCATCTTTGAACCAATAGAGGCGAGGCTCTGGGTACCCTGCAGGCAGCAATTACAGATGCAGAGAACGGAACGTATTAGCAGTGACCATTTTGGAGCATCTCCACCCAACCACATGCTTCAGAACAGTCGAGGAAACCTCAGATCTGCCCAGTGCTATCGTTTTGAGGGTTCGCCCCGTTAGAAATCACTGCCAAATTTATTCAATTCTATTTGTTTGTTGAAGGTTTTTTTCCTTTCTCTTCATTTTCTGACACTCTCTGTACTTGCTGCATATCCAAATACCTTCCAGGTTCGAAAGGTAATGCTCAGGCCCGATTTGCAACATACACAAAGCCAAACACTGAAATCCCTAGCGAAGCAAAATGTGGACCTAAGTCACCCTTGGTTTGTATCACAACTTCAACACCCGCTCCAAGGACACTGAAGGCAAAACAGCTCTCGCCATTTTAATAGGCAGCAATAGGAAAAGCAGGAGAATCCCTACCTCTCCCTACCACTGAGAGCAGAAAGTAGTTTTTGCAGTTTTTAGCCTGTAGCAGCGACTCCCTCATAACAGGGTAAGACAATGCTGCAGAGAGGGAAGATGAGTCTAGGACTCATCACTAGTTCCTAGCCCAGGACTGTTTCATTTATTAAAGTGAATAAAGAGATATTCTCGCTTTTTCATTCCTTATTGCTTCTGCATAACTAGTGTGCTCAGAGAATTACAGGACTCAGTTTTCAGCAACATATGCCTGTAATTATGCCTGCAGATATGGGCACAAAATAGGCCACTTTATCTGCCTATGTCCGCTGCAGAACCCAAGGTTCATCAGCACATACATCATCTTCTAGCTGGCTTATGCAAAAATGGTGCAAGATGAACAGACTGGGAGCACAACTGTGGAAGAGCACATAAGAAAACCTTGTCCAGCACTTCGCTCCGACAGCAAACCTGGAACAACACAAAGTGTTGTGGCCTCCCCTCACCTTTCACTTTCAGGTGAAATTTTGCCAAAGATGCTCCAGGTGCCACGTGAATATCATGAAGCTCATCGAGGATCTGAGGCAATTGCTCCTCTTCAGTGGTAGACTCCTCCTGCTCGCGGCTAAGAAGCAATTAGAGGTAGAAAGAAGAAAGTCACCGAGACAGCAAAGGGTTAAGGAAATCAGGATCACCTATTTCAGGTTAATTCATTCTGTGCGTTTTGTCATCACAACAGCACATGCAGTACTATATATCATTAAAAGCAGTGGAGAAATCCCCAGGCTCGCTTGAAAGCAGCAGGGCAAATTAGCCCATGATAAATGTCCAGCTGCAGTAGTTACTCTAACTGGAATCTCATCTCATCTGACTGTTCCTTATTACATTAAACTGGCCCTGCCAGGTACAGCAAAAACAGACTCAGTATTTCCACGCAGAAAGCAACATTACAGAAATATATTGATCTTACTGAGTCAGAAGTTACAAAGAACTAGAGTTAGATTTACCTTGAAATATACTCTTTGGCACTGTAGTAGGAGGAAGTCTCTGTTGCATCTGCTGCTGTCTCATAGTCAGTGCTGGTCACTGTTAAAGAGAAAAAATATTTTAGATAATCTGAAGTTTGAAATTATTTCATCTTATAATAATTACAGCAACTAGAGCTAACAGTTTCCAAACTCGGAGGAATAGTTTTTGCTGATCTCCCTTATTAAAAATCCATTATTTCACCTACACAACCATTGCACCATGGCGGTGTTTCCAAAGGTAGCTAACTATCGCTCCTTTCAAGATCCAACACGGATGCTTCAGGAGATAGTCAGAAGGGCTTCCTAAGGGGAACATCCAGGCCACCTTCTCTGTCGCCTCTCTGGTGTTCAGAGCCTCAGAGAAATCCCAGCGAACTGGGTATGGTCTATAGTAAGATGTTTCTCTGACCTTTAGGAATAACTGAGCTCTGCTCTGCAACTGAGCAGCTCACCCATACTAGTGACATCCACGTTGTCCTTATAATTAACACTTGTACCATCATTATCATTTTATTAACACATTTACAATATCCTAGCAGAAACATTTTAAAAAGTAGTTTGATAGCACTTCCATATTTCTTCATTTTGCTTGTAGAAACTGTTCAGTCAGCCAATCCAGAATAATATATGCTCTTTAGTAAAAGGGCATCCACAGCACTCTAAGAACCAGACTCAGTTGAAAAGCTGCATTTCTGGTGCAAAGAAAATTTTGGAGGCTTTTCCCCCCCATTTGTTGGGGGGAACCCAAGAGGTTCATTTTTAAAAAAAATGTAAATAGCATTTTTCTTAAAAAATATTTATCCCCCTCTAAGCATGACCCCTTCCCTCTGGCTTTCCTACAGTTATTTTGAGACTTACAGTCCACTCGAAGCTCAGCTTTGGTTGAAGCAACACCCATGTTGTTTTCAGCAAGACAACGGTAAACACCCATGTCAGCAGGGACCACAGCCGTGATGATCAGCTGATGGCACCCTTCCTGGTCCTCGCTGATCATGTAATGGTCATTTTCTTCAATTGCTTTCCCATCCTTGAACCAGCGAACCGTGGGGAGAGGTTTGCCAATGACAATACAGTCAAAGCTGACTGGATATCCGTCTTGGACCTCTTGGTTTTGAAGCTCAGTCATGAACATGGGCGCTAAATCCAGGGTAGTTAGGGGAGAAGAAAGGAAAAACTGGGTTGCGTTAGATGTATTTTAGGAGCGCTTCTGCCCAGTGCCAGAAGACTTCTGCTTCGCAGGTTTTTAAATAACAGAGTGATATCTTTTCTCCATGACAATAAAGGTCAAGTAGAAACTCCCTGACAAACACTAAGAAAAAATTCCCCTGGACTGCCAAAAGTATTGAAATCTCACAGCTGCAAACTATATATCACCTCAGTTCTTCCCCTTGACAAAATGTCTTTTGTCCCTCTTTAAGGGCTGTTCTGAAAACTGTTTAATTAACTTAAGTATAGCAATAAAAGCATTTATAGCTATATTATTATAATAGTGGAAATTGCTACTACAAAAGCATCTTTACAGAAAAGTGAGAATTTTGCAACCCCCTGCTCCAGCACTGACTTCCCTCCTCTCCCCAAAAATGAAAAAGAAAGAAAAATTTCATCTATTTTTTCAAAAGTGCAAAGATTTCCAGAAAATATCTGCATGAAATGAAAAACAAAGGTTTAAGTTATTCACAAGTAAAAAAATAACATCCTGACCTGCTCCAGATACCTTTTTCAAAGAAAGAACGAGCTTGCTTTACTCACCTGTATCAGAAGTCAGTAAAGGCGGGGGAGGTCTTGCTACTGGTGGTACAAACTTCCCGACGGCGGGTGGTGTTGCTTTCCCAATACGCAATTCCATTTTTTTAGGGCCTTGTTCCAAAATGTCAATTTCCACGGGGATTCCCAGGGCACCAAACATCTCTCTGAATCGAGTGGCTGCAGTTTTTGCCTCAGACAAGATTTCAAACTTGATGTAGATGTACTGGTCATCCTCACGATACGTCTGATGGTCCACCACCTCTACGTCCCCTTCATCTGCACTGACAAAGAGCTCTTCCTCCACGTCAGATATCTCCGTTGAGATCTTGGCCTTGAAGAGTCTGTGAAGTCTCCTTCCCGCTTTACGGAAAGCATCATCCAGCTCACTGCCAGACGAGCTCTCAGTCTCACTGTCAGTGGTATGTTTAACTTGCTTCTCTTTACGAACAAGTTGAGGTTCCTGACTGCCGATCGTCACCTTAGCACTGTGTGAAACTTTGCCAAATTTATTAGATGCCTCGCACGTGTATTTACCCGCATCTTTCATATCCAGGCCAGTGATAATCAAAGAGCAGGTCCCATCACTGTAATTGTCTATGTGATAGTAGCGACCATCTGAAAGCTCTTCCCCGTCTTTCAGCCAACAGACTTTCATGTCACTTTTGCTGTGGGCCACACACTCAAGGTGGAGAGTGCTTCCAGGCTCACCAGAGAAATCTTTGAAGGTCTCAGCAAACACTGGGCACTCCTGTTGCTTCATCTCCTTCCTGACTTTGTAGCCTTTGAAAGCAGCCTGGATCTTTACAGCTGCCTTGGTCATGGAAGGATCATCTAAATCCGTTATTTCTGGTTCAGCTGGCTTAGCAGCTGGGACCGCCACAGCAGTCTCCACACTGGATTTCTCCCACTGCTTCCATAACTTGCCTGTGGAGCCCGATTGAACCTTGCTAGTAACGCTGACACTTGTCTTCCCAGCTTTCTTGACGTAGTTGACTAGTGAAGGAGTCCCAGCTCTAGACTCATCATCTGAACTTGTGAAAGAGAAATCTGCTTCTCCAGTCCTAGCCAGCTCGTCACATGTGGAGTATTCCTCTGAGTAATAGTGAGACATCTCTGCTTCTTCCTTCTTCAGTTCCTGAAGTTTCTCATCCTCTTCAGGCACCTCGCTGATGGGATCCAAGGTGGGCTCCCAGCTCATCCAGCGTTTCTTGGCCAGAGCTTCCCACAGCAGGTGAAGGTCTCCCTCCTGAGCAGCCTCAGGGGGCAAGCTGGGCTGGACATGTCCATCCACCAGCTCTTCCGGTTGGCTTGCGCTGGGTGCTTCCCTGGCGATCTCTTTTAGCAATGCTACAGTAGGAACTGAGGAGAATTAGATTGGTGAGATGTTAAAAGACAAAGTCTATGATTAAGCCCTGAGAAAGCACATGGAAATATCATACTAAAGTCTCGACAGAAGAATATCAGTGGCACTTAATTAAACATTAAGTTGGGAACAAAATATAAATTTAATATACTGGAACAGGTTGCTCGGAGAGGTTGTGGAGTCTCCACCTTTGGAGACATTCAAAACCCTACTGTACAAGGTCCTGAGCAACCTGCTCTAGCTGACTCTGCTTTGAGCAGGTGGGTTGGACTAGGCTATCCAGAGATGACCCTTCTTCCAACCTCAACTATCTTAGGATTCTATGCATGTACATAAAATATGGCCAAACAGCAACATTTTTTTTCTTCCTCATGCATTTGAACCCAGTAAACCAAATTCTGTCGCTCTTTATGTTCATGTCTAATTCCATTTCTTATATGCAGTCATAGTCCAAAACTGTAAGCTATCCAGCATTTGGCTAGACTCATGTTTTGAAAACAAGAGCTTGCAATTTGGCCTTGGAAAACCCACGGAAGTGCACAAGCTATAAGGCGAGGCAGAGAAGTGAATGGAGTTCCATGTCTTTTCCCTCATTCTACTCTACACATCTGCCCAGGGCTGCAGAAAAATATTTCAATTTCAAAGACATAAACAAACACTATTTTTTAATCTCCTGATGAGTTCTCAGTTTTACTAATGCCTCCAGGGAAATGCGATGTTGATTGTGTATTGTCTGAATTACCACATAGTAAAGTTTTTGATCTCTAAAGCCTCTGCGTAAAAAAACAGTGGCTTTGTCCTTTCTGTTGCAGCTGTCTTTTATTTGTGAAATACATAAACACTCTCATGGAGAACAATAGAAGCAAAGTGCCAAAGCTTTTGCTAAAAATAATAATCATCCAGCCCAAAAGAGTATGATTCACACTTGGATATGGAAAATAACACACACAACTAGATTAACACTGATAGTCTTTCAATGGGAGACCTCAATAAGTTCTTGATCTCAAGTGAGGGCACGACAGAAATACGTAGATTTTTGCTTTTGTTTTTTAAGAAATCTACCCATCACTGTTTCTTCCTCAGGTATCTTAATCTGCCCATGCATTTTAACCAATTAAACTCATTTTGTAAAGAATGAACAAACAGCTGCATTCACAATCTATCCAGTACTGTCAGGTCTTTCTCTTCATAGTGAGATTAGTGTGATTCACTTAACCTAACTGTAGCCAACTAAAAACCAGACATTTAGTATAAGCCAATTTTCTTGGTTCCTTTTGTAGCCAAAGGAGAAAGAAGATCCAGCGTGTAGAAAAAGATGTATAACTGCAAGTGTCTCCCACGAGCTCGCACCTATGCTCCTGTTGCAATTGCTGAGTATCTAGTTAGGACAATCAGTGGAGCACGGAAAGCAATTCAGCTCACCCTATTTTAAAGTTAGACAGGGCTCCACTGACTGTCTTGAACAGTTCTCCACTGGTTGTAATGGGAGCTGAGACATCCATCTCACATGGAAACATCTGCCTGGAGATACCTATGCTCAAATGTCTAAGTCTGACTCACTCTCTGGGACACAGTGAGTTGCCTAAACATCGGGGGGGGAAAAACATTGCCTCCCAGTGAGCTTATAGTAATAATGATCTAGTGATCATTATTAAGCTTACGGAAACAAAGAGCTATACAAAACAATCGTAGTGATTAGTTTTGGTCAGAGTTCAGCCCAGTGCATTATAAAAAGACTGTATTATTCCAGCTTAACGTAATTTTCTCTCTTCTTTCAAAGTTTTGTTTTTATTCTAAGCTACGAAGTGTTGAGGACTTTGGTGACAATGGGTATTTGTTAAGGTGGAAAATATCAGGAAAATCTTATCTGAACAGCTCAAAGCTATTACAGATTCAGAAACATACTGGGCAACACCAAACAGGGATAACAATTCTTTGTGGATTTGAGAGACAACTTGCAAAGGAAAATGAATTCAAGACCAAACTGCTGAGATGTCCCTGAGCAGAACTGATTTAAGGTCACAGGAATGCACTCTGTACCTTCAAGACACAGGCTGGTAACAGATTTGACTTCTGGAGAAACCATGCAGGTGTACGTGTCCTGATCTTCACGTTTAAATTCATGAATAATGAGTATCTGCTTTTTTCCATCAGAGAGGATTTCATATCTCCCTCCAGCTTGTATTTGTTCTTCTCCTTTGAGCCATGTCGCTGTCTCTTGGATTTCACTTGATAACTTGCACTCCAAGCGAGCCACCTCCCCTTCTGATACTGATCCTCCCACCAAAGGATGAGTGACTGTAAGTGGAGGCTCTATAATCACAAAAAAAAAAAAAAAAAAAAAAAAAAGAAAAGAAGGGACAAGAATTAACACAATATATCATAAACTGGCTTTAAGATGCTCCAGATTACTCTGTAGAATAACCAAACATCCCATCGTTAACTTATAGATTCTTTGACTGTTGCAGACAATCAAAGAACGTGACTGGCAGCATCCAAAGTTCACAACTTCCAAAGATAATACCAAATTAATTGCACAAGCTCTCCCAGAGGTTAAACCAACTTCAGATAAATATATACATGCAGAAGTTGTTTCACTTTTCCTACTTCTGTATTTGGTGATCTTCATTTATCCAGCACAATGAACATTCAAGCAGCCCTAGATATCCTAGAAGATCGTAATGTTTAGAATGAGGAAGTTTTGAAGAAGTGACACAATAAAGAAAAAAAATAAAAAGAATAAAAGAGATTATTAAAAGCTGACTTCATCCCAATCTTGAAAGTAAAAGAAAACAGTATTTGCTCTCGGTCCTGAAGAATTAAAAATTCTCAAAAAGTGTAAAGATTTTCTCTAAAATTTTTTTCTATCTTCTTTACTTTGGAAGGAGTCCTGCCAATGATGTGCTGTTTGTATGACAGTGATATTCCAAATGAAGCCAAGACAAATCCATGAAACGTGCAGATGTTCAGCTGCCATTGATGGGGACCTAAAGCACACAGCTGAGCGCCCAAGAAGGAGCACAGTCCCGAACGTCACCTGCCCCTCTGCACGTTTCACCGGGGTGAGGGGATCATTGCCCAAAACGCCTTGGAGTTGTTGTAGACAAAGTGAGCGTATGCAGAGTTATCAGGTTGCAGCTGACACCCTGGAAGCTGTTATGTTGCAAAAACATCACCGTGTGCCTGAGCCCCAAGCAAAAGGGATTTTATTTATTTATTTTTTTATTAATATAGTCTCTTCCCTTTGAGGTACTTGCTGGGGACTCTGATATCACAGATGGCATCGCAAGAAAAGAAAAGAAACATTGGAAGAGCGGCTCTCCATCTCACTGTGGCTTCCAAAGTCTCACCAACAGCCACCAAAGGAACTGTCTCCTCCAGCACTCTCCTTCATGGGGGTTATTATATAAAGATATGCAAATAGTAGAACGAGAGAGAAAGATGGGTGAAGAAGACAACACCGCCCACCCACTGTGTAGGCACCCAGGGCCTCAGCTGCACCAGACGCATTCCAGCATGCCCCTTCTGCCTCATTCCATCTGACCTCCACCAGAAAAGAAACTCATGGTCACCAGACAAAACACGGATGCAGTGCAGGCCACACGATAGCTTGATGCAGTCTGGGGAAAATAAACGTTGAGCCCTAACAACGCAGCAAGTTTTGCTTTGCAGCAGCCCAGAACAATTTTTCCAAGCTAGTTCTCCTATTCTGTGCTGGCAGCAAAGCACTGAAACACGTTGCAGAGTGGACTCTTCCAGGAGATCCCTGGAGCGGGTGAAGCAGGCATGCCATGCGAAACACAGGTCTACAGCAGCTCTCAGTCCTCCTGGGGGCACCTCTCCTTCTCACCTAGCTGCACCATTTGAGGGAAGTGCACCGGCTCACTGGCCCCGACTTTGTTTACAGCCGAGACGCGGAATCTGTAGGCTTCGCCCGGGGTGAGATGGTCCACCACAAACTCCGTGTTTGGAATCATGCCCTCGCTGCATGACTGCCAGCCAACACCTGGGATTTTCCTTTCAACGTTGTAGCCTAGGATGTCACAACCACCGTCGCTCAGTGGCTTGTACCAAGACAGAGTTACAGAGTGACTGTTCTTACTTAAAACTTCTGGTTCTTCGGGGGGGTCAGGGTGGGCTGAGGGCACAACAAAGTTCCAGGGATGTATAACATGAGCAATAGTGCTTTACGCTACAACAACCTGAGAGGCTTCTGCAAGCCACAAGAAGGAAGTGCAACGCATTCGGCACCCGTCTCAGTATGAAGCTGAGTGGCTACCTGCCTGTGACCACGACACACCTGCGCTGGACCGATCTATCTATGCTACTAATGACAAATAGTCATTTTCCAAGAGCCATCTCAGATACTTATGTCACACGTTATTATGACATTTTCCCGCTACTTTTTCCCACCCAGCTGAAAACAAGATGTGTGTATGGCATTTACTGAGTAAATGACCTGCCATCATATACTATAACAATCCAACAAATTATGGGGAAATAAGGTCAACAGCTGTCCTTCCTTATTTTTATTTTTTAATTTTGGAGACCCCAAACATTTCTTTCCACATGCAAACCTTGGGTGCACAGCTTCCTGTCTCTATTTACAGTCAAATTTTTACTTGAGTAGATTAGCACACCTCAAAGGGTTCTCTGCTGCCCCTCATAATTTTCCATACACATGAACTCTAGTTCAGCTCCCTCCAGCACCCACATGTTTGCAGAGGGTGGTGCTGAACTCTCAGTAATCTGATTTTCATGAGATTCTATGTTACATTTTATGAAAGACTGCAGCTAAGGAAACCTGGTGATCATCTCTAGCCTGATCTAATTTTCATGTGATGAGGTGAACTTTTTCTGTTTGAAGAACAGAGTTGCCCAGGAGCAGCATCTTCTCAGCCTAAGAATGCTAGCTTGGGACATGAGAAACAAATCAGTGCAAAGCTTAGAAAATTTGATGCAGTACCTCAATACCAAAGTCTGAGATTTCAAGTGCCGTTGGGCTAGAAAGACAGAAACAATGTATGAACTTACCGATCACAGCCAACTTGGCGGATGCAGTTGCTTCTCTGGAAGCAAAGGTCACCTCTCCAGAATGATGTGGTTGGGCTTTTTTCAGAATAAGTTCGTATTTATTTCCATCTGCTTGTACCTCCCAGTCCTCATTTGTTTGGATTTCTGTGTCATTGGAATACCAGGTAACTTCATTAATCGGCACCGCTTCACTCAGGACGCAGCTAAACGTAGCTTTGTCCCCTGGAGAGACTTCCACATCTGTGAGAGGCTGCAAGATCCGTAAGCGCCACCCTGCAGATAAAAACAGGTAATCAAGCCCTCGGGTACTGACATAAATGCCGGTAAGAGGTATTATGAGTATTTGTGTTGAATCTCTGGGCAGCCAGGCCTCCGAGACCAAGGAGACCATTAATAGAGAGGCTACATATGTCACTACAACAGATGGTATCCTTGGGGACTGCAACTTTCCGATACTTTCAGGAGTGAAAACCAATCCAGAAATGTCTTCCTTTTCCAAGTAGCAGAAAAATACATTGGAGAAACTTAAATGAACTTACAGAGCTTTCATTACTGAGAGTCACACATATCTCTGACTGGAAACCGCTGCTTTCCTGTGTTTTCTTTACTGAACAATTTGTGAACGCTGCCACAAAAATGCTGGGAACAGGGCAGCCTTTGCCCTTTAGATTCAGTATCTCAGTGAGATAAGCATTTGCAAACACTCCGAAGATGCCTCTCTTCCTTACAGAGTACAAGAGGAATCGAGGACAAGTAGATTTATGCAGTTCACAGAATTGCCTGCAATTACCTAAGGTGAATCCTGGTTCTCATTCCTTGATGTAAATGGTAAATGAATAACCCAGAAGCACTGAAACAACTGACCTCCATAAAGGGTCATAAAGGAAGAGCTACCTCCCCCTTTCTCCAAAAATACAAAAAGAACACAAAGTAAAAATAGCACCATGAAGTAACCATAGTTATAAAATCAAATGGAATAAAATACTAACTCAAAGATGGATTTGGTCCTCAGAGCTCAAGTGCTAGTCAAACCAGAGTCCAAACTCTCCCGAGACCCTAGAACACTAGGTCCTCAGCCTGCCGCTTTGCACATTTCTGAGTCATGAAAGGCATTTCAATTGGTTTCCTTTTTAAACCCAGATTCTCTAGCTATCACTTTTTTGCATGAAATCCCAAGAGTTACCAGAATGTGTCTATCATTTGCATGAACTCCCAAGGGTCACCAGAATGTCTGTATCACAAACCAGCTTCTTTTTGGAACTAAGTTAAACAGGAGAGGTCTAAGACAAATTGCTATTGGTTTTGTACCTAATTTGGCAATGCTTTTTAAGGAAGTAAATGAGGTAAGTGGATTTGACAGAGACTGCAGCACCACAGAGGCAGAGAATATTCATGCTGCCTGTGCAGTGTGCTCTTGTTGGATAACTAGTGCCGAAGTGTATATATGGGTGTGCGCCCCAGTCACCGGGACTGGAGAATAGACCATAACAAAAACATCAAGAAATAACGGAGCTAAATCTACTCCTGATGCAATCAGATGCAACTGCGAAGGTTTGACAAGATTTACATTTGTTCATAGCAAGCCTCCATTTGATCTCAGAATTATCAGTACAAGCAGATGGGTTTAATGAAATGATAGATTTAATAAAATGTGACTAAGCAGAAAGCCCAAGCCAAACCTCCAGTATTCTGCAACTGATATCAAAAGTATGGGAAGTTATCTTTTATGCCAAAAAATGGAAATATTCCTTGAGAATGAAAATCCTTGTCAAGAGACTCTTCTGAGCATAAGGTGGGAACAATTAGAAAACATCCCAGAAAGCAGTACAATGGAAAGGAAGTGGAAACAGGAGTGTGGTTTTTTCCGATTCTGTGATTAGGCCATATTAAATAGGATATGTAATGCTTGCACATATGGCAAGTCAGAAAGATGGGAATGCAAATGAGAGGCAGACACAAGAAGCTATCAGCACATCCGAGAAGGATTCGTCTCTAGTCAAGAGCCGAGAAAAACGCAGAGTGCTGCTTCTCTTAGTCAACGTAAGTTCCTAGAAAAGTCAACTCCACCACTACTGTAAGACAGTCATATGCTTCTAACTCATTGCTAAATGATGCTCTTTATATCCGGGTCATGACAAAAAGAACAATAAGAAAAAAGGAAAATATAAGCCACCATTCATTCATTGGTTGAGAATTAGAAGTTGGGTATGAAGCAAGCAGCTTATGCAGCTTTTCCTCTCTGCCACTCATCGCATTTCTCCGGGTCATTTGCCCTTACAAATCAAAAATTTAGGATTCCCCATAAGACCGCTTCCGTTACCTTTCACAGTCAGGAAGGCGGAGGTCACTGCGTCACTGCACATAAAAGTCACCCGGCAGCTGTCCTGGGGAGTTAGGTTCTTCAGCAAGAGAAGATGCCTGCGCCCATTTTCAAAGTAAACCATCTCCGTGTTTTCTGTAGTTTTGGCAGGCTCATCATCGATCAGCCAGTTGTAATTGTGGCACTCGGGTTTGGAAAGGTAGCATTCAAAGAGGGCTTCACCTCCTTCCACTGCTTCCACATTCTCCAGGCCCTGGACGATGCTGTTCTTGGCTAGTGGAGAAGGAGAACCATCAACAATATTAATTGTGTGGCTATGCATAGCTGAATATTGACAAGCCTTGGAGCACTGCTGATTCCCATTGCTGGAAAGCTGATGGAAAGGATATGGATGTGATAAAGTATGCTTGCGGCTTTAGCTGCTAATTTCAACCACGCTCTAACACAGTGCTATATTCAAAACCGTTTTCAGTTGTGAGGTAGCTTAAAAATAATGAAAAACCTCTAGAAGCTCTAGCGTTTCATCTAGGCTTCCTCCAGAAACCTGACTTCTGTCTTTATGAATCAAGAAAAAAAACGTTGGTGTTTATATGAATCAAGCCAATATTCAATAGGAAGTGATAGTACGGGGACATAATCAGATTCCTTCCGTCCCCAAACAGGAAACATTTCCCTCAGGTCTCCCAGGCAGGCACAATTAACATCGTAACTAACTGGGGAAATTTGAATCAACTGACAGCTTATGATAAATTCTTCCTACCTTTCATGCAAAATAAACGCATCAAGAGAATATTACAGCTGGCAAAGCTATAGGGACTGCCAACTAAGTTAACAAACCATTTCGCCAGTCCGCTTCTAGGAAACACATGAAAAATCAACATCTATGTAAACTGTATTTTCTGAATTATTACAAAAGCCTTATGACAATATATTAGGTTTATTTTCTCCTGCACGTGTGAGGCGAATCGTGTGGCCAGAAACATGCACAGTCACTGCAACTGCATGCATTGGTTGGCATTTGTACATAAGCAATCAGCCTGGGGCACAACTAAATGTGGGCTGCTGCACCTGGATAAAATTTGTGCCACACCAAGCACATGCACAGATTATGTGCATATAAATATAACTGACACAAACACCATAAAATGGTCATGATCGATAATATAAACCAACACTCGGAGATAGTCCTGCTCAGGATCTCTACAACCACTGTCTGGAACTGTTTGAAACATAGAAAATTAATGCTGAACTATTCCCTAGCAAAAAATAAAAATAAAAAATAAAAAAAATGTATGAGTTACTAAAAAGATTTCCATATTTTATAATACTTAGGGAGAACAATAAAGGTTTTTCAACCCCTTGCAGAATGTATAAAGTATGTTAGGATCAATCCAAGCTGTTTCTTCGAGTACTTTCTGAGTCCTAGTTTCCCTATGCATAAAAAGTGGATCCTATCTCCTCTTTTGGATTATACTCATTAATATCTGCTAGCTGTTTTTAATTCCTAAAATGGAAGGCGCTTATCAAAGTACAAAATACTATAATAAATAATACTCTGCTCCTACACTCACAATTAATTAGGCAGAAAGAACAATTTTGCCTAACAAACCATGATAATTCAGAAATCAGACCAGAACCACTATGACTGCTGATCATATTAGTTCACCTGGTGACTGAAAACAAAAATTCCTTATGCAGACATCAGAAGTAAATTATTAGACACCCGTATAAAATATATAACTATTGTTATTTTTTTACTTGCTGTTTCTGGGGCCCTCACAAATGCTGTTTACAAGTAGGAAGGTATTTCCTGAGTGATCAGTGTTTGAAATAAGTAAAATACCGAACTAGATTAGCTGCAGTTGACAATAACTGAAAATAACATTAAATTCCCCTCTCTCCATTAGTGACTGGTTTTAAAGTGCAGTGCATGTAAAAACCACTCTGTAACAGCAAAAAGTATTCTCACTATTCCTTTGGACCAACATTATATCTGCGATATCACAGTAACTCAGCAGACATCCCATTGCACTGAGGATGGAGCCAAATGCGGTTCATCGGAGAGGAGGTATGATACATAATCGATATAATAAGCGAGCATTAATTAGAACTAAGCTTCTGTGAAGTGTCGCAGTTTCCCATTCAGTTCCCATTAACTCCCATCCATTTTTAGCACTGCTATCAATACTGGAGCGAACACCAAAGAACGGGTTCTGACGTGTCGCTTATTGTGAGACGCTTCCATGTTTTTTTCCACCTTTTATATTTGGGACCCATGATAGTCTTCCTCTTTGTCTGGAAGACCTCACCTTGAACATCAAGTGCAGCCACCACTTTAGTGCCTTCAGCTTCACAAGAATAGATGCCAGTGTCTTCTGGTACCGTAGGTTTAATTTTTAGCATGCTTACATTCCAGTCCTGCACGATAAGGACTCGCTGCCCATCTGCATGTATTTCCTGATCATTTTTCTTCCATATGGCGTGCACTGGCCTAGAATATTGGCATATGAACTCTGCTGTGCCATCTTCATCAACAGTTATATCCTGCATGGGACTGACCACTTCAATGGTTGGATCTGTCAACCAACACGTCAGGAGGGACATGCATTAGCGGATCCTCAAGGAAATAGCAACCTGGAGATTTTTGACAAGCACAGAGTTGGAGGAAGCAGGCCAAGGGAGAGTGCAAGCAAGAAGCCGACCGGGCACACCAGGGATTAGCGGTTTAGTCTTTGCTTGGGTCAGCAGCAAGCAGGATAAAGCAAAACTGGTGCATTAGAATGTAACTAGCACACCGGAAAATGGACCAGCAGCAGTTAAGGCCTGCACTTTAACAGTCCTGACCACGAACTTCTGTGCAGAACATCTGCTGGCACTCCTGCCATCATTCGTTTTCCTCTCGGCCCTGGTGAGACTCTCTAGCCTAAGCAGTGCTGGATGTGAAACACTTCTGCTTCCCAGAATATTTCAAGAGCGCAAGTCTGAGATGGAGGAGCGCAGTGGATGATGGGCTGCCCTGACTGATTTGGGCAAAAGAAAGACATCAGCATTGTTCAGTGGGACTGGGGGAAGGGGCTTGAAAAGGCAAGCTCCAGCGGAGAGCCCACTCACAGCAGCATGCGGAGCAAAGCTCCTGGACAGCTCTAACAAGGAAGGGCACTGCACAGGGAGGAGGTACTTGCTCTTTTAATTAGCCCTCTGCCAGAGGCATAGGTTTGGGAAAAATAAGAAGCTTTTCCTTTTCACCAGCTGATCTGTAGATCAGACATCTGTCTGGAATGCTCCTCCTGAAGCTCTGTGCATTGGGCTGAGGGATTTCCAATGTTACTGGCAGACCTTGGGAAGCAAAGATAGCTTGGGAAACGTCTCTCGGCATTTCGTTGCAAGGCTTGATCCTGCTCTCTAAGGCTCCCTCTGCCACCCTGTGTGTGTGCGTGTGTGTGTATGGAGAGGAGGCATCAATGGCAGATCCTGGAGACTGAAGGACTCCAGGAAGGACTGAAGAAGCAAGAAGATCTCTGTGCAATTGGGGGACTACACCACCATCCCCATAAGATGGAGAAATATGCTCCTCACAGTCAGTGTCACCACTGGTTCCAAAAGAAGGAGACTGTCCTTTTCTCACTGCCCCACCGCTGAGCTAAGAGCTTGGTGGCCCTGTTCTCCCCCTCAGCATGACAGGAAGCACCCTGGGCCTTGGGGTACACTGGGGCCTGTAATCCTCACCCCTGCTCAAGGGGGTCAGAAGGAGAGGGCAGCTCTTCCAACCTTCTCCATTCCCCCGCTGCCCAGCCATGCTGGGACAGCGAACAGATGCAATTGTAGGACAACGGCATTGTGAAGGCCAAAGAAGAAAAGCTGTCATGAGATCTTGGTCATCATAGAATAGATATCCCGTTATAAGCACGCCAGGAGAATAGGGTTAGAACCACGGCACTAAGAGAGACGACCTGTTGCCTGATGAAGAACCAGCCACAGACAGCTAGATAGACTGAAACACACATAGCTTGAGGATGGATCTTTAAATTTCTGGACAAAGTAAAGTGCAGGAAATTGACTGTTAATACAAGCACAGTTAGAATTTCACTAGTGCTTTACTTTCCTATTAAATCAAGTGTTATTGAGCAGAGCACCATAACTGGGGTGTTTTTTAAAAGGTCTTCCTCATCCTAATCCAGTTAGAGTCATATAATACTGTGACTCGGTTCACATTAAAAAAAAAAAATCTTTACTTCAGCAGAAGCACAATATATCCACATACATGTTTGTACTAGCATGAGCTTTGGGTGTTAGACCTCTACAATTCTGTGATTCTATGAAATTAAAACTTCTCAGGAGCCCTTTATCTGGCTGAATATCTAACAGCGCATTTATTTTTAATTTATTTTCTACATCCACTGGAGCTCTTTGCCTACAGCGCTCAGAACTAGATTCTGTCTCTGGAAATACTGAAGTCAAATTTGATGGCAAATGGACATGTGATTTCTCATATTTACACACTGTCTCACTGCTGCACCATTCTGATATTAGATATAAATGATCTGGCATTTCTTCTCCTCAGAGAGCAAAATTTTCTGAAGGTCCAACAAGGGACACATCAGACTGACAGGGAAGCAGATAACAATTCCTGACTACAATTCCACATTGTGGACAATCCATGCTACGGTGAATAATTATAACACAGAGGAAGACCTGAACAAAGAGAACATTTCATCCTTTACGCCTCCTTACATACTAAACCTAATATACAAATCCCTTTCCCAAGTGAGGAATAAGTGCTATTTTGGTCTGAAAAATAACAGCTTTTCCAGATGGCTATAAAAGGACTGCACGTGAAGTAACTTGCTTTACCATAAAGTCTGGAGCTCAGTGTTATTTGCAGTTTGTGGCTACCCTTACCAAATGAGGAAAATATTCATTCAACAGACAACAAAGCTTTGCCAGCACAGCGCTAACTGTTAGTATTCAACCATTAGCAATCAACTGCTGGGGCCCACTTTGCCACCGTGCTACTCCGCGGTCATACCAGCGGCTTCCAGAGGAGCTCTGGAGCCACCAGTGCATGAGCCCAAGATCTTGACTTGGGAATATGTTGAGCTTAGTATATAGTGACAGTATCCAAGCTATGGTACAGCACAATAGCGAATTACGTGAACTTCTGGCCATGTGTTTTGTGGTATTATAAAAACAGCTTGGTGGGAGAATCAGGTAGCTGCACAGTGACCAAAGCACAGCCTCTTCTCCTGAATAGGTCCAGCTCTACTGAGATGTCAGGTGAAAGCAACAGCCCTGACCCTGCAACCTTTCCTCACCTGCATCATCCAAAAAGCAGATGTGGTTGTACCTACAAGACATGAGTACGGGTGGAAGGCTGCAGGACTGCTGTGTCAAAGAGGAATTTTGGAGACATTTAGTAAGGGTAGCCAGGAAGGCAGAAGCACTAGCACACTGAGCAATTGTGGAGGTGGCCATTTGTGTCTTCTCACAATGAAATACCTTTGACTAATAATTTAGCTGAAGATATAAGGGACCCCGCTCTGAAGGTGACAGTGCCTGAGTCATGGCACGCCACATCCTTTAGGGTTAGAGTGTGGACTGTCCCGTCCTGCTCAGAGATTTCTGTCACAAAGTTGTTGTGAAGGGGAGATCCATCAAGCCACCACTGTACATTCTTCACGCCCGGGCGTGAGAGCTCGCAGGTGAACGTGGCTGTCTCACCCACAAAGACGTCTGTGTTCTTTAAATCAGAAACTATGACTGCTGCTTCTTCTGTATAACAGAGCAAGAGAAGGCGCCAAAGGAAAACAAAAGCATAAACATACACACGTTCCTTCCAGCAGAAATAACCTAAGCGACAGTGCAAGTTGTTCAGGAAAATTAAATTTGTAATGCTTGTTCTGGGGAAAAAAAGACCTTACATTTCTTTCAAGGGTTTAAAAAACACCTTCCATCCTTCACCCGCTTGCAAATGAAGTATGTTTGTTTGTCTGCAAACACTGTTTCATTGAAAGAACACTATATTTCATGACTAGTTCCTACCTGACTGTCCTGTGTGTTGCAGCCATCTGCATTGACATTGTATGCAGTCGCAGGCAGAAAGCTAGCTTAAGATTTAAATGGGGTATTTATTTAAACTGCTTTAAAAGATTAACAGAAATATCAACAACAATTGAAGCCATAATCAAGCATAACAAGAAATTCAGTATTTTTCATAACAGTTACTCCAAACAAATAGTATTTCAACAGCACCATCTGCTATTGTACACAGTATGGTCAGTGCTTTGAACCGCATTCACCTATAAACGCTGGTCCAACCTCAGCATGGATGTAAATATTTACATCTTCCCTGAAATCAGGAGAGAAAAGAATGGAGTTTCAGCTGTTTCCACCTGAGACAAGTTTGGTCTGTTACTGTCAAAGATACCGGAGCGAGAAATTCTGGCAGAGAAGTCGGAGCATTTTCATCCCATTTCATCTTACCTTGTACATACACAGAACCTGTGGTGATCTCGTATCCGGTGCTACAAGCGTAATCCCCGCAGTCGTCAGGCTCCACGCCGTGAATGATTAGCTCAGCGATGCTGCCTTTCAGTTTCATCTCATATTTGTCACTGGGCTGAATGACCGTCCCTCCTTTTCTCCACTCAACAGGCGCGTCCGGCTTGGAGATCTCGCAGTGCAGGACAGCCGTTCCCCCTTCTTCGGATTCCACGTTTTTCAGCTCCTCCTTAAACAGCACCGGTAGCACTGCAATGGAGAAGCAGACACAGCAGTGACTCAGGGCTAAGCGACACGCTTGCAACTCCTCCGGCTTGGCAGGTCCCAACTTTCTGAACCACAGCTTGCCCGCTGGGAACGCCACGTCTGCGGCAGGGCTTTTGAGTTCTGCCGCGGCCAAATGCTCATGGAGATCAGCCGCTGACACCGTGATGGGACACCATTGCTGCTTCATCTAGGATCGCTGTGGGTCACAGGCCATCTAAAGGGCTTCGTGTGCGCACACCCACAATTTTCAGTGTAACCAGTTAGAGGGACAACAGCACAAATCACAGTGTTTGGACATTTAATTGCTGAAACCACTCATTCTGAGCAGAACACCGGCTGTGACAGCTCAACACAGGGTCTAAAAGCAAGATCTTGTCGCCTGAGTTAAAAGACACCGTACTCTTAGTATAAACCTAATAAAACTATATAAAAGCCCATTCTAAGCATAGAGAAATACTCCAGTCTCTCTTATTATCAGGTGGCAGGCAAGTTTCCTAAATGCTCTTGTACATACCCTCCATGAGCAGCAGCTGCAGTTTTGTTCCCAACTCTCACAGTGAGATCAAAATCGCAACTGCAGAAATTGAACTGGGTTTAAAAGACACTAGATTCTTTGAAGAACGGATTGTGGATCAAACCCTGTCCTGTTGTAATTCCCAGGCACAGAGCATTAACGATAATGCAGTAATAAGGCTTCCATTTCACCTTTGTGGAGGACAGCCACAGACAAAACTTCTCTGCCCCCAAGCAAGGGTCATCTTCTTACCTTTGACTTGCAACGATGCAGAGGTCTGCTGATCCCCTGAGTCACACGTGTATTCGCCAGCATCCTGAGCCTCAGCACCATAGATAAAGAGCTCAACACATGTCCCCTCTTGCCTGATCTCATACTTGTCACTTGCTTGCAACACCTTATCTCCTTTCCTCCACTCCACAGGAGCATTAGGTTTTGTCAGCTCACAGTGCAGCATGGCCGTGCGGCCTTCCTCCACTTCTTCATTTTTCAGCCAGTGTTTGAAAAGCACAGGCACCGCTTGAAGTGCAAAGAGGAAAAGAAAGTGTAAAACAAAAACAGAAAGTGGAGGAAAGTTTTATTTTTAAGGTACTGCTAAGAACCAAAATGGTAACGGCATTCATGAAGTTCACGTACAATTCTGCTGTATTTTCCTGAAGGACAGCTGCTGGGGGCAGGAATGTCTAGGTCTAAGCCAGGTGGAATTGCTCATACTACATGGGCTCCAGCACCCTTGACAAACTGCGTGGTGTCCACGGACTCACTCTAGTACCTCAATGTCTTTCTAGTACTGAGGAGCCCCCAAAATGGATACAGTACTCCAGCTGTGATCTCACAACTGCTGAGCAAAGAGGAAATCATACCTTTAACCTCTAGTCTGGCAGTGGTCTTCCCATCAGCTGTATGGCAGCTATAGTCCCCTGAGTCCTCGCGGTTCAAATCGTAAATGACCAGTGTGTGCACATTCCCCTCCTGCTTGATGCTGCACTTCTTGCTGGAGTGGATTGCAGATGTGCCTTTCTTCCACTCCACCGGGATGTCAGGCTTGGAGACCTCACAGGACAAGTGAGCTGTGCCACCCTCCTGCAGATCCAAGCTGCGGAGCTCCTTTACAAATGTGACGGGAGCAACTGCGGGGAAAAAGCACACAAACAGTGATGCAGCTGCATAATCCAGCATCACTCCCAAAAGCTCTCTGACAGGTGACCATAAGAAATCGTAACATGTCACAGTCAAATTGTCAGATTTTTTTTTTTTGTTCCGTTGCTAGAAGAAAGGCCAGGACAAATTTAGATCTCATGCAGGTGCCAGTGCAACTCCAGCGTCACTTCAGTTTGTTCTAACGTCTGCAGGATCAGTCCTGCCACATGGTAACAGTTTCTAGTCTGCAGCACATATATATCACTGGCTGGCTCTCTGGACATCAGAATGGGCCTGATTTAATGACTTAGTAAGCTTTTAAGCCAATGCAGAGTAAAAATATTTAATACATCACTGATTCGATGAAACGTAATGTTTGGAAGAACCTCTGACCACCCAAACAGTATCATGTTGAATTGTTTATACACATACAGCACTGAAAAGCAGTATTAATTTATATCTATGTATCTACATGTCTACATTTAATTTATATCTACATATCTACATTTTGAACCAGATCAGAGAGGAAGAAACAATATAAGCTATTGTTCTGGCCAATCTTTTAAAATCATTCTATAGAGCTTAATGGATGTTTTTTCAGAATTTCTAAAAGAAAAGCAAAGATGATCCCCAAAACATCATAAATGGGAGATTAATTCAGAGCATATTCTTGACACACTCTTTGGCACTGATTCTGACATATCTTGGATGCTTGTTTCAGGATGAGATGTATAGTCTTCAAAGAGAGCCTGTTTCACTCCACAGACTATAAAAAGGACTAAAACGACTAGCTCAGACATAAATATCTAACTCTTGCCTCAGTTAAGTTATCTGAATCTCACACAAGATTTCCAGAGGCCCTTCCTCCCACGTACACCTCTCCAGTAACTCAAGCAGTATTGGCAGGGCTTACCAGTACCTCCTAAACCCTTCTTTCTAGGGGATTGCTCACCTTTGACTGTTAGCTGTGCCCCCGAGGTATGCTGCCCGACTTTGAAACTGATGGGCCCGCAGTCTTCTAGTGTCACCTTCCTCAGGATCAAAGTGTGACACTTCCCTTGAACTCTGATCTCATTCATTTCATTAGACTGCAGGGGAACATCCCCCAGGAACCACTGGGCATCCTGAGTTGTCTCCCGGGACAGCTTGCATTCAAAGACTGCATCTTCTCCTTCATATGAAGTGACGTCCTTCAGTGTCTCCACTATGGTTGCTGCTGGTTCTTTACGGAAAGGTCAAAAGAGTTTGATAAATACTTTCAAATGATGTCTCCTATTTTCCTGGATTAAACATTTTGTTATGCTCATTCTTGACAATACTGCATTATCTGAAAGAACTTATGTCCACAAAGCACTAAACACTATATCTATGTGCATGCATAATTTGTAATGTTGCATACTTACAGATGCATAATGTGTGTGCCTATACACACATTAGGCACATACACATTACATGTGAGAGTCTATAAAGCATGCATGCTATACTGTACTGTGTGCACACAGGAGAAATATCTAATACACAACATTGAAAGGCAATATATATATTGTGGAAACGTTGCCAACAGCTTGTAGTGGGTGATATTAATATTAAACCACAGAATCATTGACTTAAGGCCCGGTTCCGACGTCTCTGAAATCACTCTGATCTCTTTGAAATCCCCATCGTTCTGTTTGGGCACAGGACATACTCTAGGTGTCAAATTACTTAATCGTGTGCCACTCCCATGGAAACAAACTCTGTTCAGCCCTTCCCCGCTTGAAGTCCCACCTTTCACAAGCACAGCCGCCGTGGTTTGCTGGTCCCCTGTGTCGCACAGGTACTCTCCAGCATCAGCTTTGCTCAAGTTGCGAATTGTCAGCTCAGCCACAGAACCATCTTGGCACATTTTGTATTTGTCACTTGGCCACAGCACTGTCCCAGCCTTCTTCCACTGCACAGTGGCATTTGCTTTTGAGATTTCACAGCTCAGAGTGATAGTACCTCCTTCTTCTGCTTGCTGGTTCTGCAGGGGTTGCGTAAAGATCACCGGCAAAGCTAAACCAAGATAATCAGAGGAAGATGTTTACGTTTCATTGCTGACTCTATCTCACCAATTCACTCATGTGAACTTGATCCTGCTTCACAGTTGTAATCTGATTTGCTCTTTTCCCTCTATGCTTCTGAATATATGAATCTTTTTTCGGGACATATTGATAACATGTGACCATACCAAGTGAATCAATTCTGTACCATCTTTAGTATCAGTAAGCAGAAAGGCTGCTAAAGCCCTAAGTGGTACATGTAGTAAAACTGTAGCACCATTCCAAATCTCAGTTACAAGGTCTTTAAAACCCAAACAAGCAATGATAGAAAGTGCTGGATTTCCAGGAGTACTAAGCACTTCGTGCTCCCCACTGATCTCTGGGCACTGCACACCCCGAGCATCTCTGGAAATGAGTTCCATTTTATGCAGGAGCTGTCACTGGTATGGATTCTTAAGCATCCAAGTGCCTGAAATCCTCATCACAGAACGGGACCAGTCTCTCTGCCACTCTGTCCTTGAAACGTACATTATGGAACGTTTAAACTAACACAGAGCTACCAAAAAGGTGAAGTGAAAGCCTTTTGTCACCTTTCACCACCAAGGATGCCATAGTTTGCTCATCGCCAGAATCACAGACGTAGTCCCCAGCATCCTTCAGCTGTAGCTCGTGGATGAGTAGCCCTACAACAGAGCCCATCTGCTTCATCTCGTATTTGTTGCTGGCTTGGAGCAAGACCGACCCTTTTTTCCATCTCACTGGCGCATCATGTTTTGAGAGTTCAGCATGAAGGGTCACCGTAGAGCCTTCCTTGGCTTCCTGGTTTTGGAGCTTTTTTACAAAGACTGCTGGAATGGCTGGGACCACACACAGAGACACAAAAGGACAGATACGCTCAGTACAGCTGCTTACAGGACAAATATTCGGGCACTGCTAGATCCTGGAGCTAGTGTGAGAGCAGGCAGGTACAAGCCCTTCACGAGAGAGACCTCATGGGATATTTTAAAAGACAGCATTTCACATTAATTTCATGGCCCCTATTTACATTAGTCGATTTTTTATCTCAGGAAAAGCTACATTAACATTGTATTTGGATCAGGGTGGATTTTTAAAAGCAGACAAACTGACACGTTACACCTGTTTATAGGAGCCTAGACACTGAAAGTACTTTGATGGCTCACTTCTCAGCTGCAGCTGAGTGCCCTGGTAAGTTTGAGCACTTGGACTCTGGAGCACCATTTGCCCAGGCGGGACTGCAGCTCAAAGGACAGAGGTGGTTAAGGATCAAAATTGTCTGTCTGGTCACTCAGACAGAAGCCCCTGGGGTCTAGAACTGTGCAAGCAGTTATTACACCTGCATCTCTCCATGTTCATTGCTGAAGACACTTACTAGAGGATTTAAAATAACTTCTGAAAGCAAAAAGACTGCATCCTCAGCTGCTGTCTGTCAGCAAAGTTCATCGGAAGTCAAGGACAGTAGATAACACCCGCACGCTAGTACTAAGTTATGAAAGTGGAATAAGTCTTTCTTAAAAACAAAACAAAACAGCTTACCTTTAACAGTTAAAGTGGCTGCTGTTTGCTGGTTTCCATTATCACAGATGTATTTGCCCGAGTCTTCTGGTTTTAAATGATAAATTTTTAAAGTATGGATTGTTCCCTCTTGCCTAATTTCATACTTGGAGCCTGGGGAAATCACTTGGGAGCCCTTCTTCCATTCCACCGCGACATTAGGCTGGGAGACCTCACAGTGAAGGATGGCCGATTCTTCTTCCTGCAATTCTGTGTCCTGTAATTTCTCCTTAAAGACTGGAGGTGGCACTGAAATTACAAACACAGCAGAGGTGAATTTACAGTCACCCATATCTTGCTTCCCTACAGTTGCAACTTACAGTTGAACAGTTAAGTATTAAAAAAAAGCTTTAACTTCTGTGTAAGATACTGGGGTGGTTAAAACAAGTGAATGGATTTTGAATGAAAGCCATTGGCAGATGTTTCTAGAAGTTAAGGAAATACTAATAAAAAATTTTGCACATATTTTGTCTAGTTCAGATGGCATGGGGACTTTGACCAGGCAAGCAGTTTCGAAAAGGGAAGAAGGACGTTTGAGAATTTCTTCTGCCTCCAAATCACTCTGGAGCTCAAGCACAAGCACCCGACTACGGCGAGTTAGCAAGGAGTGAACGATGGACAGGTTGGGCCTTGTACTGCCAGCACGCGCAAAATCAAATTGCTGCCTACTCTCTCCAGTCCTGTTCCTCTCTCTTACCTTTTACTGTGAGCATTGCTGTAGATGTGTGTGGTCCCACTCGGAAAGCAACAGCCCCAATGTCCTGCTCAGTCACCTTCCTTAACGTCAGGGTGTGAATCTTCCCCTTTTCCACGGAGATTTCATTCATTTCATTGTTTTGCAGAGCAACATCCTGCAGCTTCCATTCAACGTCCCTTGCGTTCTCATGAGAAACTTGGCACTGAAAAGTCACGTCGTCCCCCTCAAACACCACCATGTCCTTTAGGCCACTCACAATGGTCACGTCAGGCTCTGCAAAAAGTCCAGGGTTCAGTAGTCAAGCCACGAAAGCCAAAATGTGGACCAAATCATAGAATTATAAAATAACATAGGCTGGAAGGGACCTCTGGAGGTCACCTGATCCAACCACTGCTCAAAGCAGGGCCAACTTAGAGGAGGTTGCTCAGGGCCTCGACCAGCAGAGTTTTAAGTATCTCCAAGGATGGAGAGATCACAGCTTCTCAAATTACATATTTTGAACTCTGATGTGTGACCACTTTCAGCCAGGGGCTTCAGTGACAGCCAATATCTTTCAGGATCACTCTTTCTTTCTCTCTCTCAGAAATATGCTCCATATTTATTTTTTTAATTACTTATTGTAATCCTGTATGCTGTAATCGGGCGAATAGAGATTGAATACCAGCTTCCAAGTTCAGGATCTGGAAACCTGCTGTGTTTGCACTTCAGATTATGTTAAACACATTCAAAACTGATCCCCACCACTGCCTGTTTTCAAACAGAACTGCATATACTCTGTGCTGCTGCTCCAGTCTGCCTGGGTATCAGGGAGGCACCGTGCCCTCAGCAGGGCCAACAGGGTCAGCGGGAGCAACGGGCTTTTGCATTTCAGTTTGCGTCCTGCTTCTATCACAGCTGGGCACTTGCAGATCTGTGCAAAGATCGCACAGCCTGCAACGAGGCAGAAGCTACACCCTGAATCTCGTGGGCAATACTGAAGGGGAAGAAACACGTCCTCACTTGAGCAAATACAATAGAGATTTATACAACGGAGGTCACCCTACGTGTGAAAAGGGGTGCAGTTGGGCATAGTATATAGAGCATCCATAATATATAGAGCAGCCTATAGAGTGGCTAGAAGTGATTGTTCCACACTAGTGACCCAGTCTGAAAGACAGCTCTGTCTGTAATGAATTAGGGCCAGATGCAGTTGGCAGGTGACTGGAAGCTGGGGACGACCCATCTGATCACTCACATGATGTCGAGCAAACGTTCAAAGCCACATGAGCAGAAACTTACAGCTGCCTCATCCTCTCCGGGCCCCCAAGCAAACCAGTGCATTTATTCACTGATCATATTAAGATTTTGTATGGCTTCATGATACCCCTCCTGTACTCTGTGTGCATTTATTACAACAGTAACATGTTGCAAAATCTTAGCACGTTGAACTGAAAATCCCCTTGCCCCAGTAAACGGCTCTTGCCTTTCACAGTCAGCTTTGCAGAGGTTGTCTCATCCCCAGCCTTGCAGGAATACTCTCCGACATCGCTAGGCTCCAAGTGGTGGATACGCAGTTCGCGGAGGGTGCCGTCCTGCCACATTTCATACTTGGAACTTGGGCGAAGCACGACTCCATCTTTGCTCCACTCCACCGCTGCTTTGCCTACGGTGATCTCACAGCGCAGCCTGGCCGTTCCTCCCATTTCCACTTGCTCGCTCTTCAGCTGTTGCTTCAGCCGAGGTTTGATGGCTGCAAAGTTGAGAGCAATTAATGCACAACCCATTAGCTTGAATGTACGAATGTGGCTTCTGCCCAGCTCAGCACAAGGAACCTGGGCTCTGAAGCTGCAGAACAAATTTGCATTTGGTGATTACGTGATAATGACAAAAAAAATTTTTTTTATTCTGTATATCTAGAAAAGGAGCGGATCAGACAGCTCCTCAGATGTGTTCACTTCTCAAAGGCAAGGGCATCCACCTTGTAACAGGATCTTTCACACAACTTATCTTGATCCTGAAAATTCTCAAATGGATTAATCACAGAATCACAGAATGGTTGAGGTTGGAAGGGACCTCTGGAGATCATCGAGTCCAACCCCCCTGCTCAAGCAGGGTCACCTAGAGCATGTTGCACAGGATCGCGTCCAGGCGGCTTTTGAATATCTCCAGAGAAGATCATCAAGATCATGTCTAAGCAGAATCTGGTACTTGATGACTAAAACGAATTTAGACTAAAACTAGTCTAAATCTGTTGATGTTATGGAGATACTCCTCACTTCCAACACTATAAACAATGTAAGCAAATGCTTTATTTCGCTGCTGTCTTTCCAAGACCCTAGACTGTCAACAGTAAGTCCTTCCAGCGCATGGACAAATAAATGCACCGCGCTCATTCAAACCAGGCTCAGACAACAGCTTGTCATCAACAAAAGCGAGAAGGGAATATCCATCCCATGTGCATGAGCAGTTGAGAAAAGGGGAATTTCAGTGCTTGTGGTTCTCCTATCTAGCTCCTGTTGCGATATATCTAAAGCAAGCACAGGACTCCTAGGTGAGCCAGCAGCTGCTTTCATGGCTCAGATTCAGCCACCAGGAGTTTGAAAAGCTGTGGCTCAGATCGAAAACACAAGTTCCAGCCAACAAATGAGACAGTCACAAACCTTTCACAGACCATGATTAGCAACACACATTATTCCTGGTTTGTTTAAATGCACGATGTTTTCAGGATTTTCATGAGAGGACAATGAAAAACAGAAAGCAATACAAAACAACACACTTTTGTAACTGGCCTATGATTAATTATTGATCCAGCTGAACCAGTAATTAATGCAAAGCGCCAAAAATAAAGATCTATTAGAATTTCAAAATCCCCATGATGCAAAGTTTCTTGCTTTTATTAATAGTAGAGGAATGAGCCTAGATACTGTGCCTTATAGACTTAAATAGACATTCTCTGAATCCCTTCCAATAAAATTCATTTCTCCATCTTCTGATTTATCACTGAGCACCTGCTTGGCTCTTTATCTTACTTTTGGAAGGACTTAACAGAATATCAACCACACAATTGCACAAAACCCTTCTAGCCTCTGCTCCATTTTGGTGCAATGCTAACCATTCACTCTGAGGACTGCTGTGCTCTGCTGGTCTCCTGTATCACACGTATAATCGGAGGCATCTTCTGGTTCTACATTGTGGATCACGAGTTCTGCTATGCGACCGTTTAAATTAATGTCATATTTGGCACATGGGAAGAGCTCCATGGTGCCTTTCCTCCACTCCACAGTTGCCTTATCCTTTGTCAGCTCACACTGGAATTTCACTGCAGCTCCTTCTTCCACATCCTTGTCCTTGAGCTCCTTTTTGAAAAGGACTGGCAAGGCTAAAAGAAGGGGAAAAAAAGAAAAAACAGGAGCCTGAGTCATGTCCTGCTTACCATGTCTAGACTGACTTTCAGGGGAACAAAGTTACTGTGATTTTCAAGCGCTACATTCCCAGGCAGGATCCACGTTTTCTAGTTTGCCTGGAGCTGGTAACAGATCTTGCTGCACCAGAAGCAGACATCTGCACCTAAAAAGTTTCTTTCCTGTATTCCTTGGGTCAAATCCTTTCCAGGGCTGAATTATTTGAATGAACTTATCCTTTGGTTGATCTCAAAGATCTCAAAAGAAAAAAAAATACAGAAAACTCCACGGACAGCCTTGAGAAATCAGAAAGGTAGTTAGGAGTCTCTTTCCAGGATTTGGAAGAAAATCCTTTTTTAAATACATAAGTCACATGTCACGTGAAATGTCCAGACATTATGCTAAAGCCTTGTTCTTCCTTTAATCTCTCCCAAGCTGTAAGGCTAAAAAGTGTTTCTTCTTATAACCCAACACACCAATGCAGCACTGGAATAACAAAGTATCTTCCTCTTCCATTCTCGTTTAAAAAAAAAAAACAAACAAAAACCGGGTGCATCAGATGCAAAGGGAAGTATTTATGGGCAAAATATTATGCACTTCAAAATAATCATATTCAAGCTGTTGCTTTGTGTGGGATGATATCTACTGCTTTATGAATCAGCTCACACCACCTACCTTTCACATTTAAAGATGCCTTTGTTTCCTGATCCCCACTATCACAGCTGTATTCTCCTGTATCTTCTAATTTGAGATTATGTATTAAGAGCTCTACCAAGCACTCCCTCTGCCTCATTTCATATTTCTGGCTGGGCTGCAGCTCCACTCCTCCTTTCTTCCATTCCACTGCGGCACTGGGTTTTGACAGCTCACAACAGAACGTAGCTGTACTTCCTTCCTCAGTTTCCTTATTTTGAAGGGGTTGTTTAAATGTGACAGGCAGGGCTGCAAAATGTGAGAGGTAAATGTTTTAACAGTGCTTTACTCCTGAACGGACCCAATCCTACCATCGTTCTTCAGAAACGGTCTGCTCTCCTGATTCCACAATCCTTGGGCTGCAGCTCTCTTTCTTGGTAGCATCCTTCTTGAATCATTAGGTGAAACAAGAGGCGAGGACAGATTGTGAAATTAGGGACACAGTTGGTCTTACAAAGTGGTCCACCGAATGGTCTCCACGCCAGTGTCTCCATGCCAGCTAGGGATGGTTTAGTCAAAGAACACGGGGACACAGCGGGATGCTCTTTCTCTTACATGGACCCTTGTTCTTCCTTAATAAACATCTGTGAGTTTGCAATATTTGGCTGACAGACTTGATCCCCAAATAAAACTTCTGCCAACATCTAAAAGACCAAGTCAGCACTCAAGAACAGGAATAGATAGCACAGTAAGATGAAAATAAGACAACAAATGGAAGAGGAAGGGGAAATTCAGACTTCAGAAAAGATCTTGCTCAATTTGGAAGAAAGGGCTGAGGAAAACCCATGAGGACACAGCTGTTTACACTCAAAGTTCATACGTGAGGCTCAAAGCCTCAAGTAATAATACTGCGCATTCAGAACATGTTACAGAAATCCTTTAGCCACAGCTCTGCCCAGTAGTTGCATCCCTTAGGCCTACCAAAGCCATGAACAATCATTCCCCAAATTCCCATATGCAGCCAAACTCCCTGCACTCAGAGGGCATAAGGATTCATTATATTTTGACATCCTGGCAAGGTTTAATTGCTTTGATGCTGATTAATCATTCCAGATACTATAAGCAGAACCCTTCTACCCTGACCATGTGTCAGGCTCAAGTCGAATATGTATGCTGCTATCGAAGACCAGCAACAAAGCAAATAAACAGCAGTAGGGATCATTGAGAGACGCTCCTTTCACTCCGTGTTTACTGAGTCAAGGGTCAGCACTCTGCCTGCCTACCATGCACAGTGACTGCAGCCGTTGTCTGTTGATGTCCAGAGTCACAGGTGTACTTTCCTGAATCTTTCAGTTCTAAGTCATGAATGACCAGCTCCGTAGTGGAGCCCTGCTGCTTCATCTCGTATTTCAAACCAGGGTAGAGAATAATATCTCCTTTCCTCCACTCCACTAGAGCATTGGGTTTGGTAAGCTCACACTTCAGTGTTACTGTACCACCTTCTTCTGTATTGGCATCTTGAAGCTCTTGTTTAAAAAGTGCCGGCAGGGCTATGAAATAGAAACATAACTTGCAACATACTGCAAATTGGTTTTGGGAAAGAAAAAATAGAAAGAAATTGCAAACACCAAAATAGTTTTTTGCAGATGGATCTAAACATCAAAGCTCTAAATCCAAACTACAAGGTTATTTTCCCTGAGAGGTAATAGGAATATCTGCAGAACAAAGTTGTTGATTTCAAGAAGTCACATTGGCCAGCAAGTATGTACAGGCTTCATCTAATCTAAGACCTAAAGGCAGCAGAAGATTTTGCCAACTATAAAAGTAATTGACGTGTCCTGATCACTGAAGAGGTCTTCTACAGATCTGCAGGAGGGCGCAGAAGAATATAGCACAGTATTTTCCAGTATACACAGCCTGGAGATCATCAAAGACAAGGAATACTATTTCAAATAAATGGAACTTCAGTTAATAAGGTTGGACAAACAGAGATAGAAAACAGAACACCTGATAGGACAGACTTTTCTAGTCAGGAAAGAGGAGATAATTTTTACCCTGGACTGTTAACACAGCTGTAGACTGGTGCTCTCCACACACACAGGTGTAGTCTCCTGCATCCTTCTCAGCTATTTCACGAATCATCAGCTCTGTCTTGGTCCCTTCCTGCCTCATTTTGTATTTCTCACTTGCTTTGAGGATCCGCTGGTCTTTCCTCCACTCCACAGGAGCAGCTTTGGTAAGCTCACAGTGCAGAACAACATCTTCACCTTCTTTTGCTTCCTTGTTCATTAGCTCGTCCTTAAAAAGTGGTGGCAGGGCTAAAGGATGCAACACGGACAAGTGGTCATCAGAAAAGCAGAATTCAAATCCCAATTTCTTTTTGGTACTTGGGATTATTTCCCCTTATGCCTCCCTTTTTCACCCTATTCTAAACTTGCTTAGCAATAGCCAAGTTCAGAAACTCTGAAAGGATCCTTCTTCAAGCGTGATGCGAGCATGGTTTCACTTACCATCAACAATTAATTCCCTGACTGTCTGCTGCTTTTCATAGGGAAAAAGCAATACAGAGATACACAGTTCTACTGGATACAGTAGCATTTTACTTACATAGGTATGATTTTACTTAGATAGGTATGATTTCCAGGAGGCTGGTAGAGCAATTTTGTTTGTTTGACTGAAAACTATATACATGAAAGCATCCAGAGTTCAAAAGAAACCTATTTCTATTTTGAGATTGAAGTCTGAAGGGCCATAACATGCAACGGGAGAATTTCAGGTTCTCACTTTCCCATTTTGGAAATCTGAGCCGAAGGAAGAACAAACTACAGGAACATTAACCTCAAAGAAACTAATTCTTAACATCTAAGCCACAAACCTGCCTTGTGCACAGCTAATATTAATGGGGAGGGAGTGCAAACACAGACCACTTCTCAGACAGGTCAGAAAAAAAGCATGTTTCAGGAAAGCCCAGGAGAGAGTTAGAAGTTGCTGGAAAAAGCTGGTGGGGACAGAACTGGGTCCCTTTGACCACAGTTCCTCAAAGCCAAGGAAGGTTCCTGCACTAAAACACATGCCCATTAATGAGAGGAGAGCAGAACATCAGGTAATGAGATTATTAACATAAAACAAGGATTTATTTCTGATTTGGTTTATTGGGAGCTGGTAGAATAAAGAGTGTAACTGCTGAAAACCTGTCTTTTTTTTTTTAATTCCTAACTGTCAAGGTAGTTTCTACTTTGCTGGTCCCCACATAGAGGTTTAGTCCCCCACATCCTTCAAACCTAGGTTATGAAATAGCATAAAGTGCTCTGAAATAGCACCTCTTATCACATTTTGCATTTATGATTTTAAAAATCTGGTGCCCTTTCTGCCAGTCCCCAGGAACAGCCATAGCCAGGTCACAGAGCAGAGTGACCTCTCCTCCCTCTTGGGCTTCCCCATCCCTCACTACTTGTTTGAACAGTGAGGAA
This sequence comes from Apteryx mantelli, assembly GCF_036417845.1. NCBI lineage: Eukaryota > Metazoa > Chordata > Aves > Apterygiformes > Apterygidae > Apteryx > Apteryx mantelli. The sequence goes on from NC_089979.1 coordinate 169,308,846, forward strand.
GTGAAACAAAGGAGATGAGGGGGAAACAAGCTAGAAAATGTAAGTGCCCAAGAACAGGAAGCTTGAGAAGAAAAGAAAAAAACCCATCTCATTTCCTCCTTTTGGGGGGAGAGGGATTAATAATGCCCCCGAATTTGTGTTGAGCAAATCTTTTTCAGAAAGAAATGAGCTATGCATAGAACAAGAGAAGACAAAGGGAAAAAGCAAAGGCAGGTTACTGATCCAGGGCTGAAAGAGCTGAATTTCAGAGTGATATCTATCCATAGAGCTAGTTATTAATTTAATAGTGCCTTTTTACCATGGACTGTTAAGGTTGTTGTTGTCTTCCGGTCACCACAAACACAGGTGTAATCTCCAGCGTCTTTGACTTCTAGGTCATGAATGACCAGCTCTGCAGTAGTGCCAAGTTGTCTCATTTGATATTTGTCACTTGCTTTGAGCACTTTGGACCCTATTTTCCACTGCACGGGAGCTGCTTTGCTTAGTTCACAACACAGAGAAACTGATGCTCCTTCTGTAACTTCTTCATTTTTCAATTCTTCCTTGAAAAGCGCCGGCAGGGCTGGGAATGGAAAGTCAATACACAGCGTATTTAAACTAAGACCTCTGCAGTTTGCAGTTGGCATCAAGAACCCTTTTAATTTATGTTTAAATCTTGCCAAGTCAGGGACTTTAGTCTAGCCATTCAGGTTGAGGTTATCACTACGATGATCTGGAAAACTGAACCCAGCAGTAACAGCAGGAAAAGAAGAACTGTGCTGAAAGAAGAACTGTGTCAAAATACAAGTGGCTGGATGGATTCAAGATGTAACCTAGAGAATGTATCTCAGGGCCACCCTCCATGGGGGCAGGATATCTCAGCTGGTCGAACACCAGCATTCCTAGGCACTATTCCTTTAAATTTACAGGATAGCAGCTTGTCCGCATGGAGAAACAGCCATTTCCTCTACTCCCTTTGCAGGGATATCAGACCAAATTAAGATGGCAGAACAAGAAGTTCTCCTTTCCTGCACACACGAATTCCTAGGAAAAAGTCTAAAGCTGGTAGCTGAATGATTTACACAGTACTAGTATCCTTCAGAGAAGCAAATTAAAATAAACACACATCTGCAAGGTGAATTTACCATTCACTGTCAGAGAAGCAGTGGTGCATTGGTTCCCACACACACACGTGTAGTCTCCCGCATCCTGCAGATCTAGCTCACGAATTTCGAGCTCAGCAACGGCATCATCCTGTCGCATGATGTATTTTTCACTTGCTCTGAGTATTTTGTTCCCTTTCTTCCATGACACAGATGCAGCCTTGGTCAGCTCGCAGTGCAGAGTTGCTGTTTGGCATTCTATGGCCTCCAGGTTCTTCAGTTCTTCTTTGAATATTGCAGGCAGGGCTGAAGGTCACAGAACGGACAAAGACTTTAAAAACGACAAAATCCACACAGCTGATGGTAGGGAGAGGGAGAAGTTTGCTAAGGTACAGAAGCAGAGAACACTTTACGGTGGGAACAGTTTCCGCATAATTCTAGGACATTAAACAAACCAATAGGCAAAGAAGAAAATCAGCCTGGATGCAACCAGATCTTAGAGACAGCTTACAAGTTAAATGAAACAAATTCAACCACAGGTGAACACACAACAAATAGCAGATGAGCTGGTAGAGAAATACACGGTGTTGACAATACAGATAGATGTATATGGTTTTTACCATGCACTGTCAAGGCAGCTGTTGTCTCCTGTTCTCCACACACGCAAGTGTATTCTCCAGCATCCTTCAATTCTACGTCATGGATAAGCAGCTTTGTGACCGTGCCCTCCTGTCTCATTTTGTATTTGTCGCTGACTTTAAGCAAACTGCTCCCCTTTCTCCACTCTACTTGAGCGACTTTGGTCAGCTCACAGCGCAGAGTGGCTGTTTGACCTTCTGTTACTTCCTCGTCCTTCAGGCTTTCCTTGATGCCTGCAGGCAGAGCTGAGGATGTAATGGACAGAGTGTTAAAATGGAGCAGCAAACACAGCCTCCAGGTGAAGGGCAGGGGTGGGGGAAGGAAAAGCTAGAGGAAGAGTGGCGAGCTGCCTTAGGGCCTGATCTTGCATGTACTTCACAAGAGGATCAGGTCCTAAATATATGTATTGCATTAGGAGTTGGGGTGCAGGTCTTTCCAAATAAACCATAAAATGTGAATTAATTCTCATGACCATGACATGTAAAGTCAGACTCAGAGAAACTATGCAGAGATGACAACGGACACAGGCAACAAAACAAATCCAACCCATAAGCCTGATAATTAGGACATCTACATGATAATGGTTATTACCGTATACTGCTAAGGAAGCTGTGCACTGCTTGTCCCCACACACGCAAGTATAATCACCAGCATCATTCTCATTTAGATTATGGATCACCAGTTCTGCAGTGGCATCCTTCTGCCTCATTTTGTATTTCTCACTAGGTTTGAGTAACGTACATCCCTTTTTCCACTCCACTGAAGCCGTTTTGGTCAACTCACAGCGCAGAGTGACTACTCCACCCTCAGTAGCTTCTTCATTTCTTAATTCTTCTTTGAAGAGAGCAGGAAGGGCTAAGAACAAAGCAAACATTTTCATGACATGCTGTACTTGGTCACCAAAACAAAAAGAATAAACAGCAGGAATGGGAGGAAGTCTTCATGTATAGACAAAGCTCTAATTTCCTCAGTATAATTCAGTCTGAGAAAATAACATAGCCGGTTACACCATGGTCAGGAAGAAAAGCTAAAGAAAAAATATATAAGGTTTTGCCTTATGTGCTAAGGATACCTACAGAACTAGCCCAAGAGTCAGAATGAAGCTGAGGAGCAGAATTGGACTGACCTCTCGAAAGTGCTTGGGTAATAATAAAAAAGACAAAGAAGAGGAAGGGTGTCTCCATTGTGGACATCTGATAAAGGCCATCACAGCAGGAAGTTCAGGTGTATCCTCATAGCTATCCCCCTTTTGAAACAGCTAACAATCATTCGGAGCATAAGACTGGATGGTAATGTGGTAATATTAGTTGGGGAAGCAATAGGATGGGACAATGTCTGCTAAATCTTTGGAATGGCGTGAAGACCACTTTTGTACATAGAATGTGTAGGAAAGAACAGGAGAGAAGGCTCTCCAAGTTCTGACTCTGACTAGTAAGAAATAAATATTTGAGACTACGGATGAAGAGGATAACTGGGCTCACACCAATTATGAAGCAGAAGAGCTCATGGTTTTTAGAAATAGCAATAATGGAGAAGAACAAAAGGAAACTTCTGTTTGCAGCAAGAAAGCAAGATTAAATAAATGCAAGAATTGTTATTTATGACCAAGCAGAAACAAACTTACAGGACAAGGCAGTGTGAGAAAGCGGTAACTTCTTGAAGAAACAATATCAAGGGCAATAATTACAATATTAACTACAAACTATCCCTCCTCAAGGAAACATCAGGAATAGCCTGCCTAAATCACAAATTCTTCAATGGCCTGAAACTCAAGAGACCTATAAAATGCGAGAGATATTAATGAGCGTGAAGTAATTATTACAGAACATAGGGCCAAAATGAGAAAGGCCAGGTACCCTGCATGTCTCAAGAAGTTCAGGGGCAGTTCCTCATTCCTGGGCTCTGTCATCTGATGGGCAAAGGGAGGGAGAAACTCACAGTGGAAGAATGAATTGAGCAAAGTTCCTCAAGACTCTGTCTGGAGTTCAGTACTATTCAGGATTTTCTTTAGTGATGTGGACAATGAAATTCAGAGTAGTCTTATTAAATTTGCAGATGATACAAAGCTGGGAAGGAAGAGAAGCTCAAAGCACTTTGCGAGAGGATTAGGATGAAGAGGATCTTGACAAAACAGTGGTGTGAAAAATAGGCTGCAATTCAGCAAGAGCAGGTGCAAAATATATTCAGGAGCAGTCAGCAACACAAGTACAAGATGGGGAGCAATAGGGAGCAGATCTGCAGAGAGGGATTTGGGGTTAACAAGAGATCACATAGCAAATTCAAGTCAAAAGTGCAATTTCGATGTGAATAAAGCAATCATCATAATAGGATATATAAACGGGAGTGTCATATGCAAGACATACGAAGTTCCTTCATCCTACTCCACTCTGGTAAAACCTCGGATGGAGCATTTTTGTCCATTTTGGGGCACCACACTTCTAGAAAGATGTGGATCAACTGAAGATGGTCCAGAAAGCAACAAGGGTGGGCCAAAGTCTAGAAAACATGACTTATGCAGAAAAAGTAAAAGACTTGAAGTTGCTTAGGCCAGAAAAGAGAAGATAAAATGGAGACATGACAAAAGTTTTCAAATCTGTAGAAGAGTTTCAGAAAGAGAATGATAATAAATATTTCTCCATGTCCACAGAAAATGGGACAAGAAGTAATGACTTAAGCCAACCTAAGAAAGATTTTGGTTTGGCACTGGGAAGAACTTTCCAGCAATAATGATAGTCAGGCAGTGGAGTGAGTTATTGAAGGTATTGTGGATTCTTTACCACTGGAGGTTTTTAAGCACAGGTTAGGCAGAGGTGCCTTGGGGCTCAAGGGTGGACTAGATAATCTGCAGAATCCTTTCCAGTTCTATTTTCTATAGTTAAACTGGGGGTTCAAGACTGAAATCATCCTTTTTATTGGTAAATATCAAGATGAAAAGGTCTTGGTAGCAGAGCAAAGAAACTGATTCGTTGACTTTCCAGGTGAGAAAGATGGATGTAACTCTACTGCTTGCTGTCCTCGCTGTCAAGTTCAAGAATCAAGTTCTGTTTGTGTTATTTAAAATTATCTGTCAAATCTTAACATAAAGTGATCTTAGATTTCAAGTGAAGAAAAATGAATGCACCAGCTACTCCATCTCTCCCCGCTCAAGTCCAAAGCAGGTAAAGCAAAACAAAAAATGCAAGCAAGTGGAATCCTTCAGCTTTAAGTGTGATATAAAGCAGTGTAACCATGCATCAACCAGAGCAGGAAGAGGAAAACAGAGAAGAATATTAGTATAACCAATGAAACTAGAATTCTAGTTAGAAATGGATGAAAATCAGAAAAAAAGGCAAGAAAACACATTATAAAAACAATTAATGATGGCAAGAGAAAGAATTCATTTTGAGTCAGTATTGAGGCTTCTAGAGGAGGTAAGAGAAATGTCACACATTAAAATCTGACTTTCTGATTCAGGTATTTTACCATGCACTATCAGTGCTGCAGTAGTCTTCTTGTCTCCACACACGCAGGTATAGTCCCCAGCATCCTTGACTTCTAAAGCATGGATCAGCAGTTGTGAAGTGGTACCTTCCTGTCTCATAGTGTATTTTTCACTTGATTTGAGCACTTTGTGCTTCTTTTTCCACTCCACAGAGGCATCCCTAGATAGCTCACATTGGAGTGTGGCTGTTTCACCTTCTGTGGCTTCCTCATTCTTCATTTCTTCCTTGAAGTGTACAGGCAATGCTGAGGAATTCAAAATGAACAGAATGCATGACCATAGCAGCTATCCAAATAACTATTTATCTGTGGTCCATGGACTACATGTGACAAGCAAAGCTTTCCCTAATAACGCAGGATTAATGATCACTCTGAGAACCACATGATGGTGACTTGAGAAAGGTGGAGAACACCTTGCTCACAAGGCAGAGGTTTTTCTTACAGACTGGTCTTTGGAAGGAAAATAGAGAACCACACCAGTCTCGATTTCTTCAAACTCTGCAGGACTGAGTCCTGCATTACTTTGGCTATTGCCTAGCAAAACAGAAAATAAAGCCTAACTGGAATGTCTGTTCTATCGCAATGCAAATCATTTCTAAAAAGGTTTGTAAATGATAGCTATCTGAGGCATCAATCTCACTTTTCCATGAGATGTCTCCTCAGAACATGGTTAAGTAGACCTTAACTGTCATATTATTCTCAAAGAATGTTTAATACCAGGCTGAAAACTATCTCAAAAATATCCCATCATTAAATCGTAATATTCTCTGCCTTAGGATTGTAACGTCATTACAATCAACATAGTGATGACATATGATAGTCCTTTTTTAGGAACTACTACTGAACATGAACATCAAAGTGAGTTGGAACCAAGACGAATATCCCAACGGAACCTGGAATTTTTGCAGTGAATGCTTGACCAGTACCTGATACTGACCAGCACATTCAGGCCCTTATTTCTATGTCCATCCAGTTTTCTAAACTGATCAGAAACAGGGTTCCAATTTCGAAGCTGATACTACCATGCTTTTAAAAAACAGATGGTTGAAAATAATGCACTGAAATGGGAATATGTTTTTTACCGTTCACTTTTAGTGCAGCTGTGGTTTCCTGATCTCCATAGCGGCATGTGTAATCTCCAGCATCTGTCAGATCTAAATCACGAATCATCAGCTCGGCAATTGAGCCCTCAAGTTTTATGGTGAACTTCTCATCTGGCTTCAGGACTCTGTCACCTTTTCTCCATTCCACGGAAGCTGCAGGCTTGTTCAATTCACAGCATAAAGTGGCCATGCCACTTTCTGTGGCTTCCATGTTCTTCAATTCTTTCTTAAAATGTGGAGGAAGGGCTGAAGATCATAGGTTAAGAGAGAGCACTTTAAAAATGAGGAAATACTGCATCTTGATTGCTCCACTGGATTAAAACCCTTAAGCTCTAAAAATTTTGATTAAAATATACGGTACCTGAGTGGCAAATTATAATGATTTCAGGAGCATCCCTGCCTTTTGCTTTCCAATAGGCCACATTTGGCATTGTCACAACTGAACTGGAAATCAGTGTTGTAAAACTCAGTATCAGAAGATATATCTTAAAATGCCTTTAAAGCATAAATAGTAGAAAGCTGACCCTGAACTTTCAAGGAACTACGCACAGCTCTAGCCTGTGCTAAGATTAGATGAATACTTAAAATGAACACGATCCGTTACTTAACCTCCAAGACACAGTGTATCATTCCTACCTGTCTTTCTCTATTTTATCACAACGGATAATCACCTTTTAATTCCATTCAAGAAAAAATAAATGAAATCTCAGTGATACACCTAGAGAAATTAATTCTCTGGAAATACGTAAAGTGTTATTTATGACTTCACCAAGGTCTTCATTATCTACCTCCAGATTGTATTAACAAGAAAAATCAGGGACTAAAAAGACTGTATGATGCTATTTATCAGCCCCAAGTGAGGGAAAGATATCCCCAGCGCTTGGTACAGCTGTCATAAAATTTAAAATAATAGATGGAATCAAGATCAGTTTGTGATCCTGCTTGAGATCACAGATGACAATGCAGAAAATCCCTATTAAACCCATGTATTTTACCATGCACTGTCAATGACGCAGTCGTCGTCTTGTCTCCGCACACACATGTGTAATCTCCCGCATCTTGCTCCTCCAAGCCATGGACTGTCAACTCCGCAATGGAATCCTTCAATCTCATTTTGTACTTGTCACTAGGCTTGAGGACTTCTTGCCCTCTCCTCCACTCCACTGGAGCGGATTTAGTTAGCTCACAGCGTAGAGTAGCTGTTCCGTCTTCTGTGGCTTCCATATTAACGAGTTCTTTTTTGAATAATGCAGGCAAAGCTAAGGGATGTAATATAAACAAAGAGTCCATCAAAACCATTAATCAGACCTTGAGGAGCACAGGACTAGGTTCTGAGCCCTGTCCTTCGCTATTAGAGCAAACTAAATCACAGTCTCCTTCAGCAGTGATCCTGCACTATCTTGAAAATTGCATCTATTAGAAAACTACTGCGGGACCTTAGAGGGATAATTGTCACAATAACCTTCTTCTAATGTTGACTTATGCGGCATGCTCACCATTTCCCAGCTGATTCCAATAGTCCTCTGTATCTACTGCCATGTGAGTTCATCTGTCCTGAACACTAATCACTTGACTGAAAGTCATTGCCCTTGATGACAGCCTTGTTTTTTGCAGATCTCTACAGGAAATACCTTCCCCGATATCATAATTTCCCTTTCTTGATCAGAAAAAAACTGGCAAACTAACTTTAGGTGCACCTTTAAGCCATAATTTCCAAGGGCATAATGGCTCTAATATCAGGAACTGGGGGCAGGGGGAGGTTTTTCAGCAAGTGACTGGCACAGGGAAGAAAATGCTAGTTTAGAAGAAGGGAAAAACAGAAGTGTATTTGATCAGGATAAAGAAGAGGAAGGAAAAGCATGCAGAGAAATCTGAGAGAAGAGAGAGTTTTGCCTCCACAGTTTTGTCCATGTCCTTAAAAGCATTTCAGCATTAAGATACATCTCAAATGGAAACAATTCTTTCATTTACTGGAACTACATGTGAATTGCCTCTGCTAAAGCATAACCAAGACTGTTACACTATTCACCATGGCAGAGGGAGGAACAAAATTTCTCTCACTACTCCTTAAATCAGGACCTTCAGAAAAATGGTTTGGGTTTTTCTTCCCCATCAGCAGGATGTATCACAGTCCTGCAAGGAAGAAGCACAGTCATCCATTCCTGAACAAAAAAAAACCCTCTTCCTAACTGAGCTCAGCATTTTTAAAACAAACTTTCCTTCAAGTTAAGCACTGAAATCCACTGATGCAAGTGAGACGTGAGTGCCAAATTCTCTGAAAACAAACACGTTGTGAGAGGCCTAGTCACTTCTGGCCTTACATATGGGTGCTTTTTTCGCTTTAAAATGAGCCAGCAGACCAAGAAAAGGCTGCAGAATCAAAACATCAAAACAGGCAAGAAAGGGACATCTCAAAGAAAAGGGGGATCTCTGAGATACCGATACCATAAGCGAGAATTGGTTTCTTTACCATGGACTGTCAATACAGCCGAGGTCTTCTGATCTCCACACACACACATATATTCTCCTGTATCTTCTACCTCCAGGTCTCGTATCAGTAGTTCTGCAGAAGTATCTTCCTGTCTCATCCTATACTTATCACTCGGTTTGAGAAGCTTGTCCCCTTTTTTCCACTCCACCGGGACACCGACTTTGCTTAGCTCACAGCGCAGAGTGGCTGTTGCACCATCTGTGGCTTCTCTGTTCTTCAGCCCTTCTTTGAAAAACGCAGGCAAAGCTGAGAGACAGCAAGATGGGCAGTGAGACGTAATGCTCCAAAGAGTTAAAATTAAACATCCTCCTCCTTGTCCCTATTATCTTGAACTGATATGCCAATACAAGAACATAAACTGTCACAAGCCTCCAGGAATCAGTATGAGGAAAGAAATCGTATCACCAGGCAAGGACTCAATAGTTGCAGTAATACACAGAGATATTTTACATGTACTTAGAGTCACAGATCAATACAGACAGAAGTAGAAAACATCAGTAGAAAACCCAATTTTTTCCTGTAAAATTTCAAGCAAAAAATAAATCTTAATTTGAAATTTTTGAAAAAAAATTGGTTTTCTCATATGAACTTTTAAACTGAAATGAAAGGAGGATGTTCGCTCTGCCTTCACATATTTAAGCAAATGAAAAGACATTCGACATAAAAAATGAAACACTGAAGTTTCATTCTAAAATGTCAGTTTGAAATGAAAATATTCATTTCAGTACATGGTGGGAAAACGAACATTTTTACCTGAACTGACATTCTCTTTCAAACACATCCGTTTCAGCAAAAATCAAAGTTCTCACTGAGAATGACTGGCAGCTAGAAGGTTTCAGCTTGCTTTACACATGAGACTAACTGAATACAATGACAACTGGCCCGTATGTATAAAAGCACCTTGTTGTCCCAGGAATGAAGTATGGGAGTAAGATTGCAAGTTCCCTGAAAAAAGCTTATCGGGGAATAACCTAATTTCTATGAATTTTTGGAAACCTAAAAATCGCTAAGTCACAGTGAAGGAGGTGGCAGGGCGCACTGGGTGCCCATCCAAATGAACGGAGGAAACACTACAGTTACTTTAAGCACGTTTCTGGGTTTGCGTGTTTTACCATGTACTGTTAAAACAGCCATAGTCTGCTGGTCTCCGCACACACAGCAATAATTTCCAGCATCCGCCATGTCTACGTTTTGGATTATGAGCTCAGCAACGACACCTTCTCGTTTCATTCTATACTTGTCACTTGATTTGAGGGTCTTGAGTCCCTTTTTCCACTCCACGTTAGCGGCAGCCTTGTTCAGCTCGCAGCGCAGAGAGACGCTTTTACCTTCCGTAGCTTCTTCATCCACCAGTTCTTTGATGAAAAGAGTAGGTAGGACTGTAGAGTAAATGCAATATGGACACGGCATCAAAGCTGAGAAAGTCTGACCCATGAACTTACTCTCTTTTCTTATTTCTCTGCAGCTGCATGTCACTGATGCCATAAAACCTTTACATTTCAGGACTGTGTTAAAATCTCTAGCATTTCAAGAGATTTCAGTTTGCCTTTTAATTTCCTGTCCTCACCCTTTAAAATCTGCTTCAAAAGCCTGTCTTTCTATCTGCAGCCTTAGTTGACAAGATCGAGTCATCACCCTTTATTATATGCATCAACAGAAGTATAGGCATAAAACCAGAGGCCACATTTCAATGCGAGGCCTAAAGCTTTTTGTTTCCTTTGAGAGAACCAGCGGTTCTACAGAAATGCCTGATTTATTGCACTGTCTGTACTTCTATAAACAGGGCTCCTTCAAATAAAACAGTTACAAACAGGCTGCCAGCTTTCTGCAGAGATAAAATACGTGCTTTGGGAGACTAAAAAAAAACAATCGACAAAAAAGGGGTGGGAACTGCAGGAGCATAAAAAGGCTGCGTTTTCATTAAGACAGTCAGTGTGTAGCATCATATACCGACAAAAGCTTGCTCGTCTTGGGAGCAACGTTCTAAGTAACACAAAGTAAATATTAGTCCCACTTTTAGGACAATTCCTATGGGAAAACTTTTAAACAAGCAGCTACACTGGACTAGGAGATTGTACTGAGTTGGGAACCTGTACTCCATTTGCTGTTTAAACATAGCATCTAGGAAGACAAACAGCACATCAAGAAGAGATCGGGTAAAAAGAGAGAGAAGGAAAACAGGAAAGGAAAATCAATCAGCAATGGAGGAGCTGGAAAATATACAGGAAAAAGATGCAATAGGAGAAAAAGAGGAAGAGTGTCTGGAATATACAGGTTTACTTGGGGCATGCGCCTCAGATTTCTTTTTACCATTTACTATCAACGCAGCTGTAGTCTGTTGATCTCCACACGCGCAGCTGTAATCGCCAGCGTCTGTCAAATCCAAATCCTGGATCATCAGCTCCACAAAGGGGCCTTCCTGTTTTATTTTGTATTTCTCACTTGGCTTGAGAACCTGACGCCCCTTTCTCCATTCGGCCGGGGCTGACTTGCTGAGTTTACACTGCAAAGCGACTGCCTCTCCCTCCGTAGCTTTCTTGTTCACCAGTTCTTCTTGGAAGAGGATAGGCAAGGCTGAAGGACGCAATACCAACAGAGACGGAATCAGAGCTAGAATGAAATGACCTGGACTTTTCCGTGAGCTACCAGACTGCAGCATATACATTTAGTTAAACATGCGTTACTGCTAGATGAATAGAGTGGTAAGTTTGGGGGGGGTGGGGGAGAACTCCTACAGTAAAGGAAAAGAAATGAGAGAAAACAGCACAGAACCTAGCTATGCTGCGTCAAAGCAAAAAAGCACAGGGAAATGTCCTTTAGCAGGGTGACTCATAGTCATCACAGAGCTAAGAACATGAAACCTCTCCAAGAAACCATACTGGCAGGTCCTCAGAAGATCAGAAAACACCGAGCGTCCAACACACGAAGTTTCAGGGAAGGGCTAAATGATAAACAGGGGTAGAACGTTTACCGTTCACTCGCAAAGCAGCTGTTGTCTTCCGGTCTTCGCACACGCAAGTGTAATTCCCAGCATCCGTCAATTCTAGATCCTGGATTACCAGCTCGGCAAAACGGCCTTCCTGTCTCATTTTGTATTTGCCGCTTGGCATCAGCACCTTCTCGTCCTTCCTCCACTCGACCGAGTCAACCGCCTTGCTCAGCTCACACTGCAGAGTGGCCGTTCCGCTCTCTGTGCCTTCCTCGTTCTTCAGTTCTTTTTTGAAACGAACTGGCAGGGCTGAGAGACGCACAATGAATAGGCATTGCAACTCAAAGCCTTACCCCAGCACCTCCGGTAAAAGGCTGAACTGTGATTTATCACGTAACTACCCAGGCCTTATTCCAACACTCTTATCCTCAAACACATCCTGCCATTTCTCTGGCTGGAAGAAAAAAAACCTTAAATGAACTGTTCTTTGGGAATCAAAGCCTCTGATTCGGTTTGGATCACACATATTATTGACAAACTTATCCTCATCATTAAGGGTGCTAAGCCCTCCTTAACAGAAAATCCCAAGGTGTCTTATGTTTCCATACTAATTCAATAAAACACACAAGCACGTCAGCAGCATTCATTTGAGAAAGGTCTCCGGGAAGACAGCACAACACACATACATGCAACACAGAGCACACTGAACGCTGATGGTGGATGGGGAATGGAGAAAGCAGTGACATGGTAACATGAAAAATAAGGATGAAAAAAGTAGAAGCGAGACATAAAGATAGGTGTTGTTAGGAACTACGCAGAAAGGAGGATGGAGGGGATGGACAAAAACGTTCCAGAGTTTCACGGGTCATTTCTGACTTTTTACCATTCACTGATAAGGCTGCTGTGGTTTTTTCGTTTCCCACAACACAGGTATAGTCTCCAGCATCCTTTGAGTCCAGATCGTGGATCAGCAGCTCAGCCACAGCACCCTCTCGTTTCATCCTGTACTTCTTACTTGGTCTGAGAACAGTGTGCCCCTTCCTCCACTCCACGGGGGCCTCCCTGCTCAGCTCGCAGCGTAGGCTGGCTGTCCCCCCTTCCAAAGCTTCCAAGCTCTTAAGATCTTCTTTGATGAGTGCACAGATGGCTGAGGGATGAAGCGTTCATTTTATTTAAGGGGCATTGGTACCAATCGGTTACCTCATAAGGGACTTAAACAGTGCCAAAAACAATTCCCTTGGTATACAGCTAATTAACTGCGACTCACCTGCACTTCCAGGACTTTAGTTGCATTTATATTAGCACACCATGAAATCAAGGGAAATAAAAACAAGATAATTATTTTACAATAATTTGATATCAAAGTAAGAACTCCTCTGTTGCCCAAATACTGTTGGTCACAGACACATGAAAAAAATGGCTCAGTAGCTGAAGGAAAGAACTGCACAGTCTCTAACAAAATAGCCGAGGCCATTCTTACCTCCTGGCTTAGAGCTCAGACAAGTGTCTCTGTCCAGAGCAGAAAACAGAATAGTTATTTCAGAAGCAAGGATAGATATTTTACCAGACCAGGAATATTTGATTGGCAGGACCTAGCAGGACCATGGCAAAAACAACAACAAATAGTCACAAGCCGGTATCTTATTCTTACCATGGATTTTGACTTGGGCTGTGGTCTGCTGGTCTCCAGTGTCACAGGTGTATCTTCCTGCATCTTCTGCCTCTGCATTATGAATCACCAGCTCCGCCACTGTCCCCTTCTGCTTCATTTCATATTTGGCACTTGCCTGGATCGTCTCTCCTCCCTTCCACACCACAGGTGCGTCAGGTTTTGTGAGTTCACAGCGCAAAGAGACAGTTTTCCCCTCTTCCATTTCCGTGCTCTCCAGGGTTTGTTTGAAGAGGACAGGCACAGCTAGAGCACAGAAACACAGAGATCAGGTATGGCACGTACCTTCTCCTGTTCTTCTCCCGCTGTGCAATAAGCACTCCAGGGCAGCTGTCACTCCTTAAAACTAACACACTTCCAGCCAGTCCTCTTTCATAAGAGCAGAGCAGTGGGATAGGCAGCAGCAGAGAGTTTTCTTCCCAACCATGTCACTCTGTTTGGGAGCAGGAAGAAAACTCTCTCCCAGGTATTATCAGATCATTAGGGATTCCTTGGGGTATGAGAGAAGTTTCTCTTATCTTTTGTAGGGACTACTTCACGGTCCTCTGCGCATCCTCACCTATCAAATCCCCAGCCGCTGCAGGGCTCTGTGACAGTACTCACGCCCTCTCTCTCTCCTGCTTTCCTCTGTGGCATGTACTACTTTTCAAGGTCTCCAATTCTAATTCCAGTCTTAACCACAGCCATGTAAAACAGCTAATAGTTTGGGAACTCTGGCATGCAGCGTATAGAACATGAAACCTTAACATTTATTTCCACCTCAGTGGGAAGTTACAGGCCTAAAATCCCAGAAACATAATGTGAAACCACATTCAAGAAATACATAAAGGTACTTACAAGTATACATATTATTGTTAAATTTTAACCATGAATTCACAGATGGCACTGCTGCAATAAAGAAGTGCTGTTTCTTTATAGCAACTCTATTACACAATGCATTAGGAAAGTGTTGCCACGTATCTAGTCTGCCTACCATTTACTTTCACCCGAGCAGTGGTCTTCAGTTCCCCAGCGCTGCAGGTATAGATCCCAGCGTCTACTGACTCGACATCTCGAATAATGAGTTCTGCCACAGTACCGTGCTGTTTAAACTCATACTTCTCGCTGGCATAGAGAACAGTGTCTCCCTTCATCCATTTCACTGGCATATCAGGTTTGCTGAGCTCACAGGTCAGCTTGACTTGTTTTCCTTCTTTAGCCTCTTCATTTTGGAGCTCTTGCTTGAAAAGAACAGGTTGCTCTGAAAGGGAATATTGCAAATGTTTAAGGAAATGCATGAGCTTGGAAATCACCTTTTTCCTTTTTGTTTCAACCCTTTTTGTTCAGATACAAAACTACAGAAACAAAAAAAAAAACTAGCAAGCAAACTAAATAGATTTTTTTTACAATTCAGCACTCCACAGCAGCAAAAAAATGCTTAAGACCATATACTTTTTTCTTTTAACTACTATTCGGACTATTCAAGACATTGCCACTATTACTGTTGTTACTGTAAGCACTAGCGTTAAACACTGCTGTTGCTACTAATGACACAAACAGTATGCAATTGGTTTCAGCACTCCAAAGAATAGCGTGAAATTTCAGCCCTCAAAGATCTTAAGCAGTGGCCAGTTACTTAGTTATTTGAATTTTGATTCCCTGTGCCCTCAGCAGTGAAAGGAAAACAGAAATGGTGTAATATAACGCAGAGACTCTGCCAGGGCCCAGGCGTTAAGAGAAAATTTCCTCCTTCAGCTTCCACATATCATTCCGGGATGACAGCCAGATCCATGGAGCGAGGCAGAGAAGACACAGAACAACAAAGGTCAGTGCCATCAGCGAACCAACTTCTGGAGAAGCTCCTGGTGATACAATTCTCAGAAGTTGGTCAGGGATGGGAGACACTGAACTGAGTTGCGGATTGCTGGTTGGAACTGGACCACAGACACAAAAAGCTGCAAAACCTTACCGAGGCGATCTCATGCATAACACGGAGGACACAAAGAAACGACAAAGCATCTTCTGACACGACCAGTGGTACTAACTTCTCATTATGAGAACCAACAACATATTTTTAACAGACATGAAGGACAAGCTTAAAAACCAGCACAGAACAGACACAGAGAGGAAAGCAGAGCTGCCAGTGAAAGGGTCCCGGTGGAGATTCCCATTCAGGCTCTATCCCAGCCTGGGATTCCAGGCTTTAAGATGAGTTAGTGTAGAGCAGGCACTTATTGTGGAAGAGGAAGGAGGAAGAAACCTCTACTGAGGTCGTGAAAAGAAAGAACAGTTTCTTGCTGTCTTCTGCTGTCTTCTAGTACAGGCTTATGAACGTGCAAGTCTTCTCCCTGACCATCGCCGTGCCATCCTATCTCTGCTCAAGGAAAACCAGCGGAGGTATGCAGTGAACCATCCCCATACTATAATATTCCCATCTAAGGTCCAACAAACACACTGGCAGTTCTCCAGGATTACAAAACATTAATTCCCTAACTCTAGCTTTATTATACACCTAACACTATTCTTGAACATACA
The DNA here is from genome assembly GCF_036417845.1 of Apteryx mantelli. Classification (NCBI taxonomy): domain Eukaryota; kingdom Metazoa; phylum Chordata; class Aves; order Apterygiformes; family Apterygidae; genus Apteryx; species Apteryx mantelli. The sequence continues at coordinate 169,324,753 of NC_089979.1, forward strand.
CAGGTAAACATACGATGAGGCCTAATTTGTAGCATTTTTGCTCTTTTTTTCACCTATCCACATTATCTAGCAGTTATTTCTACTTATTCTAAACTCTCCTGCAGTTTTGATGCTTGAATTACCTTTAACAATCAAACTGGCGGATGTTTTCGTATCACCAGCTTCAAAAGTAATGACCCCCGAGTCCTTCAGTGAGAGTTTTTTCAAGGTTAGCAAGTGATATCCACCAGGCTGAGACTGGATGTCATTAAGTTCATTGGTATGGAGTGGGGTTTTATCCAAAAACCACTGCACTTTGCTATAGTCTACAGGAGAGATTCTGCATTTGAACACGGCAGATTCTCCTTCTAACACATTGACATCTTCCAGGTCTTCTGTTATTAGCACTTTCTGGCCTGAAAGGAACATAGATACATCTACTACTGGAATCTCCAGCTTCTAGCATGAAAATTGGTACGGAAAATTCCAAGACTTCTTGCACGAGTATTTCATAACAACAACAACAACAACAACAGAATCATGATAAAGAAGTCTGAAATATAACTCTCTTGTTACTGAACAAAACAATTATTCACAGGAAGATAATATACATATTTACAGGACACACACCAAAATAGGATGAAGACAACTTCAAAATAATAAAACACGTATAGTAGAACAAGTACTCGGTACATTGTAAACCCAGTATTATAACCTTTCTCCTAAAGGAACTACCTGGAACAGGGACAAAGTGAGGCTCTGAGTGCCACTGTGTCCTAGACATCAGTGAGCCTATGAGAACTACCTCTGCTTATTGTATTTTTCTGGAGCAAATATAGCTTTCTCTCTATGGGATATGACCACTCAGCTCCCCACTTCTTTGAGCTCAGCCCGAACACAAACACAGTGGGAAATGGAGCGTCTGTCTGGGTGCAGCTTTAATAAAAGGAAATACAAAACAGCCCTGAAAAACTGTGTGTATGTGTGTATATATATACATATATATAATGTGTGTGGGTGTGTGTACATATAAAAGGTTATCACTGTACACAAAGACATACCTAATGCTGCTCCTAGTTACAAAACCAGTAGACGGAGTTTTTACTGAACCGTAAGTACGATGCTGCCATATTCTTCATGACTTATGTTTATTTTACATGTTACCTCTTCGAGCCAAATAATCTTGAGCTCTGTGACAGAGATGAGTGGTTTTTTCACTCAAAAAAGTAAGTGTCAGAAACCTCAAACCAAATTCAGACGGCTCAAATCCTGAGGCAACAAGGGGGATTAAGCACACCTCCTTGCTTCTCAAAGCTGCAGTGGCAGATGGTCAGAGGTGCAGGACTCAGCCTTAACCCCCAAGTCTTTAATAACTTCACAGCACGCTGCCACTGCAGCTCCGTGTGACTGTTCTCAGATTGTTCCTCCTATTCTCTTCATTGCTTCATCTATCTCATCTCAAGAGTTTCTCCCAAATGGGGCTGTGACGAGTGGACTGTGAGAAGCAGTAACAACCAAACTTCATTTATTCCCTGTATGTACTGCCCTGCCATCTGCACTGGCCACCTCACCCCTTCCTCAGTTTGTTTGCTGCCTGTAACATCAAACAAAACCTGCTTGGGCTGTGCTTTTCAGGTGGAGGCTGCAATTCGCCTCTAAGGCACAGAGGGATGCTAAAAACATACAACGAGCACCGGACCACTCATCTACTCATCGTCTTTGAGAGGCCACTACTGGAAAGGGGCATCAAGAGACATGGAGAAAAAAGCCTAGAGGCAGAATAAGTTTTCCCTTGTCCAGCAGCAGGCACCACGAATCTTATGAATCATATATCCAGAAAGAAACACCAGCACCTCCTCACATCAGCATTTTGTTTTTTAAATCAGACCTAAAGTATTCCCAGTGTGAACGCTTCAGATCAACAGGTTGCTCTGCAAGTGCAGTTCTCAGTGTTGCTAAGATTTTGCCCATACGTCCTGCACTGTATATACACACCATGAGTCAGATATAGCCAGGAATCAGTGGCCGTACGCTGAGAAATAGATCTGCCTACGCATAGGTGGCAGCACTTAGACATCTGGCCATGCAGCCACCCAGAAGCACTGGGCTAGTTTGTATAGTTCCTTCCCTCCCAGGGTGTTTTGCCCTCCGCATGTCTGTCAACACAGGTCATGCACAGAGCTGCTGGTGAGACCAGACTGCTGGAGTTTCAGAGATCTGGCATAAATGTACAAGTTCCACCAAGGTAACACTTCCTGCTGGAGAAAGAGGCTGTATAGTCATGTTCCTCCCATTTTACCTTGTACGACTAGCTTCGCTCTGGACTGGGCATCCCCAATGTCGCAGGTGTAAGTGTCATTGTCATTTTTCTCCAAGTTATTTATGGTCAGCTGCAGGAGTTTGCCTTTCTGGGTGATCTCGTATTTCCTGCTTGCCCTGAGTTCTGCTATGCCTTTCCTCCAGACCACAGAGGATGCGGCTTTCTCACTCTGGCACACAAAAACTGCAACTCCATTTTCATTGACTTTCAGATCTGAAAGTTCCTTGACAAAGTAATTGGGTTTTTCTGCAGGAAGAAAATAAAAGAGAGAATTTGTCACCCGACAAGTCCTCAGCATAAACAGCGCAATCTTGACTCTCCTCTGTCCCCAACTAGTAGAATCACAGAAAACAGAGATGGAAAGGATCTCAGAAGATCACCAAGCCCACTTCCTGCCATAGGATGTACCAGGTAAAATATTATCAGATATCTGGAAAGCTTAATGACATTGTACAGGTGATCGTGAGATCTCATCTGGCAAGCTGCATATAATGTTTGATGCCCATATTCAAAAAAAATTAATACAAATTGACATTTTTGATTAGCTCATCAATTAATGCAAAAGATTCTTCAGGACCTAGAAGGTTTTTTTGCAGAATTTTTAAAAAAATTTTAATCCATAGAAATCTTTGAAAACCAAATTTGGTCCTGTTTAGGGAAACAGGAGAGAAGAACATCTCCCACAGGTTGCAAATTTTTACCCCAACTTTTATACTTTCCAGCCCCTGCGTGCCCTTCTGCTGACCTTGCACCGTGATCCTGGCTTTCGTTTTTGAGACCTCTGTCTCACAGGTGTACTCCCCGCTGTCCTTGACTGTGGAGTCATGGATGATCAGAACGGCTTGTGTTCCCTCTTGCTGCAAGTCGTATTTCTGGCTTTTTCGGATTGCTTTGCCATCCTTGTACCACCGAATGCTTGCATCGGGTTTTGACAATTCGCAGCTCAGGCAGATGTCCTGCCCTGCTGCTGCTGTTTTATCCTCCAGTTGTTTTGTAACCTCTGTAGGTTTTTCTGAAGGAGAAAAGAGTCCTGAATAAAAATCTACAATCATGATCAATATAGGGAGTTTTGTTGTTTTTTCAACTAAAATATACAATAAATTTTCATGTTGCCCAATGAATGATTCAGGTTATGATGGGAACAGAGGGAAATAGAAGCGTTCTTGTTTAGTGCACATTCATTGCAGTTATGGGCTCTCAGTGAACAGTAGTGATCATTTATAGGAATTGCAGACTTGTCTGGATGGCATTCACATCAGAGGCTGTCATTTTGTCTTTACTGGCATGTGCATTTAGGGTGCGATTTACCTCACCAAATGCAGACATCAACCGTATGGAGATATGTTGTGGAGGCAACCACTCCAGGTCCCCTTTATAGCCAGCAGTGATCTACTCAGTACAGGCAATGGTGTTCAGGCAACAGTTCATTCTGTCCTAAATATGTCCAACTGTGGCAGAGGAACCACGTCCGAAAGCTACCCATTTCTTCTCTCTGCTGGCTACCCAGGGAGCCTTGGGGGACTATTTCAGATGCACACATTCTAGGTAGCAGCTGTGTGTACAGTTAGATATGATGAAGACCATCCCTTCAGCTTAGACTTAAAGGATATTTGCATTTACAGTTATTTGAACAGATCATTCTTGGTCCATTATTAATGGAGCTAGAGGTAGAGAGAAGTGCACTTGCAACACTAATCAATGCATTCTGCAACTCTTCAAACATCTATAAAAAGTTTCAGCCTTTTGCTTGTTTTTCAGGGAAATTCTCAGTGCCTCTGGGCTCACAGGGAAGGTTGCTGTTCACTTCCATCACGTCAGGAGTTTGCCCTCATGGTTTACTGAGATACGCTATGAAAAGAAAACACTCAGACCCCATAATCAGTTTGATCTCATTACCTTTCACAACCAGAGAGGCCTTGGAGGTTAGACCACGGGCAGTGAAAATGACTTCTCCAGTATCAGCAACAGTCGCACTTTTGATATTGAGTGTATATTTCCGACCCATGTTAAATACTTCAAATTGCCCACCGCTTGCCACTTTGCTCCCATTCAGTGTCCAGTGGAAGTCATCGATGCTTTCATGGGACAAAATACACTCAAAAGCGCAATCTTCTCCCTCCTGGATTTCAGTATTCTTCAGCCGTTTGGTTATGCCAATGTTTAATTCTGGAAGGCAAAAAGTAGGTTAATACAATGATTATAACGAGAAAAGGCTTTAAAGACTGACATGAGTAGTGGTGTTATCATTTTTAGCTCATCTGGCTCGTTTATCTACAGGATTTGCAGGACAGCACTGCATTCCTTACTGATGCATTTGACGTGGGGAAGAGTTTTTCCGACACTTTCCCCTCAGAGTCACCGCAAGGCTATAGGAAAAGAACCATGTGAATCTCCTGGCTTCACTCTGGAATGACTGTGTGGAGAACAGCCTGCTCCGGGGAACAGAGTCAAGATTCAATAGGCTAGAGAGGGGAAAAGCTATCAGACCTAGGAAGCCTTTGGGATGCTGTGTGAAACAAAGGCTTTTGCCCATGCTGATCCGAGAAATGGGATGTTTGTGTTTGTTATTTTCTCACTGTCCAACCCCTCCTGGTGTTCAAAATGGACTGGAATTCAAAACGTGTCTCATTGTCAAATAGGAGTTTGAAAGCCTTGAACACTCCTCCTTCCAACAGGCAGCCACAAGGATTAAAGGACCGGAGGAATTATTCGGGTCTTTAACAGACAATGTTCTAACTTTTACATTCCCACAACTGACTGAACTAATAGCTGAAACATGTGAAACACAAGGTTCTTTTATTTTAAGAAATTAGTAGCTCTTCTTGGGAGCATTTCTCCATTTGAGGGGTGTTCAGGAAAGAAACGTAATTGGCATGTTCTTGATATGTCCAGTGATTTTCATTAAAACACCAGGCACACTTACAAAAGAAGAATAACAAGGGGTGTTCAGACGTCATTGTGTTGTATAATAATTCTGGCAACACCGGTTTACAGTGGAGACCCTTGAGGCTCATGGAAGAATAGGTGTGAGACAAAGTGACCAAACCCATACGTATTCCCAGCGCCCCTCGACTGGCCACCATTGACTACAGTGCTTACCCTGAACGCCAACCTTTGACTTGGCAACATCAGTGCCAATATCACACGTGTATAAACCTGCATCTGTCTTTTCGAGGTCACAGATAAGGAGGCACAGGGTCTTCCCAGACTGCGTCTGCTCATATTTGTTGCTAGAAGTGAGCTCCACACCATCCTTTTTCCAAACGGGTTTGACCTTCTCTTTGGAGACTTCACATTCCAGTTTAACCACACCTCGCTCCTCACCAAAAACATCGTCCAAGGACTTCATGAAGACAGCAGGCTTCTCTGAAGGTTAACGGGAACAAAATAGAGAACAATCAGGATATTTAAGTTGAGACGTTTTCAGCTGCTACCAGGCATTTAAAGAGGGATTAAGTAAACTCTTACCAGAGCAGATGACACCAGTACAGGACCTCTCATACCTCATGATTTGAATGAGTTTGGGGGAAAGCAGAATTCATTAATGGGAGGATACAGGGATCAGGAAAGGCCTCCTGCATGGCCATGGAGTGGGAGCGATATTCAGCACTGTAATCGTGGTGCAGTGCTGTAATTTATGACTGTGCAGCTATGAGACTGCGAGGACTCCTTTTTTCTCTACGTTGCAGCATCTCTCAGATACAGGGTCTTGGCATCCCATGGGAGATGTAGTCACAGAGAATAGGGCCGAGGGCAAGCATGAAGAGTCTTAGCGAAGGCCAGAGGGACAACTTCATACTTCTGAGGCACAGATACTCAACAAGACAGACTAGGTTTAAGGAAGCACAGAATCGCCGAGGTTGGAAGGGACCTCTGGAGATCATCTAGTCCAACCCCCCTGCTCAAGCAGGGTCACCTAGAGCACGTTGCACAGGATCGCATCCAGGCGCGTTTTGAATATTTCCAGAGAAGGAGACTCCACAACCTCTCCGGGCAACCTGGTCTAGTGCTCTGTCACCCTCACAGTGAAGAAGTTTTTCCTCATGTTCAGATGGAATTGTCTGTGTTTCAGTTTGTGCCCGTTGCCTCGCGTCCTGTCGCTCGGCACCACTGAAAAGAGTCTGGTCCCATCCTCTCGACACCCTCCCTTCAGATACTTGTACACATTGATAAGATCTCCTCTCAGCCTTCTCTTCTCCAGGCTGAACAGGCCCAGCTCTCTCAGCCTTTCCTCATAAGAGAGATGCTCCAGTCCCCTAATCATGTTTGTAGCCCTTCGCTGGACTTGCTCCAGTAGTGCCACATCCCTCTTGTACTGGGGAGCCCAGAACTGGACACAGCACTCCAGGTGTGGCCTCACCAGGGCTGAGCAGAGGGGCAGGATCACCTCCCTCGACCTGCTGGCAACACTCTTCCTGATGCAGCCCAGGATACCATTGGCCTTCTTGGCCACAAGGGCACGTTGCTGCCTCATGGTTAACCTGGTGTCCACCAATCACCCGCCGCTTCTTCCGGGCGTTCCGGCAAGGCACAGGGTCTGTTGTCCCAGGTACTTCCCTGGCAGCCATGCCCATCTCCTCCTCATCCTGGAGGGCACTAAACCTGTTCTTCAGCTGCAAGTCTTCGGGAGGAGTAGGAGCCTTTCTCCTCCCATGAGCAGTGACCAGTTTCCAGCCTTCTTCTATGATGTTATGATGTACCGTTTCACACGGCACAGAGCCCTCTGGCAACTCCACTGCTGCAGGGGGTTGGGACTCCTGAAGCTGCACAGTCTCCGAGAATACCCTGTCTATCACTTGCTCCGCTTCCCGGATGCTGCGCAGCCTACTGACCTCCTCCCGTAACTCCCTTAGCTGACGACACAGCTCGCCAACAGCAGCACACCTCCTGCAGGAGAGCTGGCTGCCAGCCCAGGCCTCCCGGAGAGGCCCCAAGCACTCCCTGCGGCCTGAGACCTGGAGGGCTGCATCTGCCCTCAGAGGGTCAGTCTGGGTCCCAGCCTCTGACACAGCAACTCCAACAGCCGCTGGGGAACGCGCTGTGCGGCGTGTCACGACCATACTTGAGGAAGCGTACACCACAGGGAACAGAAACGAAGGTTCCTTCGCGCGTCCCTTCTGCGCAAACTGCTGCGTCTCTTTGCTGCCTCTGTTCACTGCGCTCTGGGAGCTGTGCTTTAGGCCTGGCTCTTATATAGGCCTCTCCCTAGCACTGGCTGAGAGGGTGCTTGACCGCCCTAATCAAGGGCCACCGGGACCAAAGGCCCCAACTCCCTCTGGTCAGGGGCAACCAAGAGAGCTCATTAGCAGCAGCCACTCCTAGCTAGAGCTTTTCCCACGAGCTTTTCCCAGGAGAAGTCAAGGCCTCCTGCAGTTGTCCTTGCCTAGCTTCCCCTTTCCTCTTCACAGCAATCAGTTCCTCAGGGGTCCTCAGAAAGCCCACAACTTCCAGCAAGATCCTCAGGTTCTAGTCAGAGCCCAAACACTGCTGCGCAAACTGCTGCATCTGTTCGCTGCCTCTGGGAGCTGCGCTCTGGGAGCACTTGCGTGCATAATGCCACAGAAGCAGAGAAGGTTCATTAGGGATGTCCTCTCTCCTCGCAGCAGTCTAAAGCTGAAAAGGGTTCAGGTAGTTGTAAGAAAAATGCGTGAAGGGAAGTAATTGGGATGTAGCTCTTCCAAAGCTGGACAGCCAGCACTGCCATTTCATGAAGCAGAATTCACCAGAGTGGGCAGCGGCAATAAAAGGACATGCTGTACACTCTCTCTTAAACATTTTGCCTCTCGTCTCTTTGCTTTGTTGCTTCCCTTTATAAAATTTAACATATATTTGATCCAGAAGACATTTGTTCTTTGTGTATAGAGGCAAAAATTTTGACCAGATATCAGAGAAAGCAGGAAGAGCAAATCCTTCGGGCTCTCTGAGTGGACAGGGTGAATTACTTGAGCATTACTTGAGCATGCATGTACACGTGTGTGGCAAAAGAAAATGCATTCACTGAAATTCTGATAAGAGAGTTCTACCTAAAGTTTTTAACATCCCTAAAATAATTCACATGACTTACTCAGCTGATGCACGAGAATGTGTTAAAGCACAGTAACTCAGCTGTGTGATGAAGCTCTAAGACATATTAAGGACAGTAACGAAGTGTGTTCTTATTGTCTAATCCATCTAACTCGGAACAGATGCATTGAAAGGTATGTGCTACCCTTAAAGCTACACTGAAGTTCAGCTCCTTGCAATCAAAATCTTTAGTAATAACACTATATAGACAATATACTACTGAAGAGAGCTACAAGTAAAGGAAATTGCCCTTGAAACTGTCCATACAACAAGTAAAAGGACGATGATAATTTATGGAAAATTTTGGCAGGACACCAAAACAATTTTCCTTAGAAAAATCGTCAGCTATAGTAGAAACTTACACTGGAAGAAAGCAACTGAACCCTTATTACTTCGCCCCAGAGAGGTGAAGCTTAGAGGCAGGACCGCGGCATGGGTATGGTAAATAACACCATAGCCTCCCTTCCATCTCTTGTTTGCTTTCAGAAGGAACGTGGTCATGACTCACCTATCACCTTCAGACACACACTCTCTGACACCTTGTCTGACTTCATCATCACTGTGCCAGCATCCTCAGGCTTGACTTGCTTCATGGTCAGCGTGTAGCAATTGCCAACACTCTTGATGTCATTGAAATTGTTGGTATAAAGGAGGTTGCCATTCAGGAACCATTCCACATCCTCGTCATCGTGGGACAGTTCGCATGAGAAGACGGCAGAACTCTCTTCTTCAATTTCCACATCCTGCAGGTGTTTGATTATTTCGACATTGCGGGCTGTAGGAAACCAAAATGCACCATCATCAGTGTTATCATGAATCAGTACTCTTTCCACAGCTAGATTTCATAGTGTTGAGAGTTTATTAGACGGTCTAGTCTGATCTCCTGTGCATCACAGCTCATTACATTTCACAGTCCAGCAAAAAAGCATCCATTACAAAAGACTATGCTGCCCGGCCCCCTCTATTCTCTTTTCCACATAAAACGGTTCTTTTTTTTTAAATTTAAAAATAAATAATTCTTTCTAAAATGCTAACAACATTACAGTGACCTCGAAATATCCCACAGAGCTCCAAGTCCCTGCGTGCTAGTCACTGAACGCACGTATACACGTTATAACTAAATTGTCTCTGACTCTGCCACCAGTGAAATAGTTACGGAAGATGAGGGGAAGACTATGTTTTCAGTCACAAGTAGATAGCATAAAGAGATTAAGCAATTTGCTCAGGTTTAAGGAGAAACAAGAACTGAATTATTTTCTTTTCCAGTCACTGGCCACAGGTTTGTCTTTGCAATTACTCTATTTAAAAAATGCTGTTTTTCATAGGACCGACTGACTCAGGAGGCTTTGGGAATATTAAATCATTTGGTCATTTGAATGAATCTCTTCTAGGTCAAACTATTAGCAAGAGATGCTCAATGGACTTCTGGAAACGATGCTGAGGCTTACCTACAAGTCTTGTGGAAAGTGACACTATGATCATCTTTCCTTATAGCTTTTCCAGAGGTCAAAAACTGGCTAAACAATACTGCCATACCAGGATGAGGCAGAACACCATTAGGATTAATAAACATATAGCGGTGATAAAAGATACCACTGTGGTCAGCGAATGACTACAGTGGTCTGAATGAAAACCACAAGCATTTGCATCAAAACCAGAGGCCTGTAGCAGCTCAAAAAAAAAAAAAAAAAAAAGAACATTTTTAGCTAGAATTACCAGAGTGTACTAGTTCCTAGCATGAAATGGAAAATAAAGTCTTGAGAAAGAATCTTGAGATAAAGAAAGCCTTGAGACTAATAAATAAAGTCTTGAGAAAGATGCCTGAACTTCTGTCTACTGCCAAAAACCTCTCCCAAATACTGCCTTTCCACACGCATAATCCCTTTGACAGGTAAGTGCTGGACTTCAGGATCTTGGAATATCAGCACAGTGCACATCAGAAATAGTCAGTGCACTTAAAACATTACATTCATATAAAATTAGAAGAGAACTGTGGGAATCGACCACAATTCAAGAAGAGAAACGTAGAGCGAAATACTAAATCAGAAAGGACATGCAACAGGCCAGCCTGCTTGCTGCAAACTGCTCGTACCTTCAACGGTCAGCATGGCTTCGGTCTCTGCGTTTCCCGCCCTGCACATGTACACACCAGCATCCTCAGGCTTCACCTTGAGAATCTTGAGCTCTGCTGAATGCTTCTCCCGCTTGATTTTGTACTTCTCAGAGGGCTCAATGGCTGTTTGGCCCTTGAACCATTTCACAACCTTTGGAGAAGGCTTGAAGTCACATGATAGGATGACTGAACGACGTTCCAAAACTATCTTATCTTCCATCTTCCTGGTGATCTGTATATTGCAATCTGCAAAGCAGGGTTGGAAAAGAAGAACGGATGAGGGCAAGCTGAAGAAAAGTTTCAAATCTCTGTTTCATGTCAATTAATACAAAGGCCACTGTTTTGGGACCGTTCAGATGATGCTACAAGTTCCTGTCACAGGGCTGATTTGCTGAGAGGCCAGTTTGAAGCTACAGGGACATGATAATCTATAGGGAATGCTGCTGATGATACTTCTATAAGAAAATACTGTATATTAACTATCAAATGCATGGTCAAGTTCTCGTTCTGTGTTTATTCAGCTTCTCTCTAATTGAGGATTTTATTCAAATAGGAATGAATTAAAATCAAAACAAGAACTACAGGAGGTGACTGGAGATATTTACCACGGTGACAGCAGAAGACAGAAAGACTTTAAGCTTTGTCTCAGATCAAATCAATGACAAAATGGATTCAGTAAATGTGCTATCAAACATTTCTAGTTCAGAAATGGGACAAAAGAAACTCTCCTGGCAAATTTAATCTGCTCTGAATACTTTGGTATAGTTAATAATAATAATAATAATAAAAGCAGAAACCACTTTTAGTGAGTAAAAATTAGAAATAATAGAGCAAGGAACAAAAAGATAGCACTCAACTGAATTATGATTGCTCCCTTTAAGGAGCAAACTCTTTAAGGTATTTCTTCCTTGATTTTACGGTGATTTGATTTTAGAGGTATTAATAAACTTACAAATTCTATATTTTTTAATGCTACAATTTAGAATATTATAAAAAACAACAACCAAAAGTCTCAAAAGTCAATTCCCTGCTACCTGAGGCACTTCTTTTGTCTTTAATTTTATGGTATCTTATTGTGACTCAACTAGTCTTAGCTCAAGAGATTTGAAAACCAAGCACATCAAACTCATCATCTAATCTAAGACACTTCCTGAGACACTGTCGTCTCATTTAGAGCATCCGACATTGCGTCCAACAACCAGCTGGGGACTAAGCAGATCGTCCAGGTATACATACATTTCCAAGCCCCCAAGCAGTGAAGCGTGCACATTAAACAGTAAGCCTGAACAATTATTTTCCAGGGACTGGGAGAAGGAGGGATCTCTCATGATCTAATTCAAACTAGGACATATTACCTCTGACAAGCAGGTTTGCTGTGGATTTTGATTTGCCAATTGAGAACTGAATGGTGCCTGTCATATCAGCAGAGGTTTTCAGCAGGGCCAGCCGGTGGATGGTGCCTTCTTGCTGCATGATAATGTTTCTGCTAGCCTGCAAGACTTCTCCACACAGAGACCATTTCGGGGGTTTCACAGATGGAATGGATATCTCACATTCAAATCTGGCTTCTTCAGGCTCAGTCACATCCTCATCACACAACTCCTTTACAATACTAATGGATTGCTCTGGATGAAGGAGGGAACAAGAGAAAAAGGGGATTTAGGAGTCGTGAAAGGACTCTTTCATGATCATCCTGCATGCTCATATCATCTTTACTTCACTTGAATACTGCACTTATCACCTCAATAAGCCTTAAAACATCCATTTTTAGCTAAAGAAACATATAGGGCTGGTCACAGATCAGACTGTAAGACTGTGACACAGCATCCAGAGAATCCAGATCTCCTGATTCCCCGTCCTATTTGTAAAACAGAATGCCACCTTCCTATCCTGATATCAAACACGAGGCATTAGAAGATGGAATAGAAAGTTCACTGAAATGCAGATGCTGATAACAAGAAAGTCTTTGGTTAGCTACAGCAACATTTCTCTGAACAACAGACTTTCTCCAGTACATCTGGTAAAGTTCTCCGGAACAGGAATTTCATCACTTTTCTTAGGTACTATATATTCATTTTTCAGGATGTTCCTGCTCTCATAATTCTAAAAGGAAGCAATACCAATGGACTTCAGAAAAAAAATCACCACTTAATTAAAATACTTTTAATTAGTGCCTGTTTTAGGGTAAGTGAAGAAGGCTTTCTGGACCAACCAATTTTTCTTCCAATGTATCCTGGAGGGAAAAAATGGTTTACTACCTTCAACAAAGAAATGAGCACTGCTTTTGTCATCGAAGGCATCGCAAGTGTACGTGTCCTCATCTTCATAATCTGCATCATTGATGATGAGTTTCCGATAGACACCATCGCTGACAATTTCATATTTGTCACCAGGGTGAATTTCAACATCCTTCTTATACCATCTGACTTTGGCACTTGCACGAGACACTTGGCACTCTAGGAATCCACGGTGCTTTTCAAGAGCAATCTTATCTCGCAAAGGCCTCACAATTTTTACAGGTAGCTCTAAAAGGAATTAAAAAATACGCAATAGTCAGTGCAGTTGTACTGAAGGCTGCCAAATGAAAACTCATTAGCAATATTTCTTTTCCGATCAGTTATTTGGATGATGGCAGGAATCCCCACTTTATCAAGCCCTGAACTAACACACAGTAAGTAAAGAGCTCAGGAAAGGAAGTCTTTGTTATCTCTGTTTTACCACTTGGAGGGCTGAACTGCAGAGACACTTTTATTCAACATTACACGGCAGTGCTGCAGCAAAGCCAGGGACTGATCTCAGATTTCCTGGGTTGCTCTTCAGTGTATTAATTTAAAAGTGTTTGTTCTCTCTCTTTTTATTATGCTAAGTTAAACACAAAAAATGCTGTATTCTATTTAAACATAAAAAAGAGAGAATGCAAGAGAAAGACAAACTGCAGTGTTTTCCCTCAGAGTTTAAACATGACTCCTAATGTCTAAAGGTAGAAAAACACCATCTCCTTTCTGATAAAATAAATTCTGTGTTATTTAGCCAAAGGAAATCCCCAACAGTGAGGCTGATATTTCATACGCAAAAAGGTAGGTAAGGGTTCTTCTTTCCCTGAAAACTCTAGGTGATGCTCAATTTTCTTTCCATTAAAAGTGAGGGAAATTGCTTAGTTTGTAACAAGAGACAGTTTAAGCACCATTGTCATCAAAAGTACAATTACCTTTCACCGTAAGGTGGGCGCAAGATTCTGCCTTTCCCGCTACAAATTTGATCTCTGCGGCGTCCTCGACTTGGACACGCATGTAAGTCAGCGAATAGGTCTTTCCTGAGAACAGACACACAAGCACATGTATCCTCCTCTGAGGAAGCCACGTCATCCTCCGAGGCATGCCGCGAGCTCGAGCACTGCCCGTCTGGTTTCAGTGCATCACCACCTGTTTTCACGGCAGCGAGGCTGACCGCTTCCTCTAAGCCCGCATCAAAGAGTAACCGAGCCTCTGCTCCATCAAGGATGGACTGACTGTGGTTGCCACCATCTGGAAAGTACTTGAAACAGAGGGACCCCTCCCACTGTCAGCAAATACAAATTCCTGTGCCTTAGAGGGATCGAACTGACCGACCAGGAGCCTTTTTCTTTTCTTGTGCACACACTAATTATTTATTTAATGTCAGGTTTCCCTTCATTAAAGCTCCCACTGCGTCAGAGGTCCAGCTTAGCTGCAGCCCTAAAACATAGGACAACTCCCTGCTGGACCTTCTTAACTGGATTTTGAAGGTCAGCCCTTTGTGCTTAGCACCCAACACCAAAAGTTCTTTTCTCAGTGTTTTCCAGCACCCACCCCAATCCCCTCCACTCAAAAATGACACCCCCCTTTTACTCCCTACCATCTTGACGCATTTTAATATTGTCAGCAGCCTTCAGCTTGTTGTCATCTTTGTACCACTGGGTTTGGACCTCATCGTGTGAAATCTCACAGACAAAAGAGGCACTCTCGTATTCATTCACTTCCACGTCTTCCAGTGGTTTAATAATCTTGATATCTCGGGCTGTGAAATAGTGACAAATATTTATTGCGGCATGTCCATAACTGAGTGCAGCATGTTTAACTTCTGCACGCTTGCTTGGAAAAATGGGATAACAACTTGTGTTTTATTCTAAACCGACTTCCTTTCCCGGATGGTTTCTCTCTGCAACACAGTAAATACATTTTACCCTTGAATCTGCAGGTAGAGTTACCAGCTACAGTGGAGCTTGCTGCAACAGGATTTTGGGGATGCCAGAACTTATATGGGTTTTAAAAGAAATTAAACACATTCATGGAAGATAATCACCAAGGAAAATTAAACACAAGCCTACAACCTCTGGTGTTACTACAAACCTTATGCTTTCTCCTAGGCATCTACCATGGGCCACTACTGGGAACTGGTTGCTGGGCTGATGGTTGAAGCTGCTCTTCTGTTATCTTCTTAAAAACAGCAACTGCACTTTTCATAGAGCAGAGAGTGGCAGATAACTGGATATGGGGCTTAAAGCAGCTCGGGATGTTTTAGCGCAATCGCTTTGAGGTTTTATCTGCCCTCGGCAGCGTGGTTTCGGTCCTTCTCTGCATGCTGCCCTCTCACACCTTCTCCAGTGTACCTGGATCTCCTAGGGCCACAGAGACCTCAGCCAGGTGTTGTACAGCATGAGATGCTTTGCTTCAGAGCGCCTTCAGCTGGGCATGATCCCCTTTAACTCCACAGCCCTGCACTTACTTGTGTCAGAACCGATCCAGCCTCTGTTTGTTACTGCAGCCCTCCCCTTTCGGAAAGGAAGGCCCTGATAAACCCTGGATCAGCAACGGGACGTAAACCAGACAGCACTCAAACAGCAACCCATCCCAACCACAAAGGCAGGGAGAAAAAGGGAGTTTAGCAGAGCAATGGAACAGGACAGGACATTCATGAAGATACTGCTCACGCTGTACCCAAGTGGCCACAGGAGGACAGCATCTAGCAAGGAATAGGAAAGAGCTGGTCTATATTTTCAGATGTCTCCCTGGAAAGTAACATCTGCCAGGGAATACCAGACCTATCCATTCAGGAACTGGCCTTCAGCACTGGCTTGTCTCTGGCGCTTCAGAGGCTGGTGAGAAAATCCATCTGGTGCCTAAACAGCTGCACAGCACAGTACACAGAGGGAAAAGTGTCTTGAGCATAAAGCAGAGATGCAGTAAGAAATCGTGACACTTTCCTACTCTACCTTAGCATTTACAGCATAAAAACTGGGGCAGATCTTGAGATCATACCCAGAGCTTGTCCAGTTCCTACTCAGGTGTGACAGCGGCAGAAGCTGAACCAAACTGTGTGCATGCCAGCCCTCGGATCCCTGCTTTGTGCCAGGCCGTCTATTATTTGTTAACTTGCCAATCTAGAAACAACTTAAAACCAGAGAGTAGAACACACTTACGACAAGTGTAAAACTATGTTAGCATCTCTTCCAAAAACACTCATCCAGGGATAAAACAAGCACAGGACAGTTCTGTCAATATTTTCGCACTAGGAAGAGAACATTACTCATAACGAGTAACAGAGAAATGCACAAACTGCCCATGAAGCATTTCTTGCTGTGAAGCCGAATATTGCATTAGGGGTCATTTCCTCATTCAGTCAAACATACCGTGAACCTGTAGCGTAGCTGACGTCTTGTCGTCAGCTGCTTCACATACATATGTTCCTTGGTCTTCATATTCGCACTTGTGAATAATAAGGCTTCTCTTAGTTCCCTGGGAAATAATCCCCACGTTTTTACTTTGCTGAAGCTGCTTCCCATCCTAGAAGGGAAAAGGCCAAACCAAATCACCATCAACTATTCCATGTCTGCGCTGAGCAAAGCAAGCATTCAGATCTTTGCCTAATTCACCTGTCTCAAGGGACTTAGTGGGATTGTGCTTAATGTAACTTCAGCATATGCCAAAATTTAAGCATGGTCAAATTTTTCAAGAACCACGAATGGTTACAGAACATGCATCAATTATTGGTTGATCTGAAATACCTGTTTGCAGGCTCACGGCACTGTACAGGGTTGGCAATTAGCCCCTTAAGACATTACTTTGAAGAAATGCTATTATCTCCACTCAAACAAAGAATCAGCTGAGCTACAAGGAAGGTACGTGTAATGCCTGAGCTCATCTCCAGACTGTCAGGTGCAAAAGGAATCAAGGCTTCACCCTAAACCTCAATTCCCAACTTGGCTAAAAATCCTGGGTGAGAACTGCTACGTGTGAAGTGAATCCCAAGACTGTGCTTCTGTCGACAGCAGGGCTCCCACTCTGTGCAACAACAGTTCAGGAGTTCACTATAAATTCAAGAGGAGCTTAACTTTTAACCTGATAAATGCACTCAAAATGATCTGGTAAATAAATAACCCACAGAGAGATAAACTGTGCAAGTAAAGGAATATAAGGACAAGAGAGCCACATTAAGAGCTAAATAGCAAAGGCTCAGCCCCACGTCTCTTGGAAGTGAAATAAAAGGCTCTCATTGACTTCCAGGGACATTAGAAGTGAAAATGTCACCGTCCATTAAGTGCTGTACCTTGAACCACTTAACATCCACATTGGGCCTGGACAGCTCACACTCAAATGTGACCTTGTCCTTCTGAGTTACACTCATGCTTGACAAAGGCTTGCTGATTTTCACAGGCAGTTCTGCAAAAAGAAAAGGAAGTCCAGTTAATGGGGAATTAGATTTGCTAGAAGCATCTGGCACAAGGAATAACAGCCTATCTTACATGCTTAACGTAACTTCTAAGTGAAAAACAAAATCCTGTTCTTTTGAGCACATTATCATTGGTTGTGCTGTTGACAATTACATTACAACAATCCTGTTAATAACAGAGGGACTGTTATGTAGTTGCCAATGGAAACGTGAGGCCTCAGAAGGCACTTGAAGAAAGCAAAGCTAGAGCAGCTTCTTCATGAAAGACAGGACCTGTACCTTTCCTTTTTTTTTTTTTTTTTTTGATCGTTCAGTACTGAGAAAAATTTTAGGGTTTTAGAACAGGTAATAGATTACAAACAACAGGTACAATGCACGAAGGGAAATGTGGTAATGTTGCAGAACACACTGATGTGCATAGCTTCAGAAACATCTTGTAGTCACCCGTTATCGCAGACGTGTCCAAAGGGATCCCACTGTGGCTAATGACCCACTTCCCACACCAATCAGAGCCTGAGACTTTGGGGTCTGTGTACCTGTCACATCAAGCCTCCCTGATGAATGAATGCCGTCTGCCTTGAAGGAGATGAGCCCTGCATCTTCAAGGTTCACAGAAGAGAGAGTCAGTGAATGTTTCTTCCCCACGACATCAACACGGACATTTGGGGAAGGCTTCAGCCGAACACCATCTTTCTGCCAGATTCCTTCCACGTCCTCGTGCGACACCTCCACCTCAAAGGTGACGGTCCCTTTCTCACACACTTTGACAGGCTGAAGACCTTTTATCAGGTTGATCTTCCTCACTGGAAAACAATAATAACCTTTGCCACTGCCTTCCTCCCCCCAGCCACTCTCTGCAGCCTCCTAGCACCATCCTCTTCTTCTCCTTGATGACTTTCACTTCTCTGCACGCTGTCTCTATCATGTCTGCACTCTGAGTGGCAGCAGCTGCCTGGGAGGGTAAGGAGTGGAGTAAGTTCAGGTCAAGCTCCTATGCTGCTGACCACGGCAGTACATGCAACCCCGGGATCCACGCCATAGGCTTACTGACAATATCGCACCGTCCGCAGAGAGGGACGGGTCCTGCAGGGAGCATGCCGCAGCAGGAAGCCAGCTTACGTGCTCTGAACCGGAGGAGTTCCTCTGTTGGCATTGACTGTAGGAGGACTGTTGGAGACCACAAGGCTTGCTCATTAACAGGCAAGAGTACGTGGCCTGTGGTGGGTGATGTGAAACTCCCCAAAGGGACATTTCAGCTGACTTGTAGATTCAAGCAGCATTCAGACATCTAAAAGACCTCAAGCGCACACCATGGTTTGCATGCAAAACTGGCTGCAAAAATATTAACATTTCAGCCTCAGTCTACAAATTGGACCACGAACATGTATGGCACACTAACCAAATGAGTTCCAAATCAGTCTGCGTAAATGGGTGTTGTGTTTAAAATGACAGATTAGCAGGGCAGGAATATTCCAGATAGGCTACTTGCTTGTGTTCTGCATTCTCCTCCTTTAATATTAAACATTTTTATAATGAGAGAAAATGCGACTAAATCTTTTAATCAGCTTAATCAGTCTGACTTGTGATTAGTAGTTCTTCTGGATTCAAACTGATCTCAAAGATAACAACGACTGACTTCAAATGACTGCCACTAATCATTAATTTGCCTCAGAAATCTATTTTCAAGCTAAGCAAGTATTCACTGCAGATGACACTTCCAAGTCTTAGGTGGGAGTGGTTAACGAAGTTCCACTAACACTGAGAAAAAAGGATTTCAAACCCCAGAGCTTTGGCCCGCTTCATATAAGGATTTTAAAAGCAATTCACTGCATGCAGTGAACGTTCAAGATAATGAGCTTGCAGAATCAGCTCTTTCAGCCACATATTTAATTCAGCCCACAAGGTGTGCAGCATTCACTTCTTCCTACATTAAATCAAAGGGCCAGTAGCTACCCCCAGCACTCAATACTGAGCATCTAACCTTCAAGCTGTCCTTTAAAAGGGAAGGTTTTGTGCTACCAGTGGAACACTGGAGCACAGGAGCTCTGAAAAGCTCTCCGAGCGCAATGGTAACAGGATAAATTAAGATTCGGAAAGCCACAGCACTTTGGGATAACCTGGTAAGATGAGGATTTCTGCATGAAGGAGCCAGCCACTCAAAGAGTACTCATAATCCCTCTTGATTTTCACACTAGATCATTTTCCAATGAGCTGCGGGACTCGCATGTCATGTTACAGTCGTACACATGAGAAATACAGCAACTGTAGCTAGGCAAGCACTCTCCGCTTACGACAGAGGGGGAAAGGTGTTACATTACCCTGCGCAGCCATGAAGTCATCCAGTTTGAAAGAGAACTGAAAACCTTTGGTTTCTGAGGCAGACAGCTAAGAATAGCCCTCAGATAGAGAAATTCAAATCTAACAACCCTGAATTCCCCTACACCTCTGGACTAATGGACAAGTTGGCATCAACAGCTGAGCGTGAACCTAGCTCCCTCCAAACCGTGCCGTGCTCTTTCTATTAATGCCCATTTTGCGTTTTCTCTGAATGACGTCTCTCAAGCCTATCCTCGCTGTTATCCATCCTGCATTGAAGCTGGCAATTTCCAGAGCCAAAAGCATGAGCTGTGCAACTCAGGAGAAACAGCCTGAGGTCCCCAACTCACAGTCTGTCTATAGCGCACAGCGTGGGGACACCTAACAGCTGATGGTTTATAGCATATGCTACGGGGAGCAGCAAAGCATTATGCATAATTGCATATTGCTCACAGAAGACCGAGGAGAGCAGGATGCCCCAAGGCACTAAGAGAGCAGTAAAGACTGCAACCTTTACAAGAGAACAGAACGCGAGCTACGTCCTGCAAGGACTTCAGGTCTCTAGCATGCGGGCAAGCAGGAAAGTCAATAGATTCCCAGTGCGGTTGCTCCTCTACATAGCTGATAAAGTGCCAGACCTCTGCCAGGATTAGGCTCCCAGTGTGCCTGATGCCATAGGAAAGCAGAAGAGAGAACAGATTCCCTGTTCCGTCAGAATTGGAGACAAGAACTGTAAAGTTTACAGGGAGGCATCTGGCCTACAAACAAAGGCAGCACAGTATTATTACTTTGAATAAAACAAACAAAAAGCCCTTCTTATCAGCCAATTCAGAAATGACCACTCAGAACGTATCTGACATGCCCATAGCCATCTGGAGCCTAAGATAAAGTTTACTGCACCTCTGAACATCTTGCAAAAAATATACTGAGACAAAAGGAAACTCCACTGTAGTCAGAGTGAAAGGCCTAAATCCTCTGACTCCAAATCAAGTTGTTTAAAGAGAATAATGAAAATACAAAGAAGCATTTTTGGACGCACTACTGGTCATTACAAACACAGTACTCGCAATGAACAGTCATCACCTTTGGATTCGACAGGCCACGGATATATCTAGCGCAGCTATTTCAAAATTTTTAGGACAGTACACCCCTATCAACTCCCCAACTTTCTCAGTACAGACACAACGAAATAAGGTTCCTCTAAATGCTGCTGCGTAAATATCACTCAGTAGACCAGCGTTGGACCACTTATCATGGCTTGAAAACTACAGTTCCATATCCAGTGACAGCTTCTGATGAAAGAAATGTTTGGGGAAGAGTTGGATGAAAGGCTGTTAAATTCAACCCAAATCCAGTTGAACATGTCTGTAACTGTTCAATGTGTTTATGACCTCAAGTACCAGGCTACTCAAGGACCATGCTTCAGATGGCTCTCCCATGTACCAGACCCAACCTGTTTCCGAGGTTCAATCTCTCTCTGCTAATTGCAGAATCTACCACTTGTGCTCTATCAGATTTTAATTTATGTCGAAACAAAATTCTTCATTGATAGTCCAGCTGTCCCCTCTACCTATTTGGGTCACTCAAATTCAGTGATTCCCCCTCCAGAGTTCTTCACCTCCCCCTCCCTTTTTATCTACCCCTCTATCGCTGCTATGGCCTTTCACTGTAGTTCTGCAGGAGTGCTTCTGCAGACACATCAGGTGATTGCGAGAGGTGCAGATATTAGCCTCCATGCCCACCATTTGCTGCAGTTGCAGTTAGTCATGAAAGAAAAAAATGTGTGTATAAAAAAAAAAAACAAACACATGTTGGTATGACACTTGGCTGAAAATCAAGTAACTACAGCTGAAATATTTCACCCCAGAGAGGCGGTGAAATGACCCCCTGAAGGTAAGGTGCTATCCAAAACGGCGCATTCCTTTATCTTTGCCATTTCTAACATTTTCTCACCTCTGACTTTGACTTGGAATGTTAGTTTTTCATCCTCTGTTTCACAGCTATAGCTCCCTTGGTCCTGCTGAGTCACGTTCAAGATCGTGAGCTTACACTGTGTTCCCTGAGAGGTGACTACTAATTTCTGGTCCTGCTTAATCTCAGTTTGGTTCTTCTTCCATACCACAGCTCCATTTGCTGCTGACACCTCACATAGCAGCTCAAGGTTCTCATAAGCACTGACTATTAGTTCTAGAGTCGCTTGGGGCTTGTTTACAAATTTCCTAGGTTCCTCTGAAAGAAGTAAGAAAATAATAATAATAAGAAGAAACAAAGCAGAAAACATCTTCTGCTTTGACTCAGGCTTACTCAGCCTTACTCAGCACGAGGCTAAGAAAGATGTTACTCCTCTGCTAGTCACATCACCGTGCTGACTGCTCAGCGCCGGAGGAGTAAATGTATATAGGCACGGGTGGCGGGGAGGTGCTGTTGCAACATAATTGTGACAGTGTGTCTGTCATCGATGACGCTGAGCGTGATGATGTCACTGAGCGTGATGATGACAACGAACTACGGTTACCAGCCAGAAAAATCCTCTCCAAGTTACAGCAGAGGTGTCTGCACTAGGAAACTCACTGTCCAAGTTCTAAATCATCCAGAGAGTTGGTATCTGTTGGTTTCCTGTTTGGGAGCTGGGTATGGATGAATCCAGGCAAAAAAGCTGCCTCAAGCCTTGATAAAAAAGAAGTCTGGGATACAGAAATTCACGCTCATAGTCTCTTTAGGGCCTTTAATATATGTATACATATGAATAAACTATTCTATCATATATATGTGTGTGTATCCCTCTCTCACACACACACACACACATATATATATATATATATATATATATATGAGAATACTTTATTAACAATGATAAACCTCACCGCATTCAGTGTGACTGTTTCCATGAGTAAAATGGCAGGAGAATCAGTCCTCGACATGTAATTTCATACAAATAACACTCAATACGCTTTGGTCAAATACACAGAATTGGAAAATGCTTGTAATTGTATTTTCATTCTTCTGAAGTGGTGATTAGCTACAGTGCAAGTGGACTTCCTGATACCCTGCTCCTGTCTACCCTGACAAGCTATCAGCCTACCAGGTGCACACTGTGACATTAATACTTAGCCCTATGTCAGAAGAGAATAGCTTCTAGATAGATGTGGATCTATTCCTATCTGCAGTCATAACCAAAATCCACCTAACTAATGTGCGGTCATTTCTTGCCTCCTGTCTGGGAATCAGGCATGCATGCTGCTACAGAGCATAGACAAGGTGGTTTCTACTAACAGAACCGTATCTACACATAGCCATGAGCAGAATCTGGCCCAACATCATGAGATCATAAAGCCTCACAGGTGAAGTCTCTCTGCTTTATTTCACAGCTCCTGTGTCATCACAAACATAAATGTTGATGCCCCAACTTTCTGACAGATGCTACAAGCTCCTTCTCTCATCTTTAGACAACTGCTCTCAGTAACAGCTCAGTCTCGTTCCTCTGTCCCGCTTCCCGGCTCTTTCAAATCAAGCTGAGATGCATTCAGGTTACTGACACTTTAATCACCGCTCACTGTTTCTGATTTCAAGCAAGCTTTAGGGAACATGTGTTGACGTTCGAGTCCACAGACAGTTTTGAGAAGATCTAAGAAGTCTCTGAGAAGCTTGTTAAAAGTGACGAAAAACCTTCTTTTACGTATTTCGGAGCCCATATCTGCAACCCCTCGTTCACATGACCTGTCCCACTGGATAAATTCTTCCCCAGACCAGATCAGGGTACATGTGGGTAATCTCACTGATAAGACATTCTCCACTTTCAAGAGGACCAAGTAATATGTGAGTCACATCTGCCTGCTGAAACTGATCCTCACAGCAGAGAACTCGCAACTGCTCACAACTCATTTAGCTCCAGCGGTAGAGATTCCTGCTTTGATACCTCAGCTCACATCCTGCTGGCTGCATAGGCTGGCGCTCATATATATGAGCTGTGCATATGCACACACAAACAGCATGCATCATGTATGCAGCAACGATACAGCACTTTTATCCATTTAATTTTTTGCCAATGTATTTCTCAAGGTAGAAGCGAAGGCAACTAAGCGGAGACAGGTACTTTGTCTGTGAAATGTGAGAAAGTGTATCCAACACACCTTGCCACTCACTAACGAGCAGTATCTGATGAGCATGTCAGGTATTTCATACCCTTGACTCCACCACACCAGCGCTTGCCTGAAGAGCAAGCTGAAGGCTATCAGTTATAAGCAACCTTAGCTTAGTATTGCATCTCTTTTTGCAGCAACTGTTGTTTTCAGTCGCTAAGAAGTATCCCAAGGACAACTGGTATGCTGCACCCATGCCAGGCATGTGGCATCAGGGAACAAATATTTCATTAAAAATTGTAATCACTAGGAGCAATCTATTTTAAAAAATTAGATTACCAAGGAAGGATAGTCCCTCCAGAGTCCTGCTGTTCAAGATTAATGGGATAACTCATTACCATAAAAGGCAGATTACTTCCCTGCCCTAATTTCCTTCCTTGATTGTGCAGTGCTTCTTATCAGCACTCTGGAAACTTTTTGTGGTGAAATATGAAACAAGGTGGAAGTTGTCCTAGCTAGTGTTGTTAACAGGCTGTAGTTCAGCCCCTGGTCACCAAGAAGTTCACAGGGATTCACAGATATTTTGCAGATATTGATTTTATTTGTCTGAACCACGTGATGTGTTGTAATGGGAGCTATAGGGGGGATCCACTGAACCTACATTCAGCCATCAAAAATTTAGGTACCCTGTTTCAGGTAATCATGCAAACTCCTTCTACACTTGATGTGTAAAGGCAGTTCCAGAAAATATATATATTTTTTAATCTGTCCTAAATACCTCTCATCAGATCATAAACATTGTCCTCTGGGGGTACCTTTACTCTGCATCAACCAGTTCAGATGGATCCTAGCTGACTATTTTAGAGCAATTTTCCAATAAGTAAAGTCAAGGACTATGAATTACACCCAAAGTGAAATTGCAAAGTATTGGATTCTCAACCAAAGAGAACTGGAGGCATGATGCAAAGTGAATACTTGAGTAAACAACAGCTGGAAACTGGAAGCAATTCCTCTAGCTCAGTACACCCTCTAGCAATCTCTCAAGTCCAGTGCTTTGCTAGATCAATCAGCCCTGCTGAGTTTCTAATTAATCTATGGAGAGCATCATAGTAATATGGATGTACAGGTCACAAGCACGTAGCTTTGCATGACACTCAACCGTTACTTCTCTTAAATTGTATTGCATTGCAGCATGTAGACACACTGTGAGAAAGTTTCACTGGTGTTTCAATGTGTATCTTAAGACTTGGTTAAAAATTTGGCTGAAAACGTAAGCCAGAACACTACTTTTAGAGGAGAGGTTCCCACCAGGCTACGCAAATTGAATCAGCTGAATTTCACAGATACTGCATTTCAAAGAATTTCTTGTGCCATCTTATACTCCGGCTCTGTCCTGCACCGGAATACATCAGTGGCAGGCATTTCCCTTTTGGACTTGACCTGATAGGCACGTGCTTTACACGTGCTTTATGCTTATGGGCACGTGCCATCAGCTAATGGCTTCACTTGCAGTACCTAAGGGAGCATACGTAGCTGTCTCAGAGATCACAGTGTCCTTTAGGAATAACAGGAGGTGCTTGACTGTCTGCATCAGAAGTTAAGCTTGTCAAAGGAGGACACAGGACTTTCACGGTAAGACTTTAGTACCACTTCAGTCAGGAGGTTCAAAGACAGCGTAAATGGTGGAGCAATTGTTAAACTGAAAGAATACAGGCCAGACATGGCTCTCAGCCTGTCCAACAAGTGAGGTGGTTTGAGTCATGAATCCAACCCTAGTAAAGCCTTGAGCTGACCTGAATACATAACAGCATGGTTATACTATTTGCCTGCATTGTGGATTTGAATAGGGTTAGAGCCTCTGAAATAGTACTATGCAATCCTGGCCCAAAAAACTGGTAATCTAAGAAGTAACAGGTATAATGAGCCAAGTCCTGAGTGTGTAATACAACCTGATCCCAAATTTTGATCATGAACTTACCTGAGACTTTTAAATCAAAAATAAGAGTGTCATCTCCAGTTTTGCAGGTGTATGTTCCCTCATCTTCTTTCGCCACAGCTGAAGCCACAAGCTTATGCAGTTTGCCCTTATCTTCCAAAGTGAATTTCTTGCTTGCTGTGATTTCTTTGCCATCTTTGTACCACTTAACCATGATGTTGGCTTCAGAGGTCTCAGAAACAAATTCAGCCTGTTTTCCAGTGATGACTGATAATTCCTCCAGTTTTCTCTTTATTTATGAAAGTTGCAAGTGCTGAAGCAAAATACGGACACACAGTGCTTTGAGGAATTGTGTGGACACGAATAAATACATACACTTATATCTACATTAGGTATTAATTTATCACAGGGCCAAATATGCATGTGTATGGGAAAGTGCGGAAGAATGTCAAGGAGATAGGCGATGGAAGCTAGCCAGACCGTTCCGTGGGAAAAGGAGCATCAACAGGACATGTTGACCCATAGCCATGTAGCTGGGCCTATGCCAGTGTGGTGTGCACCTGGGCTTTGACTCGAGATTAGCGATGAGCTCAATGTGCCCACTGCGCATGTGTGTAGTACACAAAACCACGTATAGTGCCCCCCCCCGGTGTTCCTCGCCATGGACCGACGCTCAGCGGTGCCAGGGACTCTCCCGCTCCTTTATTGCCTCGATCGGGAAATCGCTGGGGAACCCCCGCTCAGACGCAGAGGTAATAAACGCTCAGCATTGACCTTAGTGTGCCTTGTGTTTGTGTATCTGTTCCTGCTGGGAGTCCAGGCGTCGCCCCCGCCGGAGCCTTACAGGCTCCCAACCCTCGGCGGCTTGTTGTAAAATTTTCCAGTCATGTGGTTCCCATTTCCCCTGACCATTCTGTTGTAGCACGGGGAACGCCAGTGCTGTGGGGCCCTCGGACCCCGCAACAGGCTTCCATTGTCCTTCTATTATAGCGTCCTTGATAATACCACTCCAGCGGGACTCCCTTGGAAGTCCGGCGAGGGGATTCATTAAGCAGGGAGGTACTCCTCCCTCTTTCTCTTGCGCCTGCAGCTCCACTTTTTTCAGGCGTTCCGATAGCTCCTGTAGCACTCTTACGGTTTCTTCTGGTGACGGCGGTACTTTATTTCTGGTGCCAGGCGTGTTGTCCCCCGAAGACTCGCTGGACGAAAGCAGTGGGGGGTGCTCTGATGGAGTCTGGCGTGAGCGGGTGGTCTCGTTGAAGGAGGGTAGAGGCGGCCGCTGAGGTGGCACAGGCAGCGGCAACGGTGGGTACAGGGGACTGTTGCTAGGCAGCGGCGGGGGAGGAGCGCTAGGAGGGGGTCGGCACTCCTTCCCGCCCGAGTCTATGAGGTCAGCAAGGGGCGTGGCCACCGCCCCTCTTTGAGCCTCCTCCGGGTGCACTTCCGCGTTCGCCTCGGAGCTCGGACCGGCCGGCTCTGAGGAAACCTCCGCTTTCTGGGACGCAGCAGGTGACGGCGCTGACGATGCCTCCCCCTCAGAGTTCTCCCGCACCCTTTGCAGTGCCTCCCCGACGGACCGGCTCATTGCCGTTAAAGTCTCTAGTACGGTGTTCCAAAGTGCGCAAACAGCTCTTATTGCCCTCTCCTCCTTCTCGCCTCCCCCAATCGTCTTCTGCCACATTGTCTCTCCGAAATCTCGCCATTCCGATACGGAAAATAGCATATGGGTGTCGGAAAAATGACCCCATTTTTGCCCTAGCTTAATCAATCGGTGCAACTGCTTTTCCGGGGCGTCAATCCCTCTCTTAGAGAGTATCCCGGCGAGCAAGGTGGCAGCAGCATCAGCCTCCATTGCTGCTTCCTGAGAGGCGGGGAGCGACCCCGAAGACCAGTGTCTGGTTGGCTAGCGGCATACAACCAGCACTCCTCTCAGCCGTACAATCCCCACTCCCGTCCTCTCGCTGCTTACCGCAGTCTCGGAGCTCTTATCGGTAGTCACGGAAGTAAACCATCCTCTGCTACCAGATGTCGGAGTGGGGGGACGGGCCTGGAGTAACGATGAGTCTCAATATGAGTATGGTCGTTCTCCCTTTATTAGAGCTTACACAGAGTATATATAGACAGGCGATAGAGCATGTGCTAGCAACAGCTGTATGATTGGTTTACAGTCTCTGTTCACGCGCCTAAAGCGAATACATGATTGGTGCAAAGTTGCTGTTCACGTGCAGGGGCTTGTCGGCCCCCTCCTTGACTTGTTTACCACTACTTGCCTTCCCCTTTTGTAATGGTCTAGGAATGTTCAAGGACAGTTCACACAGCCGTGGGATCCTCCCTCCATCGTGAAGACAGGATTGCTCACTTCTAAGAGATCATGCCCCTTTTCACTTAACCATTCTTCCACATGCGGGATCCTATCCAACTCCTCTCCCAAGGAAACCACGCTGGCTCCCCGTTCACGGTCCCCTCCCGGGCCTCAACTGCATAAGCACAAATTTGCCCCAAGAACGTGTTTGGAACCTCACAAATGCGGGAAGAAGCTCGTTCTTTCCTTCCCGAACTAAGACACCAACTCTCACGGCTTTTCTCTTTGAAGTTGCATCCATTCCCGATTTCTCATCTCAGTTAGCAGCCGGTCCCTAACCCTTCCCGGTTACCTTGCTCACCAAACTAAACAGTCTACCTGTGACAGTCTAACCTTTCATCTCGGTTAACAGATATTCCAACCTTTCAAACAGTGAATGGGCTGCGGATCAAACTGCAGTTATTCTGGAGAGGAAGGGAAAGTGATTTTCAAAAACGTCAAGTAAATAAATAGCAATTCCTAACTCAGTAAGTTACCTCCTAGGCATAGCCTCAGCTTGTATTGTATATAGGACTGAAAAAAAATCATTTTTGCAAAGGTCTGTCTTTTATAAAGTAGCAGACAGTTGGGGAATGATGGAATTTTTACCGGATTTAATAGACTGTATTTCATGTCAAGGGATTTGAAATTTCATACCCATGTTCTCAGTATAATTTCTGCTGTAATTAACTAACCTAATTATGCTTTTCCCTGCTGAATGTTTATAGGTATATCAGAGGAAGGATCACTTTACCCATGACTTACATACTGAAGCCTTCCTCAAACATCTCCTCCTTGTCACAGTTGAAAATAAAGTATTCACACAGACAGGCTGTTGGTTTGATCAGCTCAGTTGTTTTTAGGCTCTCCTGACATCCTAAGATCA
The DNA here is from genome assembly GCF_036417845.1 of Apteryx mantelli. Taxonomy (NCBI): domain Eukaryota; kingdom Metazoa; phylum Chordata; class Aves; order Apterygiformes; family Apterygidae; genus Apteryx; species Apteryx mantelli. Next base: position 169,353,473 of record NC_089979.1, read on the forward strand.
GGATAGAGCCTTATTTTTTGATTGAGCATCTTTTATACTGGAGTAAATCAACATAGTTTCACATAATTATTCCTTGTTTACCTAGCACTGTACGCAGGCTCAAGCCAAAGAGTATCAGTCCAGTCTGGTGTTTAAAAAAAGGTCATCTAAAATCAGGCTTCTCAGTCCAAAGCCAAGCACCAAGTAATAGTAGCCCAGTTCCCCAGATTGTGAGCATTTAAAAAGCTTCTGCTGACCTCAATATAAGCTCTTATGTATTCATCTAAAAAAAATAGGCCATGGTCTTAAATGCCAAAAAATGGAACATAATTTTAAACTCATACTTTTTAGAGTTTTGCTTGTGCTGTAAAGCAGAGCGAGAGCTCTGGAGGACTTGGATATAGAATGCATATGTTCTAATGATATTCTTGCATATGGCCACCTTTCCTGTTGCATCCACAAAAAGAATCTCTTTTGCCCATTACCGTGGACTTCTTTGTCCCCGACATAAAATTAATTAGACAGGAACATTCCCTGATGCAATGAGGTGTTCACGGTTCATCTCAGATCACCTTGAGTTTCAGTCACTGCACAAAACAGTCTCAGTCGATCAGTGGAGCTACCTTTTATAGTGACACTAAGCATAAGGGATAAGAAAGTCTGGGAAGCACAAGACCCAGAATGATCTGGTACCAATTCCCCCTTCCTCCCTCAGAGTGGGAAGTTTCTAAACCAGAGTCAGATACCCATTTATGCTTACACGACTCACCTTATCCAAAACAGCGTAAAACACTGTTGGTAGCAATCAGGATTAACCAATTCCTTTCTGTACAAACACTCTTCCATCACTTTCATTTTTACACTTGGCTATAGCAACAGCCAGTGCCTACAAACAGGAGTAACTGAAGCTACAGCTAGTGGTGATGAAACACCTTGCTGGGAGGAAACTGGATATCACCCAGAGTCTGAAAAAATGCTTTGGGGTGCAACACGTGAAAGAGGATGGAGTAAGACATTGTGAACATGGAAGTGCTACACTGCTCTACGCTCTACAATCCCAGTTCATCCCATTTAACAGAAACAGTAAGCCTAAGTCTAGTTCTAAATCAGGATCTCAGTCCCCCGTGGTTCCTCAAATAGCCAGTAGAGAAAGACACTTCACAGCAGGGGCATAACCAAAATACATCTGCACTAGCAGAAAGACTAAGGTGGATTAACTTGAGGAATGACAGGAAATCGCAGGTGTCCTCGAGGAAAAGCAGCTTTTAGCTATAGGGCACATGCAGCTGCACAGAGTCACGAAGCAAAGGACAACGGCAAAGATTCCAGCCTCATGAGAGACTCTTACCAATTATTTCACGAGAAGTCCTGCAGCAGGAGTTAAAATTAAGCAGTCGGTATGTACAAGAAATCTTAGAGAGGGGAACCGTAAGGCTATTCTAGAGCTAAGCAGATTAGAGATGAGTTACAAGAGTTTGCTTACTTTGCAGAAGTTTTTGCTTATATTTTCCTGGGCTCAGATTCCTGTTCATCTGGGTCTAACCACATCCAAAACAACAAAAAGATGATGCTGAATCACCCAAATCCAAAAATTCCCCATTATTTCAGTGCAAAGTCACAATTACTCAGAACTTAACCTATTTTAACCTTGCCCTAGACCTCTGTGCACTGATGAAAATCTAAAACAAAGATCTGAACCAATGCATCAAATCAGTCTCTTCATCTTGTGTAAAGGTATGTACTCACACCATCCAAAAAAAAAAAAAAAATCACAAAAACATGAGGCTGGAAAGACCTAGAAAGATCATCCAGCCCTTCTCCCCTGCTCTAGGACATGCTCAGCTCTTTATGTAATTCCAGACAGATATTTCACTAACCTTTTCTTAAGCCCATGATGGAGGCTCCAAAACCTCTTCAGATGATTCTATTCAGTCATCCAACCAACAGAAAGCTTTTTTACTGTACAACCTGGATCCTTCTCATTGCAATTGAAGCCCATTATTTCCTGTCATTATTTCCGCATGGAGAACAGATTGTTCCCTTCCACTTTACAACAGCCTTTTAGGTACTTGAAGTCTGTTATCAAGTCCTTCCTTACCTATTATTTATGACTTAGCACCAATTGGTGGCAGGGGCTTTAAAGACAAAATTAGAGAGCCCTTAAGTGCTTAAATCCTGTCTTCATTTATCCTGTAACAAACATGACAAAAGGATGTAGGAAAGAGGATACAAGTACAGAGCTACAGCCAAGAGACCATTCGTTTACTTGAAAGGGCAGCACCCACGGATAGAAGATTTGCTCTTGTAGTTTTTCTAACCCTGACTGACTATAAAGAGACATTCTGAAAGAGGTGCTTTACAGAGGAGAATTAGGGCAACAGATGGCTGAACAGGGAATGGCTTGCTAAAAGCCCTAAGATGGAGAAAACAGAGTCAACCAGAGAGGGAGAAATTTCAGAGGAGGGAGAAGAATGAGCTAGGAGGCTTAATGGTCGACAGCATGACTGAAAGCCGGTGCAATGAGATGGAGGCAACAAAAAGCAGCCAGTTGTTCCTTTTGTACTGCCCTTGCTTCCACCTTCTCTCAGTCATTTGACGGGTAATTGTCATGGAAGAGACCAGAATCCATCTCCAAACCCTATCCAGGGGAATTACAGAATGGGAAACCGTTCAACTTACTTTCCACATTGATCTTGGCTTGGGTCTTGTCATCAGGACTCTCACAGCAGTAGAAGCCCCTTTCTGCGAAGGAGATGTTCTTAACCACGAGGATATGCTTCGTTCCCTCAGCTTTGATCTCTATGTTTTCACTGGGCTTCAGCACAGTTTTGTTCCTCATCCACTTCACCTCTGCAGCCTTGGTCAGCTCAACCTCCAGGATCACTGTGTCCCTCTCTTCAACTGTTCTGGGCTCCAGTTTCTTCTTGAATGAGACTGGGGCCTCTGCCAAAGGAGAAAGATATTAGCAAAAACGTGCAGGATCCAGAAAACGGGCTATCGGGAGGAATTAAAATAGTGGCCCATGCATTCTGGGCATCTTTATTTAATAAACTGAAAGCAGCAATCCCCTACTACGAATATAATCCGTCAAGGGGAAGGCCATATAAAGCAGAGATCACAGCATCAGTGATAGCCTGTCAAAGGGACATTATTGTCTCTTACCTCGCACCCTGAGGTTGGCACTGCTTTCTACACCCTCAGCATTGGCAGAGATTTCAGCTGCGTCTTCCACCGTCAGATCAGTGATCGTCAGGCTGTGGTTGGTGTCACTCTGCGAGATCACATACTTCTTGCTGGCTTCAATCTTGACACCATTCCTGTGCCATGTAACCACAGCATCACTGGGAGAGACGGTACACTTGAACACAGCCTCTTTTCCTTCTTCAGAGACCACGCTGTTGAGACTCGTAATGAATTTCACCACTCGGGGAGCTGATGGAAAGGAAGAAAACACTTAGGAGCATGTCTTTGAGACATGGTGTGAACATGGTGTGAGACAAACCAGAGATGTGGAAACTTAGGGAGATTCCTCTGACATGGAATTTTGTTATTATTAATATTATTCTGTAGAGCAATAACAGTGCCTTAAACAGGCTTTGGTTTTGCCTTTCTTTCTTTCTCATCTTTTACCAAATGAGATCATCTGTTCTTTCACATCAGAGCTTCATTTGCCTGACTAGATAAAAAAATCTGTAGAGGCATAAGCCCCATCCACCTTTGTCTCTTCCGTCCCTGGAGACACAGACAGTGGAGTTAAACGAATCCAGGGCGTGATTCATCTCATCCTGAAGTAGATGTTTCAATAGGTCGGACGAATTCTGACCTACTAGCAACCGTTCCTCTCCGCTGACTCCAAAGAGAGCTGAGGGGGTGCATCCCAGCTGTAGACATCTTGTGTGGATGTCTGAGGAGAAAGGAGATGAACCCTAGCCTGTGTGTCTCCCTGCCACTGCACTGCACAGCACCTTCCTTTCTTTGGCTGGACTTTATGATGCTCTGCTGTTGGGGACAGTAAAGGGATATAGAGTTATTGCCTGGGGGCAGATACTGCAGCAGTGGGCCCAATTAGCCCTTTGGTCCTGGACATCAACCCTCTCCTCTCTGTGTGAGCACCAGCTGCACCCCATCCTTCTGATGAGACAGTCAATTTAGAGCCTTAGCCTTGATGAGGGAGCAGCAACCCTGTGCACTGTCCCAGGAACAGAGGCGACAGTTTAGGCCCTGCTTAGGTCCTCCCACAGGACCAGCTTACAAACGTTACCCTCACACAACATCCCTGTACATCTTCCTCATCAGCTTTGTCATGCTGGAGGACAGAGTGGGGAAGAGCTAAAGCCCTGCCCGCTCCCCAGCCACTAGGCTAGGAGGTGACAGGAATGCTGTGATGACTGTGGAAAGCAAACACCAGGAAAAGCACCCATCGGAGGCCTTCTTGTTCCCTTGAGCGAAAGCCCAGCAAAGGACATCAACTGGGTCTTTAGAGGCAGGAGGAGCTTTGCTAGCCCATGGCATGGGAGCCACAGTAGCAGCAACAGCAGTTCAGGTCTTGAGCCTAGAGCAGTTTTAGGGGGAGTTTGGACTCCTTCACCTCTATCCTCCCGCGAGGGAAATGGAGCTGTTAGGCAGGGACATGACCTGGGGGCAGCTGCCTGCTCACCTTGCACTTTCACTTGGAATTCCTGCTTGTCATTCTTTGTGCAGCAGGTGTACACAGCAGTGTCCGTGCTCTTAGCCAGGTTCACCGTCAGGGTCCGGGAAGCCCCCTCACTCTTGATCTCATACTTCTTGCTCGCCTTGATTTCTATTCCATCCTTCAGCCACTTGACTGAAGCAGTTTCAGGCGTTACTGAAGTAGTCAGAGTGATGTTTTCATGTTCTTGAACAATGAGGGGCTCTTTCTGGACAACCTTCTTTTCAAATTTGGCCTCTGGTTCTAGGAAAGGCATTAAAAAAGACAAACTATTAGCTTCATTTCCAGGTCCTTAACCCAGCAATATTCAGTTACTGTCTCTTCTCACAATAGGGTTCCAGTTCATGGCATAATCTGTAACAACCCAGGAAATATGGATGAATATTTGTGACTGGTATAATCTTTTGCTGAGAAAATAATCTGTCAGGTAACTCAGAGCTTCTGCTTATAAGAGGAGCCAAGAAAAGGAAATGCAAATATACATTTTATCTGCCACTCATAAAATGCTTCTTTCTTAGTGGTAAAATTACCTATATAATCTTTCTTCTCTTATTTTGATGATTCTAGATCTAATTAAGAAGAAATATTAATATGCTAATCCTGAATTTACAGCCTCTTTTCTTATCTGTTTGCTTTACTCCCATTCTCCTCTACCTTGTACAATGCTTTGCCCCAGAACAGGGCGCACACAGTGGCAATCTAGTTTTTCTTAGCAGCCTTTCCCCACAGCTCTATTTCTGTGCTTTAAAACTTCCCACTTCCAGCTCATTTTCAGCTACCCATCACTGGAAAAGGTTGTATGATAACGTGTGTGAAGGAGATGATAAACAAACAAAAAAAAACTATTTAGCATCGCTTTAGCCAAGGAGTCTCCAACCAGTTTCTCCTCCTCAACACTGCTAAATTCAAATGGCCAAATTCATGTGCAGCATGGTTCACAGATATTGCTCCAGGAGAGATCGTAGCTGCACCGTGGCCATTAGGTACAGAATAATCACTATTCATCTTAGCCACCCAGCAAAGCTGCATAACATGCCCAAAGTGAAAACTCACCAGTAACTCCAAGCTTGAAGGTCAGCTTCTGGCCTGCAGCCTCACAGATGTATTCGCCAGCATCTTTCTTCTCCAGCCGCTCTATAAGCAGACGACGGGTTTTGCCCAGAGTCTCGATTTGGAATTTTCTAGAGGAAATGAGCAGTTTTCCATCCTTGTACCATTTCACTTCAGTTGTGTCCTCTGCTACCTCACAGCTGAGGCTGGCACTTTCTGTCAGGACAGCATGCACCTCCTTCTGGACCTTCTCCTGGTCTATAAACACAGGTGTTGGCTCTGAGTGCAGAAAAAGGAGAGAATATTGACAGAGGGATTCAAATGAGGCCATCTTACCCATCTGTGTGCACAGGCCTGGAAAACATCAAGGTTACCACTTATGTTAAAACCAAATGTCTTCACTGGACAGTATCTACCCTTCTGTGTGAGCAAACTGCAACGTGGAAATTAGGGGAGTAAGAGTCCAGGAATGGAAAGGACCAAAGGGTCCTTGATACCACTCCCACGACTGCAAGCATGCAAAACATGTCAAATTCAGAAACTTCCACAGAATATCTTTCCTGCACATCACCAACCCCCCCCCCCAATATCTTTTCATTAAGACCTACAGTGAATTATCAAGGACACAACTGTAACATGTCATAGCAGAAATGATGGTCTCCTGGTTCACTTGTCCATCCTAACCCAACACAGTACTGTTGGCTTCTGGAACACTCTTCATAGTCTCTTCCACTGTCACAGATGTGACGGTCAAAAGACAAAGGAATACAATTTCCCTACAGCAGTCAGTTAGCCCAGGACTGTGGGCGGCAAGGTACTCAAGCATGTCTACAACTTCAACACTCCCTTCAACATCACACGCTTAGAACAGTTTGGGAACCTTCTGAATCCAGTTCTAAAAGACCAAGTACTAGGAATCTTTCAAGACAAAGGGGCATTTAGCATCTAGCAGAAGTGTTACAAGCATCTCAGAAGGTTAGGACCTCAAATACACAATAGCATGAGTTCAAAAAAGTGCTGAGTTTTCAGTCCATCTCTATAAATTCTGCTGTTAAAACTGCAAATGGCAGAGCACATTCCAACCTCTCAGTTTTTAGAACTGGGTGTGGAAATCTAACAAGGAAAGGATTTTTGAACGAATTTCATTTCAGGATTGAAATACTACAACAGAAAAGCACATGACCAAGTACTTCTGTGTTTTCCAGAAAATATGTTTCTGAGGAGAACTTTGTTGTGGTAACTAGAGGCTTTACAGCTGGATGCAGAAGAAACAGATGAAGCAGAATGCAGAAAAAAAACCTATTTAATTGCTATCTAACTAGCCACCTTGTTTTCTAACAGTCTGGGCTAGTTTTCATTTAATCTGCACTTTTTTACTGATTAACACTCATCAAGCCTCAGCAATTCCTCTCACAGTTCAACTGGTTTCAGGCTCACCACTGCTAGTCCAGCACTACGCTCAGAAATGCCTGTGGCTGGAACAGCCCAGGTGAGTACCTCTTCATCACTCTCTTTCCAAATTTCTTTTGAAAATTCTGAAAGTCTTTAGTCCTCACACTGATGGTTCTTAAGTTATTCCTCCTTTTCTTGGCTGGCAAAGCCAATCCTTTATTCCTTGCGTGTTTTACAGATAGTCTGTTTTACTTGCAGTTCCAATACAGACCGATCAAGCCTCACACAATGAATGTCAGACTCGCTTATCTGATTGTGACTTCCTACTCAACGGCATTGTAAATGGGGTAACGTGCTGCTTGGTGGAGCTCATGTTACTCCTCCCTTGACATGCTTCATGCAAAATGTACACTCCTATCACACGTGCTTGTCTTTGTCAAGAGGTTCAGTGCACAAGAATCACCCTTTGGGATCCCAGGAATGGGAAAGATTTGAACAACATGCTGACTATTATTTCTATTCTATTCATTTCTGCAATTATTATTATATAGACTACTTAAGAATGTGACAAGCCTTTGTGACATGATAAAACCAAATATTTCAGTATATACCAGACCCAGCACACAGCAAATCAGATAAACTTTACAGACTGCAGTAGAGCCCAGACTATTGCAATTGGGTCATTGTGTAATATGGAATCACAATTATTATTTTATTATCCTCTACCGAAATTTTGAAAAGAGTATCAGTCTTACCCATGACATTAATCTTGAAGGTCAGTTTCTGGCCAGCAGCCTCGCAGGTGTACTCGCCAGCATCTTTCTCTTCCACCTGCTCCACCACCAGCTGCCGCAATTTGCCCTCTGACTCCACCTTGAACTTCTTGCTTGAGGTGATCAGCTTCCCCTCCTTGTACCATTTCACCTCGGTCCCCCTCTGGGCCACCTCGCAGCTCAGCGTGGCCTTCTCTTTCAGGGCTGCCTGCACCTCCTTCTGCACCCTGTCCTTGTTTGTAAACACAACTTCTGGCTCTGAAAAGAGAGATTAATTCAAAGTGCATCCCTGAGCTGAAGTTTCCTAAACTCTGTATCATAGCTCACAGGGAATACTGGAAACCACCTCTCTGGCTTGACGATATCCATCTACACCTATCGGAAGGACATGTGGATTGTGATTTTTTTTTTTTTAAGAATGTTTTAGCTGCTTTGTCATTAATCACACAAAGATTAATAATATCTGTGTCAGCAAGCTAGGACTTTGGATGGATGGTTCATAGTAGCATTAGATGGCAGGCCCCAGCCAAGGGAAGATTTCTTTTGGTTGAAGTTGAGTAAAAGCATATGAATTCTTAGCGGCAGCAACTGCCTCCTGCTGTGTCAAAGCCCCATATCTCTGATTTCTTTTGTTCCAGATTGCTGCCTCTGCTGTCCCACAGGCTTGGCACTAGGTCATTTCATACAGTACTTAGGGCACTGGACCAGGACTTAAGTGTTCAAGACTGCGCATTATCTCCAATGCGACCTTGAGAAAATCCCAGCCCACCTCTCATCCTTACATCCAACTGGTGAAATCCCTTCCCCTACAGAAGGTCCATTACTTTAGGCTGCTAGCAAGAGAATTAGGAGGTAGGGAGCGAGCTGGAAAACTGAATCCATCCCCTCATTCTGGAGTCCCAGTGCAGGGATTCGCCTTGAATGAGTCTCCATGCCACTTTCTTCCCCTATCTGCCATTTGCCCGATGCCTTAGAGACCTGAACTTCCATAAAAGCTTACTGTTACATTCCTCTGTTGTCTCCTACCCTCCCCTCCAGGCTGAAATGAGCACTTTCAAGAGGAACAAAAGGTGCACCCCGCAGATACCCTCTGGCTCTCCACTACGCCCTTGCTCTGAAACTTCCTGAGAATCAGCCGAGTTGCAGAGCTGTCCTAGCTGTACCAGGGTGTGGGGATGTGTTGCCGCGCTCTCGCTCGGTCCCATGGCGCCACCAGGGGAGCACTGCAGCTTCCTGCTGCAGGGCCACAAAGCACAGACCTCAATGTGAGAGATGCTAAAACGGCGTTTATTGTGAGCTACACTCAAGCTTACCTACAGTTGCAATTCGTTCCCACCCCTAGTCTGCGCGTCACACCGCGTGATCTTCCGCTACGCCTACTCTACCGCTTCTCATGCAAATATCTTTGTCTACGCAGTTTCCCAAGATCCCTCACAGGGATGGAGAGGAAAAATCAGTACTTTTTATGGCCCTGTTTGCACAGTGATGGCTAGCTCCCAAACGTTTTAAAGGATGGAGCTTCCTCTCCTAAAGATTGTAGAATGTTTTATATAAACAATATGAAGAGAACTGTATTCCTAACTCCTTGGCCCATTTTCCTACCAGAGCTAGGCTATCCCAATGATTTTCTCCAAAAATTTAAACCCTAATAGGAAAGATTCTTATGGAAAGATATTCAGTTTCCTAAATATTCAAGAAATAGGAAGGATGGACCAAAGAATTTTCTCTCACCTGTGACGTTAATCTTGAAGGTCAGTTTCTGGCCAGCAGCCTCGCAGGTGTACTCGCCAGCATCTTTCTCTTCCACCTGCTCCACCACCAGCTGCCGCAATTTGCCCTCTGACTCCACCTTGAACTTCTTGCTTGAGGTGATCAGCTTCCCCTCCTTGTACCATTTCACCTCGGTCCCCCTCTGGGCCACCTCGCAGCTCAGCGTGGCCTTCTCTTTCAGGGCTGCCTGCACCTCCTTCTGCACCCTGTCCTTGTTTGTAAACACAACTTCTGGCTCTGAAAAGAGAGATTAATTCAAAGTGCATCCCTGAGCTGAAGTTTCCTAAACTCTGTATCATAGCTTACAGGGAATACTGGAAACCACCTCTCTGGCTTGACGATATCCATCTAAACCTATCGGAAGGACATGTGGATTGTGATTTTTTTTTTTTAAAGAATCTTTTAGCTGCTTTGTCATTAATCACACAAAGATTTTATATATATATATAAAATATATATATATATCTATATCAGTTTCCTAAATATTCAAGAAATAGGAAGGATGGACCAAAGAACTTTCTCTCACCTGTGACAACCATCTGGAAGACCACTTTCTGGCCAGCAGCCTCACAGGTGTACTCGCCAGCGTCTGTCTTTTCCACCTGATGCACCACCAGCCACCGTGCTTTGCCCTCCGACTCTACCCTGAACTTCTCACTTGAGGTGATCAGCTTCCCCTCCTTGTACCATTTCACCTCAGTCTTCTCCTGGGTCACATCACAGCTCATCAAGGCATTCTCTTTCAGGACAGCCTTCACCTCATTCTGCATTTTATCTTCAAACACATCATCTGCAAGATTGCAAAGAAGGAAAAATTACACCCAGGCCATCAGGGCTGCATAAAAGAATGACAGGATGGGCTTTCAAGTTTCATTTCCACCTTGGAACAGAGTTCATGCAAGGTTAGACATGTTTCCAAACAATTTCAGTGAAGCTGCAGGTAGATTTTAAGAAACCTATGATGCTTTAAAGCTTTGTCTCCAAGTTCCTGTTGTATGGGGTTTTCAATGGGAGATTGTCTGGTAGGTTATGATTTAAATAAACCAACTGTAAAACGAAAAAAAGGCTTATTAAGAAAATGCTTGTGGAAGCACTGGCAGGAACAGTTTGCTTCCAAACAGCACAGTTCCTGGCTGCTGCTCACTTGGACAGCAAGCAGGCTGCCAGCAGAATTACGGTGCCTGATCGCTAGGTGTACACCAGCTTTCCTGCACATGCTGTGCAGGGTCAGTCTCCGCAAGCCAAGCAGGGTGGGCACTCTTGGGAAGAACGACACATTCTGTTCACTTGCAGAAGAGACCAGGCTGCATGTTCACAGCAAACAGCACCTGCTGCAGACAGGATCATTCATTTGCCAACGCTGTCCCCCTACCTGGGTCTAAATTGTTTTTGGAAAAAATGGTAAGGGTTATGAAATAGCTGCATAACATCTGGACTACCTTCACAAAGATTTATATGGAGTTGTGTCCTTACGGAACAGCGTAACTTCCAGGATATATTCTACAAAATGTGTGCTACTAACAACAGGATAAAATCAGAGAGTCATAGAATAATTCAGGTTGGTAGCAATCTCTGGAGGTCATCCAGGCCAATTTCCCCACTCAAAGCAGGCCAAATTAGCTCAAGCTGCTCAGGGCCCTGTCAAGTTCTGAGTATCTCCAAGAATGGAGACTCCGCAACGTCTCTGGGCTCCCATTTCAGTGCTTGACCACTCCCATGGTGAAAAGGTTTTCCCTAATATCTTATCGGAACAACCCATGTTCCAGCTTGTGTACTTTGCCTCCTGTCCTATCACGGTGCACCTTTGAGAAGAGTCTGGACTCATGGTCTCTACATCCTCCCATTACATGACTAGAGAATAAGATCTCCCCTTTGGCCTCCACCTCTCCAAGCTGAACAAATCCAGTTCCCTCAGCCTCTCCTCATATGTCATGTGCTCCAACCCCCTATTATCATGGAGGCTTCCACTGGAGTTGCTCCAACAGCCTTTCGGATTTCCTGATGTAATAACTGGCAAATTTCTCTACCAAGCAGACATTGAATTAACAGAAGTAATTTGATTTTAGTCTTGGTTTTGGTATATCCTAAGGACATCATTTTAAAAGTTGGGCATAGGAAATAACCTTGGATCTAGTGACCATAAGACCATCTACTTTAAAGTGAACGGAGGGATTAACAAAAATATCTTTATAATACACTTATTTAAAAGTGGCAAACTTGGTTGAATTATGAGAACTGATCAGTGAAGAAAAGAGCTATTTGTTCAAGACTCAATGCGGGATCTGATATCCTTGAAATCTTCATCACAGTGGAAGAACAGAAAGGAAAGGACTGGCCGGCTAAAAAGTCGCTGAACTATCCTCTAAAATCCTTTATAAGGCAAAACACAAATAAGGAATGGAAGAAAGCACAGCTCTGCAAAAAAACTACGTCTCTGAGGTCAAGAACTGTAGCGGTAAAGCAAGATTTGCCAAAAGTCAGGCTGGATCCAGGCTTGCGAAGGAAGTTAAAATAGATAGCAGGGGATCCTTTAACACTAGAAACAGAAGTGGGCAAGGAAAGAAGTGGGGCAATGATGCAAAGAGGCTGGGCTTCAGGTTTCAGAGCTCTTTGTATCACACCTCTGAAGACAACTAGCAAATTCCTAGAAAATATTCTCCTATAGGCTAATTTGTTCCCTCTGGACCTCACCCTCAGCCTATGGTAGATATTTTGCCTGCAGAAACAAACCAATAGAGGTTATAGAGCTACTAATTAAACGAGTGACTCCTAAGTTCACATGTTATGGTTCCATTGCAGACAACTGCCTTCAGTGTGAGGTTTCAGTTTCTCATTTGACTTTCCCTTGGGTGAATACTACTTGTTCACACAAAGTCTAGTTGGTGCTCTCACTCGGTTGTATCTTTAATTAGCAGCAGGGCAAAAAGACAGGTGATCTGAGATCACAGAACTCTGAGGGTCAGAAGAGGGTCAGAAGATCCATTTTCCAGTTCTGGTTCTAGAGCACACTTCCTCTGCGGTCTTGGGCAAGAGCCTCAAGGTCCCAACACTTCTCCTTTTAAAATAGCCAATACATAGCCTCTTCCATAACCTTTGCCACTGCCTTCCTCCCCCCAGCCACTCTCTGCAGCCTCCTAGCACCATCCTCTTCTCCTCCTTGATGACTTCCACTTCTCTGCACGCTGTCTCTATCATGTCTGCACTCTGAGTGGCAGCAGCTGCCTGGGAGGGTAAGGAGTGGGGTAAGTTCAGGTCAAGTTCCTATGCTGCTGACCACGGCAGTACATGCAACCCCGGGATCCACGCCATAGGCTTACTGACAATATCGCACCGTCCGCAGAGAGGGACGGGTCCTGCAGGGAGCATGCCGCAGCAGGAAGCCAGCTTACGTGCTCTGAACCGGAGGAGTTCCTCTGTTGGCATTGACTGTAGGAGGACTGTTGGAGACCACAAGGCTTGCTCATTAACAGGCAAGAGTACGTGGCCTGTGGTGGGTGATGTGAAACTCCCCAAAGGGACATTTCAGCTGACTTGTAGATTCAAGCAGCATTCAGACATCTAAAAGACCTCAAGCGCACACCATGGTTTGCATGCAAAAGTTCGGTGGTGGCTAAAATCCTAGCTAGAAGGCAAGGATCCCAGACAAGTCTGGAGGACACTGTGGGCAGAAGACACAGAAAAGCAGAAGGAAAATGGGTAAAAACCCGGGAGGCACAAAGAGGCAGGGAGTGGGGAACTGAGAGTTTGGGGTAAAACAGAAGAGGAAGAGCTGTGGGTGGAGGCAAAAGCAGTGGGACGGCTGGGAGGAAAGGGGAAGGACAAGGCGAGAGGACAAAATCATCAGCTCCGGAGCTGGTTGCCCGCTTTGCCAAGGGTAACCGCACCGCCGTAGGCTCCGTTACGGTGGTGGCATCCTCCCCATCACCCATGTTGGCCACGGGTGTCCCCGTTCATCCCTTCACACTCCTCGTGCTCCTCTCCCAGCCTGAGAGGGGGGTGACCTACCTCGGCTTGACACGCCGGAGAGCTGCGTTGATGCACGTTCCCCGTTACTGAACACGTCAGCCCCACTGGGACGTCTCCAAAAACCCTCCTTCATCTGCAGCTGGCTGCTCCCCTGCTTGCAGCAGTGCTAAGGAAAACAGAGATACCTCCATCCTCCAGCCGAGAGCTTGGGGGTGAAATATTTGCCTGATGGTCCATGTGTGTCTGGTGGACTATTTGCCTGAGAAAGCTGGAGAAAGGAAAAAAAAAAAAGCTTCCCTGGAGCATAAAAAGGGTTAAAGAGAAAAGCAATTTTTGCCGAATTGGGGCTCCCGGGTGCTGCAGCCTAACGCAGTGGAGGCGTGCAGCCTGCGGCTCCCTGGGGAGCAGGGCTGGACGGGAAGGCAAGGGGACGGACCGTGCGTGTCCCAGCGTGCGGTGCCAGGCGCTGGCCCTCTAATCTGGGCAGGGTAACCAGCGACACACATGGTTCGTGGGAGGAAAATCCCCCGCCACCAGCACGGGCCAGAGGAGGGTGCAGGGGACGTGGAGTTGGGGCGGCTAAAATCCGAGCTAGCAAGGAAGGAGCCCAGAAAAGTCTGGAGGGTGAATGGGGAGCAGGAGAGACCGAAAAGCACAGGGAAAATGGGTAAAAGCACAAGGAAAATGGGTAAAAGCACAGGACATGGGGTGGGATGGGGGCTGCGGGGCGCAGAGCGAGGAGGAGGGCAGAGGGACATCAGCAGGGACTGGACACCCACAGAGGGGACCAAGCCTGCGCAGCGCGAGCGAGAGATCGGGGCTGGGAGGGAGCCAGGACTGGGAGGGCAGAGCTGGGTCAGTGGTTGATTTAAACCCTCCTCAACCCTGGGGAAGGTGAACCTGCGTTGCTTTGCCCTTGTACGGATTAGCAGTGCTCGCACAGCCAAAAGAACACTTATGGGGCACTGGGTTTTGGAGAACCTCAAAATGTTGGCGCTCTTTCCTCCTCTTGGCTTTCAAGACCGAATCAGTTCAGTTTTTAACCCCTCTTCCTCTCTCCTGAACTCATTGACAGCAGCATTTCCAATCTCTTAGTCTCTTTTATTCAGCCAGCAGCCCATAGCCTGGTGTTAAGGGCAGCAATCACAGAGTGAAATTCTCTGCCCCCTGTTTTTTTTCTTTTTCAAAAAGCAGGGCTCAATGCAGGTGCAGCTTTTAGCCTGGAAAAAGTAATTTAAGTTCCCGCAAAGCACACGCTGAAACCCATCAACCTCGCTCAGCAGCCCAGTCACTCCAACGTGACTGTAACGTACCTTTGCCCTGATTGTACCTGCTCTTTCCATGCTCAAAAACATCTGTCTTCAGTGAAAGGAAAGGCAGGTATAAGCGGCAGAGCTTTGCAGGGGAAGGGTAAATACTTGCCACCAATAGGGACTGAGGTTGTCAGCTGTGCCTCAGCTTATCAGCGACCAGATGTGAATAAAGAGCCTTCTCCTGCCCCAGGCCAGGTCAAAACCCCGGACGGGCGCAGAGCTCTCATGGCTCTCTGGGTAACTCTTCTTTGTTCCCTGGTAGCATCGCTGCTTGGTGGCCTCTACCTCCTGGGAGCGTTTCGAAGGAGGAGAGCCAATGAGCCCCCTCTGGACAAGGGTCACATCCCGTGGCTGGGTTACGCCCTGGATTTCAGAAAGGACAGTTCAGAGTTTCTAAAGAGGATGCAGAGAAAACACGGGGATATTTTCACAGTGCTACTCGGAGGCTATTACTTCACCTTCGTGATGGACCCCTTTTGCTTTGGCGCCATAGTGAAGGAATCGCGAGCCAAACTAGACTTTAAGAAGTTTGCATCCGAACTGGTCCGCCGGGTTTTTGGATACCAGTCCGTTGAAGCCAGCCACAAGATTATTCAGCTATCAAGCACGAAGCATCTGATGGGGGATGGACTCGTTGTCATGACACAAGCCATGATGGAGAACTTGCAGAAGCTGATGCTTTTCAAGATGAACTCAGGAGAGAGGGAGCGAACGTGGCAAGAGGACAGTCTCTTCAACTACTGCTACAACATCATCTTCAGAGCTGGGTACCTGGCTTTGTACGGCAGTGAGCCACACCAAGGGGCAGACAACAAGGAGAAAGCTAACGAGCACGATCGTGTTCACTCTGATGAGCTGTTCTATGAATTCCGGAAGTACGACCGCCTCTTCCCTCGCCTGGCCTATGCCGTGTTGCCTCCCAAAGACAAAACTGAAGCTGAGCGGCTCAAGAGGCTCTTCTGGAGCATGCTGTCTGTGAAGAAGAGCCGACAGAAGGACAACATCAGTGGGTGGGTAAGTGACCAAGAGCAGTCCCTGGCAGAAAACGGGGTTCCCGAGTACATGAGGGATCGTTTCATGTTTCTGCTCCTCTGGGCATCCCAAGGCAATACTGGCCCAGCTGCCTTCTGGCTCCTCTTCTATCTAATGAAACATCCAGAAGCTATGAAGGCTGTGAAGGAAGAAGTGGATAAAGTCTCCAGGGAGAGCGGCCAGGAAGTGAAGCCAGGTAGGCCACCAATTAACGTCACTAGGGACATGTTAAACCAGACCCCTCTTCTGGACAGTGCTCTAGAGGAGACCCTGCGGCTGGTTGCAGCCCCAATCCTTATCAGAGCCGTCCTGCAGGACATGACCCTTAAGACGAGCGACGGGACAGAGTACGCTCTCCGCAAAGCAGACAGGGTGGCTTTGTTCCCACATGCCTCTGTGCAGATGGACCCAGAAATCCATCCCGAGCCTCACCGATTTAAATATGACCGGTTCCTAAACCCAGATGGCACCAGGAAAGATTTCTACAAGAATGGGAAAAAGCTGAAGTATTTCAGCATGCCTTGGGGAGCAGGGATATCCATCTGTCCTGGGCGGTTCTTCGCGACCAATGAAATGAAACTGTTTGTGTTCTTGATGCTGACTTACTATGACTTGGAGCTGCTTGACGGAGAAGAGGAGATCCCGCCGATAGACAGCAGCCGCTGGGGATTTGGAACGATGCAGCCCATTCGTGACGTTCGCTTCAGATACCGGCCGCGCTTTTAATTTGAAAAGCCTCGTTACGTTCGGCCTCCTGGCTTGTTTAGGAGCTGTTGGTGAAATAAACTGCACAAAACTCCTCCCACGGGTATCGGATCCGTGCAGAGCGCTTTCGTGAGAGCGAATGCTGGTATGACCTTGCTTGTTTAACAGTTATTGTGGCTTTTCTCTTTATTTCCATTGCACGTTTCACTGCTCTGTGTCTATGGTTATTGTATTGTTTTTACTTCAGTTTAGCCTTGGGACTGTGTTATTTTGTTATCAGACTCTTAACGATGTATTGAAATGAAATGAAGCAAGCAGAGATCCTAGCATATTTTCCGCGTGAAGCATATCCGCGGCAGAATGGCATCAGCCCGCACGCTGGGGATTTGTCTCCCTCCTCCCCACTTTTCCCCTTGTCAATCCGAAACGTCTCACTGCGTTCAGAAAGGCACTGAAAGGTTGGAGAACGATAAATATGCTCTCTGCAGCTGCAAGGGTTTCATCGTGGGCTTAGCACTGTCTGGCCTGTCATCTCCTTTCGGCATCAGGTTAAAATGCATTCCCCTGAGGTCCCCAGACAGACGCCCCTCAGAGCAGAGGTAGGACCTACTGACCACAGACACCCCCACAACACACAACTGCTCACACCTAAGAAGAGGAGAGAGCTTGCTGGTCTCATTTGCTACATTACTGGGAGGCAAAGGGAGTTGCAAACATCAGTAATAACCTAAGGTACCATTTTCATGCATCTGCATGATTTAAGACGTGGATTTAAGCCTTTCCAGGGCTGCGAGCGGGTGCACGTTCAAGCCCAGTGTCTTGTGCACAGCTGCTGGGGATAAAAAGGGTATTTGCATCTGTGTGTGTGTGTTTGGATTCATCCCACCTGCTGTAACGCGGCTGGAGCGTGGCTACCTACAGCTGGGTTCGTTCCCCCACAGCACCGAACCAAATCACTGGTTCAGTCCAGCTCGTTGAACGTGCCCAGAAATGTCCGAGTCTGCAGGCTGGCCAGGAGCAGATCTGCCCTCCTGCGAGAGAAAAGAGAGTGTAGCTAAAATTAAATTTTATTTTATTTTCTCCAGGTCAAGGTTTTAACCAGCAGAGCTGGTCTTGAGCCCCATGGGCTGGTGGCATTGCCCAGAAGATGCTTCCTGGCAAGGGCTTCCCCCCTGCCAAACTCAGCCCCCGTTCTCTTGTCCTCTTGCCAGTCCCGCTTGGGGAAGGCGATGGCAAGGGCAGACACTGGGTTCATCCCAGGGCTCCGGGCCCTTGGGGACAGCGGGGGACACCAGGGTGCATCGACCCCGCTTCCCGTTGGCCCCTCTTTCCCCCAGCATGCTCCAGCAGC
The DNA here is from genome assembly GCF_036417845.1 of Apteryx mantelli. NCBI lineage: Eukaryota > Metazoa > Chordata > Aves > Apterygiformes > Apterygidae > Apteryx > Apteryx mantelli. Next base: position 169,371,494 of record NC_089979.1, read on the forward strand.
GGAGCAGCCCACAACGGCCGGAGGGGGCTGTGGCGGTCGGGGAGTGGTGGAGGAGAAGACAGGACTGGGGCAGGAGCGAGGACCATAACAACCTCGATCACCCGTGGGCTGCAGCCACAGCTACCTCTGGGCCACAAAACATCCCTGCTTTATGCACCTGTAACAGCCAGCCCAATAAAAGCTAAAACTTTGCCTTGCAAATATTGCTTTGCTTCTTCCCTTCCGCGGTCACAGCAGCTCTTACAAGAGTTAAAGCACAGCCTTGCCGGGGGACAGCAGACTGGTTTTACCCCGATGCTAACCTTGGACTTTGGCGATTACATATGACCGAGGAACCCAACTCAAACATTTTCAGGTGTGTCAAAACATCAAAGCCAAATTTGGCTTTATTCTCCGGAGGCCAGAGTTATGTTGTAACTGCATCTCGAGGGCAAACTACAGGCCTTATAGCGCTGGAAAATTCAGAGAGAAGTGGTCAAGCACCTGGGGCACCACTAGGATAAATAAAAATGCCCCGTTTCCCAGTAGAGTCAGGCCCTGAAGCTAATGCTGTTATCCAAAAAACTGGCCTGACGCTCTCGCAGCAATGAGCTGGCACCCATCCGGTTATGCCGAGCGAGGGGCAGAAAGCAGAGCCGTGCTTGCGAGGTGGCACTGGCGCAGAAGTTGGCTGGCTGCGATGCCTTCTGTCCCACCGCTGTCTTCAAGTATCGCTTAGTGGGTGCCCTTCCTTTGGCATTATCTTCAGGCTGTTGTGGAGGAAAGAGAGGAAAATTAGATAGGGAGAAGGAAAACACGTCCACGTAAGACAGGAGTGACGGCAAGAACCTCAGGGAGACTGGAAGCACCTTCTGGTCTTGATGGGGGTTCTTCAAACCCTCAGAGCTCCTGTACACCTGCCCCCGGGCGAAACAGGCAGACGTATCACGCCACCGTGGGCATCCAGCTGAGGCTGTTGTGCCGTTAGGTGACACGTCCCAAGCGCTCGAGCCAGCTCACCAACCTCTCCCACCACTCCACATCGCTCAGCCACCAGCGCTGGCTGCATCAAAGCCTTTGGTGACTGCTCCAGCCTCTCACTCACCAGGAGACACGTGCGGGAGCCCCATATGGGTCCTGGTTATGAAGGGAAGACGAAGTGACATCCCCACCTCAAGGCACGCTTTAGAGAGGATTTTTTGTGCAGCTGGCTTGCATGAGGGTCATAAATGGCTAGGGCCTGGTGCATACATGCCGGCATTACTTGCATGGCATAGGGTCTCCTCGCTTGGGTCGGGGTGAGTTGGACAGGTCCTGAGCAAACACGGACTGAGTTTGGGAAATGGAGGCAACATAATACGTTGCATTTTCCTTAGGCATATTCCCCATGAGGGCACATTAGCAGTGCACGACTGGGCCTTCCCCTCCTGGCAGCTCCCTGGGGTAAGGCCGGGAGAGGTGACCCAGAGCTGGGCGATGACCTGAAGGACTCAGGGAGCTCCAACACCGCAGCAACGTGGGAACTTTCAGATGGCCGCTTTAAAGAGAACCTTTTAAACGCTGTAAAGAGAACCACCCCGGTACCTTTGGCAGCGGTATCCAGAGCTAGTCTCTATTTCTAATGAGGCAGGAGCTTTTTCTGGGCCATTCAGAAGCTACATAGCGAGGGTGCAGTTTCACACCCCCAAGGTCTCTGGCAGCAACACAGTACAACAATACTGTGGAAGGATATAAAAATAATGACAACGACAACGGTTCCGCAGAAAAATCTAGCTTTACCTCTTTGTCAGAACGGTTTATTTAGCATTAGTTAACAAAACAATATTGAGTCTATAAAAGACTTCAGACATGCTCAGGTGCATGCAAATGTGAGAAGCAAAAAATCACTTAATTGGAGTCATACAAGAAAGAGGAGCGTCAAAGCTCCAGGTGAGTTAATCGGCAATCCAAGTTTTACGCGTAGGCAGGTTGTCCCCCGACATTGAGCTTTCCAACCCAAAGTGCTCCAGCAAGAGTAAAGAACGAGGCTGTGCCAACGGAAACCTCCTTGAATTCGTAAAATAAGTTAAATCCGAAGGAATCCGGGGTTCTGAAAAGTTTAATGGGCCGGATCTCATAACAGTGCCCATCTCCCATAATGTCTCTGCCCCCCAGAGAATCGGGCATGGAGTCTGGCCCTGAAACCTTTGGTTTCTCTTCTTTCGTGCACCATGAAGGCAAGATAACTTTGACATTCAAAGCTTTACAGTCTAATCCGTGTCTGCTCTGCGCAGCACAGTGAAAGCTCCTCTAATCTCAGTTACTCTTTCTGTACTATACCAGAGGACTCGTAATGCTGTACGCTTTGGGTTTCGAACAGTATGGGGTTGAATGTGATGGAAAGCGCTGCCGCTGTTTAAACAGCGTCACTTCTACACGACGGTATTAAACCGTAATACATCAGGAACCGATTTCCGGTTCTCCTCCCTCTCGACGCAGCCAGCTGCTGCTCTGAGAAAGCATCCTATCACACGCTGCTCCTAAGGAAAACTCAAGGAACTCAGCAGAACCAACAGATACATCCTTCACTTCACAGAAACGCAAAGGAACACAGAGGTTATAAGTACAAAGAAATTATACAGCTGATACCACCCATGGTAAAGGAAAGCAGTGCCTTTCAGCAGCTTCTGAAGAACAAAGAGGTACATGAAACTTGAGGATGCTTTGGATTTTTCTGAAGAATCAAAGCATACGGCATTTGCCCACGGCACTGCTTTCACGTCTCTGGATAGGTGTGCCTGTGCACCCCCCAGAAAACAGCCGCTGCGCTTCGAACTACCAAGGTCTCTTAGCCATAAATCTTCGGCGCATAACGAGGTCGTGGTCATTATTGCGTCTGATGCCTTTACTGCTGTGCAATTACATTTAAAGCCATCCTAAGCGAAAGCACCGTCTAACCCACTTTTCTCCAACGCACTGTTCACACGGCCTGCAAGCGTCTTTGATGTCCCCCCCTGAGACTCCAGGAATCTCAGCATCTAAAACCGAGGCTGACAGGAAGAGTGAAGTGTAAAGTTATCTGTGGCACGTTATTGTCTGTGGCCTGCAAAGGTGAGAACTGCACTACTACGTGATTGAGTGCAATTGCTGGTCAGTCCCAGCCCCAATTTCTCTTTGCTCGTGTCGGTAGAAGAGTTGCTGTACATGCTATGGCAGAGCGAGTACGTTCTATCCAGATACCACCTGGACCACACAGGTCAAAACAGGTTTCCTCTAGCCAGAGATCTTCAGTTCATTCAACAACACGGTTGCTGTGCTGAAAATTTATAACGCTCTAGGTAATTACCCTAGTAGAGGGCGGCTTTTAATGTGCAGGCATTTAGCAAAATGACCGTAACCATGTCACTGAGATTCCCTGGCTTTGCCACATCTCCCACAAGCCTGGGAACAGGCATTTGTCCTGTGGCCAAGCTCCTTCCACCCTGTCACACCACATGTGGAAATATCCTGCGGCAGGCTGAATGCACAGATCCGAAACAGTGCAACAGTGCGTTTTCTACGGGGAGCCAAGCAAGGCAGGGACTTCACAGCAGCAACCCACTCACACACTGCTTTCCAGGCTTGGCAGCTGCCTAACGGCCTCGGATGTGCTCAGAAAGGGCTTGCTGCACAGGCCCTTTTTAGCCTGCTTGTGAGGGAGGCCACACAACTAAAATTCTCCATCCGCCTCCTCTGGGAACTTCTTTCCTAGAGAAGCCCATACTCCAAGTCACAGCTTGGCAAAGCTGCTTTTTCACAGGTTTGCACATTTGCTCTTTAACACACTTCTAAGACAATGGATGCAGACAAAGAAAGACAGGGGAGGGGTTGCTTTAAGATCTCATGTGACAGGCAAGTCTACTTCAAGGTCTAGTGGGAGACTTCAAATGCCTGTCCAAAGAAAAGCAGAGCTTCATGGTTTTACAAACCATGAACATTGGGCGTTCATGGAGAACAGTAACTCTGCTCAAAGCCAAGCAAGCTATCGCCACTTGCAGGATCAGGAAAAGGAAGAGATGCAACTCATCAGTTACTGGAAAGCCCCCATCTACGCTAACACTGTCACACACATAACGCTTAATTACTCCTCCTGCAAAGGGAGGTACACTTTGCAGGGAGGTTCTTCTTCACAGCTAGAAGTATTCTCCTCTAGCTTGGGTGGCAAAGCCCTGTGTTTAAGCCGGGGTCAGGCCCTGTGAGGACAGTGCTGTCTGGTTGTGTACTTGGCCAGGCAAGCAACATGCTGAGCCCAGCCGCCCACGGATGCTGGCAGAGTCCCACCACTTCACCCTTTTGTCTGGTACTTGGCAAATACATAGGATCACGGGGTAAGTCAGGTTGGAAGGGACCTCAGGAGCTCTCCAGTCCAATCTTTTGCTCAAAGCAGGGTCAGCTATCAGCTCAGACCAGGCTGCTCAGAGCTTTATCCGGTTGGGCCTTTCTGTCCAAAGCCCTTAGATACGCTGCTATTCACCATCAGCTCAGAAAGAGGCAGGTGCTACACTTCGTACTATTTCCCCTTGGCGAAGCTTTCTGATATTTACTCTGATTTCATCCTACAGTCTAATTATCACCTTCTCTAACTCCTCCTTGCCTCAGGGCTATTTTCTGATCATAACTGTTTATTGACTTCTTTTGGATTGCAGGCAGGTGAGAAAGCCCATCCATCACTCAAACCTTGCTGCGGTTGTTACTGTGGGACGAGCAGCGCAGTAACATCTGAAAGGGTGTCTGGTGCCGCGTCCTGGGACAAGGGGCAGAAGTCTTTGTGTTCGCATGCGTGGAGTTTTCCTGACTTCAGGGAAGGATTTGCAAAGCTACTCGGGGATGGTAGCTAGTCCCATTCAGAACTGGCTAGACAAATCCGTCCTGGTTATTCCAGGAAGCTTGGAGCCAAGTGACACACATACTGTCAAGTTACCATCAGTCAGATGAGCCATACTAACAGTCCAGGCATTCATTCCTACCCTGTGGCAAATGCAAGAATTGGATTTGTTCACAGTTATGCTAAACTGCGTTCACAGAGAGCTAAATGCACAACTCCAGGCAGTTACCCTAACTCAGCTGATGCACAGTAACTTGACAGTATCCTTTAGTGCCAAACACTAAATGCAGAAGCGGGGAGGGAGACAATTCACCGGCGTCTTCTCATCTGCTTCACTGTGCAATCATCAGGCCGTACTTGGAGCACAGCAGGCCCCTTTTCTTTTCCCGTTCCATGAGGAAATTCCTCAATTTGGTGGTGGGAAAGGTAACCAGCGCTTGCTGTCTGTTGTCCAAACCTGTCTCTTGGAGCCATGGGCTCTGAAGGCACTCTGAGGCTGATGGCCTTCCCCCAGGACACAAAAATGTGAGAACATCAGTCAAGGAGCCATGCTGGGTGAGGAAGCTCCTAAGAAATGGAGAGAAAGAAGGGGCAATAACCAGGATCTGCATAAACTGTCCTGTTGGGAAAGGAGACACTGCCTTACCAGGGATTTGCACACAGCGTGCTCTGGAGAAACGACACTGCCCCTCCCGAGAGACCGGCATAGCATCGCGTGAGCTTCACTTTCCCCTTCCTGGTCGTTCTCAGGAATTCACAGGCTATGTCAGAGCTGATGGGGTAGTTGGCACTCAACCTAACCCAAAAGAACAACTAATCAGCATGAAAGGCCACTCCAGAGATGCTTCTGCTCCCAGGAATTCCCACCCAGCAGTGAGAGGAAGGTCATGCAGTGTTCTTCAGTGGGTTTTATGACTTTGGATGCTTAGCCATTTGGTGTAATTCAAATTTTCCAGTTAAAGTTGGGGCTTTTGAAATGAAGTTGAGTGAGAAACACAAGCAGCTGCTGGGTCTACTTTTAGAATAAAGGAGCTATACAGGCAGCTCGTTGCTCCATCTGGAGACATCTCTGGGCCATGAGCATCCTGGCACGGGGCAGCCAGCTGCACACCCTCCATCACCCTTCTGTGGCATCGCCAAGGAGAAAAGACATAACTGAGGTTGAGGTATCCAAGTCAATGCATCACCCCTGCTTGATGACTCTGAAATTGCACTTTTAAAGTGACTACTGTGGCAGACTGACTTACATGATGAATGCTGTGATTCCAATGGACCAGAGGTCAGTCTGAGGGAGGGCTCCTTGCTCTGTCAGCAGTTCTGGAGCTAGAAAAGCAAATGCGAGTGAACCAAGCTCTGTTCCACACTCCAGCACTACGATCAGCACAAAAGCAGTAGGTACTTCGGTACTTTGCTACATTCCCCAAAGGATGGAGAAAAAAACCATCTAGCACAGGGAGGTGCTCGAGGTAGGACATCTCCATGGGTCATAAATGCAATGAAACTTTGAGAACATAAAACCAATGGGCACCTCTGAGCTCATTTCTAAGGGGCTTTGTTTTTTGGGGTTTCTTGCACCTCCTGATCTGGCTGGTTTACTACTTCCCATTTTATGTATCATGTACGTTTCCCACGGGGGATGCTGAGGGCCCGGTCTCCTCCTCACTGGTAAAAAACAGATGTCTCTTCTCTCCTATCAACCCCATGACACCAATGGGAATATGAGGGCTAGAGCATGAATATTCCTATGGATATAGCATATGTTCACAAGGGGTTCTGTGGCTTTCAGGGACATCCCTGATGTCAGCTTTGTGGTTTGCCAGTCGAGTCTCAGGCCTGGGTATGCCAGGCTGTCTGTGGTTCCTCCTGAGCCCTACATACGGCAGCCAGGCAAAGCGAGGACGGTGGCACTACACCCATCAACTCAGGGCACATGGATTGCAGTCAGAGTGGTGCTGGCCATGACCTCTGGCTGTGTTCCCCATGGTCAGCAAGTGACAAAGCTGTCACCGCCAGCCATTCCTGCAGACACAGACTTTTATCAGAAGGCAGCACCAGGGAGACCTTGCTTGCTGGGACCAGCTGTAAACTGTCACCGTGGCCAACTGCCCAGTCTGACTCTATTTACCATGGACTGCATAAAGGCCAAGGTTGCTCTGACTCAACTCTGTACTTACCCATGGTTTCAACATAGTCCATGCACTTGTCCATGGTAATAACTTTGTCTTGTGTGTAGAACTGTGCATTGCCAAAGTCCAGGAGTTTCAGCAGGTTGGGCTCAGTGATGATCATGTTTTCAGACCTGAGATCCAAGTGCAGGATGCTGTGGGCATGGAGGTACTCAACCGCACTGAGGATCTGCCACAGGTAATCTCGGACCTCCACTTCTGAGTAGAAGGGCCTGGTAGAAGAAAGGGGATAGAAACCAGAGGTGTCCTATTTGCATGCTCAAGAGCTCTACTCTCCACTCACTGTCATCCTCCCCTGGAAGTCTAATCCCATGAGGTCCTTGCAAGCCCAGCAAAAGCAACTCTACTCATTTTAGGGAATCTACTACATATGGAGAGGCTGGTCCCTCTTTTGAGTCTGGTTTATGGATGCAAGAGGTTCAGAGGCTTGTGTGAACAGCACTACAGAGAAAGCAGTGGTGGTGCAGAGATAAAAATGCAGATTTGATGCCCACCATTCCCACTCCTTTAATCAGAGGATTTCAGCAGATTTGTTTGCAGCCATCATGAGAAACGATCTGGAGGGGAAACAAGGCTTCCTGAGCCACAGTAATCTCCTTGTTATGGGAGAGAGAGTTTCATATCAACTACCGTACGATGCTTTCAACCTCTAAACTGGATGGCCCTGAATTGTCCTCTGCCCCAACCAGGCAGGGAAGTTAAGCACCTTCTTGTGTCATAAGAAGTCGCAGAACAAATGCACTACAAATCTAGCAATGACAGCCCACTGGAACAGATGGAAAGAGATAATCGAAGATGACAAATGAAAACAACAGCTGTTTTGCTGCCGACACCAGCCCCGACCAGAAACCCTTCCCTCCAGGAGTTCCTCCATGTGTTATTACCGGAGCGCCAAAGAATGGAGTAGTTCTGGTCCCACGCACATCTCCTGGATCAACACCAAGTGCCGTGGGCTGACATAGGCTCCCTTCAGCTGAGCTATGTTTGTGTGATGAAGCTTCCTCAGGACTTGGTACTCCAGGAGCACAGCCTGTTTGTCTTCTTGCCAGTAAGGGATGATTTTAGCAGCTAATGTCTTGCCGCTTACTTTTTCCCTGCACTGTCGGACGATGCTGAAACGCCCCCTGGTACAAAGGAACACAAAGGCAAGTTAAACTTCTGCTATTTCTGGAAGAGCCAGGAGCTTCTGTATTTTAAAGTCAACAGGATCCCACTGCATATTTTTCATCCATGCCCTATGCTGGGTTATCGCAACTATTGTCACAGTCGGCACTTCCTTCCTCTGCCTCTAAATTGTACAGCCACTCTATTGCAGGAGTGAATCCTAGTAAACCACAACAAAGATTGCTCAGCCAATGATCTCAGGTTTCTATGTCCAATGTCATTGCTGCTGGAGGCGTTTTCATCAAAATACCATACTAGTAGTTGAGCAGGGCTTTTATAAAAGTCACTTTTCTAAGTTCTAGCTACATGAAGCATTTCACTCTGGTTAGTTGAGCACTCAGTTAAGTTACCTACCTTTTGATCTCTGTTTGGAAGGCATAGGTTTGGTAGGTTGGGAAAGGTTCGGACGGTGCTATTATTTCACTCTCTTCTTCAGTAGCAGTTGATGGGAAGTCCTGCATTGTAGCATGAAACTCTGCAGATAAAAAATGATGTGGATTACACAGCAAAACACCTCTGTGTGGAAACTACAGCCTCTCTGAGCCATTCTCCACTATCTCTTTATGAACAAAGATAACTACAATAGCAGAGCTTTCTCCAGGCAAGTTTGCATGTTGTCTCCCACTTGTGACACCAAATCCTATTTTAATGCAAACAAATCCTGGACTGACCACACAGCAGTTCCCTGGTGTCATCACTCCAGACCATATGAGACTGACTGTATGTTGTGTCCTATGACTATGATATCAAACCTTTCATTGCAATTGCTGACTATTGATTCAGCTACTGGTTCTTGTCTTCTCACATAACCAGTCATCAGTGCATGATAAGATGCTGCCAAAGGAACAGAAATTTGTTTCAGCTGGGTATTTCAGGGCATCAGCTGAAACAAGTTGCTCTGGTCCTGGCATGCAATTCTATCTGAGGGCTCCCTGGAAATATTAAAACATTCCCTGACACGTTAAAGCATCTGTTTGGAAATGCTGGACACGTTTGCAAAAAGGAATTTGACAATAGGTGACTTGAAGGCAGACACGTATTATTAGATTAATGCCTCAAGAAACAAGTTTCTTGTCCCAGGCCTGTTTCCTCATGATCTCACCTCAAAACAGAGTGGTATCCAAAGGCCTAGCAAGCATATTATCTTCAGTGCGTGATCTACAGTTTCTAGATGCCTTACACAGATATTCTGCTAATTCTGTCCAGAATTAGGAAAGAATTTACTTGTGAATAAGACAGCCAAAGAGGCCAAGGTCTCAAAACACCCTGAGCCAAGTGCAACTGGTCTTGATTCGCTCCCCCTTGACTTCTGAAGCCGTATTTAAAAAGGTGCAATTGTCTCGATGCAGCAAAAGCAAAATGCTTTCCAATAACCAAGTAGCTTACCCATTTCATCTTGCTCACTGATCTTCACTTTGCCAGATGGGTCGCTGTAAGGGCCCATTCCTGCTTTACTGATGCAGGCAATCCTGAAGCAGTAAACGAACCCCCTGGAGAGATTATTTGCGTAGTAGCAGCAGTCAGCAATGTCCGTAGCAAGGGTCTTCCACTCCCCATCTTGGCCAAGGGAAGAGGGAAAGAGGTTAGGACGGTCATGCCACTCTTTCTTTGCGTCAACTTTATTCACGTGCCAGAAATATGGAAAAGCAGTGCAATCTTTAAGTGAAGGAAAACGTGTGTTATGGCCCTCTTCTGCAGATGTTTTAACTAGCTGTGCATGTGGCAACCTCCTCTCTTCTGAAGCCAGCTGTTTTATATTTAATCAGTCCAAGGTGTGGCAATGTTGTCACAGAGGAATGATGCAACTTGCTTGTACAGTTTCTGTTTCTCTAATTCATACCACCAACCTCAAGTGCAAACATACATGAAGAACTCCAGACAAAACCCTGACAAAAAGCATTGTATTTCCCCTTTGGTCCTATCTTGAATCCTGTTGAAACCATGAAGTGCAGGATTTCACAAAAGAACCATCCATTAACATCCTCCTAGGAAACCCAGTATTTGAAACCAGGGCCAAGCTCACTCCACTGTTATGAAGCTCAAGTGATTTCTCAAGAAAATAAAATTGACGGTTTGTCCTGGAGTCATTACCCATGGGACTAAGGTGGGAGCTGGAAAATCCCTGCAAACATTTCACTCGCTGCTGTGTCCCGCACGTTGACATTGGCACCGTGCTCAAGGCTGAACTCAAACTTCCTGACCACGACTGAGGTGAAGCCCATGCTTTCATTCAAATAAACACTGAAAACAACAGAGTATCTCAAGCCGTAACACAGGCAATATTTCACCACCCACAACAAAGGTGTCAAGGACTTAGCTGGGTACTGATTGAATTATGGTGTGTGCACGTGTAAGAAGGAGCAGCCATGGCTCAGAATCAGAGACATGCCTGCGGAGGCAGTGCGTAAAAACCTATTGTCAGATAAAGGACAAGAGAATGAATTGTTTTCTGTTTATCTTAATCCGCCTGCATATGGAAAAGCACGACTTTGCACGTTCCTGCCAAATACACAGAATGTGAGTGAAGATAGCAGATGCTGTTTCTTGTTTTTTCTTCCTAATAGGAACATCTTGCCCAAAGTCTTGCCTGTGTTATTTCAGTTATTTCAAAAGAAGTAACAATAAAGAAGACTGTGTTGGAGGAAAAGCATCTGACATCAAGCACAGAGTAAACGGGCAGAAAGCTTCTGCCCATGCTCATGTTAATCGAGAATGAAGTGCATGTCTGTTAGGAGAATTAAAAGAAACAACATGGAACCATTCAATTCAAATGACTGTGTATGCAGGACTGCAATAGAAAGGACTATTAGTAGCGGTATTCATAATAAGCACTGCAAAAGCAGTCCCATGAGAGAGAACAGGCTTAGGGCTTTGAATCAAAGTTCATGGAATTAAGTGCAAAAACATCCACTGACTTCAGCAGATTCTGGAGCAAGCCTTGGAAGAGAGCATCAAAAGGATGGCACGCAGTCTTGCCGAACTTTTGTCATCTTGTCCTGGCTGTTCACCCTAAACTTTCTTTGTAGTCAATGGAGAAAGAACGTATGCCTATTTAGTAGAGGGTGATTGCCTTCTTGAGATGCCATCTTTCTCCACTGACTGCAAAGAAAACCCAGGTAAAGGATGATAGTGACTGCTAATCACTGCTGCTGGGTGCTATTATGTATAATGCCGTCGTAACTGCAATTTGAGAGGATTACTCAGGACTACGTGTTTGGCACCACCTGTGCAACCATGCGTATTCTTGCACGGACAGTTCACTTTTTGGTCACCGTTTCCATGAGACCTACTTTGATTCACACCTTAGCAAAGCCTTTTAAGTATATGCATAAGTATACATATTGCATGCAGGGCTAGCCAGCACAGCATCGAACTTTTACGTGGCTAAAGCATGGCAGTATGATTTTCATTCCTAACTCTAAACTAGAATGCTAAAATGAGGAATAGTTGTTTCTCAGAAAAAAAAAAAAAATACCCAGCTGGTGGAGAGATCATACAGACTGAGATGTTCTCTGTAAGGCATAAGGCTCCACTTTACCTTCGCTCTTGCACTGCAGAGTGTAGAGGACGGGGGTGTTGGTTTCCACAGGTTTCCAGACCACCTGCACTCCATCCTTGTAGACCTCCACGATGTCAGGGGGTGGAGGGCTTGGAGGAACTTCTGTCGAGAGGAGGCACGAAAATGACTGTTATCTATAGCACTGCTGTGACATATTCCTGCACACCCGGCATTTTTTGTTACAGATAATCTATTTCTAAAAAATGATTCCTATTGGAACAGTAACTTAACTGTGCCTAGTTTAAACACAGCAAAGATTTTAAAACCTGGTTCTAACTGCAGTGTTACTTGACTGGCTCTGAATCTAGGAGAGAGACTAAAAAGTGGAAAAGAGGGAATGAACACAGTGCAAAATGTGCCCTGCTACCAAACGGCAAGGGCTGTGGATGTGGACTAGAGCAGGCAAAGGAGAAACTTTCCCCTGAACCTATCTACAGAAAGCTCAGGTGAGATACCCTACTCCCAAGTGCATGGAAGGGAGTCACGTTTTTCCAGGGCCAGAAGTACTGTTGTTTTCCAAACCTGGGGCAACCTTCAGCTTCCAAACCTGCTTGCCAGACTGAACTAGGTCTGCTAACTCTGTTAACCTTCAGCATCTATCTTGCTGTGCCTGCCCCTGAATGCCAGCTGCATTAGCTATCACAGTGGTCCTCTTGTTTAAAATCCACTCTGCTTCTGACTGTCAAGTCCCAAGGTCTCCTGATTTCACTTGGGTTCTCACAGCTAGCACAGGGGGGAAAACCAAGGAACAAATCCTCAAGAGTTGACCAATTCTGCATACACCACTTACCACAAGCAGAAAAAAAAAAAAAAATCTAGCTACTTCCTCTCTTACCAGCTTTTCTTATGATGCAAGAGGTGGATGCTGAGCCCAGGGAGTTGGTGGCCACACAGGTGTAAATACCAAAATCATCAGCATTAACAGAGAGAATAGTTAACAGCTGGAAGTTTTTGAGTGTGGCTGAGATGAGGATCCGACTGCTGCTGTGGATGGGTATCCCATCTGAAAGGCAGAGGATATGAAAATTAAGAACCGTGCAAATTTATACTGAGGAGGCTAAAACATTTTCCTGCGTTCAGCCGCCCTCGTCCCAGCCTACCCCGGAGGCTAGGACCTCTCTAAAGGAGTGTCAAAGTCACCTCTGAACCAGTTGATGTGCAGGGAGGAGTGAGCCGCCGTCCGGCACGACAGAGTTACGCACTGTCCTACGGCAGTAGCCTGGTTTATGAGCTCTTCAACAAATGAAGGTGCTGCAAAGAAGAGGAGCAGCAGCTATTCAGAGAGGCCAGCAGAGCTATGTTGATAATAGTTACATGCAAAACATCAAAAAACATTTTTGACCAGTCTGAGGACATTTTGTTCATGCTCTGGCATTCATTTGACCACTGTTTTCTCGAGAATCCCCTGGACATTTAACATATGGGCTCCGTTTAAATAAAGAAGGCCCCTTCAGTCCCACGTACACAGCATGACTGCCCATACACTATGACCAAGACGGCTCTCTCTCTGATGTCCCAAACTTTCCTGCGGACACTAGGCACCACGCTCTTCCTCTGGGAATTTTATTGCTCACTATGTATTTAACTGTTTTTGGACAGTAGGGCAGATTTGACCCTTGAAAGGCACTTGAGGAACATCTGCATTGCACAGCCCTGCTGGTACAGCAAAGGCAGCAGAGTTCCTCAGAGGAGATATATGCCACAGCAGGAGTTTTCTACTGGCCTAGCTTATATATGTGGGCAAAACTGAGTGATGACAGCCCAAGGATGAGGGGATCAGACCAAGACAACACAGGAAGAGAGAGGAGGAGGGAAAAGCTGGAGGTGGAAGGAGAAAACAGCCCTAGAGCATGAAATCTGCTGTGTCCATGGCAAAGGGAGACTTCAGGGTTTCTTCCGTGTCTCTGTGGTGCTGTTAATCCACAGTGCCCAGGATTAATTGCCATCTTCACACACCTGCCCTTCCCAGGGCTTGTCGGGGCTCTGGCCGAATACTGCTTGAATAAAGGGAATGCGAGTGAGACTGCAGGAACAGGGTCGAGGCAGTGGCTGGAAATGCCCACGATCCCTGACTAGTTGGAGAGACAGACCTCGGAGGAAAAGCCAGCACTGAGCAGCCACATCTGAGGGGGGCTGCCCCCACATTGCTCACTTCACAGCTCTGTCTCCTGCAACAGCTTGTTTGGCCCTTACACGTGCACACGGGACTGGAGCCTAGGAAACTCCCCAATATCAGCTTCACTATTCCCTCTTCTGCTGTCTGGTGTTTGGACACTCCACTTCTTCTCTTTATAGCGTACAAGTCGAGTTTAGTCCTCTGCAGTAGCTTCCTAGAATGGCTCCAATTTGCAAGCATGGCCACAAGAAGAGTTTTAGCAGGGACACTAGTAATGATATAAACAGAGGAGTCTGGCTCGCTTTGTACGGGTTGGTCCAGGACTATCTCAGGACAGCTATGCAGATCCATCCTTAGCTACTGGCCTCAAGCTGCGCAGCTGTATTCATAGTGATATCTCATGATAAAATTAGCTGATGACTTAGGCAATGAAGAATACCTTTCTCCTTTGGCATGAGGCTTGATAACTTGAATGAAGAGAGTCCCGGTTTCCTCTTCAAAGATCCTTCAGCTCCTGTTAATGGTTCTTTTTCTACTGCTTCACTTCCCAGCACACCAATCTCTGTTACAAAGAAAGGACAAGAAGTTATTCAAGTCCACTATTCTCCCCGTGGCATACGTTTACAGCAAACAGTTCTGCACTTCACATATAAATATTTCGGCAGTCACAGGCCTCCTTATTAATGAGCCTTTAGTCAACACAAAAAGTTGTGACAGCTTTTACAAACAGAACGATGTAACGGGAGAACAGGGCATATCTAGGGGAGGCAGAGAAGTAAGGACAGATTGTATTGTCCAGACCTGAATACCATTAACTTAGGTATACATCCTGCGGTAATTTCACCGACTTCACCCAGTCTCTTTAGCTTTAAAGATTTGTCATTAAGGCCACGGTCAGACAACAACAGCAGAAGTAACTGCAGTGTTTTATCTCCCAACCTTCGCACGTTGCTGCTCTTCTGTCAGTGGGGTAGAAGCTGGGACATTGGGTCATCCAGCCCTGCTCTGCTTTTGTGCGAATTAAGGCAGGTGAATTCAAGCCGCTTCCATGAGCTCTCAGCTGACTTTGCCCTGAAGAGGGGCAGTAACAGGGAGCTAGGGGACAGCCTGAGGACAGCTGATTTCCAAACCTGCCACTGCCAGTTTTGCAGTTACTGTCTAGCCAGGGCCTCAGATACGCTGCAGAAAACGTAAAAGACAGGTTTAGCGGAGCCCAGTTATACCAGCAGATCTATGAAGGTACAAAATGAAATATTTACCTTCCTCTGTCTCTTGCTCAGCAGCTGTCTTTCCTTTCAGCATTCTTGAAATATGGGCAACAGAAGCTTTAACTTTCTTCTTCAGACTTTGCTCCACTGACCGCTCTGCTGAATGAGATCTGCCGTAGGGTTTAAAGAGTCCTGGCTTGCTGTAGGAGCTTTTCTGCTTACCGCTCGGCTCCTTTTGGGAGCTGTACATTTCCTTATGACTCTCTGACCCTTTCCCCATGGCTAAGAGGTTAGTTGCCTTTGAATTCTCAGATAGTTTCAAATGGTTTTGCTTGTTCCTCTCGTCTGCCTCTTCTCTGATGCACAGTCTTTTATCCTGATGCAAATGTCCTGCAGGAGGTGACCTTGCCCTTTCACTAAAAGGTATAAATCGCCTGCCAGTTGCTTTGGGTGGAGGCTTCCTAAAGTTCATAAATTCAAATGGAAAATAGACAATGTCATACAAATCCGAGAAATTCAAATAGGCGGGCTCTACCTCTGATATGTCAAGTTTTGGAGTTCCACTGCCAAGACTGGGTGCTTCATCTGACAGATCTTTGATTTTCACTAAAGACACTTCTGGCTGTTTACCAGTGTCTTTGTTCACTGACACTTGACTGGCTTTTTTTCCAGAATCCAAGCTATCAGTCTGGGAAATGCTTACTTGTTCAGAACTGGGGCTTTCAAACGCTAAGTCCTCCAGATGCTCACATTCATGAGGAGCCATTTGTGTTTCCTGTCCTTTCAGTAAATCTGACTCCTCATGCACAGCAAGGTAGGGTTCTGTGATATCATCCAGCTCAGAGACTTCTCCTCCTCTACTGCTTTGACCAGAAGGAAAGGGACTTTCCATGGGTGCTTGGCCACCAGGCTCTTTGTAGAACATTTCTGTGGGAGAAGAGATGTGCTTTCTGCATTCCTCCTGAGCAGAAACTGACTCTGCCCAAACATCCATCTCTTCAGACAGCGAAACCATTTCATCCACTAAGCCCTCCAGGGCAGCAGACTCCTCATCACTGTAAAAAGAAGACCTGTGATGTGAGAGCTCCTGACTTTGATTCCCACGGAGCAACGGTGGGACAGGTTTTCTAGCATCAGAGCTTCCACTCACTGAAGCAGCACCTCTTCCTTCACCATAAACCTTTGGGTGTTCCTCATGTTCTTGCTCATAGACTGAAGTTGGGGCACCTTCTGGCTGCGAAGCAGTTAAAATACCTGGATGCATGCCCTCCAGAGCAGCAGAAGCTTTGCCACTGTGATATGCAGCCTTGTGCTGCTCATATGCCTGACCTTCGGTCTTGGAGAAAGAAGCAGGCATAGGCTGCCCAGCAGTTGGGCTTCCACTTCCTGAGACAACAGATCTCACCTCACTACGAAGTGCTAGCTGTGGATGTTCTTGCTTTTCACTCTCACACACTGAAGGGAGGCGAATATCTTGTGGCGAAACAGTTGCAGCTGGGGGTCTGCCCTCCAGAACAGCAGGCACCGTGCCACTGCTCCGAGAAGCCTTCCAGTGCACAGCTCCCTTGATTTCAGCCTCATGGACCAAAACGGGAACAGCCTCTGCAAGGGCTGAACCTTCGCCCTTCAGAGCAGCAAGCCTCTCCTTGCTATAAGCCGGCCGTTTCCTTGCTGCTTGGTGTGCTCTGTCGGAGATGGAAGTTGGCGTTGGTTTCGGTGGTGGGACTTCCAGGACGACGGGACTCTTTCCCTTCAGAGCTGCTGATGCTGTGCCTACATGAACAGAGGGCCTTTTGTGCACTTGGCCTTCGCCATCACTGTCTGATACTGGAGCAATCCCTGCAATCCCTGGTCCTTCATCCTCCAAGACAGCAGATCGCACATCTTTATAGGTCTTCAGCTTCTGGTGAGTATCTTTGTCAGTTGTTTGCAGAGCGGTTCGGAAACCTGGCTCTTTGCTCTCCAAGACAGTAGTGGCTGGAACGCTTTGATCAAAAAGTTCCGGACTTTTGTCCTTACATACTGGAGGTGAATCTGTTTCTGTCTGTGGGCTTGTTAAAACAGCAGGCCTATCGTGCTCCATGAGATGAGACTTAGCGTCACTGTGAGCAGAAGGTTTCTGAAGTGAATGCTGCTGGCTTTTGTCTTTACAGGGTGGAATTGAAGCAGTCCTTTTAATAAGGAAGCTTTCACCTTTTAGATCAGGATGGCTGTCAGTGCTGTCAGCAGAGGGCTTTGACTCCTGTTGCAGATGCACTTCTCCCTTACTTGTGGGGGCTGACTTGGAGGTGGTCGCTGACTGTGGAAGAGCTGAAATGGACTGCTCGCCCCCCTGAAGAGCTGTCTCAGAAGCACTCCCAGGGAGAGATTTAGCCTGAATGCCTTCATGCTTTTGAACTGAGGATGCGGGTATATCTGATCGCTGAGCAGTCAGAATGGGGCTTTTGCCTTCTAAATCATCAGCTTCCTCCTCCATGTGAGCAGCTTTTGACTTCTTAAGTAAATGCTTCCTATTCTCACTCCTATGAGGTGATACTGGAAGTCTCTATAACCTTTGCACAGTAACAGCTGGGCATCCATTACCCTCACATTGCATGGAAGCAGAGAGTTGTTCTCCTGAACAATTCCTTCTGGTTCTGCTAGCATCCTCTTGCTTTGAAATATCTACAGAACATCCCTTGCCCGGCTCAGCGGAAATGTCGCAGTGGTGACTGCCTTCAGGGCAACTTTCCTGTGATATTGTATCATAGTCTTCTTCCAAAATTTCTTGTTCCAACACTGACCTTGAGGCCCTCAGCCTGTAATCGTCCAGTGAACGGCTTCGGCTAGAACCAGCAATGGCAGGATGCGGTGGTTTCCTTGCAGTGTCAAATGAAGCTGATTTGGTCAAGGGACCAAGGAGACTTTCCCTGTGCCCTCCATCATCAGACTTGCTTTCTTCTTCTTCTTCCAGCTCAAACTGTTCTAGAAGGGGTTCACGGAGACCACTGAGGGGCACTTTTGAATATCCAGCTTTCCGGAAAGTCCTCCTGGCTCTGTCCAAGTGCCTTCTGAGCTCTCTGCCCGGAGAGGAAGAGCCCCGTGCAGGAAGCTCAGCTGCTTGGCTGTAGAAAGTGCTTTTAATGACACTCTCTCTAGGAACACATATAGGTGGTTTTTCTGTCCCATCCCCAACCTTTTCAGTTTTGTCCTTATCAGATAAAAATGTGTCTGTTTTTTCTTTCTGATGTAGATCCAATGTGTCATCTACGGAAATCTTCACTGACGAAGGTTCAGCTGCATTGCTTTTTGGGGACTGCTCTGCTCCTTCATCTCGAATTTTGGGATGGAGTTCCTCCTCCTTCTGTCCTGCGGTACTTGCCATGAGCTCTTTGCTTTCCGTAGGTGATTTGTCCCCCACCTCACTCTTCACTGAAGCATACTTCCTCCTCATGGGTTTTACTGGAGGCACCAAGATTTTGGAGTGCTTCTCTTCACTTGCATGTTTTGGAGGTTCCTGGCTGCTTGGTGCATCAAAGATGGACAAGTGCAGTTCAGGGGTAGAGCCGAAGTGTCTCTTCTTGGGGAAGTGTGAGTTCTCATTGTCTGAAGAGGAACCGCTCGTACTGGAGGAAGTGCTTTCTTCAATAAGATGTCGGGAGATGGCCAGGGAGGTGTTGTCGTGAGTCCTTTCTAGGATTTCTGGAATGGATCGCATTACCAGGATGGATTTATAGCACATCAGAGACCGCTGAAAAAGCACAACAAAATACAGCACAATCAGATGGAAGCATGGTGTGAGTATGGTAAAAGCAAACATACAAAAATTATCTTCTGCATTCTTGAAGACCACACAGACTAGTTTAATAACACATAGAGTAGGTTTAGGCCTTATTTGCTCTCTGAATCTGCCCCTTCTCTTATTCACAAAGATGAAACTATATTATCTTTAGGGGGACATATTATATTATCTTTAGGGAACATACTTCCTGTTGTGAATGGAGAATCAGGATCCTGCCTGAGATTTTCAAAGAATATTTGGCCATTCAAAGCAGATGGGAAAAGATGAGACATAACTATCTGAGTTTTAACTGAACACATCAGATGAGAGCCTACTTGGAGTGAACGGCCTTAGTTCCACTGACTGCAGCATGACCTATAATGACTTAGGCCAACAGAAGACCTGATACACTGGAGGAGGTAGGATTCATCTGCTCTAACTTCTGAGGTATAAGACATCTCAGCTGAAATTGAGCAGCTGGTCTTCCTTCACAGCCAACAGAGAGAAACAGGCATCTTCAGAAGGCAATAAACCTGGTTGTTTTAGACAACTTTCAGGAAAAGAGGAATCTTCTTAGGACCTGTCTATAATTCATTACTGATTACAAGGACAGACTAGGCTAGCTAACATAGACACAACCAGGTATCCTATGGGCACTTTCATTAGGACAGATGATTTTGTCCATGTATGTTCTTCAGTCGTTTTGACTTCAAAATCCTACTTTACACTCTACTGGCATATTTCTGTGAAATCCCTCTGCTCTCATATGAGTACTTATTATAGGAATTAGAAAGGAAACAAAATGCTTAAAAAGAAAAGTGGCACAGTCCATGAACGTCATAAAAATACCAAAAAACAGAAGAAAAGCCAAATTTTCATGACAAGTTTATGGGCGCTTTCTATAAATAACAAGTATCTTGGTAGCACTTACCACATAAGAGGACTTTTATAAACGTTAGCTCATGACCTTACCAGAGTTATCCACAGTAGGCAAAAGGACTGGTGTTATCTGAGGACATCTGATAACTGAGGAGAGTCAAGGACTCTGACAATGAGATACTAACTCAGAGAAAGGATTTGCGTGCATGGATATGCGAGTTGCAGCCTTACTCTCACACCAAACTTACAGAAACTTTAAAATGCCAAGATTCAAATCACTGGCACAGAATCCTGTGCCCCGTGCACTGAGAGTTGTGACACACGATCGACTTACCATGACTTTACAAGCTAGTGCATGTCAGCCGAGACACGACCACGCTGGGTCCATGGGTGTGCTGCTAATAGTGTAGAGGGAGGACTCCTAGTCCACTCAGAGGAAGAGGGCTAAGCCAAGGGACATCCAAATGGTTATCATGAGTCAGCTGAACATGGGGTGAGATCCAGCTTGCTCATGAAGGCACTTGTTTGTGTCTACACAGACTTGTCTGCAGGTGAGACAGCCTCCAGAATAGTCAATGGAGAGGTGGCTAATACAGGCACTGAGCTCCTTGGCAGTAGGCATCTGCTTTTGGGTGAGCTGAACCCTTCCAAGGCTCTGCTGACTACACTGGTCTCACTGATGTCAGCAGGACTTTACCCACTTAGCTTACATGTACACACCTAAATGCAGGTGTCTTAGTCCTCTTTCAGCGCCTGCTGGAAGACCTCAGTACACAACCCACGACTGCAGTAAGAGCCTGGATAATCTCCTTCTGCCACATCCATTGACCACTCTGCCCTGGGCTTATTCCTCCTTCAGAGCCAACCTGAGAAGATCTCTGCTGCACTCACTGTCCTACCCCAGTAGACTTCAAAAGATGCAAATGTAGTTAAAAAAAAAATACAACTAGAAGGACCAAATAACATAGGTTTAGGTCTACTCACCTGCCACTTGCTCCGAGCCACAATGAATTTGAGCTGCTTGGTATTAATGAAATGAGCTGCATCAAGGGGGAGATTATGCTGTCAAAAATGAAATTAAAAGTAGAATGAGCAAAAAAAAAATTTGATTAAAAAATCCTGACTTCATATCCTGAGAAGTTTTTAGGATTCCCTCACTCTGGAATTGTTTAATTTAGGGAAGTACTCACTTGTTTCATTATAATAGACCAATCCCACAATCCCCTCATAGCTAAACTGAAGACAACATCAAACAGCTTCTCAGCAATAAAAGCAAACCCTGTCCAATACATATGTGAATTCAGTTCATTTTTTTTAAACTCCTATCCTTCATTAGAGATTCCAGGCATTTGAATATAAACCACAAATTTTCTCTGCAAAGCCACAGTTTCCTCTCAACACAGACGTATTATATCTGCTCATGCCAGTAGGAATCTTTATCTTTTGAAAGGAAAGACATCCTAACAAGAAAACATCGAGGTGTCTTTTACTTCCGGAGAGCCAGGCCTGAGCTTCTGTGTAGGACAGAGGTAGGAGATCAAGAGAAAAAATAAAACAGGAAATGGTTAACAACCAGGGTGCGTAGCCTTGAGAGCTGCCCCTCCAGAGGTCTCCTCCAACCTCAATTATTTGATGATTCTAATAAAGAAGCAGGACAAACTTACCATGAACCACTTGTGGGACAGACAGTCCAAAGCACTAGGCCTGGCTCTGGTAAGAGAAAAGATGATCTTTTAGGAGCAAGGCACTTTAAACCACCACGGCAAGATTCTCCTGAGAGTGCCTGCATTGCGTGGACGCATGCACACACACCTACATCTAGGTATGACTTTTTGCTGCTGTTTTGGAACCAAAAAGCCAGACAGAAAGACTCTTTCAATCCAACGTTTTCTTCCCATGAGGTAGAACAACCCTTCTTTTTCAGTCTTGGAAAGGTTTCTTGCGCTGAGGCTCCCTGCCTGGAAGGATCCCATGGCCCCCTTCGCAGAGAGCCTCTTTAAGGGAGTCAAGAGCAGCCCTAGGAGTGAGCTTGACTCCCCAGGTGACCAGAGCAAAAATAGCTTTGGCACCAGGCAAAAAGGATATAAATGAAATTAAAAGGTGAGCGCCTGCATTCCTGCTTTCAAGCCTCCTTCTGCACTTGAAAGTGCTTAACCAATGTGGCTCATATTATTTAATTCCTGCAAAACTCCCTCGACTTCAGGTATTTGCTAATGCTCTCCCCACTTCTCCAAAACATTTCAGAAACTCATCTGCCTGGAGGGGCTTGGGAGTAAGGCGATCACCATACTAGAAGCAGACCTGTTTTGGAAACTACAGGCAAGTGTTTTTCACGTAACGAATAAAGAAGAGCTGGAATCAGGGCATAAAGCAGCTCATCTCACTCAGCTTTTCACTTTTTAAAACCACTGCAGCTCCGCTGAGCTCAGGCCTGGCTGCCGAGACACCGTCTTTGCACCCTGTCCGTAGGAAGCACAAAAAGGCACTTATGCGGGGCGCTGCTGTAGGATCCGTTTTATAAAATCCTTTGCGTCTTCACTCAAGTGAACGAAATCAGGAAGGGTCCATGAAATTTCACCGTTCTGGATATTTAGAAGGGTTCCTCTGTCGTTCTCTCCAGCAAATGGAGACTTGCATGTTAGGCTTATTTATTTAACACCATAAAATAAAAACAGATATAGATTTTAGACTCATATTTGCTGTTCAGCTGACTGAAGCACAAATGCTTACACAGAGCTTTAAAATGCCTGAGGGACTCATGCATGGGACACACAATGCTGGCGAATGGCGCGTTCACCTCCCAAGCATCTTTCAGCCCAGCATGACAAGGCACTTGACCGAATTATTTATTCCTGTTTTGCACGTAAGGAATTAAGGGCTTGATTTTGCACAGCTACCGGAGGATGGTTGCTCGAATGGGCAAGGAGAAGACTGAAGCCAACCCATGAGAGTGGCCGTGAAGTCTCTAAGCAGAGACAATCACCAAAGTCCTTGCCAAACGGGAAAGAGTTAAGGAAAAAACGACAAGAGAAATTGCCCTCGTCGTGGAAGGACTCCATGCGTCACTCACTCCAATCCCTCATTTGAAGGTGCTGGAGGCTCTGACTGATGCGGGACTAAGGGATATTGAATGAGTCTCTCCAAGCAGGTTTATTTACCTTAAGTATGTGATGACTCCAACAGCCCTGAGGAGAAAGGGAACACTGATGTCAGATGTCAGTCACTGCTTCTCCCTCCTTTGCAAACACACAGCCCCCTTTTCCTGCCACTTGCCCATCTTTCAAAGGAAAATAAATCCCCAAAGCTGTTGCTTTAACCCTGGCTTTGTTTTTTTTCCCCTTTAGCTGAAATTGCACCTATATAGCATTAAACATTTCACTGTGATCAGAACAGCATTTTTAAAAATTGGTCTCGAGTACTCCTCTGTTTTCAAAGTACACATAAAAGACTTGGAATGTATTTTTGGAGTTTGTTTGGCTTTTTTTTAAAAAAAAAAAACTCTTAGGAACAGCCTCTCTAGTTGGTGCCTCTGCAACAAAGATCACCTTCTCTAAGATGCTCCTTGGCATTAATTAGCTGTCAGAGTTCAATAACGGTTGATCAGAACAGACAGAAGGAGCTTTAAAGAGCCCTGATGGGTCTTGGATTCCCAATGTTCACTTTCAGTTTCCAGTTATTATCACTATTCCATTTATCTATGAAATGATAAATGGAGACTGCTTTATTAATTGCACCAGCTTTATCAGCCTACAGCATAATTCAATCATTAATGCCATTTTTATACCTGTAAGAATGTGGTGTATTGCAAACATTATGGATATGATCAGTAGAAATATTTCTGCACAACAGACTCTCTGTACCACACTACAGTAAATTACCCTAAGGCTGAACGCACATGCAATGCAATGCAATGCCATATTCCTAAGGAAACATCTGTTTTAACCTGGAGGCTTCAAATTCATGCTATTTAGCACAAAATTTATTTTCAAAGATGCCCGTTACCAGATATCAGTCGCTTTTGAGACTGGTGACTGAGAGACGATTTCTGGGGCAACAAACTCTGGAGACCCGTATTTGCTGATCTGAGGCTCATATGGCGTGATCTTCTGAGCAAATCCGAAGTCACAGATCTTGAGGTCTTCCCTTTCAGGATAAACCATGAGGATATTCAGAGGCTATTAAATAAAACAAAAAGGAGGGCAATTGCCCTTGAAAGAGGGCAATCTTTTATGTTGTAAATAAGAATAATTCAAATAAAGAACACACGTTCCCTGACTGAGTGGCTGCTATAAACTAGACGTGCCGCTGCACATTACCTTAATGTCCAAATGAAGGATGTTGTTGTCATGAAGGTACTTGATTCCTTCCAAAATTTGCTTGATATACAATTTGACCTAAAAATTAAATCAATTATTCAACAATTAATCATTAAACAATTAAATAATTAAAATTAAAGAAGGTTCCTGATTCCAGCCATCTTTCATAAGTGTGAGGAAGCAGAGGTTGAACTAGAAATATTTTTAAAATTGGAATGAACTTCTTACATTAGCCCTTGTAGGTGAAATAAAATGTGAACCAAATATTACCGTGCTGAATGAAGCTGTGCCCAGTGTGCAACCACACTATCCTGCTGGAGCCATTTATATATGAGGAAGCCCTTGCTTAAAAAAATAGAAACATGCTAAAAAGAGATACAGAAATTCCCAGCTTTGATGAACCTTACCTTTAGATTTCAGACTCATCTCTGGCTTGATATGAATCAGGCAAACAGACTTAAAAAGCAAATACATTTTAAAACTGTGTTGTAAACCCATTTTTCTTGACCACGTGTAGAGCAAATACAAATAAACCTGAACGAGGTGTGAAGATTCACAGCTCGCTTCAACTCTGACATTCCTCTAGCTTTGACATTTTATAGTGTTAACCGACATTTTCCCAGAGTATTTCTGAGAAAAATCCATTTTAGCAGTAACTATGGGAGAGCTGGCCACTAGACCTTGGGCCATGCGAAGCCTTTTGCTCTTTGAGCACACAGGATCTTGAAAAACTTTAGAAACAACCATCTCAGCCCTTGGTTTGGAGACTGCAAAGGACCAGACACAAGTAAAGTCACAAGGGGACAGAGCATTATCAAAAAAAAGCCAAGATACAGGAGCTCCAGCTGACAGAGGGCAAGGAAATGGTAATATTGATAGAACAAGTACAGTCTACGTTAGGCTGGATGCAAGGCTGGTGTTCAAAACCTCTGGCTGTTTCTAGTCACTGCCTGAAGACACTCTACTTAGTAATGAAAGCTGCCGGGGATACATTTTAAATATCGACCCTGTTTTGATAGATTATCACTGGTTCATAAAGATATTCCTGATAGTCAAAATGCAGCGGGAAGCTACTCTTTGCTGAAGGAGAAGCAAGGTGGTACCCACCAATTTGGGACTTTGAAAGGAGAGAGAAAGATTACCTCTGCTTCAGTGACAACACCCTTCTTGAACAAACGGTCGAGGAGCTCTTCGCTGGAGCATCTTGCAGTGGCATTAAGGGAAAATGCAGCTACGGTTAAATTCTCACTTGTGTTTTGCATCCATCTCCACCCAACCGAGACAGTTTGAAGTAAGAGTGAGCAGAATTCACAAGGTATCTCAGGCAGCGCGACACGCACATGATCCCTGAAGGCCTCTATTGCAGAAGTGTCCTCCCAGAAGTGCAATGGCATTGGCCTGCTCTAAACTGGTGCTCCCCACAGGCAGGGCATGGTAGGGATGAGACACGTGCTACAACGTACCTGTTGAGTATGGGCTTTTCCCCGGTGCTCACCCAGACTGGATCTCACTGGGACAGAGCCCTTCACTCCCGGACATTTCAGAAAAGAGCTTTGGTGCTTAACAACTCACTCACACTGTGCACACAAGTGCCCGGACTTTTGCTGGAACATGATACTTCAGTGACCGCTGTGACCATAATGCCTGAGGAGCTCACAGAGCCATGCTATGCTGCAGTGTGGAGGAAGACTGGGTGTTTGTTCACCTCAGGCAAAAACTAAATATCGTTATTTGTTCAGTTAGTTACCAGCGAGGTCTGCCCAGTACTTCCCAGCCTCCTCAGAAAAGCAGCACAGAAAAGGATACAACTCCAGGATCAAAATCAGGGTTTTCCGTGTTTCAAACTGATCCAGCAGCCTGGTAATTCTATCATGGGACAGGGGGGCAAGAATATCCCTCTCCTGATGTGCTCGAGCCTTCGTTTTGCTTCGCAGAGGTATGAATTTGGCAGCACAGGACACTCTGTTCCCTTTGTGCACAACTCGTTTCACAAAGCTGAAGCAGCCCCTGTGCAAAATCAAAGGACAAGCCCTGCTCAGGCTTGGTTCAAAGCCCTCTGCGCAGCAGCTGCAGACCTTTCCAGGTCCCAGCCTTTGACGGCTGCCTACTGCTCAGGTCTTAAACTCTCCAACATCACAAGCTGATTTTCCTCTGTGCGAGGTGATATTGCCCTCTCCTGGCTGCCTCCAAAACTAAACAACCAACTTCCACGGAGTGAAAAGCTGTTCCAGGTGATGCAGGCTTGCTGCTGGATCCTTGGGATGGACGTGGGGCTTGTACGTACGTCGCCATGGGGCTGTGACGCTGATATCACCCAAGGGTGCAGCTGTGGGTCCATCACAACCCAGAGACCCACTGGAACACGTTTGGTACCAGCAGATAAGGCAGCCTGCTGGTCACAGGGCTGTCCCCGAGTACAGAAGCTGTCTTGCCAGGCTCTAGCTGCTGTTTATTCCCATTGAGGCTGGAAATCAGAGGAGGGGTCAGATGCTGGCCTCATCTGTGCAGGCCACCAGGTATCTGTTATGGTGGGGAACGGGTGCTGCTGTCCCACCAGGCAAATGCAGGTATTCCAAGGAAGCTGCTGGGTTTTCCCAGTGGCAGTACTTAAGGTCCATGTCTTGGGCACCCTTCCCTGGGTACCCTTTGGGTATTGCTTTGCCTAGATAGCATCAGCACTGTTTCACAAGCTGCTCAGAAAGCTGGGATGGGTCCTCCTTACTTTCAGACTCTTTAGACAGCGACTTGCTCTGTACCGAAGCAGCAGCTCAGACGGGCAGTTAGATATTCCCTGCAAGGACGCTATAAAGCTGGAAAATTATTTACCTTCCGATCTCCTGCTTAACCTCATAGAGGGAATGGAGCTTTCTCCGGGTGGCCACTTTCTTCGCTGCTTGGTCTTTCTTAGCTTTGGCAATGAAAGAAAAGGTAAGGATTAATATTCAGATTACAATGCCTTGCAAATAATGCGCAAAACTATCACAGGACAACTTAAGGCAGGGAAAATTATCAGGGTCCTTCTCTAAGCTTCTGCACACAATTAGGTGTAGCTGTTTGATGAAAGAGCCTGCCAACATGGACTTTGGGGCTGTATCTTCATCTGACATACATCAGAAGAGCCATGCTAAAGAGCGGAACACCATCGGAAGTATGGCCCCCCCTTCTGTGGTCCATTGCATCAGTTCATCATCTAGTCTCGAAAAAAAACCAGCTTATTTCTTCATAGATGTAGTTCATTAGACCATTTACCCTCACGGGATCCTACCATGTTGGTAGCATGCAAATGCCAAGCAGGAATACAGGGGAGATACCATACCAGAAAAAGACTGCAACAGAATATATTTTGCAATGGCACTGAAAGCAACTCATGGAGCTGAAAAAATTAAGTTACCTTCATGTACAATAAGCTCTGCTTTGCACAAAACCTCTCCTCCAGCGTTTTTGGCAACACAGGTATAAACACCACCGTCTTCTGAGACAACATTGTCCAGGACTAAGAAATATGTTGTTCCTTCCTTCACTTGATGGAGCCTGTGGCTGTCTGTCAACAAGGAAGTGCCCTGAGGGAAAGAAATGATATTGTGGCACTGAAAATCAAGACAGAAATAGATGTTCCTTCTCTTCAAGGAATGAGATACACCAGCAGGGCTAAAACACAAACCCTTTAAGCATTTAGGCTAGCAAACCTCAATAATAAAACGCTGGCTGACAAAGTCCCCCACGACTAAATGTTTTTCAGCTTCTACGCTATTCATTAGCATTTTTTGTTTAACATCCCATTCATAGGGAAAAAGGCTTGGGAGAGATCACCAGGGCTGGTTTTCCCTTCAGTTCTCCTAGGCAAGAGGCAGTCAGCCCAGGGGAGCCCAAAGAACATCTGCTTAACTCCTGCCTGGTCTCCAGCTTGTGCTGGCTCGTCTGCTGCTTAATATAGTCATATATGATCTGAAAGGAGGGCGTGCATGACACAATTTACACAGCAGATTATGACAATTTGCAGAAGGATCCTATTAGACTGCCTGAGTGGGAAATAAAATTCCAGATGAAATTTAATACAGATAAATGTAAAGTGACGCTACGTTATTTTCCCGTATGAAATGTTGGGCTCACAGCTGATCCTTATTACACTGGAACAAAATTTTGGGCTACAGTAGCTCCGTGGCAACATCAGCTCAGTGCTTGGTGGTAGTCAGAAGTATACCACAGGTTACAAGTTATTAGGGGAGAAATGAAGAATCAGATTGAAAACATCATCTTGTAAATCCTTGGTTTGCCACGGGTGCTTGATGTGGCAATGCACTTTCTGTAATTGCTTCCACGTGAGGACTGATGGAGCAAGCTGGGACTCTTCAGCCTGGAAGGAAGCTCTATGATACAATACGATATTACAGAGCTCTACAAAATCACAAATAGCCTGGAGAGAGTGGGCAGGGATTAACTGCTTCTGGTGGAAGAACTAAGGGCCACCACGTGAAGCTCGTGGCAGATATGCACAGAACAACCAGAAGGACACAACACATTGTAGATGGATCGAACTCTTTGCCAAAGAAGATTGTACTTGCAAGAAGCTTACGTGGCTCCACGGGGAGTCTACATAAACATGTGGAAGGGAGCTTCACTGTGGGTCAGTAAATAGATAAAATTCAGCTAGTTCAGGATATCTCTGAGCTGAAAATGTCAGAGATTGGGAGAGCATTAAGAGGGTATATCATATATTCTTGCCTTGTGCTATTCTTTCCTAGCTGTCCGTGTGTGTGTGTGTGTGCGTGTGTGAGGGGGAGGTTCTTGGTTTGTTGTTTGTTTTTTAAGGGTTTTTTTGTATTTTATTTACTTCTCTGAGTAGCTCATCCTTGCACTTTCCAGACGGAAGATAGAAAAAACTGGAATAAAACTTATGTGTACAAAACCAGTTTGTTGGACAGGAGAGTTACAGGCAATCATTACTGAAAAATGCTTGCTCACTTCAGGGGCACATCAGTATTCTGAGGAATAATAAATGATTTCTCTTTCCTTTCCATGGGATACTCAAGGTCATTAGTCACTGGTTTTTTTTACTAACTTGCTATAGAAAAGATACAGTACGTGGAAGTCATGTTGACAAACCGTTCTTGAGCCCATCCCTGACCCCAAAACTACAGTACACATCTTGGTGGGTCTCCGGCAGCCACCGATCCCACTTTCTGCGCATCTTGGTCTCCTAAACCGTCTTGGTTGCCCCTCCCTGCTGAAGGGGCTACAGTGACACTGGAGACAACACAGGTCAAGGTGCATGGTTGTGGTGAACCAGTACAGCTGTTCCTACATTGTCCTCTCATGAAAAGGCACTTCTGGGCACAAATTGAAACACAGGAAATTCTGTCTGAACATAAGAAAAAAACACTTTCTTTACTGTGGGGGTGGTTGAACATTGGAAAAGATTGTCCAGAGAAGTTCTGGATTCTCCATCCTTGAAGATATTCAAAACCCAACTGGACAGAGTCCTGGGCAACCTGCTCTAGCTCTTGAGCCGTGGGGTTGGACTAGACGATTTCCAGAGGTTCCTTTGAACCTCAACTATTCTGTGATAACATGAAAGAGAAGGTAGAAAAAATATCTCCAACACCCAACAGGCATTTGCGGGTCCCAGAGACAGCTGAAGCTGATTTGACAATCTCTGTATCACAGTCTATAGACGTGACCCCGAATCAGTGTAAGAGGCATAGGATAAAAGAATAAAAGAAATTCCCCACAAAAATACTGCTCTGTAATCCTTTCTGTGGTCCTTATTCCCTGTCAGGGAAACATCTTCACTCACCTTAAACCACAAAACAGTAGGCTGAGGGTTTCCTTCAATAACTGCCTGAAATTTGGCAGGCTCCCCAGAATTCACCTGCACATCCTCGATTGTCACTTGCATGTAGGGTGCACCTGGTGAGACACAAGGGTTTGCGGCCATCACGATACCATAAATTTATTCATGGTCTGCTGATGAAAGCTGAGTTGCTCAAATGGGATTTCCAGGACTGGCCATTTAGGATGTGACATTGGTTGAATGTCAAATCAAGAGATATCACAGCATCATATATGGGTTTATTTTCACTGGCATTACCTTTAGCCCTCCTGTTTGCTGGCTTATGCGTTATTTTTTGTTTAATAGTTACTGCTCGAGAAATACAAGTACTTCAGAAAACAGACACCGAGAGATATCACCGAAGGAGAAGACAACGGGACAATCATGGGATCAGGGAGAGGAAAACAAGGTTGTTCCTTACTTGTTGGGGTCTTCTCCTCAGTCTTATACACACGAGTTCTTTCCGTGGTCTCAATATAAACTTCACTGTGCACATCCCAGACCACATCTCCTTCTCTTCTATACCAGTCTCCTGCCTCCATGGCTGGTGATGTTCTTTCATGAAGACCAAGAGTAAATATCATTACACAGTCACACACAACTACGGAGATATAGGATTAGACTCTCAAGTTTACCATTATTTACTTAAACTTAATACAAGAAGATTTTGTTTGGGGAATTAATTTCTCCCCAACTTTTTCCATCCTTCTTGCACGACACACAAGTTAACAGGACTCTAAGGATTCCACTAAACCCACAAGAATCACTTTGAGTCACCACCTACTTCCTTAACTAGAACTTGTTTCTCTTACGACAAAGTCTGCCGTGTTCAGAAATCTGTGTGCAGGATCTGTATTTACCTGGTGATGGGAACTGTGCGTTCCTGAGCCCTTTCCGCTCCAGCAGCCGTCTCTTTGCGGGAAGGACCAGGCCTGGGTTTTGTTGCACTTGGTTCTTCAGTTGGAATTTGGCTTCGTGCTTTGTCTGGCAGCAGAAATAAGGCAAGTTAGACACGTCACTGATGAAGGCACACCTGAAACCAGTCTCCGATCGAGTCCATCTGACTTCAGCCAAGAGCAATCGCTGAAGCTAAGAGGAGGATTTGGCCCTTTTGAGAAGACAACATGCAGCAAAGGGATTGAATAACATCTGAGACGCTGAATGATGGAACACCGGTGACTGGGCAAAACTAACTTTTTTTTGAGGAAACACACACAGGCACAAATAGGAAAGGCAGCCAATAGGGACGCAACAAGAAACATGATAACTGAAAGGAAAATGTCTATTCAATGCATCCATTTTACTAGATAATTTAAGTGTGTTTGACTTCCACCATGTGGATATGATGAAATGCCCAGTGCTCGATGGCAGTTTAGATAGTCTTATTCTTTCATTATTATTTTACCAGATGCATCCTCAAAAATTGGTTTGATCTTCCATTCCAAAAGTAACCAATTGTCCTTTGATATTGACTGTTTGAGCTACCTCCTAGGATAAAGAGCGTCAGCCCCTTTTTCATCTGAGGAGTCAAATGTCAAATTGAGAGACATCATCTTCCCAGCAGGAAAGGTCTTTGGCGGAGCGCTCTGGGAATGTTTAATGATGGCTGGTTTTGGAAAAAAAGCAGCAGCTTTCAGGAACGGCATAGGACAGCTCTCCCAGGACGGAAAACATGGTTATTCACAGCATTACTGGTAGGATCAGAGAGCACAGGTGGATAGGAAACGTACTTGTGCTTTCCTATAGCCAGCACTGTTGAAATATTTGCCTCTTTTTTAATCAAAGTGCGTGATAAAAGGGACAGCTGTCAAGTCTCCAATTTATTAAAATAATTCCCCATGTTAATAACACCTTCAATTGTTTAAAGGACTGAAAAACTATTCCATTTGCTATTCACTGCTCCATCGTTTCTTTAGTTACAGCTAAGTAAATAATCTGTCCTATTTGGCATCTGCTTCTGATGATTTTTGAGTCATCCTGCTTTACCAGAGGTTATTTTCATGGATAATTTTCCCCTAAAAAGGAGAAGAGGCTTTAAAGCCCATTCATTTCTCATGTTGGATTTTGGGGTCTGATTCCATGAAATCCATCTTTTCTTGTTAAGTTTTAGACAAAAAGATCCCATTTTTTAAACAGCATCTGGAGTCTGCAGGCTGAAGGCTGCTTGACAGTGTCCTTTTTAGGTCACACTGGTTTAAGGACAGTTATTCTGACTTGACACAGCGACCACTCAGACAAGTTGTTATGGCAGCAAGCATAAGGAGAAGCAGAAGAAGGACTGCAGCCCACTCATATTTTTAAAAACAACGCACGCATGAAAGCCAGATTCTCCTAGCAAGACGTAATCACGCACAGCATTGGTTTTAATCACAGGGCAACTGCTGAGTAATCTATTAAGTCTCCAGTGCCAGTGAAACGCAAGTGAAGTTGTCATGCCCAAGATCCTAGAAAATCCACAGCAGCCGGTAAGGGGGTGTTAAAGAAATTTCCAGCTTGCTAATGGCAAAGAGTTAAAAAATAAATAAATGAATAAATAAAAAGAGAGAGAGAGAAAGAGAGATAGAAAAGGAAAAAAGAAGCAACCTTCCTTCCCCCATCTCAGCAAATCCAAAACCAAATAACTTCTGAAATTGCAATGGAAAAAAAATACCCTCAAAACATTAAAACAAGTCCAGAACTGGAAAAATCCTCTATGCCTCCACTTTGGAGAGGCGGCAGACTAAAAACTCTGCTTAGATATGAAGCTAAGCTTGTGTCCCCAGCCTATAGCCCCAGGTGTCGTGGTGTCTGAATGTTCTCTCTTAACCTGCAACTGTTCAGAATACAAAGGAACAAAAAAACTTAGGAAAAAATCATTATTGGTGAGTTCAGCAATTTTGTCTCTCTTGACTCCATAGGACATTTTCCCGCTTAATTCCAGACCTACCATGCCCTGCAGCAATTTGGGTTTGGGTACTGGCTTCGTGAGCTATCAGAGGAGGCCCAGTTCCCCTTTCTGAGCAGGCAGAAGGCACGGACTCGAGAAGGCCGAGACCACCAGCTCCTCCTCTCGCGCCTGGCGGAAGAGTCACAAGCAGTGACGCTGAATCCACAAGCTTCCTTAGAGCCGTCTTGATCTCCTTATCGGCGCGTTCAAGTGAGGCCTGGACAGAAGTCTCCGTCTCTGACTGTGGGGAAGTCTCTCCTATAGACAAGAAGAACAGCTTTTCTCTCTTCAAGGTAAAAGGAACGTGTCAGTGTCACCCCACCCACCACAACCAAAGGAGACATTTGCAGTTGCGTCCTTCTCCCCAGCCCTAGAGCAGGGAGTTGATGCCGAAATCCCAGCAGGAGGGACCCTAGCTAGGACTCGCAATAAGGAGCTCGGCACACCGAGCTCCTGGCAGACGTTTCTCACCATGCTGCAATCACTGCACCGCACTGCGCACACACTCAGCCTCCCATCAGATGACCTGCAGAACATGGGCGGTAACAACGAACGAAGGAGGCCAGCTCCAAGCTCAACTCTACGTGGGCTGCTCTGACAAAAACACCTCTCTTAAGACCAGCGAGATGAACCCAGCTGTGCCCTGTTGTGCCGATACGGAGCCTTATGTGCAAGAATGATGTTATTCCTGCAGAGAAGGGGAAGGGGAGTGAGCAGGTACCAGACTGACCAGCGCTTCTGGAGAAGGGAGGGGGAAGGATGACAGGGCTGATAATGAGCTTATAAACCTGAGAGGACGGCAGAAGAGACCGTGAAGCTACCACTTACAGAATAATGTATTATTTGTCCTACTTTGCAATACCAGATTTGCTGGGCCCTGCACTGGAAACTAGCTGAAATTTAAATATTTGTACAGGACTGTGCCACTGCAAGGCACTGTAGAGGCTAGGTCAGCTGGTGGGTACAGATGAAGTAATGTACAGAGGTTGTACACAGAGAAGCATTACACAGAGGAAGACGCAACTCCGACCTCAAGACAACTCAAAGTCTTGAGGGCAGAGAGAAGACAAAAGCTTTTCATACATATAAATGGCTTCTCAAGCTCATGTCCTTGCAGAACAACTACCCCGTAGACAAATAACATGGTTTCATTCCCAGTCAGCGCTGGCAGGAGAGGATAGGATAGGACAGGACAGGATAGGATAGGATAGGATAGGATAGGATAGGATAGGATAATTTGGATTGGAAAGGACCTCAAGAGGTAATCTAGTCCAATCTCCTGCCCAAGACTCTTTCCACTAATCTCGACAAGGTACAACAAAGGCACAGACAATATCTAGCAATATCCTCAACTACTTATCAAGATAGACAAAATCTGTGCCAGATTAAGACTTTTCCTCATGTCCCTGATGTGGCTTGCAAAGCAAGAGTGCCAACCCAAACCATAATTTGGGCCACGACAAAACTGGCTAAAAAGCTCCATTTTAAAACACCCTGTTTTGGTGCCTAAACCTTCAGTATTTTAAAAATGTTTCCCATAGGAATAAGAAACAAATACTACCCCCGTGGGTAGTAAAAAAGCATTCTGATTGTTTTTTTGGCAGCCTATAAAATCCCTTGCCCCAGGGTTGAGCATGTGCCAAAAGGCCCAGCTCTGCAACCTTTTGAGCCAATTCGCAAGGAGAGTTAGCAGGTATCATGCTGACAGAAAAAATAAGAGCACTTGCATACAAATGAGGAAATTCCCACTTTGCAGATGTCCACTGAAATGCCCATAAAGTGAGTTTCCAGCTGTTAGGAGCAATGATAATTAGCAGCAAATAGCCATGATGACTATACTGCAAGTCCAAACCTACACAGAACTATCTCAGAAAACATGTGCTTCTCCTTGTTTTTTATTTTTCCTGTTTGTCCATCCTTACCCTGTGGGAAGCTCAGACATCTTCCCTGAAGTTGGGATTTTTTAATAAAGACAAAAAATCAGATGTTCTTCCTTGGCAGGATTTGTCAGAGCAAAGGAAAGCTCGAAATGAAAAAACAAAAGAAATTCTGCCTCAAAAATGGGCTTGATTCCCTCAGCCTTTGCCTGATTTTAGGTTTGGCCCTGACTTGTTTGATGTCATTCACACAGAGGAAAGTCCTGTAGCTGTTTTCATTCTGCTCCTTTCCCATCCTTGAGAAAATAAATTCTCGTGACAGACCTCAGCAGGCGAAAGTTGAAGCCTGCATTTGCATCAGCCCCCTTTGAAGACATCTCACTGGATTTTTGTTTTTAATATCCTTCCCATGAGCAAGATTTCAGTTCCGGGTTTGTTGAGGGAAGAAGCAAGTCTTGCTCACTCCATGTCCCACCAACCCATCATTGTTCATCAGCACTGATCTGGATGGAAGATGCTTAAATGTTTCTCTAGATAAATCTTGCGATTCCTTGATGTTCCTGCTGCGATTGCCACCACCTGGTGCTGTCCTATGAGCTGGGCAGCTGCCAATAAGTGAACTATTTGGAAATAAAGGAAGCACTCTTAGTATCTCTTGGGGAGAAAATATATTTCAGTTTAACCAGGCTTAATTTAATTATGGTATCATGGTCAAATCAATTAAACGCTCTTTTTGCAAATGAATATACTCGCCCTTCGTCCCCTGGGCAAACAGGTATAACGTGACCAGAACTGGGCAATGATGTTTTACATGGAATAGATGCGAGCCTGCAGGATGACCCTGACAGTTGTTAACATGTGGTGGCCGCGGGGCTAGCACAGCTTCGTTCAAAGTCAACCCTGCGTCACACGCGTGCACCTCTAGCTCGAACCAGTGGTGCTTTAAGCTCAAGTTAAGAGGACTGCTGAGGCAGAGGTTCTCCAACACTTCTGGCTCGCGAGCTACTGCGGCATTCAGAGCTCCTCCATGCTGCTCATCCAGCCCCTTTCCTCCCTGTTTAGTGATGGCACACAGAATCAAGCTACCAAAATGAGGAGTTTGAATTTGAGCTGAGGTTAAGTCAAACTAACGCTGCGGTGAGGACACCCCTGTGGCAGACAGGTATTTTCCCGGTTCCAAAATGTTATATGGGAACCTTTTGGCCCACGCTCTCTCTCTCAGGCCAAAAACCAGGAACACAACACCGACACATGTTTTGAAGTTCCAGTTCAACCTTGAAGAAGCATGCAAGGGGATGAGCATTGCTCAGAATTATCCAGTCTGAAATCTGAGTTGGAAGCATCCCTAAAAATAGGTTCTTTTGCTTCAACGCTTCTGAAACTGTCCCTAAAAACTGCAGCTAGAGCCCACCTAGAGTCACGTTCTTGGGTTGCAACCCAACTCCTGCTGAAGTCAATGGGAGAAGTGGACTAGCTGGTGGAGCACTGAGTGCCGTTAATAAACAAAAACACAGAAACCCGGTGATACAGAACATTTATTGATATTAAGTCAGCAGCTAACAGATCTTGCATTCAGATTTTTTTGTCCTGCTGTTTTGTATCTCAAGCCAACCGAGCTTTCCACTTCTTTAATTTATCTGCAGGAATTATAGTAAAACATTCTTTGTATTAAAATTTTTAATACAACTGTATGTTTTCATCTACACGAAATAAATTCCCACACATCTCATTAGTTATCTACACAGTTTAATCACTTACAAGCATAATTATTAACCTCTAGGAAAATATTTTGAAAATAAATGTAAGAGACTTTTCATAAACCTTTCAGGTTTTGAACAGGCTTACACAAGATTTTAAAAATTCCTTTAAATTAATTCTCTTTTGCTTAAATTTCAAAAGAAAATGTAAACAGATGTTAATTGCTTTGGACTAATGAACTGAAATATAGTTATTTCTTCTATGACATCTGAACTACAATTTTCCAGCTTGTTTTAAAAACAAAAAAACAAAAAACAAAAAACAAAAAATGAGCATCAATCAATGGATCAATCAATCAAGGATTATAAAGATGGAAAGAGAAAGCCTTCGTGAGATCCATCTGTCCTCCTTTTCTCTGCCAGATGAACCTGATTTCCTCGATAGCTAGATCGAGGCTGGTTCTTGGTTGTCAAGAAAGCGGCAAAATCCCTCTTCGGTCAAGGGCATTATGCCAGATTCATCCCTGACGTGATTCTGTTCAAAACAATCATCTTGTCTCATGGGTGAGCCTGGCTCAGCACTACTCTTTGCTCCCTTCGTCCTGAACCAGCTCGCTCTTGATTCCTCTGCGAAGATGAGTCATTTCCTTCCCTATAGCCAAGTCTGGGCAACAGCACAGCACCGATCACAAACGACTTCCTAACACTTCCACAGCCTCCAGGCAATCTCCAGATCACGTTTCTTCAATCAACCTCACAAAATCTTTTATCGCTGTGGGTATTACAGCATATGAGTAATTCAGGGCTGAATGTATATATTTAAAACCCCGAGAGCTGAGCAATGCTTCTAACGCTGTTTTACAACCCTTGTTCATTTTTATAACATCTTCTGCCTCCGTACAAGAAAACTTCATCAAGACATGCTGCCCTAACAGTAATTTGTCTGTGTTCCTCTACGTCTTGCGTGCAACTTATTTTTCTCTCTTTAGGTCACAGCAAGGACAAAGCATTCAAATACTTCAAGGTTTATCCTACTGAGACGGTTACGGTATTGCTGTACTAACACCATTCTCCCTGCAATGCTTTTGAACTTTTGATGGTTTTCTGATAAAGGACTGCAAGGACAGTGCTTGTGCCCATGCCCAGTAGGCCAAGCATACTTCTAACTAGTATCAGCAACCAGCTTCCCATGTCGGTGAACAGTCCTTACTCAGATGAAGCCTCTCATCTAAACTCAGTCTGAATTCACGCTGAATAAGAAGATAACTTCAAGCAGTCGCACCGTAAAAGTGCTAAGAAAGAGATGCCTCACTGGATGGGTGTAAGATCAGTCCACATCACCCTATCAATTCAATTGGAAAAAAAAATGCAGAAAAAAAGGGAATAGGTTCTACGACTATGTGGGGTGTAATACCTGAACAGCCCTTGCTAACGGGTGAAGTAATATTGCTCAGGACATACAGCTATTAGTTCTGCTTTCTCAATCATTCCAGATGCTGCTCAGTGGTATTTCAGGAAGAGATCACAATACACCTGCAGCTTTACTTACAGGACCCTGGTTTTTTTGTCAGCAACCCTTAACTCATGTTCTGCCAAACTGACCCACACCTTTTCAAGTACTCCAACGGGAAGAGAAACATTTTCTTGCATTAGTGGTGGTGTGACATACCCTTCACTTGCTCCTCTTTTTCCATATAATGCACTTTTGAGCATTATATGATGAAGTTGATTTGCCAGGTTTAGAAATCAACAGATGGTGATGGCTGTAGAGCTGAGCTGCAACATACCCATGCACCTCTCGATAGACATACAGATACGTGTACACCGACAATCAACATGGATAAGATGGCAAACATATTCGATCCTCAGTGAGATGGTTTTCGAGTAAATCACTGACATACTCACAGAGCTGGTCAAGGATCATACCTTCTATGGTAATGGCTTGATCTCCTCTCCTCTCCTGAGTCAGGGCTGCTGCACTGTGGTGGTAAAGGTCTGCTCCGCTTTTCGCTGACCCTAATCTGTTCACCAGCTAAAGAGAATCATGCAGTACTGAATAAAATGCAGGATGGTTTTATACGATACAACTCTTCTATACGATACTGCAGCTAAGTTAGGAAATTCATTGCAACTCTCAGCAGAAAGGGAGGAAGACGTGACCCCAAAACCTAAGCTAGGGTCTGAATGAAGACGTTGCTGCTCAGCGGAGTTCATTATAATGCTTTAGCACAAATGACTCGTGTGCACAGACAAGTTACAGCACATAGGCTAACCTACAGTTACTTGCAGGTTGCTCTGCAGCCTGTGGCTCTGCCCTGAGGTGGCTCTATCTCCACCAACAGACACATATTCCTATCTTCTGCCATTTAAATGGTAGTCAAACAGGGGTTTTTGTTTATCAGCCATTTGTCCACCAAGTCTTATTCAGCCCAGGAAATAAGGGATTTGGGGATCTTAGCTTACCACAAATGCAAAGTAATGTAATTTTGCTAAACTTTTAGTAGAAGTCATTAAATTATATCAGATTACCTAGCAATTTATGCAGAATAACTGAAGCTGCTGTGAGCTAAGAGCCATTTACCATCGTTCAGCTGACCCATGATAAGTTCATAAATTATGGTCAACTGTTATTATACCTGAGCCCTGAGAGCTTGTTCGTATTTTATTACAATGAATGCATAACTTGTGACTAACTTTTAAAAGATTTTTTTGTATTACATTTAAAATATTTTAATCTCTTAGATGCTTCCAGGTATACTTTTTAAATAAACAGGAATTCCAGTGGTTTTCACTTGTATTGAAACCTAATTTTTTCTTTGGGGTTTGGATGCTTTCTTTGCAGCAGCATGAATCTGTTCTTAATTTAAAAATGGTCCAGAAACAAAACTTCATGTCCAATTGCTCCTAAACTTTGCACAGAGGTAGCCCTAGAGGTCTGGATCTGTCTTTAAGCTCCAGAATAAGCTGTTCTTATTTGAACAACCAAAATCTCAGATCAGAATATTCTGAAGCTTTGGGATGATCACAGACCAGGCCCACTTCAGGAGAACCTCACTTTTATGATGAGCTTTTCTGACATGACATGCAACAACAATTAATCAGCCACTAATCTCATACAATCTCTCCGAGGAAAAGGAATTCTCCTATTTATGACATGTCAGACAGCAGATCTTTACATCTCTTTGAACTTACTTCACATTCATAGTATCCCATATCTTCCCTGGCAGGGTTCTTGATCACCAGGACTAACATGCCACTCCGTGGTTCACTGAAAGTCTGGTATTTACATGTGTCCAACAGCTGCGCACCATCTTTGTACCACCTGCATGGGGAAAATACTGAATGTAAACCAGGAGAAAATATGCAGTGTCAAGGAGTCCCCAGCTCACTCATCCACCTATCAGGCCAGTAGGCAAACATCTCAAGAGTCAACCATTAGAGAAAAGTCTGGATCCCACATTGGCTTTAATTTCCTGGCAGACAGAGCTACAGATAGATCACACATGGATACTTGTACTCATCAGGCCTATGAGATACCGCTCAAGAAATCTCATTAGCCAATGCAGGGAGCAGTGGTCCCAATCCCGAGAAGCTATATTGAGCTTTTTATCTGAATACCCCAGACTGGTTGCTGATAGAATCAACTCAAGTGTAGGGCAGGGAACATGAAGGATTCATAAAATGTTGTCAAGGCATTAGATCTGATACAGTCCTATATCAGGTATTTTCTGTAGGTGTTTCTTTTCAGGTGCTTGCTGGAATAAATTGCATGAGAATGCCAAGAAGGTTGGGACCAGGAAAAGCCAGGATTGGGATGGGGACAAGCTGGAGGACACAGAGATGAAGGGTTCATAACCTTGAAGGACAGGGCAGGAGACTGTTCTGACCACCGAAAATGGGAAAAGAGAATTTGTTCCAAAGCGACTTCTAAAGAACTGACCTGATTTGAGGCCTAGGTGCTCCTTCAATAGTACAGGTAAATTGAGCATCTTCGCCGTCAATGTAATAAGCATTTCTAACCTTGTTCACAAACCGTGGTGGCACTGCAAAGCAAGGATAAATGTAGCCAACAGCTGGAACTATGACAACACCCTGACAGATGCAAGGGATGTGTCCCTGACCAGATAATTCTTCCACACAAGACCCTAAAGACCCCATTTTCTAGGAACAATTCACTACTGTACCATCAAAGAACTTTCTCAAGGGAGTATACTGCATATATTATACCGAACTTCTTCATTGCCTTAATATTCATGTTTAGGGGATTACATAACAGACCCCTTGGAAACAATGCATCTGTGCAGGATTTTACCTTGAACAAGGATCTTTCCTAACGTACTGGTACTTCCAGCAGGACTGAAAGCAAAGCACATGTACTGTCCTGAGTCACTGCCTGCTAGGTTGTCCAAGATCAGTGTGCACGAACCATCAGGATCTTCTATTATAATGTGATGGGGATCCACCTCCACTGGCTTCCCATCTTAAA
The DNA here is from genome assembly GCF_036417845.1 of Apteryx mantelli. Classification (NCBI taxonomy): domain Eukaryota; kingdom Metazoa; phylum Chordata; class Aves; order Apterygiformes; family Apterygidae; genus Apteryx; species Apteryx mantelli. Next base: position 169,412,320 of record NC_089979.1, read on the forward strand.
GACACAGGGGGAAAAAAAAAGTCTTAGTAAATAGTTTGGTATCAATTACGTTTTCTCCCTAGGAATTGCATCCAGCTCTTTTGTCAGAGGTCCAAGAGCTGTATTTGTTTTCTGCAGCTGAACCTGGTAGTTGAGCAACGAGCTCATCCTCCTCCAGCTCTCTGCAGTACATCCTGTGAACAAAGCACTGCTCCAAGTCACACTCTGCTCTGTTGGGGGATCTCATTCATCATCAATCCTCATTTAAAAATGAAACTCTCCCAAAGTATGTGCTGTGCAGTTGAAGCTCTTACTTGCTACCAAGTGCAGTAAAAGAAACACTTATAAAGAGACTGCAAGCACGCAGAACATATTTTTACGAGGTGTGAACTTATTGCAAAGCTGTTTCCCCTGCAATATAGTTACGCTGAGAAAAGGAACGTGTCCACAGAGCTGCCTGTGTTATCACATAGAAGGGTCCGAGCTAGTGTAACAAGTTACTCATTTCCAAGAAGTTGTTTAACTGCAACAAGATGTGGCTTCGTAGGGACTTATCTGCAAACCTGAAAAGCAGGGTACATTAAGTCACAGGCAGGTCCATGCTACTGCAGCTTGGTTGCCTAGTAGCTAACTTCTTTAAAGCCAGACTCAGGTGTCTCCCAGTGATCAGCTTACAGATTATCCACTGACAACTTCACAAAGAGCAATATGCACAGAGCACAGTCTTGGAATACGCATTTCGTGGCAATATGACTTGCTGCTTATACCTTTATACCAGCAGACGGATGGCTTGGGAGCTCCTGTAACTTTGCAAGCCAGCTTGACTGTCTCTCCCAGCTCAGCTGTACAGTCTGCCAGTTCTTCCTCAAAGTCCGGCGGTACTGAAACATCAGAATAAGCATGTCAGGCCTGAGGAGGGGGCTCCGTCCACAGAATGCCTATTGCAAAATAAAGTAACAATAGGCAGAATTTTTGCAGAACTGTGAGGTTCAGAATGGGAACCAGAAAAGAAAATTTTAGCAAGTAATGACTTTCAAGGTGACGTGCTGTTCTTGCTTATTTGAGAATAAGTTGAGCCTGCCAAAAGTTGCTTGTTGGCTTTAGAGATGGGACGTAAAAATCCTGGATTTGTTGCTGATCTGGAAGTATTTTAGGCCATGATTTTAATAAGCACATCCATTATTCAGACACCACACAGCTGTCACAGTTAAGTTAATTCCCCAGTTAATGTGCACCGCTGATAACGAAACCAATATTCTGTTGCTCTGTATGCAGCAAAGTCTATGCTTTGTTAAGAGACTTTTGATTTATTCCTACCACAAGAAGCTATGTAAAATTATTTTGATAGTCTTCCTAATTAGAACACCGCACTAAGAGCTTAAAAATAAACTGCCCAGACTTGTTTTCAGTGCATATACACCAAAAACAGATCTGTTTCAGATTTCTAAGAAGCCAGACTGACTTATGCAGTAAAGGACATAATTTCTAGCTCCTATCTGGACAATATGGATTTAATATCCTCCTGATAAATTCTGCGGACACAAAATTGGCGTAGTATTAAATGACAGTGAGGATGAAGCAGCCTGGATGACAAAATAAAAATCCAAAGCAAAGCCATGTGTCCCGATAAAACAAAGTAAGCCAGAACTCTGGAATGGAGGACTCAATACCCAACAAAATCACACTGGTACCAGTAGGTCTCTGGGTCACGTCTCGGGACTCTTCCCACTGGAGTCTGATGCTTTTCATGGAGTGGGACTGTGGTTTTGTCCCCAAATTCTGTCGTCAGTTACCCTTCTGCAATCCCTGCCAGATCAAATGCCTCTCTAGTGCCAACTCTGCAATTTGTTAAAACTTCTAAAACACACTGTTGTCCTATGCTGACAAAGATGCCTGCCCCAGCTCAGGTGAAGCAGCTATGATCGTTCCACCTGAAGCACACTCGCTGCCTAGTCATGTGAGTTGTTATTTATGGCAGTCTGTGATGTGACTGAAGGAAAACCTCTAACCCTAGTTTAGTTTTTGAGGTGGCAGATGACCCTAGAAGGTTCTCTCCCTCCTAGCAACAAAATCGCCTTCCTGAGTCAGGGAGACATCCCCAAGGTAGCACTGGGAGGTTCAGGCCATCTCGGGCTGTACTCACTCCAGACAGGCTGACTGATCCGCTCCTGGATGCCACAGATTTCCTTCACCCAGGAATTCTTGATGTTCACTGTACGCGCCTGAAGGAGGTACTTGCGGACTGAGTCTTCTCGTTCGTGCCAGATTTCAAATGCCCGGTCATCTCCTTCCACAAAGTCATTCACGTCTATGTTGTTCAGCTGTGTAACAACAGGAGCATAAGAACGTCAACACCTTTTTTTTTTTCTTTTTACTTAGAGATGATTTTTGGCCACTACCTCGCTCCCCACAGTAATCCCAGAGTTCAGGAAAGTTCAGATCTGGACCTAGTCTTTGTGGACCACAACCATCTTCAATAAAAGTTTAAAATGGAAATAACTATTTGACACCAGCAAGTCTCCTGCTTCCAGAATATATTCCCTTCAGTGGACTTGAGTCATGCCTAAATCCCATTAAAGTTATATTAGATGCTCCAACAGCAAAAGGGGAAATAGTGATAATTTACACTGCTTTTAAAGATTCTTCAGACTGCACGAGCGATGCAAAGTGGCAGTGGCCGAAGAGCAATCAGGATTTCTTTGCAATCCTTTTTCCAGTATACCTGGCTTTCCGAATAGCAAACAGACATTCTCCCATTTTCCGTCTGGGAGTAATTATCACATTTCAGGAAAACAACAGCCAGAATTAAAGGGTATTCCAAGAGCACAGCGCTGTTGGGCTGACATCAGCACCAAGGAACACCACAGTCGGGCACTACATGAAAAGAAATTACACAGCAGTTGCACTCTGGACAAAGCGTCCTTTTTTGCAGGGGGGACGGGAGGAACAGCCTGTGAATATCAGTGATGACAGTGGTAAGTATTTTTAGAAGGCCCTGACTGGGGCTAGGTCCAGAAATCCACTTTTTTTTTTTGTTTGTTTTAACTGGAGCTGAGCATCTAATGCCCTAGGGAAACTCTATGTGCAATTTCGTACAGTTTTAATCTGGGCCCTGAATTTTTGAAGATGAGTTGGTCGCATTGACTTCTAAACAGGAATTGGCTTCAGGAAAGGACGTAACCAGCAGAGAGGAGCTAGTGGAAATGTAGCATATAATTGAAACAACGTTTTCTCCAGTTTACTACCAATCCTACAGACTGCGAATACCAAAGATCTACGAACTCTAGCAAATGCTATAGACAGCACCCCAACCAAAATTCACATCAATTTCATGTAATTAATTAACACACTTTAGCTGTAAACTCATTGCTGCACAGTAAAAATCTGCCTGGGCTTCTGATGATGTCTGACATGTTTCCAACAGTGCTAACTGAGGGATTTGGGGACAGACAGAGATTTTACTTGCGCTTCACAGGCTTTCAGAAACAAAGACATAGTTTGAAAGAATTAGTGAAATGTTCTAGTTTTAGATGACCAGAAGCTGGACATAAAAGTCCTCAATGACAGAGAGATGCACTAGGTGAGGAAGTAAGGAACAGACCTTCATTATGTTCTTGAAGATGTAACTGTACGTGTCTGTTTTCGTGTCCCGCTTTGGTTTGCAGATCACTATATAATTCTTGAAGAGGAAGACATGTCTTTTGTGTCCTTTCCAAGCCATTCTGGCTCCTGGAGCTCCTTCCCACACAATGAAGTGGCCCTGATGGGAAAAAGAAGGAAGACCGCTTAGCCATAACTGGAATAATTACCGCGGTGGCTCACCATCATCTTCCAGCCAACAGATAACAAATGTTTACTGTTACATCCTCATCTTAAGCACTTTATTTTCATTACAACACAGCAGATTGTTTCTAATGCTAAGGGTGATGCATGAGACTGACAGCACTGAGACATGGGCACACAGTGGTCATCACTACATTGGCCTTTAAATGATATTCTTTCCTGTCAGATAAATACAGAACTCAAGTCCAGTTGTCTCAGGTAGGCAGACTCCTCCAGTACTGATACTAACGGAAAATTTATACTGAAAATGCCTAGTGAGCATCTAACTCCTCAGCAATCAACACAAAAAACCCCACTGATGCCAGTAAGCTCAGGAGTTGGACCATGTACCTGGCCCATAAGGGGAGAGAAGGGGCAATAAATAAAATGCTTAAAAATCACATATGGACCAAACCAAATCTCCTCCTGTCGGGTGAGTGGCTCGCAAAGGCAAATAACTACATTATGTGTGAAGTGGCCCATAAGCTCTGGTACTTCAAAACTTCATCAAACCAGTAGGCCCATCTCTCACATGCACAGGGATGTGTCACATATTGAACAATAAAAAAGGCAATAAGGAAATACTCTGTTCAGATATAATTCATAAAGGAGCTTCTTTTAGGACCAAAGGCTACTTGGAAATTACTGAAGGCACATGCAGCAATAAAACTGAGTGAGAAATTCCAAGTACCTGTCGGATAGGTTCACCAAGGCTTTCCAAGGTCCCTGGATAATTCTCAATGAGCGAGACATGGAGGTTGTTTTCCGCTCTTCGGGTGAGTGCAGATACAATGGCATAAGCCTGCTCCAGCAAGGCACAGTTTTGGCTATTTCTTGCTTTGTTTCGGATTAATTCCTGTAGATGAATGGAGTCGATGTTACAGGGCAGATGTTTCTTTTTAAAAAAAAGGGGCAGGGGGGAGCATTTCCTTGATACCAGAAGAGGTTCCCAGATATCAAACTGTCCTCCAGCTCTTGCATCTGAGCAACTTTTACCCCATTCTCTCACTGTGTGCTCTTTAGCTACCAAATCCTCTCTTTTCCAGCCCATTCTGGGGCCTCCCTGACTATCCATCCTAGCTTTTCCCTGCACCAATTGATACTGAACAAAGACAAAGCTGAAGCATATACCAGACATGCTTCAGTGACTGAAAAAATAAATAAATAAATAAAACCCCCAAAGCAATCCTAAATGTATCTATTGTATTTGTCTTGCCCTTACCCTGCCAATGATACGAGGCATGCAACTCATGTGGCAGTGCTAAAAACACAATAGATATTTGGTAAAATTAAGAAAGGATGGAAAAAATAGGAAACGGCATTATTTCTTCTCACATTTGTTCCTACTGTCCTCTCTCAGCAATGGCGACATGGGAAGCTCCCATGCTCGCTCTCATTTCCAAGAGACCATTAAAACTTTGGTGTTTGTGCTCAGGGGCAGGGGTTCAAAATTAGAAAATTAATTTGAACCTTCTTCAAATGATCCAAGTTAGAACACGTAACAATTTTGGCACTTTTCCAATATTTGGATATCCTAATGCTATTTCCCATGAAAAATACTATAAAAATGTTATTTTGAAAAATGTTTTTTTGTGGTACGGGCCAGAACCTGAAACTGTAGGACAGATGAAAGCTGTGAGAGGTGAAACAGTTCATGACGGTAAAATGGTGTAAAGCTTTTCAGAAAACAGAACTTTGTCTAATCTTACCATAATGTGTATATGAAATACAAGGAGGGAACTGCTAAGTCAGTATCTTACAGTTTGGAAATTGCTTATTTTTATAACAGATCTGTTGCTGAGTGTGTAGCAATTTCTCCTTGTTATGGATATATACATACATACATATATATATATATATATATACACATGGGTGTATATGTATGCACATATCCATACCTACGTGTATAAACATTTTATGTGTATGTGCATTTGCGCGCGCACATGTACATATATTTAAAGATCATTCGGATAAAGCTTGTTGATCTTTATGGAGTTGGAAACTGTGAACCTCTCCCTGAATTCATATTTACAGAATGCTTTAGAGATCACCATCACTGGTCCAAATTACAGTCCTTCTCACTCAAGCATCTTTCAAGCGGAGTTACAACAGGATGAACGCAGAGAATATGAAAGGAGAATGAAGTCTTCTTCCTCAGAGGCTACACCAAGCAGAACATAAGCCTATTAGATAAAAGTGTGTAACAAAAGCTCCTACCTTGATAATAGTCTGATACTGCTGGATCCTATTTATGGGTTTTTCCAGGTAGTGCTGCAGTGGTGGGACAAGTGGCTGCGAAGGATCTTCCGTAGCTAAAATTTCATCTGTATATCTCTAAAGAAATATATACAAGAATGAGGAAAGATTGAGATAAAGTTTTAGAGAAAATAAAATTTAGAGTTTGACTTTTTTATATGACTAATAGCATTTCCTCAAGTTCCTATATTTAATATAACTTTCATCATATACTGTTAACAGTGACATAATCATGTACATATTCATATCTATATAATCTTTATAATATTCATAAGGACATACTGATTGTGTCTACTAGGAAGAGCTAGACAGTAAATACAAAACTACTGTATTTGACAATGATTTCCCATGAAAATATTTAATAATCCTCTTTGGGATCATATTTGAATTAATGCCTATATTTCACGATACAGTGGGTTATCGGATGCACGTTCGGTAGGTACTTGGGCTACTGTTTTACCTTGTAGAAATCCTGGACAGCTTTGCTGACAACAACTGACTCAGCCTGTATCCGCCCCACCAGGTACTGGATGTACTTATCAAACTCTGCCTCGTGCTTAATAAAGCACATGGCCACGTCATCATCAGTGTCACATTTCTGCAAGTCTCGGAGGTAGACACTGCAGAGGGGAAAAAAAAGACCTCTGAGGATCAGGTGATGGAATAAGGCTAGCACACCGTCCCAGCAGCCAGACTTTTAAACCAGGCAATCTCAGGTTAATACAGATTAAAGGAAGGACTGAGGGAATGAAGGATATTGCCGTGTTTAACACTTCTCAATTAAATTCACTCAAAAGGGTAAGAAATAAGCAGGACATGAGAAGTCTTGAAGCCCTGGGGACTCTTACAGGAGTCCCAGCCCTGTGCTCTGACTTAAGCAATGCCATCATATCTCATCCTAAAATGCCCATCGACTCTTTTACACCCCAAAACTGTCAGTGCTCCACATCCTTTATAGCCTCCATAGTTACTGTAGCTCTGACACCAGGTACAGAAGCTATCCTTCTGTCTCAAATGAAGAGATGCCCACCTGGAATGGAAACGAGCAATATCATCGATGTTTCTGAAGATGGTGGATTTCTGACTGGAAACAGCTCCTGGGACGTTGCGACAGGTCTCAGTGTACTTGAGGTGATGAGTCTGGAAGAACTGTAAATCTTGAATGTAATCCTCTTCTGAGATCAGCAACTCCTGAATAACAATGCTGAAGGGGAGACAAACAGGTGATAAGAAAGCGCAGAACAATCAGCACAATTATTTTTGACATGTCTCTAAAACAGAGATGAACATTTGGTCAGAGGACTCCTTTGAGTAGGTTGACTAGATCTCCCTGGACTATAAAGGGATTTTAGACACTCTGCTTACAGATAGGCACCTACATTACAGACATCTACAGCTGGGCCAGATGAAACTGAGTGCGAGCAACAGGAGGACCTGTGCAGAGTAGACAGCAGCAACTTAGATGGCACGTTATGGAACCAGCAAGATGTTACAGAGGCAAATATCTCTATGACAGCACACTCAGTAGTGCGCTGCACTGCAAGGGAGTAATACACAGCTGAGCAATACAAGTTTGTAGCTGGTCTTCCTAGAGCACTTCCACTCCCTCTTTAGACATCGTGCTCAAATCCAGAGCATCCCAAAGTACAGAGGTACTTAAAAGAGACAACACAAGTTTAAGATTTTTGTGAAATCGGAGAGCCTCCAGAAGGACATCACGGAAAATCCTCCTTTCAAGCCCACCTTCCAGTATGATTTCAATTGGCTGAAATTTTTCCAAGCTGAAATCACTGGCAAAGCAAAAGTTGCGAGAATCAAGTGAGGGAAAAGGGAGATGGCAGGCCTCAGTGATACAGAAAGGGTGACTCAGGCGGGACCTAGACACCAACATTCATGTTAGTTCAAACAGCAGCAAGGCTAAGCGGTGCCTGTACAATCCGACAAGTGCTTACGTCAGCTTCCTTTTGTATTCATCTTCAGAAACGCATTCTCCAGGGAATTCGGGAGCTTCTGTTGATCCCCACTCTGGTGACAACTACAATACAAGAGAAAGGACATGTTATTCTTCTCGGTTAACAGTGCTTTTGCCAATACGCACAGAGGAATATCCCTCAAAGACCCCTAATCCCTCAGCAATCCCTAATGCAGCAGTGTGAAACTTCTTTCTTGCTTGCTGGAGACTGATTAGGTCTTTCAAGCCCAGGCACCCCTCCACACACACAAAAACATAGTCTAATCAAAACATGAAAAAGCCCCATCATGTTACAGACCCCTTCAATGACCTCCTCACCCTTCACTTCAGTTTAGAGGGATGGCTCTAAACTGCAGGAGAAAGAAGCAATTTTACATGAAAAATAAACATAGGACGATCAATTACCTTTAATTTCTTGTCCAGATAAGCTGGAGATACCCAGCCCTGTCGGGAGGGGCTCGATTTTGTGGGTTTAGTCCTGACTAGCCACTTCAGTGGATGAGCTGAATCAAGGACTTCCACATATTGCCCTTCCTTCAAAGTGATGGCCTCCTTGTCAGGAGCAGCAGGCACAAAGTCAGCGGTGACCATGTAGACGTCAAAGATCTGCACGCATGAAATGACAGTTATTTTGAGCTCTGAAAAGGGAATACAATACCATACCGCCTTCAGAACCTAAGTGTGCTCATCTGCGTTTAATGTTTTATTCTCCAACCCTTGTACGGCAGAGAATCACTGTTTACTTTTTACAAGGTGGCAAACTAAGTCTCAGAAAGGCTCTGGACATATTTTCAAAACATTCTGCAGTATCTTGGATTTACATCATGAAACAGTGAATTTTGCTCCCAAGTCAAAACAAACAGTGGTCCTGAAAATGTCAGAATAGGTCAACATTGCTAAAGGTTTAATTTAAAAAAAAAAACTGTTTGAAATGAACACCTAAAAAAGTTCAGATTTCCACCAAATAGTCATTTTTCACAGGAACAACTTCTCAATAAAATTCTTCTGACAAACTCTATCTGAGGCTGCAGAAAATCAAGCTCTGACTTTCTGAAGCTAAGCCATGAAAAAAAGAAACAACTGCTGAATAATGGCTCTGTTTTGACCATATTGACTTGAACAATTTGTTCAAGATCACATAGTGAGCATCAGAATCTTGTTCTCCAGTGCTAGGTCTGTGCTCTGTATCACAGGGCCCATACTTAAATACCAGTCTCTACTAAAGTGAGATAGATCCCATAAAGTAGTATGGAAACACAAGCGATTGAGCATTCTAAATAACTGTTTTTCCTGGTATCAAACTGGTCCATAAAGATAACATACCTCCCCTCGGGAATCCCCATCTTCAGATTCAGAGGAGGACTCCTGAGCAATGGATGAAGGCCTGGATCGACCATGGCGAGGAGATGCAGAGGGAGTTTTGGATTCATCGTCACTATCTGCACCTGGCACTCGAAGTGTGGCTGAAAAGCAGAGCGACAGGGAAGTGTGAAATGCAGCTCTTGTATTTGAACATGAGTCAGATCTATACTAACTTTTAATTTAATAAAATTAAATATTTGCCGAGAAGAGAACTTGCGGCATTTAGTGCTATTGCCTACCAATATTTAGGACTGCATAAGCAATTAGAATGCTTTAATGCATGAGGTTACATGCTTATCGCAGTAAAAATATCTGTACAAGAGGTATGACTTCATCTTTGCTTCAAGATAAAATCCTACTACAAGAGAATCAATCTACGATATACGAAACAAACCGGAATTTTTCATTTTAATTTAACAAATCATTAGTTCACTGCACAGCTATACACACAGTTTTCAGCCTGGACTTGATTTTAAAATCCCATTGTGAACTACAACTCAAATTAAGATGGGGAAAGCCTGCAAAGCAGGATTGCTTTCAGATTCAGCAGTGATGCATTAACTTAACAACTCGAAACACCCAAGATGCACAAAACGCACTTCCATTTTTACAGTTGCCCTCCACCTCAAGTTCACATTTACTCCTGCTTATTTAATTAAATACTATATGTTTAAAAAGAACATTAGCCTTGTCAGTTTATTTTAAGAGCTTTTTTTTTTCGTTCAAAATTGTGGATGAAGATGTAGCAGCTTGGATAGGTTCTGGCTAAAAATTCTCAGACCTAAACATTCACAAATACTTATGCAGGATGACTGTCTCAGAACCCGCTTCACAAATCTCACTGATATTTAAAGATCAAATGAAACCTAAAAAGAGCTTGCATCATTTTCTGTATTACTTCAATTGCATTTGCCAGGTCACTTACCTTGACTTATTTTTGCAGATACCATTTCTGAGATACGGGAGGTGAGTTTCTGGAAGAACTCTTCTGTCCCAACATCGGCTAAGGAAACAGGGCTTTGGGGTACACCTTCTTTACCAGCTACACCATCAAGATCTCCTGGGAAAGAAAGAACTTTCTATTAAGCATGCAATACTTCACTGAAAAGTCAGCTTCTTTAAATAACAAAAGCTTCTCTAGAAGGAAAGTCTAATTTTCTTCACTTCTCCTGCTTCTAAACCTGTGTTTGCTCATATTTCCTCCAAATAATTCACCCCTGAACAGAGACCAGTCCTGAAAAGTTCCAATATTTCAGGAACTTATAAGAGGAAAAAGAACAAAAATAGGTGGTGATAATGAAATATGTAGACAATCCGAGCTGCAGATATGGAAGGTAGGAGTAGTTCATATAAAATAGCTTCTCTTACCTATTCTTGCTTCAGAGGGATGAACAGCTCTGGAAAAAGGAAAAAAAAAAAAGAGTAAAGCAGGATTAGAAGTTAAAATGAAAAATCATGGCAATTTGGGTGGGATTTATGACCTTTAAAAATTATTTATTTATATCAGGCCTTTAAGGAAATAGAATCTGAGCGCTTTTTTTTTTTTTTTTTTTTTGTTAACTTTCAGAGAAGGATTAGGACATCTGAGCTTGTTTACGTGAAGAAACTACTACAAAGTCAGCAAGGGTATAAATTTTCATAGTACAAGCTATCTGCCCTAAATCTCTGCACAATGCTGTCAGTACACAGGAAGCACGAGGAAGCTCACTCCACTTTCACAAAGCAATAAATTGCATATCTCCAAATATGCCTAATAAAGGCCAGGTACATCCATGTGCGAGATTGCAGTGGAAGAGCTGATTTCACACTGGAGCTTTCTTCATAGCAAATTCCCCGTGCAGACAGTCCCCCAAATCAGCCATAAAACTCCAATGTTAACAGGCAAGCTTGATGCTTTAATAAAATAATGTTTCAGTTGAAAGCTACCAAGTTTTATCAAGACTGTAGCAAACAGAACATTTGTAGTGTAATACCGGCTATAAACCCTTGGTAAGTACAGACTAGTGCCAATTAGGCCAAGTAGGACTAATTTCCTCTGGTTTTCACTTAAGATCCTTTTGTAGGCAATGGAGAGAGAGACAGACGGACATTTCCAGAGAGCAAACAGACCCTTAGGAAGGGAAATTCATCCTCTGGGAGTGCCCATCGCTCTCCATTGGCTCCAGAAGTCCGGTCAAGTCTTTTAGGCTGGATATATTCTAGAAGTGAAAGTGTGCTTAAGTGGATCCCACTCTTCAGAACGTGCTTCAAGCTGGGCAGAAAAACACTTACCCCAGGGTGGTCATTATGGCTTCTGATACCATCACGCGCTCCTGGGTCAGAACTTCAGCCTCTTTCACTGCAAGATCAGGGTTTATCGTTAGAGGACAGAAAACAAAGAGTATTTTTTTATGTATTTACTGTGGGGCACATTTTCTGGACATGGGTTCCTGGAAATACCAGAGTAGTGAAGCTGTCCTGCTAGCAGCTCCTGACCCAGGGCACAAACTCCCACTCATATGATGCAAACACACTTCGTTCCCCTCCCTGTCCATACAGATGCATTTCTCCACCCTGCTAGGTTACGATTTGTGTCATTTCCTTATCAGTCACATTTATTTTTCTCTTAGCCACTGCATGAAAGGCAACGCAGAAAATGTGCTTCTACTACAAGAAAGACTTACCATCTGCAACTTCTAGGGTGGCAGTGCAGATGGACTGGCCAGCCTTGTTGGTAGCAATGCACGTGTACGGCCCACTGTACTTCTTCTTAACATCCAACAGGATTAGACTGTGATGCATGTTTGAACTGGCGAGTTTATACCCAGGAGTGTCGGGTTTGATCCAAAGGATGTCTTCCTGAGACTCTTCTTTCAGCCAAGTGATAGTTGGCAGTGGATATCCTAAAGGAAAACGAATACAAGGAGCTCTAATTTTCCTAACAGTGTTACTCCTTTCTTACAAGCCTCAAGAGCCATGCTGTAATGAACGCTGCTTTTGACCTGTTTTGTGATCCTTTTACAGCAGTAACAGTCACCATATACAAGGAAGGAACACATACCTTTCTACAGCACACTCCTCTAAGGACATTAAAGCACTGTATAAAACCAGTTAACCAACATATCTTCGTAAGACTAGTAACTATTATTATGCCTGTTTTTATAGATAGGAAAATGGAAGTGAAGTTGAGTTGGATGCTTTGCTATGAGGCACATGAAGTCTCTTATAAAGTCGGGACTAGCTCCCCGGACTTCAGATTCAATACGCTAGATCAAGTTACAGTGAATTGGCCCAAAGAGAGACAAGAATGCGTCATGAAACTATGCAATTTAATTGTTATGTAGCTAGACCACTTACCTTCAACTTTTACAGAAAATGTGATGCTTGCACCTTTCTTAACCTTTTTATTAGTAAATCTTTCCAGGAACCTTGGTGGTATCAGCTGCTCATGGGCATCTGAAAACGACATTATTGGTGAAACATGGTTACACCTTCTGTGTGAGTTGAGACTACTGAAAAATTTCCAGGGGTTCTGTTACCATCTGCTATGGAGCCTCTCACCTGTTTCTGGTGGTTCTTCTTTCTCATCAGGTCCTGTGAAACAGGGAAGAAAGACAAAACTACAAATATGTTTCTGTCCATGAGTTTCAAAGAAAAAAACGTGATTCCAGGGGATTACTAACCGCAGGACACACTGCACAGAAATATTAGTTCTGTTAAAATGTTAGGCTTTTTCTAAAGTATATTTATTAATAAAAATGTCAAGAATAGTCATATAGCATGGGAATGGATTTTGTTTCAGTTTTCCATTACTAATATTACACACGCTTATATGGATAATTTTCATAAACTACAACTCATCCCTACCAAGCTCACCTAATTAGTAATTCCAGAAGAATTATGCTAATAAATACAAATACACATAATCATCTCTGCAAACACCTACTTCCACAACTCTCAAAATTTGTTAGTATTGCTGCAGTGTCTTACTGGAACAGCCACAAGTTTGATTCGCAGAAGGCCCTCAGTTTTAGTAAAATTAACCGTTAAAGTTGGTGAAGTTAGGCAGGAATGAAATCTATGTACTTGAGACCACAATCAGGCCTTGGAGAAGCGACATGTCTAACCTTAGGGGTACACTGTAAACTTACAGGTGAACTAAGAATAAGATACATCATGTTTTAACCACAGACTTCCTCATCTCCCTTGACTTACATTGGTAGGCTTTTTCAAGAACAACCACCATATAAAACAGAGTGAGTCATTGGAATAAAGATAATCAGGAGCCAGGACATGTCAAAAAAATCTACCTTTGACTACCAGCCTGGCTGATGAATATGCGGAACCAGCAGAGTTAATGACAAATATTGAGTATTGGCCAGCATCAGCCTTGGTGACATTGAGAATTTCCAGGGAGTGGAATTCTCTTTTATCAATCTTCAGGATACGGTCCGAGGCACTTAGCGGCTGTCCATCTTTGAACCAATAGAGGCGAGGCTCTGGGTACCCTGCAGGCAGCAATTACAGATGCAGAGAACGGAACGTATTAGCAGTGACCATTTTGGAGCATCTCCACCCAACCACATGCTTCAGAACAGTCGAGGAAACCTCAGATCTGCCCAGTGCTATCGTTTTGAGGGTTCACCCCGTTAGAAATCACTGCCAAATTTATTCAATTCTATTTGTTTGTTGAAGGTTTTTTTCCTTTCTCTTCATTTTCTGACACTCCCTGTACTTGCTGCATATCCAAATACCTTCCAGGTTCGAAAGGTAATGCTCAGGCCCGATTTGCAACATACACAAAGCCAAACACTGAAATCCCTAGCGAAGCAAAATGTGGACCTAAGTCACCCTTGGTTTGTATCACAACTTCAACACCCGCTCCAAGGACACTGAAGGCAAAACAGCTCTCGCCATTTTAATAGGCAGCAATAGGAAAAGCAGGAGAATCCCTACCTCTCCCTACCACTGAGAGCAGAAAGAAGTTTTTGCAGTTTTTAGCCTGTAGCAGCGACTCCCTCATAACAGGGTAAGACAATGCTGCAGAGAGGGAAGATGAGTCTAGGACTCATCACTAGTTCCTAGCCCAGGACTGTTTCATTTATTAAAGTGAATAAAGAGATATTCTCGCTTTTTCATTCCTTATTGCTTCTGCATAACTAGTGTGCTCAGAGAATTACAGGACTCAGTTTTCAGCACCATATGCCTGTAATTATGCCTGCAGATATGGGCACAAAATAGGCCACTTTATCTGCCTGTGTCTGCTGCAGAACCCAAGGTTCATCAGCACATACATCATCTTCTAGCTGGCTTATGCAAAAATGGTGCAAGATGAACAGACTGGGAGCACAACTGTGGAAGAGCACATAAGAAAACCTTGTCCAGCACTTCGCTCCGACAGCAAACCTGGAACAACACAAAGTGTTGTGGCCTCCCCTCACCTTTCGCTTTCAGGTGAAATTTTGCCAAAGATGCTCCAGGTGCCACGTGAATATCATGAAGCTCATCGAGGATCTGAGGCAGTTGCTCCTCTTCAGTGGTAGACTCCTCCTGCTCGCGGCTAAGAAGCAATTAGAGGTAGAAAGAAGAAAGTCACCGAGACAGCAAAGGGTTAAGGAAATCAGGATCACCTATTTCAGGTTAATTCATTCTGTGCGTTTTGTCATCACAACAGCACATGCAGTACTATATATCATTAAAAGCAGTGGAGAAATCCCCAGGCTCGCTTGAAAGCAGCAGGGCAAATTAGCCCATGATAAATGTCCAGCTGCAGTAGTTACTCTAACTGGAATCTCATCTCATCTGACTGTTCCTTATTACATTAAACTGGCCCTGCCAGGTACAGCAAAAACAGACTCAGTATTTCCACACAGAAAGCAACATTACAGAAATATATTGATCTTACCGAGTCAGAAGTTACAAAGAACTAGAGTTAGATTTACCTTGAAATATACTCTTTGGCACTGTAGTAGGAGGAAGTCTCTGTTGCATCTGCTGCTGTCTCATAGTCAGTGCTGGTCACTGTTAAAGAGAAAAAATATTTTAGATAATCTGAAGTTTGAAATTATTTCATCTTATAATAATTACAGCAACTAGAGCTAACAGTTTCCAAACTCGGAGGAATAGTTTTTGCTGATCTCCCTTATTAAAAATCCGTTATTTCACCTACACAACCGTTGCACCATGGCGGTGTTTCCAAAGGTAGCTAACTATCGCTCCTTTCAAGATCCAACACGGATGCTTCAGGAGATAGTCAGAAGGGCTTCCTAAGGGGAACATCCAGGCCACCTTCTCTGTCGCCTCTCTGGTGTTCAGAGCCTCAGAGAAATCCCAGCGAACTGGGTATGGTCTATAGTAAGATGTTTCTCTGACCTTTAGGAATAACTGAGCTCTGCTCTGCAACTGAGCAGCTCACCCATACTAGTGACATCCACGTTGTCCTTATAATTAACACTTGTACCATCATTATCATTTTATTAACACATTTACAATATCCTAGCAGAAACATTTTAAAAAGTAGTTTGATAGCACTTCCATATTTCTTCATTTTGCTTGTAGAAACTGTTCAGTCAGCCAATCTAGAATAATATATGCTCTTTAGTAAAAGGGCATCCACAGCACTCTAAGAACCAGACTCAGTTGAAAAGCTGCATTTCTGGTGCAAAGAAAATTTTGGAGGCTTTTCCCCCCCATTTGTTGGGGGGAACCCAAGAGGTTCATTTTTAAAAAAAATGTAAATAGCATTTTTCTTAAAAAATATTTATCCCCCTCTAAGCATGACCCCTTCCCTCTGGCTTTCCTACAGTTATTTTGAGACTTACAGTCCACTCGAAGCTCAGCTTTGGTTGAAGCAACACCCATGTTGTTTTCAGCAAGACAACGGTAAACACCCATGTCAGCAGGGACCACAGCCGTGATGATCAGCTGATGGCACCCTTCCTGGTCCTCGCTGATCATGTAATGGTCATTTTCTTCAATTGCTTTCCCATCCTTGAACCAGCGAACCGTGGGGAGAGGTTTGCCAATGACAATACAGTCAAAGCTGACTGGATATCCGTCTTGGACCTCTTGGTTTTGAAGCTCAGTCATGAACATGGGCGCTAAATCCAGGGTAGTTAGGGGAGAAGAAAGGAAAAATTGGGTTGCGTTAGATGTATTTTAGGAGCGCTTCTGCCCAGTGCCAGAAGACTTCTGCTTCGCAGGTTTTTAAATAACAGAGTGATATCTTTTCTCCATGACAATAAAGGTCAAGTAGAAACTCCCTGACAAACACTAAGAAAAAATTCCCCTGGACTGCCAAAAGTATTGAAATCTCACAGCTGCAAACTATATATCACCTCAGTTCTTCCCCTTGACAAAATGTCTTTTGTCCCTCTTTAAGGGCTGTTCTGAAAACTGTTTAATTAACTTAAGTATAGCAATAAAAGCATTTATAGCTATATTATTATAATAGTGGAAATTGCTACTACAAAAGCATCTTTACAGAAAAGTGAGAATTTTGCAACCCCCTGCTCCAGCACTGACCTCCCTCCTCTCCCCAAAAATGAAAAAGAAAGAAAAATTTCATCTATTTTTTCAAAAGTGCAAAGATTTCCAGAAAATATCTGCATGAAATGAAAAACAAAGGTTTAAGTTATTCACAAGTTAAAAAAATAACATCCTGACCTGCTCCAGATACCTTTTTCAAAGAAAGAACGAGCTTGCTTTACTCACCTGTATCAGAAGTCAGTAAAGGCGGGGGAGGTCTTGCTACTGGTGGTACAAACTTCCCGACGGCGGGTGGTGTTGCTTTCCCAATACGCAATTCCATTTTTTTAGGGCCTTGTTCCAAAATGTCAATTTCCACAGGGATTCCCAGGGCACCAAACATCTCTCTGAATCGAGTGGCTGCAGTTTTTGCCTCAGACAAGATTTCAAACTTGATGTAGATGTACTGGTCATCCTCACGATACGTCTGATGGTCCACCACCTCTACGTCCCCTTCATCTGCACTGACAAAGAGCTCTTCCTCCACGTCAGATATCTCCGTTGAGATCTTGGCCTTGAAGAGTCTGTGAAGCCTCCTTCCTGCTTTACGGAAAGCATCATCCAGCTCACTGCCAGACGAGCTCTCAGTCTCACTGTCAGTGGTATGTTTAACTTGCTTCTCTTTACGAATAAGTTGAGGTTCCTGACTGCCGATCGTCACCTTAGCACTGTGTGAAACTTTGCCAAATTTATTAGATGCCTCGCACGTGTATTTACCCGCATCTTTCATATCCAGGCCAGTGATAATCAAAGAGCAGGTCCCATCACTGTAATTGTCTATGTGATAGTAGCGACCATCTGAAAGCTCTTCCCCGTCTTTCAGCCAACAGACTTTCATGTCACTTTTGCTGTGGGCCACACACTCAAGGTGGAGAGTGCTTCCAGGCTCACCAGAGAAATCTTTGAAGGTCTCAGCAAACACTGGGCACTCCTGTTGCTTCATCTCCTTCCTGACTTTGTAGCCTTTGAAAGCAGCCTGGATCTTTACAGCTGCCTTGTTCATGGAAGGATCATCTAAATCCGTTATTTCTGGTTCAGCTGGCTTAGCAGCTGGGACTGCCACAGCAGTCTCCACACTGGATTTCTCCCACTGCTTCCATAACTTGCCTGTGGAGCCCGATTGAACCTTGCTAGTAACGCTGACACTTGTCTTCCCAGCTTTCTTGAGGTAGTTGACTAGTGAAGGAGTCCCAGCTCTAGACTCATCATCTGAACTTGTGAAAGAGAAATCTGCTTCTCCAGTCCTAGCCAGCTCGTCACATGTGGAGTATTCCTCTGAGTAATAGTGAGACATCTCCGCTTCTTCCTTCTTCAGTTCCTGAAGTTTCTCATCCTCTTCAGGCACCTCGCTGATGGAATCCAAGGTGGGCTCCCGGCTCATCCGGCGTTTCTTGGCCAGAGCTTCCCACAGCAGGTGAAGGTCTCCCTCCTGAGCAGCCTCAGGGGGCAAGCTGGGCTGGACATGTCCATCCACCAGCTCTTCCGGTTGGCTTGCGCTGGGTGCTTCCCTGGCGATCTCTTTTAGCAATGCTACAGTAGGAACTGAGGAGAATTAGATTGGTGAGATGTTAAAAGACAAAGTCTATGATTAAGCCCTGAGAAAGCACATGGAAATATCATACTAAAGTCTCAACAGAAGAATATCAGTGGCACTTAATTAAACATTAAATTGAGAACAAAATACAAATTTAATATACTGGAACAGGTTGCTCAGAGAGGTTGTGGAGTCTCCACCTTTGGAGACATTCAAAACCCTACTGTACAAGGTCCTGAGCAACCTGCTCTAGCTGACTCTGCTTTGAGCAGGTGGATTGGACTAGGCTATCTAGAGATGACCCTTCTTCCAACCTCAACTATCTTATGATTCTATGCATGTACATAAAATATGGCCAAATATCAACTTTTTTTTTCTTCCTCATGCATTTGAACCCAGTAAACCAAATTCTGTCACTCTTTATGTTCATGTCTAATTCCATTTCTTATATGCAGTCATAGTCCAAAACTGTAAGCTATCCAGCATTTGGCTAGACTCATGTTTTGAAAACAAGAGCTTGCAATTTGGCCTTGGAAAACCCACGGAAGTGCACAAGCTACAAGGTGAGGCAGAGAAGTGAATGGAGTTCCATGTCTTTTCCCTCATTCTACTCTACACATCTGCCCAGGGCTGCAGAAAAATATTTCAATTTCAAAGACATAAACAAACACTATTTTTTAATCTCCTGATGAGTTCTCAGTTTTACTAATGCCTCCAGGGAAATGCGATGTTGATTGTGTATTGTCTGAATTACCACATAGTAAAGTTTTTGATCTCTAAAGCCTCTGCGTAAAAAAACAGTGGCTTTGTCCTTTCTGTTGCAGCTGTCTTTTATTTGTGAAATACATAAACACTCTCATGGAGAACAATAGAAGCAAAGTGCCAAAGCTTTTGCTAAAAATAATAATCATCCAGCCCAAAAGAGTATGATTCACACTTGGATATGGAAAATAACACACACAACTAGATTAACACTGATAGTCTTTCAATGGGAGACCTCAATAAGTTCTTGATCTCAAGTGAGGGCACGACAGAAATACATAGATTTTTGCTTTTGTTTTTTAAGAAATCTACCCATCACTGTTTCTTCCTCAGGTATCTTAATCTGCCCATGCATTTTAACCAATTAAACTCATTTTGTAAAGAATGAACAAACAGCTGCATTCACAATCTATCCAGTACTGTCAGGTCTTTCTCTTCGTAGTGAGATTAGTGTGATTCACTTAACCTAACTGTAGCCAACTAAAAACCAGACATTTAGTATAAGCCAATTTTCTTGGTTCCTTTTGTAGCCAAAGGAGAAAGAAGATCCAGCGTGTAGAAAAAGATGTATAACTGCAAGTGTCTCCCACGAGCTCACACCTATGCTCCTGTTGCAATTGCTGAGTATCTAGTTAGGACAGTCAGTGGAGCACAGAAAGCAATTCAGCTCACCCTATTTTAAAGTTAGACAGGGCTCCACTGACTGTCTTGAACAGTTCTCCACTGGTTGTAATGGGAGCTGAGACATCCATCTCACATGGAAACATCTGCCTGGAGATACCTATGCTCAAATGTCTAAGTCTGACTCACTCTCTGGGACACAGTGAGTTGCCTAAACATCGGGGGGGGAAAAAATTGCCTCCCAGTGAGCTTATAGCAATAATGATCTAGTGATCATTATTAAGCTTACGGAAACAAAGAGCTATACAAAACAATCGTAGTGATTAGTTTTGGTCAGAGTTCAGCCCAGTGCATTATAAAAAGACTGTATTATTCCAACTTAACGCAATTTTCTCTCTTCTTTCAAAGTTTTGTTTTTATTCTAAGCTAGGAAGTGTTGAGGACTTTGGTGACAATGGGTATTTGTTAAGGTGGAAAATATCAGGAAAATCTTATCTGAACAGCTCAAAGCTATTACAGATTCAGAAACATACTGGGCAACACAAAACAGGGATAACGATTCTTTGTGGATTTGAGAGACAACTTGTAAAGGAAAATGAATTCAAGACCAAACTGCTGAGATGTCCCTGAGCAGAACTGATTTAAGGTCACAGGAATGCACTCTGTACCTCCAAGACACAGGCTGGTAACAGATTTGACTTCTGGAGAAACCATGCAGGTGTACGTGTCCTGATCTTCACGTTTAAATTCATGAATAATGAGTATCTGCTTTTTTCCATCAGAGAGGATTTCGTATCTCCCTCCAGCTTGTATTTGTTCTTCTCCTTTGAGCCATGTCGCTGTCTCTTGGATTTCACTTGATAACTTGCACTCCAAGCGAGCCACCTCCCCTTCTGATACTGATCCTCCCACCAAAGGATGAGTGACTGTAAGTGGAGGCTCTATAATTACAAAAAAAAAAAAAAAAAAAAAAAAAAAGAAAAGAAGGGACAAGAATTAACACAATATATCATAAACTGGCTTTAAGGTGCTCCAGATCACTCTGTAGAATAACTAAATATCCCATCCTTAACTTATAGATTCTTTGACTGTTGCAGACAATCAAAGAACGTGACTGGCAGCATCCAAAGTTCACAACTTCCAAAGATAATACCAAATTAATTGCACAAGCTCTCCCAGAGGTTAAACCAACTTCAGATAAATATATACATGCAGAAGTTGTTTCACTTTTCCTACTTCTGTATTTGGTGATCTTCATTTATCCAGCACAATGAACATTCAAGCAGCCCTAGATATCCTAGAAGATCATAATGTTTAGAATGAGGAAGTTTTGAAGAAGTGACACAATAAAGAAAAAAAATAAAAAGAATAAAAGAGATTATTAAAAGCTGACTTCATCCCAATCTTGAAAGTAAAAGAAAACAGTATTTGCTCTCGTTCCTGAAGAATTAAAAATTCTCAAAAAGTGTAAAGATTTTCTCTAAATTTTTTTTCTATCTTCTTTACTTTGGAAGGAGTCCTGCCAATGATGTGCTGTTTGTATGACAGTGATATTCCAAATGAAGCCAAGACAAATCCATGAAACGTGCAGATGTTCAGCTGCCATTGATGGGGACCTAAAGCACACAGCTGAGCTCCCAAGAAGGAGCACAGTCCTGAACGTCACCTGCCCCTCTGCACGTTTCACCGGGGTGAGGGGATCATTGCCCAAAACGCCTTGGAGTTGTTGTAGACAAAGTGAGCGTATGCAGAGTTATCAGGTTGCAGCTGACACCCTGGAAGCTGTTATGTTGCAAAAACATCACCGTGTGCCTGAGCTCCAAGCAAAAGGGATTTTATTTATTTATTTATTTTATTAATATAATCTCTTCCCTTTGAGGTACTTGCTGGGGACTCTGCTATCACAGATGGCATCGCAAGAAAAGAAAAGAAACATTGGAAGAGTGGCTCTCCATCTCACTGTGGCTTCCAAAGTCTCGCCAACAGCCACCAAAGGAACTGTCTCCTCCAGCACTCTCCTTCATGGGGGTTATTATATAAAGATATGCAAATAGTAGAACGAGAGAGAAAGATGGGTGAAGAAGACAACACCACCCACCCACTGTGTAGGCACCCAGGGCCTCAGCTGCACCAGACGCATTCCAGCATGCCCCTTCTGCCTCATTCCATCTGACCTCCACCAGAAAAGAAACTCATGGTCACCAGACAAAACACGGATGCAGTGCAGGCCACACGACAGCTTGATGCAGTCTGGAGAAAATAAATTTTGAGCCCTAACAACGCAGCAAGTTTTGCTTCGCAGCAGCCCAGAACAATTTTTCCAAGCTAGTTCTCCTATACTGTGCTGGCAGCAAAGCACTGAAACACGTTGCAGAGTGGACTCTTCCAGGAGATCCCTGGAGCGGGTGAAGCAGGCATGCCATGCGAAACACAGGTCTACAGCAGCTCTCAGTCCTCCTGGGGGCACCTCTCCTTCTCACCTAGCTGCACCATTTGAGGGAAGTGCACCGGCTCACTGGCCCCGACTTTGTTTACAGCCGAGACGCGGAATCTGTAGGCTTCGCCCGGGGTGAGATGGTCCACCACAAACTCCGTGTTTGGAATCATGCCCTCGCTGCATGACTGCCAGCCAACACCTGGGATTTTCCTTTCAACGTTGTAGCCTAGGATGTCACAACCACCGTCGCTCAGCGGCTTGTACCAAGACAGAGTTACAGAGTGACTGTTCTTACTTAAAACTTCTGGTTCTTCGGGGGGGTCAGGGTGGGCTGAGGGCACAACAAAGTTCCAGGGATGTATAACATGAGCGATAGTGCTTTACGCTACAACAAACTGAGAGGCTTCTGCAAGCCACAAGAAGGAAGTGCAACGCATTCGGCACCCGTCTCAGTATGAAGCTGAGTGGCTACCTGCCTGTGACCACGACACACCTGCGCTGGACCGATCTATCTATGCTACTAATGACAAATAGTCATTTTCCAAGAGCCATCTCAGATACTTATGTCACATGTTATTATGATACTTTCCCACTACTTTTTCCCACCCAGCTGAAAACAAGATGTGTGTATGGCATTTACTGAGTAAATGACCTGCCATCATATACTATAATGATCCAACAAATTATGGGGAAGTAAGGTCAACAGCTGTCCTTCTTTATTTTTATTTTTTAATTTTGGAGACCCCAAACATTTCTTTCCCCATGCAAACCTTGGGTGCACAGCTTCCTGTCTCTATTTACAGTCAAATCTCTACTTGAGTAGATTAGCACACCTCAAAGGGTTCTCTGCTGCCCCTGATAATTTTCCATACACATGAACTCTAGTTCAGCTCCCTCCAGCACCCACATGTTTGCAGAGGGTGGTGCTGAACTCTCAGTAATCTGATTTTCATGAGATTCTATGTTACATTTTATGAAAGACTGCAGCTAAGGAAACCTGGTGATCATCTCTAGCCTGATCTAATTTTCATGTGATGAGGTGAACTTTTTCTGTTTGAAGAACAGAGTTGCCCAGGAGCAGCATCTTCTCAGCCTAAGAATGCTAGCTTGGGACATGAGAAACAAATCAGTGCAAAGCTTAGAAAATTTGATGCAGTACCTCAATACCAAAGTCTGAGATTTCAAGTGCCGTTGGGCTAGAAAGACAGAAACAATGTATGAACTTACCGATCACAGCCAACTTGGCGGATGCAATTGCTTCTCTGGAAGCAAAGGTCACCTCTCCAGAATGATGTGGTTGGGCTTTTTTCAGAATAAGTTCGTATTTATTTCCATCTGCTTGTACCTCCCAGTCCTCATTTGTTTGGATTTCTGTGTCATTGGAATACCAGGTAACTTCATTAATCGGCACCGCTTCACTCAGGACGCAGCTAAACGTAGCTTTGTCCCCTGGAGAGACTTCCACATCTCTGAGAGGCTGCAAGATCCGTAAGCGCCACCCTGCAGATAAAAACAGGTAATCAAGCCCTCAGGTACTGACATAAATGCTGGTAAGAGGTATTATGAATATTTGTTTTGAATCTCTGGGCAGCCAGGCCTCCAAGACCAAGGAGACCATTAATAGAGAGGCTACATATGTCACTACAACAGATGGTATCCTTGGGGACTGCAACTTTCCGATACTTTCAGGAGTGAAAACCAATCCAGAAATGTCTTCCTTTTCCAAGTAGCAGAAAAATACATTGGAGAAACTTAAATGAACTTACAGAGCTTTCATTACTGAGAGTCACATATCTCTGACTGGAAACCACTGCTTTCCTGTGTTTTCTTTACTGAACAATTTGTGAACACTGCCACAAAAATGCTGGGAACAGGGCAGCCTTTGCCCTTTAGATTCAGTATCTCAGTGAGATAAGCATTTGCAAACACTCCGAAGATGCCTCTCTTCCTTACAGAGTACAAGAGGAATCGAGGACAAGTAGATTTATGCAGTTCACAGAATTGCCTGCAATTACCTAAGGTGAATCCTGGTTCTCATTCCTTGATGTAAATGGTAAATGCATAACCCAGAAGCACTGAAACAACTGACCCCCATAAAGGGTCATAAAGGAAGAGCTACCTCCCCCTTTCTCCAAAAATACAAAAATAACACAAAGTAAAAATAGCACCATGAAGTAACCATAGTTATAAAATCAAATGGAATAAAATACTAACTCAAAGATGGATTTGGTCCTCAGAGCTCAAGTGCTAGTCAAACCAGAGTCCAAACTCTCCCGAGACCCTAGAACACTAGGTCCTCAGCCTGCCGCTTTGCACATTTCTGAGTCATGAAAGGCATTTCAATTGGTTTCCTTTTTAAACCCAGATTCTCTAGCTATCACTTTTTTGCATGAAATCCCAAGAGTTACCAGAATGTGTCTATCATTTGCATGAACTCCCAAGGGTCACCAGAATGTCTGTATCACAAACCAGCTTCTTTTTGGAACTAAGTTAAACAGGAGAGGTCTAAGACAAATTGCTATTGGTTTTGTACCTAATTTGGCAATGCTTTTTAAGGAAGTAAATGAGGTAAGTGGATTTGACAGAGACTGCAGCACCACAGAGGCAGAGAATATTCATGCTGCCTGTGCAGTGTGCTCTTGTTGGATAACTAGTGCCGAAGTGTATATATGGGTGTGCGCCCCAGTCACCGGCACTGGAGAATAGACCATAACAAAAACATCAAGAAATAACGGAGCTAAATCTACTCCTGATGCAATCAGATGCAACTGCGAAGGTTTGACAAGATTTACATTTGTTCATAGCAAGCCTCCATTTGATCTCAGAATTATCAGTACAAGCAGATGGGTTTAATGAAACGATAGATTTAATAAAATGTGACTAAGCAGAAAGCCCAAGCCAAACCTCCAGTATTCTGCAACTGATATCAAAAGTATGGGAAGTTATCTTTTATGCCAAAAAATGGAAATATTCCTTGAGAATGAAAATCCTTGTCAAGAGACTCTTCTGAGCATAAGGTGGGAACAATTAGAAAACATCCCAGAAAGCAGTACAATGGAAAGGAAGTGGAAACAGGAGTGTGGTTTTTTCCGATTCTGTGATTAGGCCATATTAAATAGGATATGTAATGCTTGCACATATGGCAAGTCAGAAAGATGGGAATGCAAATGAGAGGCAGACACAAGAAGCTATCAGCACATCCGAGAAGGATTCGTCTCTAGTCAAGAGCCGAGAAAAACGCAGAGTGCTGCTTCTCTTAGTCAACGTAAGTTCCTAGAAAAGTCAACTCCACCACTACTGTAAGACAGTCATATGCTTCTAACTCATTGCTAAATGATGCTCTTTATATCCGGGTCATGACAAAAAGAACAATAAGAAAAAAGGAAAATATAAACCACCAACCATTCATTGGGTGGGAATAAGAAGTTGGGTATGAAGCAAGCAGCTTATGCAGCTTTTCCTCTCTGCCACTCATCGCATTTCTCCAGTTCATTTGCCCTTGCAAATCAAAAATTTAGGATTCCCCATAAGACCGCTTCCGTTACCTTTCACAGTCAGGAAGGCGGAGGTCACCGCGTCGCTGCACATAAAAGTCACCCGGCAGCTGTCCTGGGGAGTTAGGTTCTTCAGCAAGAGAAGATGCCTGCGCCCATTTTCAAAGTAAACCATCTCCGTGTTTTCTGTAGTTTTGGCAGGCTCATCATCGATCAGCCAGTTGTAATTGTAGCACTCGGGTTTGGAAAGGTAGCATTCAAAGAGGGCTTCACCTCCTTCCACTGCTTCCACATTCTCCAGGCCCTGGACGATGCTGTTCTTGGCTAGTGGAGAAGGAGAACCATCAACAATATTAATTGTGTGGCTATGCATAGCTGAATATTGACAAGCCTTGGAGCACTGCTGATTCCCATTGCTGGAAAGCTGATGGAAAGGATATGGATGTGATAAAGTATGCTTGCGGCTTTAGCTGCTAATTTCAACCATGCTCTAACACAGTGCTATATTCAAAACCGTTTTCAGTTGTGAGGTAGTTTAAAAATAATGAAAAACCTCTAGAAGCTCTAGCGCTTCATCTAGGCTTCCTCCAGAAACCTGACTTCTGTCTTTATGAATAAAGAAAAAAAATGTTGGTGTTTATACGAATCAAGCCAATATTCAATAGGAAGTGATAGTACGGGGACATAATCAGATTCCTTCCGTCCCCAAACAGGAAACATTTCCCTCAGGTCTCCCAGGCAGGCACAATTAACATCGTAACTGGGGAAATTTGAATCAACTGACAGCTTATGATAAATTCTTCCTACCTTTCATGCAAAATAAACGCATCAAGAGAATATTACAGCTTGCAAAGCTATAGGGACTGCCAACTAAGTTAACAAACCATTTCGCCAGTCCGCTTCTAGGAAACACATGAAAAATCAACATCTATGTAAACTGTATTTTCTGAATTATTACAAAAGCCTTATGACAATATATTAGGTTTATTTTCTCCTGCACGTGTGAGGCGAATCGTGTGGCCAGAAACATGCACAGTCACTGCAATTGCATGCATTGGTTGGCATTTGTACATAAGCAATCAGCCTGGGGCACAACTAAATGTGGGCTGCTGCACCTGGATAAAATTTGTGCCACACCAAGCACATGCACAGATTATGTGCATATAAATATAACTGACACAAACACCATAAAATGGTCATGATCGATAATATAAACCAACACTCGGAGATAGTCCTGCTCAGGATCTCTACAACCACTGTCTGGAACTGTTTGAAACATAGAAAATTAATGCTGAACTATTCCCTAGCAAAAAAAAAAATAAAAAATAAAAAAATGTATGAGTTACTAAAAAGATTTCCATATTTTATAATACTTAGGGAGAACAATAAAGGTTTTTCAACCCCTTGCAGAATGTATAAAGTATGTTAGGATCAATCCAAGCTGTTTCTTCGAGTACTTTCTGAGTCCTAGTTTCCCTATGCATAAAAAGTGGATCCTATCTCCTCTTTTGGATTATACTCATTAATATCTGCTAGCTGTTTTTAATTCCTAAAATGGAAGGCGCTTATCAAAGTACAAAATACTATAATAAATAATACTCTGCTCCTACACTCACAATCAATTAGGCAGAAAGAACAATTTTGCCTAACAAACCATGATAATTCAGAAATCAGACCAGAACCACTATGACTGCTGATCATATTAGTTCACCTGGTGACTGAAAATAAAAATTCCTTATGCAGACATCAGAAGTGAATTATTAGACACCCGTATAAAATATATAACTATTGTTATTTTTTTATTTGCTGTTTCCGGGGCCCTCACAAATGCTGTTTACAAGTGGGAAGGTATTTCCTGAGTGATCAGTGTTTGAAATAAGTAAAATACCGAACTAGATTAGCTGCAGTTGACAATAACTGAAAATAACATTAAATTCCCCTCTCTCCATTAGTGACTGGTTTTAAAGTGCAGTGCATGTAAAAACCACTCTGTAACAGCAAAAAGTATTCTCACTATTCCTTTGGACCAGCATTATATCTGCGATATCACAGTAACTCAGCAAGACATCCCATTGCACTGAGGATGGAGCCAAATGCGGTTCATCGGAGAGGAGGTAAGATACATAATCGATATAATAAGCGAGCATTAATTAGAACTAAGCTTCTGTGAAGTGTCGCAGTTTCCTATTCAGTTCCCATTAACTCCCATCCATTTTTAGCACTGCTATCAACACTGGAGCGAACACCAAAGAACGGGTTCTGATGTGTAGCTTATTGTGAGACGCTTCCATGATTTTTTCCACCTTTTATATTTGGGACCCATGATAGTCTTCCTCTTTGTCTGGAAGACCTCACCTTGAACATCAAGTGCAGCCACCACTTTAGTGCCTTCAGCTTCACAAGAATAGATGCCAGTGTCTTCTGGTACCGTAGGTTTAATTTTTAGCATGCTTACATTCCAGTCCTGCACGATAAGGACTCGCTGCCCATCTGCATGTATTTCCTGATCATTTTTCTTCCATATGGCGTGCACTGGCCTAGAATATTGGCATATGAACTCTGCTGTGCCATCTTCATCAACAGTTATATCCTGCATGGGACTGACCACTTCAATGGTTGGATCTGTCAACCAACACGTCAGGAGGGACATGCATTAGCGGATCCTCAAGGAAATAGCAACCTGGAGATTTTTGACAAGTACAGAGTTGGAGGAAGCAGGCCGAGGGAGAGTGCAAGCAAGAAGCCGACCGGGCACACCAGGGATTAGCGGTTTAGTCTTTGCTTGGGTCAGCAGCAAGCAGGATAAAGCAAAACTGGTGCATTAGAATGTAACTAGCACACCGGAAAATGGACCAGCAGCAGTTAAGGCCTGCACTTTAACAGTCCTGACCACGAACTTCTGTGCAGAACATCTGCTGGCACTCCTGCCATCATTCGTTTTCCTCTCGGCCCTGGTGAGACTCTCTAGCCTAAGCAGTGCTGGATGTGAAACACTTCTGCTTCCCAGAACATTTCAAGAGCGCAAGTCTGAGATGGAGGAGCGCAGTGGATGATGGGCTGCCTTGACTGATTTGGGCAAAAGAAAGACATCAGCATTGTTCAGTGGGACTGGGGGAAGGGGCTTGAAAAGGCAAGCTCCAGCGGAGAGCCCACTCACAGCAGCATGCGGAGCAAAGCTCCTGGACAGCTCTAACAAGGAAGGGCACTGCACAGGGAGGAGGTACTTGCTCTTTTAATTAGCCCTCTGCCAGAGGCATAGGTTTGGGAAAAATAAGAAGCTTTTCCTTTTCACCAGCTGATCTGTAGATCAGACATCTGTCTGGAATGCTCCTCCTGAAGCTCTGTGCATTGGGCTGAGGGATTTCCAATGTTACTGGCAGACCTTGGGAAGCAAAGATAGCTTGGGAAACGTCTCTCGGCATTTCGTTGCAAGGCTTGATCCTGCTCTCTAAGGCTCCCTCTGCCACCCTGTGTGTGTGCGTGTGTGTGTATGGAGAGGAGGCATCGATGGCAGATCCTGGAGACTGAAGGACTCCAGGAAGGACTGAAGAAGCAAGAAGATCTCTGTGCAATTGGGGGACTACACCACCATCCCCATAAGATGGAGAAATATGCTCCTCACAGTCAGTGTCACCACTGGTTCCAAAAGAAGGAGACTGTCCTTTTCTCACTGCCCCACCGCTGAGCTAAGAGCTTGGTGGCCCTGGTCTCCCCCTCAGCATGACAGGAAGCACCCTGGGCCTTGGGGTACACTGGGGCCTGTAATCCTCACCCCTGCTCAAGGGGGTCAGAAGGAGAGGGCAGCTCTTCCAACCTTCTCCATTCCCCCCGCTGCCCAGCCATGCAGAAAATTGACTGTTAATACAAGCACAGTTAGAATTTCACTAGTGCTTTACTTTCCTATTAAATCAAGTGTTATTGAGCAGAGCACCATAACTGGGGTGTTTTTTAAAAGGCCTTCCTCATCCTAATCCAGTTAGAGTCATATAATACTGTGACTCGGTTCACATTAAAAAAAAAAAAAATCTTTACTTCAGCAGAAGCACAATATATCCACATACATGTTTGTACTAGCATGAGCTTTGGGTGTTAGACCTCTACAATTCTGTGATTCTATGAAATTAAAACTTCTCAGGAGCCCTTTATCTGGCTGAATATCTAACAGCGCATTTATTTTTAATTTATTTTCTACATCCACTGGAGCTCTTTGCCTACAGCGCTCAGAACTAGATTCTGTCTCTGGAAATACTGAAGTCAAATTTGATGGCAAATGGACATGTGATTTCTCATATTTACACACTGTCTCGCTGCTGCACCATTCTGATATCAGATATAAATGATCTGGCATTTCTTCTCCTCAGAGAGCAAAATTTTCTGAAGGTCCAACAAGGGACACATCAGACTGACAGAGAAGCAGATAACAATTCCTGACTACAATTCCACATTGTGGACAATCCATGCTACGGTGAATAATTATAACACAGAGGAAGACCTGAACAAAGAGAACATTTCATCCTTTACGCCTCCTTACATACTAAACCTAATATACAAATCCCTTTCCCAAGTGAGGAATAAGTGCTATTTTGGTCTGAAAAATAACAGCTTTTCCAGATGGCTATAAAAGGACTGGATGTGAAGTAACTTGCTTTACCATAAAGTCTGGAGCTCAGTGTTATTTGCAGTTTGTGGCTACCCTTACCAAATGAGGAAAATATTCATTCAACAGACAACAAAGCTTTGCCAGCACAGCGCTAACTGTTAGTATTCAACCATTAGCAATCAACTGCTGGGGCCCACTTTGCCACCGTGCTACTCCGCGGTCATACCAGCGGCTTCCAGAGGAGCTCTGGAGCCACCAGTGCATGAGCCCAAGACCTTGACTTGGGAATATGTTGAGCTTAGTATATAGTGACAGTATCCAAGCTATGGTACAGCACAATAGCGAATTATGTGAACTTCTGGCCATGTGTTTTGTGGTATTATAAAAACAGCTTGGTGGGAGAATCAGGTAGCTGCACAGTGACCAAAGCACAGCCTCTTCTCCTGAATAGGTCCAGCTCTACTGAGATGTCAGGTGAAAGCAACAGCCCTGACCCTGCAACCTTTCCTCACCTGCATCATCCAAAAAGCAGATGTGGTTGTACCTACAAGACATGAGTATGGGTGGAAGGCTGCAGGACTGCTGTGTCAAAGAGGAATTTTGGAGACATTTAGTAAGGGTAGCCAGGAAGGCAGAAGCACTAGCACACTGAGCAATTGTGGAGGTGGCCATTTGTGTCTTCTCACAATGAAATACCTTTGACTAATAATTTAGCTGAAGATATAAGGGACCCCGCTCTGAAGGTGACAGTGCCTGAGTCATGGCATGCCACATCCTTTAGGGTTAGAGTGTGGACTGTCCCGTCCTGCTCAGAGATTTCTGTCACAAAGTTGTTGTGAAGGGGAGATCCATCAAGCCACCACTGTACATTCTTCACGCCCGGGCGTGAGAGCTCGCAGGTGAACGTGGCTGTCTCACCCACAAAGACGTCTGTGTTCTTTAAATCAGAAACTATGACTGCTGCTTCTTCTGTATAACAGAGCAAGAGAAGGTGCCAAAGGAAAACAAAAGCATAAACATACACACGTTCCTTCCAGCAGAAATAACCTAAGTGACAGTGCAAGTTGTCCAGGAAAATTAAATTTGTAATGCTTGTTCTGGGGAAAAAAAGACCTTACATTTCTTTCAAGGGTTTAAAAAACACCTTCCATCCTTCACCCGCTTGCAAATGAAGTATGTTTGTTTGTCTGCAAACACTGTTTCATTGAAAGAACACTATATTTCATGACTAGTTCATACCTGACTGTCCTGTGTGTTGCAGCCATCTGCATTGACATTGTATGCAGTCGCAGGCAGAAAGCTAGCTTAAGATTTAAATGGGGTATTTATTTAAACTGCTTTAAAAGATTAACAGAAATATCAACAACAATTGAAGCCATAATCAAGCATAACAAGAAATTCAGTATTTTTCATAACAGTTACTCCAAACAAATAGTATTTCAACAGCACCATCTGCTATTGTACACAGTATGGTCAGTGCTTTGAACCGCATTCACTTATAAACGCTGGTCCAACCTCAGCATGGACGTAAATATTTACATCTTCCCTGAAATCAGGAGAGAAAAGAATGGAGTTTCAGCTGTTTCCACCTGAGACAAGTTTGGTCTGTTACTGTCAAAGATACCGGAGTGAGAAATTCTGGCAGAGAAGTCGGAGCATTTTCATCCCATTTCGTCTTACCTTGTACATACACAGAACCTGTGGTGATCTCGCATCCGGTGCTACAAGTGTAATCCCCGCAGTCGTCAGGCTCCACGCCGTGAATGATTAGCTCAGCGATGCTGCCTTTCAGTTTCATCTCATATTTGTCACTGGGCTGAATGACCGTCCCTCCTTTTCTCCACTCAACAGGTGCGTCCGGCTTGGAGATCTCGCAGTGCAGGACAGCCGTTCCCCCTTCTTCGGATTCCACGTTTTTCAGCTCCTCCTTAAACAGCACCGGTAGCACTGCAATGGAGAAGCAGACACAGCAGTGACTCAGGGCTAAGCGACACGCTTGCAACTCCTCCGGCTTGGCAGGTCCCAACTTTCTGAACCACAGCTTGCCCGCTGGGAACGCCACGTCTGCGGCAGGGCTTTTGAGTTCTGCCGCGGCCAAACGCTCATGGAGATCAGCCGCTGACACCGTGATGGGACACCATTGCTGCTTCATCTAGGATCGCTGTGGGTCACAGGCCATCTAAAGGGCTTCATGTGCGCACACCCACAATTTTCAGTGTAACCAGTTAGAGGGACAACAGCACAAATCACAGTGTTTGGACATTTAATTGCTGAAACCACTCATTCTGAGCAGAACACCGGCTGTGACAGCTCAACACAGGGTCTAAAAGCAAGATCTTGTCGCCTGAGTTAAAAGACACCGTACTCTTAGTATAAACCTAATAAAACTATATAAAAGCCCATTCTAAGCATAGAGAAATACTCCAGTCTCTCTTATTATCAGGTGGCAGGCAAGTTTCCTAAATGCTCTTGTACATACCCTCCATGAGCAGCAGCTGCAGTTTTGTTCCCAACTCTCACAGTGAGATCAAAATCGCAACTGCAGAAATTGAACTGGGTTTAAAAGACACTAGATTCTTTGAAGAACGGATTGTGGATCAAACCCTGTCCTGTTGTAATTCCCAGGCACAGAGCATTAACGATAATGCAGTAATAAGGCTTCCATTTCACCTTTGTGGAGGACAGCCACAGACAAAACTTCTCTGCCCCCAAGCAAGGGTCATCTTCTTACCTTTGACTTGCAACGATGCAGAGGTCTGCTGATCCCCTGAGTCACACGTGTATTCGCCAGCATCCTGAGCCTCAGCACCACAGATAAAGAGCTCAACACATGTCCCCTCTTGCCTCATCTCATACTTGTCACTTGCTTGCAACACCTTATCTCCTTTCCTCCACTCCACAGGAGCATTAGGTTTTGTCAGCTCACAGTGCAGCATGGCCGTGCGGCCTTCCTCCACTTCTTCATTTTTCAGCCAGTGTTTGAAAAGCACAGGCACCGCTTGAAGTGCAAAGAGGAAAAGAAAGTGTAAAACAAAAACAGAAAGTGGAGGAAAGTTTTATTTTTAAGGTACTGCTAAGAACCAAAATGGTAACGGCATTCATGAAGTTCACGTACAATTCTGCTGTATTTTCCTGAAGGACAGCTGCTGGGGGCAGGAATGTCTAGGTCTAAGCCAGGTGGAATTGCTCATACTACATGGGCTCCAGCACCCTTGACAAACTGCGTGGTGTCCACGGACTCACTCTAGTACCTCAATGTCTTTCTAGTACTGAGGAGCCCCCAAAATGGATACAGTACTCCAGCTGTGATCTCACAACTGCTGAGCAAAGAGGAAATCATACCTTTAACCTCTAGTCTGGCAGTGGTCTTCCCATCAGCTGTATGGCAGCTATAGTCCCCTGAGTCCTCGCGGTTCAAATCGTAAATGACCAGTGTGTGCACATTCCCCTCCTGCTTGATGCTGCACTTCTTGCTGGAGTGGATTGCAGACGTGCCTTTCTTCCACTCCACCGGGATGTCAGGCTTGGAGACCTCACAGGACAAGTGAGCTGTGCCACCCTCCTGCAGATCCAAGCTGCGGAGCTCCTTTACAAATGTGACGGGAGCAACTGCGGGGAAAAAGCACACAAACAGTGATGCAGCTGCATAATCCAGCATCACTCCCAAATGCTCTCTGACAGGTGACCATAAGAAATCGTAACATGTCACAGTCAAATTGTCAGATTTTTTTTTTTTGTTCCGTTGCTAGAAGAAAGGCCAGGACAAATTTAGATCTCATGCAGGTGCCAGGGCAACTCCAGCGTCACTTCAGTTTGTTCTAACGTCTGCAGGATCAGTCCTGCCACATGGTAACAGTTTCTAGTCTGCAGCACATATATATCACTGGCTGGCTCTCTGGACATCCGAATGGGCCTGATTTAATGACTTAGTAAGCTTTTAAGCCAATGCAGAGTAAAAATATTTAATACATCACTGATTCGATGAAACGTAATGTTTGGAAGAACCTCTGACCACCCAAACAGTATCATGTTGAATTGTTTATACACATACAGCACTGAAAAGCAGTATTAATTTATATCTACGTATCTACATGTCTACATTTAATTTATATCTACATATCTACATTTTGAACCAGATCAGAGAGGAAGAAACAATATAAGCTATTGTTCTGGCCAATCTTTTAAAATCATTCTATAGAGCTTAATGGATGTTTTTTCAGAATTTCTAAAAGAAAAGCAAAGATGATCCCCAAAACATCATAAATGGGAGATTAATTCAGAGCATATTCTTGACACACTCTTTGGCACTGATTCTGACATATCTTGGATGCTTGTTTCAGGATGAGATGTATAGTCTTCAAAGAGAGCCTGTTTCACTCCACAGACTATAAAAAGGACTAAAACGACTAGCTCAGACATAAATATCTAACTCTTGCCTCAGTTAAGTTATCTGAATCTCACACAAGATTTCCAGAGGCCCTTCCTCCCACGTACACTCTCCGGTAACTCAAGCAGTATTGGCAGGGCTTACCAGTACCTCCTAAACCCTTCTTTCTAGGGGATTGCTCACCTTTGACCGTTAGCTGTGCCCCCGAGGTATGCTGCCCGACTTTGAAACTGATGGGCCCGCAGTCTTCTAGTGTCACCTTCCTCAGGACCAAGGTGTGACACTTCCCTTGAACTCTGATCTCATTCATTTCATTAGACTGCAGGGGAACATCCCCCAGGAACCACTGGGCATCTTCAGTTGTCTCCCGGGACAGCTTGCATTCAAAGACTGCATCTTCTCCTTCATATGAAGTGACGTCCTTCAGTGTCTCCACTATGGTTGCTGCTGGTTCTTTATGGAAAGGTCAAAAGAGTTTGATAAATACTTTCAAATGATGTCTCCTATTTTCCTGGATTAAACATTTTGTTATGCTCATTCTTGACAATACTGCATTATCTGAAAGAACTTATGTCCACAAAGCACTAAACACTATATCTATGTGCATGCATAATTTGTGATGTTGCATACTTACAGATGCATAATGTGTGTGCATATACACACATTAGGCACATACACAATACATGTGAGAGTCTATAAAGTATGCATGCTATACTGTACTGTGTGCACACAGGAGAAATACCTAATACACAACATTGAAAGGCAATATATATATTGTGGAAACGTTGCCAACAGCTTGTAGTGGGTGATATTAATATTAAACCACAGAATCATTGACTTAAGGCCCGGTTCCGATGTCTCTGAAATCACTCTGATCTCTTTGAAATCCCCATCGTTCTGTCTGGGCACAGGACATACTCTAGGTGTCAAATTACTTAATCGTGTGCCACTCCCATGGAAACAAACTCTGTTCAGCCCTTCCCTGCTTGAAGTCCCACCTTTCACAAGCACAGCCGCCGTGGTTTGCTGGTCCCCTGTGTCGCACAGGTACTCTCCAGCATCAGCTTTGCTCAAGTTGCGAATTGTCAGCTCAGCCACAGAACCATCTTGGCACATTTTGTATTTGTCACTTGGCCACAGCACTGTCCCAGCCTTCTTCCACTGCACAGTGGCATTTGCTTTTGAGATTTCACAGCTCAGAGTGATAGTACCTCCTTCTTCTGCTTGCTGGTTCTGCAGGGGTTGCGTAAAGATCACCGGCAAAGCTAAACCAAGATAATCAGAGGAAGATGTTTAAGTTTCATTGCTGACTGTATCTCACCAATTCACTCATGTGAACTTGATCCTGCTTCACAGTTGTAATCTGATTTGCTCTTTTCCCTCTATGCTTCTGAATATATGAGTCTTTTTTCGGGACATATTGATAACATGTGACCATACCAAGTGAATTAATTCTGTACCATCTTTAGTATTAGTAAGCAGAAAGGCTGCTAAAGCCCTAAGTGGTACATGTAGTAAAACTGTAGCACCATTCCAAATCTCAGTTACAAGGTCTTTAAAACCCAAACAAGCAATGATAGAAAGTGCTGGATTTCCAGGAGTACTAAGCACTTCGTGCTCCCCACTGATCTCTGGGCACTGACTGCACACCCCGAGCATCTCTGGAAATGAGTTCCATTTTATGCAGGAGCCGTCACTGGTATGGATTCTTAAGCATCCAAGTGCCTGAAATCCTCATCACAGAACAGGACCAGTCTCTCTGCCACCCTGTCCTTGAAACGTACATTATGGAACGTTTAAACTAACACAGAGCTACCAAAAAGGTGAAGTGAAAGCCTTTTGTCACCTTTCACCACCAAGGATGCCATAGTTTGCTCATCGCCAGAATCACAGACGTAGTCCCCAGCATCCTTCAGCTGTAGCTCGTGGATGAGTAGCCCTACAACAGAGCCCATCTGCTTCATCTCGTATTTGTTGCTGGCTTGGAGCAAGACCGACCCTTTTTTCCATCTCACTGGTGCATCATGTTTTGAGAGTTCAGCATGAAGGGTCACCGTAGAGCCTTCCTTGGCTTCCTGGTTTTGGAGCTTTTTTACAAAGACTGCTGGAATGGCTGGGACCACACACAGAGACACAAAAGGACAGATACGCTCAGTACAGCTGCTTATAGGACAAATATTCAGGCACTGCTAGATCCTGGAGCTAGTGTGAGAGCAGGCAGGTACAAGCCCTTCACGAGAGAGACCTCATGGGATATTTTAAAAGACAGCATTTCACATTAATTTCATGGCCCCTATTTACATTAGTCGATCTTCTATCTCAGGAAAAGCTACGTTAACGTTGTATTTGGATCGGGGTGGATTTTTAAAAGCAGACAAACTGACACGTTACACCTGTTTTTAGGAGCCTAGACACTGAAAGTACTTTGGTGGCTCACTTCTCAGCTGCAGCTGAGTGCCCTGGTAAGTTTGAGCACTTGGACTCTGGAGCACCATTTGCCCAGGCGGGACTGCAGCTCAAAGGACAGAGGTGGTTAAGGATCAAAATTGTCTGTCTGGTCACTCAGACAGAAGCCCCTGGGGTCTAGAACTGTGCAAGCAGTTATTACACCTGCATCTCTCCATGTTCATTGCTGAAGACACTTACTAGAGGATTTAAAACAACTTCTGAAAGCAAAAAGACTGCATCCTCAGCTGCTGTATGCCAGCAAAGTTCATCGGAAGTCAAGGACAGTAGATAACATCCACACGCTAGTACTAAGTTATGAAAGTGGAATAAGTCTTTCTTCAAAACAAAACAAAACAGCTTACCTTTAACAGTTAAAGTGGCTGCTGTTTGCTGGTTTCCATTATCACAGATGTATTTGCCCGAGTCTTCTGGTTTTAAATGATAAATTTTTAAAGTATGGATTGTTCCCTCTTGCCTAATTTCATACTTGGAGCCTGGGGAAATCACTTGGGAGCCCTTCTTCCATTCCACCGCGACATTAGGCTGGGAGACCTCGCAGTGAAGGATGGCCGATTCTTCTTCCTGCAATTCTGTGTCCTGTAATTTCTCCTTAAAGACTGGAGGTGGCACTGAAATTACAAACACAGCAGAGGTGAATTTACAGTCACCCATATCTTGCTTCCCTACAGTTGCAACTTACAGTTGAACAGTTAAGTATTAAAAAAAAGCTTTAACTTCTGTGTAAGATACTGGGGTGGTTAAAACAAGTGAACGGATTTTGAATGAAAGCCATTGGCAGATGTTTCTAGAAGTTAAGGAAATACTAATAAAAAATTTTGCACATATTTTGTCTAGTTCAGATGGCATGGGGACTTTGACCAGGCAAGCAGTTTCGAAAAGGGAAGGAGAAGGACGTTTGAGAATTTCTTCTGCCTCCAAATCACTCTGGAGCTCAAGCACGAGCACCTGACTACGGTCAGTTAGCAAGGAGTGAACGATGGACAGGATGGGCCTTGTACTGCCAGCACGCGCAAAATCAAATTGCTGCCTATTCTCTCCAGTCCTGTTCCTCTCTCTTACCTTTTACTGTGAGCATTGCTGTAGATGTGTGTGGTCCCACTCGGAAAGCAACAGCCCCAATGTCCTGCTCAGTCACCTTCCTTAACGTCAGGGTGTGAATCTTCCCCTTTTCCACGGAGATTTCATTCATTTCATTGTTTTGCAGAGCAACATCCTGCAGCTTCCATTCAACGTCCCTTGCGTTCTCATGAAAAACTTGGCACTGAAAAGTCACGTCGTCCCCCTCAAACACCACCATGTCCTTTAGGCCACTCACAATGGTCACGTCAGGCTCTGCAAAAAGTCCAGGGTTCAGTAGTCAAGCCACGAAAGCCAAAGTGTGGACCAAATCATAGAATTATAAAATAACCTAGGCTGGAAGGGACCTCTGGAGGTCACCTGATCCAACCACTGCTCAAAGCAGGGCCAACTTAGAGGAGGTTGCTCAGGGCCTCGACCAGCAGAGTTTTAAGTATCTCCAAGGATGGAGAGATCACAGCTTCTCAAATTACATATTTTGAACTCTGATGTGTGACCACTTTCAGCCAGGGGGTTCAGTGACATAGCCAATATCTTTCAGGAGTGGTTTTCTCACTCTTTCTTCCTCTCTCTCAGAGATTCGTTCCATTCGTTAATTTTTTTAATTACTTATTGTTTGATCCTGTAATTGGGCGAATAGACCTTGAATACCAGCTTCCAAGTTCAGGATTTGGATATCTGTTGTTTGCACTCAGGCATCTTCAGATTACGTTAAACACATTAAAATCACATCAAAAACTGATCCCACTGTGCTGGTGCTCCAGTCTGGCTGGGTATCAGGGAGGCACCGTGCCCTCAGCAGGGCCAACAGGGTTAGCAGGAGCAACGGGCTTTTGCATTTCAGTTTGCATCCTGCTTCTATCACAGCTGGGCACTTGCAGATCTGTGCAAAGATCGCACAGCCTGCAACGAGGCAGAAGCTACACCCTGAATCTCGTGGGCAATACTGAAGGGGAAGAAACACAGTCCTCACTTGAGCAAATACAATAGAGATTTATACAACGGAGGTCACCCTACGTGTGAAAAGGGGTGCAGTTGGGCATAGTATATAGAGCATCCATAATATATAGAGCAGCCTATAGAGTGGCTAGAAGTGATTGTTCCACACTAGTGACCCAGTCTGAAAGACAGCTCTGTCTGTAATGAATTAGGGCCAGATGCAGTTGGCAGGTGACTGGAAGCTGGGGACGACCCATCTGATCACTCACATGATGTCGAGCAAACGCTCAAAGCCACATGAGCAGAAACTTACAGCTGCCTCATCCTCTCCGGGCCCCCAAGCAAACCAGTGCATTTATTCACTGATCATAATAAGATTTTGTATGGCTTCATGATACCCTTCCTGTACTCTGGGTGCATGTATTACAACAGTAACATGTTGCAAAATCTTAGCACGTTGAACTGAAAATCCCCTTGCCCCAGTGAACGGCTCTTGCCTTTCACAGTCAGCTTTGCAGAGGTTGTCTCATCCCCAGCCTTGCAGGAATACTCTCCGACGTCGCTAGGCTCCAAGTGGTGGATACGCAGTTCGCGGAGGGTGCCGTCCTGCCACATTTCATACTTGGAACTTGGGCGAAGCACGACTCCATCTTTGCTCCACTCCACCGCTGCTTTGCCTACGGTGATCTCACAGCGCAGCCTGGCCGTTCCTCCCATTTCCACTTGCTCGCTCTTCAGCTGTTGCTTCAGCCGAGGTTTGATGGCTGCAAAGTTGAGAGCAATTAATGCACAACCCATTAGCTTGAATGTACGAATGTGGCTTCTGCCCAGCTCAGCACAAGGAACCTGGGGTCTGAAGCTGCAGAACAAATGTGCATTTGGTGATTACGTGATAATGACAAAAAAAATTTTTTTTATTCTGTATATCTAGAAAAGGAGCGGATCAGACAGCTCCTCAGATGTGTTCACTTCTCAAAGGCAAGGGCATCCACCTTGTAACAGTACCTTTCACACAACTTATCTTGATCCTGAAAATTCTCAAATGGATCAATCACAGAATCACAGAATGGTTGAGGTTGGAAGGGACCTCTGGAGATCATCGAGTCCAACCCCCCTGCTCAAGCAGGGTCACCTAGAGCATGTTGCACAGGATCGCGTCCAGGCGGCTTTTGAATATCTCCAGAGAAGATCATCAAGATCATGTCTAAGCAGAATCTGGTACTTGATGACTAAAACGAATTTAGACTAAAACTAGTCTAAATCTGTTGATGTTATGGAGATACTCCTCACTTCCAACACTATAAACAATGTAAGCAAATGCTTTATTTCGCTGCTGTCTTTCCAAGACCCTAGACTGTCAACAGTAAGTCCTTCCAGCGCATGGACAAATAAATGCACCGCGCTCATTCAAACCAGGCTCAGACAACAGCTTGTCATCAACAAAAGCGAGAAGGGAATATCCATCCCATGTGCATGAGCAGTTGAGAAAAGGGGAATTTCAGTGCTTGTGGTTCTCCTATCTAGCTCCTGTTGCGATATATCTAAAGCAAGCACAGGACTCCTAGGTGAGCCAGCAGCTGCTTTCATGGCTCAGATTCAGCCACCAGGAGTTTGAAAAGCTGTGGCTCAGATCGAAAACACAAGTTCCAGCCAACAAATGAGACAGTCACAAACCTTTCACAGACCATGATTAGCAACACACATTATTCCTGGTTTGTTTAAATGCACGATGTTTTCAGGATTTTCATGAGAGGACAATGAAAAACAGAAAGCAATACAAAACAACACACTTTTGTAACTGGCCTATGATTAATTATTGATCCAGCTGAACCAGTAATTAATGCAAAGCGCCAAAAATAAAGATCTATTAGAATTTCAAAATCCCCATGATGCAAAGTTTCTTGCTTTTATTAATAGTAGAGGAATGAGCCTAGATACTGTGCCTTATAGACTTAAATAGACATTCTCTGAATCCCTTCCAATAAAATTCATTTCTCCATCTTCTGATTTATCACTGAGCACCTGCTTGGCTCTTTATCTTACTTTTGGAAGGACTTAACAGAATATCAACCACACAATTGCACAAAACCCTTCTAGCCTCTGCTCCATTTTGGTGCAATGCTAACCATTCACTCTGAGGACTGCTGTGCTCTGCTGGTCTCCTGTATCACACGTATAATCGGAGGCATCTTCTGGTTCTACATTGTGGATCACGAGTTCTGCTATGCGACCGTTTAAACTAATGTCATATTTGGCACATGGGAAGAGCTCCATGGTGCCTTTCCTCCACTCCACAGTTGCCTTATCCTTTGTCAGCTCACACTGGAATTTCACTGCAGCTCCTTCTTCCACATCCTTGTCCTTGAGCTCCTTTTTGAAAAGGACTGGCAAGGCTAAAAGAAGGGGAAAAAAAGAAAAAACAGGAGCCTGAGTCATGTCCTGCTTACCATGTCTAGACTGACTTTCAGGGGAACAAAGTTACTGTGATTTTCAAGCGCTACATTCCCAGGCAGGATCCACGTTTTCTAGTTTGCCTGGAGCTGGTAACAGATCTTGCTGCACCAGAAGCAGACATCTGCACCTAAAAAGTTTCTTTCCTGTATTCCTTGGGTCAAATCCTTTCCAGGGCTGAATTATTTGAATGAACTTATCCTTTGGTTGATCTCAAAGATCTCAAAAGAAAAAAAAATACAGAAAACTCCACGGACAGCCTTGAGAAATCAGAAAGGTAGTTAGGAGTCTCTTTCCAGGATTTGGAAGAAAATCCTTTTTTAAATACATAAGTCACATGTCACGTGAAATGTCCAGACATTATGCTAAAGCCTTGTTCTTCCTTTAATCTCTCCCAAGCTGTAAGGCTAAAAAGTGTTTCTTCTTATAACCCAACACACCAATGCAGCACTGGAATAACAAAGTATCTTCCTCTTCCATTCTCGTTTAAAAAAAAAAAACAAACAAAAACCGGGTGCATCAGATGCAAAGGGAAGTATTTATGGGCAAAATATTATGCACTTCAAAATAATCATATTCAAGCTGTTGCTTTGTGTGGGATGATATCTACTGCTTTATGAATCAGCTCACACCACCTACCTTTCACATTTAAAGATGCCTTTGTTTCCTGATCCCCACTATCACAGCTGTATTCTCCTGTATCTTCTAATTTGAGATTATGTATTAAGAGCTCTACCAAGCACTCCCTCTGCCTCATTTCATATTTCTGGCTGGGCTGCAGCTCCACTCCTCCTTTCTTCCATTCCACTGCGGCACTGGGTTTTGACAGCTCACAACAGAACGTAGCTGTACTTCCTTCCTCAGTTTCCTTATTTTGAAGGGGTTGTTTAAATGTGACAGGCAGGGCTGCAAAATGTGAGAGGTAAATGTTTTAACAGTGCTTTACTCCTGAACGGACCCAATCCTACCATCGTTCTTCAGAAACGGTCTGTTCTCCTGATTCCACAATCCTTGGGCTGCAGCTCTCTTTCTTGGTAGCATCCTTCTTGAATCATTAGGTGAAACAAGAGGCGAGGACAGATTGTGAAATTAGGGACACAGTTGGTCTCACAAAGTGGTCCACGGAACGGTCTCCACGCCAGTGTCTCCATGCCAGCTAGGGATGGTTTAGTCAAAGAACACGGGGACACAGCGGGATGCTCTTTCTCTTACATGGACCCTTGTTCTTCCTTAATAAACATCTGTGAGTTTGCAATATTTGGCTGACAGACTTGATCCCCAAATAAAACTTCTGCCAACATCTAAAAGACCAAGTCAGCACTCAAGAACAGGAATAGATAGTACAGTAAGATGAAAATAAGACAACAAATGGAAGAGGAAGGGGAAATTCAGACTTCAGAAAAGGTCTTGCTCAATTTGGAAGAAAGGGCTGAGGAAAACCCATGAGGACACAGCAGTTTACACTCAAAGTTCATACGTGAGGCTCAAAGCCTCAAGTAATAATACTGCGCATTCAGAACATGTTACAGAAATCCTTTAGCCACAGCTCTGCCCAATCGTCGCATCCCTTAGGCCTACCAAAGCCATGAACAATCATTCCCCAAATTCCCATATGCAGCCAAACTCCCTGCACTCAGAGGGCATAAGGATTCATTATATTTTGACATCCTGGCAAGGTTTAATTGCTTTGATGCTGATTAATCATTCCAGATACTATAAGCAGAACCCTTCTACCCTGACCATGTGTCAGGCTCAAGTCGAATATGTATGCTGCTATCGAAGACCAGCAACAAAGCAAATAAACAGCAGTAGGGATCATTGAGAGACGCTCCTTTCACTCCGTGTTTACTGAGTCAAGGGTCAGCACTCTGCCTGCCTACCATGCACAGTGACTGCAGCCGTTGTCTGCTGATGTCCAGAGTCACAGGTGTACTTTCCTGAATCTTTCAGTTCTAAGTCATGAATGACCAGCTCCGTAGTGGAGCCCTGCTGCTTCATCTCGTATTTCAAACCAGGGTAGAGAATAATATCTCCTTTCCTCCACTCCACTAGAGCATTGGGTTTGG
Organism: Apteryx mantelli; assembly: GCF_036417845.1. Lineage (NCBI taxonomy): Eukaryota > Metazoa > Chordata > Aves > Apterygiformes > Apterygidae > Apteryx > Apteryx mantelli. The sequence goes on from NC_089979.1 coordinate 169,456,054, forward strand.
TAAGCTCACACTTCAGTGTTACTGTACCACCTTCTTCTGTACTGGCATCTTGAAGCTCTTGTTTAAAAAGTGCCGGCAGGGCTATGAAATAGAAACATAACTTGCAACATACTGCAAATTGGTTTTGGGAAAGAAAAAATAGAAAGAAATTGCAAACACCAAAATAGCTTTTTGCAGATGGATCTAAACATCAAAGCTCTAAATCCAAACTACAAGGTTATTTTCCCTGAGAGGTAATAGGAATATCTGCAGAACAAAGTTGTTGATTTCAAGAAGTCACGTTGGCCAGCAAGTATGTACAGGCTTCATCTAATCTAAGACCTAAAGGCAGCAGAAGATTTTGCCAACTATAAAAGTAATTGACGTGTCCTGATCACTGAAGAGGTCTTCTACAGATCTGCAGGAGGGCACAGGAGAATACAGAACAATATTTTCAGGTATACACAGCCTGGAGATCATCAAAGACAAGGAATACTATTTCAAATAAATGGAACTTCAGTTAATAAGGTTGGACAAACAGAGATAGAAAACAGAACACCTGATAGGAGAGGACAGACTTTTCTAGTCAGGAAAGAGGAGATAATTTTTACCCTGGACTGTTAACACAGCTGTAGACTGGTGCTCTCCACACACACAGATGTAGTCTCCTGCATCCTTCTCAGCTATTTCACGAATCATCAGCTCTGTCTTGGTCCCTTCCTGCCTCATTTTGTATTTCTCACTTGCTTTGAGGATCCGCTGGTCTTTCCTCCACTCCACAGGAGCAGCTTTGGTAAGCTCACAGTGCAGAACAACATCTTCACCTTCTTTTGCTTCCTTGTTCATTAGCTCGTCCTTAAAAAGTGGTGGCAGGGCTAAAGGATGCAACACGGACAAGTGGTCATCAGAAAAGCAGAATTCAAATCCCAATTTCTTTTTGGTACTTGGGATTATTTCCCCTTATGCCTCCCTTTTTCATCCTATTCTAAACTTGCTTAGCAATAGCCAAGTTCAGAAACTCTGAAAGGATCCTTCTTCAAGCGTGATGCGAGCATGGTTTCACTTACCATCAACAATTAATTCCCTGACTGTCTGCTGCTTTTCATAGGGAAAAAGCAATACAGAGATACACAGTTCTACTGGATACAGTAGCATTTTACTTACATAGGTATGATTTTACTTAGATAGGTATGATTTCCAGGAGGCTGGTAGAGCGATTTTGTTTGTTTGACTGAAAACTATATACATGAAAGCATCCAGAGTTCAAAAGAAACCTATTTCTGTTTTGAAATTGAAGTCTGAAGGGCCATAACATGCAACGGGAGAATTTCAGGTTCTCACTTTCCCATTTTGGAAATCTGAGCCGAAGGAAGAACAAACTACAGGAACATTAACCTCAAAGAAACTAATTCTTAACATCTAAGCCACAAACCTGCCTTGTGCACAGCTAATATTAATGGGGAGGGAGTGCAAACACAGACCACTTCTCAGACAGGTCAGAAAAAAAGCATGTTTCAGGAAAGCCCAGGAGAGAGTTAGAAGTTGCTGGAAAAAGCTGGTGGGGACAGAACTGGGTCCCTTTGACCACAGTTCCTCAAAGCCAAGGAAGGTTCCTGCACTAAAACACATGCCCATTAATGAGAGGAGAGCAGAACATCAGGTAATGAGATTATTAACATAAAACAAGGATTTATTTCTGATTTGGTTTATTGGGAGCTGGTAGAACAAAGAAGAGTGTAACTGCTGAAAACCTGTCTTTTTTTTTTTTAATTCCTAACTGTCAAGGTAGTTTCTACTTTGCTGGTCCCCACATAGAGGTTTAGTCCCCCACATCCTTCAAACCTAGGTTATGAAATAGCATAAAGTGCTCTGAAATAGCACCTCTTATCACATTTTGCATTTATGATTTTAAAAATCTGGTGCCCTTTCTGCCAGTCCCCAGGAACAGCCATGGCCAGGTCACAGAGCAGAGTGACCTCTCCTCCCTCTTGGGCTTCCCCATCCCTCACTACTTGTTTGAACAGTGAGGAAGTGAAACAAAGGAGATGAGGGGGAAACAAGCTAGAAAATGTAAGTGCCCAAGAACAGGAAGCTTGAGAAGAAAAGAAAAAAACCCATCTCATTTCCTCCTTTTGGGGGGAGAGGGATTAATAATGCCCCCGAATTTGTGTTGAGCAAATCTTTTTCAGAAAGAAATGAGCTATGCATAGAACAAGAGAAGACAAAGGGAAAAAGCAAAGGCAGGCTACTGATCCAGGGCTGAAAGAGCTGAATTTCAGAGTGATATCTATCCATAGAGCTAGTTATTAATTTAATAGTGCCTTTTTACCATGGACTGTTAAGGTTGCTGTTGTCTTCCGGTCACCACAAACACAGGTGTAATCTCCAGCGTCTTTGACTTCTAGGTCATGAATGACCAGCTCTGCAGTAGTGCCAAGTTGTCTCATTTGATATTTGTCACTTGCTTTGAGCACTTTGGACCCTATTTTCCACTGCACGGGAGCTGCTTTGCTTAGTTCACAACACAGAGAAACTGATGCTCCTTCTGTAACTTCTTCATTTTTCAATTCTTCCTTGAAAAGCGCCGGCAGGGCTGGGAATGGAAAGTCAATACACAGCGTATTTAAACTAAGACCTCTGCAGTTTGCAGTTGGCATCAAGAACCCTTTTAATTTATGTTTAAATCTTGCCAAGTCAGGGACTTTAGTCTAGCCATTCAGGTTGAGGTTATCACTACGATGATCTGGAAAACTGAACCCAGCAGTAACAGCAGGAAAAGAAGAACTGTGCTGAAAGAAGAACTGTGTCAAAATACAAGTGGCTGGATGGATTCAAGATGTAACCTAGAGAATGTATCTCAGGGCCACCCTCCATGGGGGCAGGATATCTCAGCTGGTCGAACACCAGCATTCCTAGGCACTATTCCTTTAAATTTACAGGATAGCAGCTTGTCCGCATGGAGAAACAGCCATTTCCTCTACTCCCTTTGCAGGGATATCAGACCAAATTAAGATGGCAGAACAAGAAGTTCTCCTTTCCTGCACACACGAATTCCTAGGAAAAAGTCTAAAGCTGGTAGCTGAATGATTTACACAGTACTAGTATCCTTCAGAGAAGCAAATTAAAATAAACACACATCTGCAAGGTGAATTTACCATTCACTGTCAGAGAAGCAGTGGTGCATTGGTTCCCACACACACACGTGTAGTCTCCCGCATCCTGCAGATCTAGCTCACGAATTTCGAGCTCAGCAACGGCATCATCCTGTCGCATGATGTATTTTTCACTTGCTCTGAGTATTTTGTTCCCTTTCTTCCATGACACAGATGCAGCCTTGGTCAGCTCGCAGTGCAGAGTTGCTGTTTGGCATTCTATGGCCTCCAGGTTCTTCAGTTCTTCTTTGAATATTGCAGGCAGGGCTGAAGGTCACAGAACGGACAAAGACATTAAAAACGACAAAATCCACACAGCTGATGGTAGGGAGAGGGAGAAGTTTGCTAAGGTACAGAAGCAGAGAACACTTTACGGTGGGAACAGTTTCCGCATAATTCTAGGACATTAAACAAACCAATAGACAAAGAAGAAAATCAGCCTGGATGCAACCAGATCTTAGAGACAGCTTACAAGTTAAATGAAACAAATTCAACCACAGGTGAACACACAACAAATAGCAGATGAGCTGGTAGAGAAATACACGGTGTTGACAATACAGATAGATGTATATGGTTTTTACCATGCACTGTCAAGGCAGCTGTTGTCTCCTGTTCTCCACACACGCAAGTGTATTCTCCAGCATCCTTCAATTCTACGTCATGGATAAGCAGCTTTGTGACCGTGCCCTCCTGTCTCATTTTGTATTTGTCGCTGACTTTAAGCAAACTGCTCCCCTTTCTCCACTCTACTTGAGCGACTTTGGTCAGCTCACAGTGCAGAGTGGCTGTTTGACCTTCTGTTACTTCCTCGTCCTTCAGGCTTTCCTTGATGCCTGCAGGCAGAGCTGAGGATGTAATGGACAGAGTGTTAAAATGGAGCAGCAAACACAACCTCCAGGTGAAGGGCAGGGGTGGGGGAAGGAAAAGCTAGAGGAAGAGTGGCGAGCTGCCTTAGGGCCTGATCTTGCATGTACTTCACAAGAGGATCAGGTCCTAAATATATGTATTGCATTAGGAGTTGGGGTGCAGGTCTTTCCAAATAAACCATAAAATGTGAATTAATTCTCATGACCATGACATGTAAAGTCAGACTCAGAGAAACTATGCAGAGATGACAACGGACACAGGCAACAAAACAAATCCAACCCATAAGCCTGATAATTAGGACATCTACATGATAATGGTTATTACCGTATACTGCTAAGGAAGCTGTGCACTGCTTGTCCCCACACACGCAAGTATAATCACCAGCATCATTCTCATTTAGATTATGGATCACCAGTTCTGCAGTGGCATCCTTCTGCCTCATTTTGTATTTCTCACTAGGTTTGAGTAACGTACATCCCTTTTTCCACTCCACTGAAGCCGTTTTGGTCAACTCACAGCGCAGAGTGACTACTCCACCCTCAGTAGCTTCTTCATTTCTTAATTCTTCTTTGAAGAGAGCAGGAAGGGCTAAGAACAAAGCAAACATTTTCATGACATGCTGTACTTGGTCACCAAAACAAAAAGAATAAACAGCAGGAATGGGAGGAAGTCTTCACGTATAGACAAAGCTCTAATTTCCTCAGTATAATTCAGTCTGAGAAAATAACATAGCCGGTTACACCATGGTCAGGAAGAAAAGCTAAAGAAAAAATATATAAGGTTTTGCCTTATGTGCTAAGGATACCTACACAACTAGCCCAAGAGTCAGAATGAAGCTGAGGAGCAGAATTGGACTGACCTCTCGAAAGTGCTTGGGTAATAATAAAAAAGAAAAAGAAGAGGAAGGGTGTCTCCATTGTGGACATCTGATAAAGGCCATCACAGCAGGAAGTTCAGGTGTATCCTCATACCTATCCCCCTTTTGAAACAGCTAACAATCATTCGGAGCATAAGACTGGATGGTAATGTGGTAATATTAGTTGGGGAAGCAATAGGATGGGACAATGTCTGCTAAATCTTTGGAATGGCGTGAAGACCACTTTTGTACATAGAATGTGTAGGAAAGAACAGGAGAGAAGGCTCTCCAAGTTCTGACTCTGACTAGTAAGAAATAAATATTTGAGACTACGGATGAAGAGGATAACTGGGCTCACACCAATTATGAAGCAGAAGAGCTCATGGTTTTTAGAAATAGCAATAATGGAGAAGAACAAAAGGAAACTTCTGTTTGCAGCAAGAAAGCAAGATTAAATAAATGCAAGAATTGTTATTTATGACCAAGCAGAAACAAACTTACAGGACAAGGCAGTGTGACAAAGTGGTAACTTCTTGAAGAAACAATATCAAGGGCAATAATTACAATATTAACTACAAACTATCCCTCCTCAAGGAAACATCAGGAATAGCCTGCCTAAATCACAAATTCTTCAATGGCCTGAAACTCAAGAGACCTATAAAATGCGAGAGATATTAATGAGCGTGAAGTAATTATTACAGAACATAGGGCCAAAATGAGAAAGGCCAGGTACCCTGCATGTCTCAAGAAGTTCAGGGGCAGTCCCTCATTCCTGGGCTCTGTCATCTGATGGGCAAAGGGAGGGAGAAACTCACAGTGGAAGAATGAATTGAGCAAAGTTCCTCAAGACTCTGTCTGGAGTTCAGTACTATTCAGGATTTTCTTTAGTGATGTGGACAATGAAATTCAGAGTAGTCTTATTAAATTTGCAGATGATACAAAGCTGGGAAGGAAGAGAAGCTCAAAGCACTTTGCGAGAGGATTAGGATGAAGAGGATCTTGACAAAACAGTGGTGTGAAAAATAGGCTGCAATTCAGCAAGAGCAGGTGCAAAATATATTCAGGAGCAGTCAGCAACACAAGTACAAGATGGGGAGCAATAGGGAGCAGATCTGCAGAGAGGGATTTGGGGTTAACAAGAGATCACATAGCAAATTCAAGTCAAAAGTGCAATTTCGATGTGAATAAAGCAATCATCATAATAGGATATATAAACGGGAGTGTCATATGCAAGACATACGAAGTTCCTTCATCCTACTCCACTCTGGTAAAACCTCGGATGGAGCATTTTTGTCCATTTTGGGGCACCACACTTCTAGAAAGATGTGGATCAACTGAAGATGGTCCAGAAAGCAACAAGGGTGGGCCAAAGTCTAGAAAACATGACTTATGCAGAAAAAGTAAAAGACTTGAAGTTGCTTAGGCCAGAAAAGAGAAGATAAAATGGAGACATGACAAAAGTTTTCAAATCTGTAGAAGAGTTTCAGAAAGAGAATGATAATAAATATTTCTCCATGTCCACAGAAAATGGGACAAGAAGTAATGACTTAAGCCAACCTAAGAAAGATTTTGGTTTGGCACTGGGAAGAACTTTCCAGCAATAATGATAGTCAGGCAGTGGAGTGAGTTATTGAAGGTATTGTGGATTCTTTACCACTGGAGGTTTTTAAGCACAGGCTAGGCAGAGGTGCCTTGGGGCTCAAGGGTGGACTAGATAATCTGCAGAATCCTTTCCAGTTCTATTTTCTATAGTTAAACTGGGGGTTCAAGACTGAAATCATCCTTTTTATTGGTAAATATCAAGATGAAAAGGTCTTGGTAGCAGAGCAAAGAAACTGATTCGTTGACTTTCCAGGTGAGAAAGATGGATGTAACTCTACTGCTTGCTGTCCTCGCTGTCAAGTTCAAGAATCAAGTTCTGTTTGTGTTATTTAAAATTATCTGTCAAATCTTAACATAAAGTGATCTTAGATTTCAAGTGAAGAAAAATGAATGCACCAGCTACTCCATCTCTCCCCGCTCAAGTCCAAAGCAGGTAAAGCAAAACAAAAAATGCAAGCAAGTGGAATCCTTCAGCTTTAAGTGTGATATAAAGCAGTGTAACCATGCATCAACCAGAGCAGGAAGAGGAAAACAGAGAAGAATATTAGTATAACCAATGAAACTAGAATTCTAGTTAGAAATGGATGAAAATCAGAAAAAAAAGGCAAGAAAACACATTATAAAAACAATTAATGATGGCAAGAGAAAGAATTCATTTTGAGTCAGTATTGAGGCTTCTAGAGGAGGTAAGAGAAATGTCACACATTAAAATCTGACTTTCTGATTCAGGTATTTTACCATGCACTATCAGTGCTGCAGTAGTCTTCTTGTCTCCACACACGCAGGTATAGTCCCCAGCATCCTTGACTTCTAAAGCATGGATCAGCAGTTGTGTAGTGGTACCTTCCTGTCTCATAGTGTATTTTTCACTTGATTTGAGCACTTTGTGCTTCTTTTTCCACTCCACAGAGGCAGCCCTAGATAGCTCACATTGGAGTGTGGCTGTTTCACCTTCTGTGGCTTCCTCATTCTTCATTTCTTCCTTGAAGTGTACAGGCAATGCTGAGGAATTCAAAATGAACAGAATGCATGACCATAGCAGCTATCCAAATAACTATTTATCTGTGGTCCATGGACTACATGTGACAAGCAAAGCTTTCCCTAATAACGCAGGATTAATGATCACTCTGAGAACCACATGATGGTGACTTGAGAAAGGTGGAGAACACCTTGCTCACAAGGCAGAGGTTTTTCTTACAGACTGCTCTGTGGAAGGAAAATAGAGAACCACACCAGTCTCGATTTCTTCAAACTCTGCAGGACTGAGTCCTGCATTACTTTGGCTATTGCCTAGCAAAACAGAAAATAAAGCCTAACTGGAACGTCTGTTCTATCGCAATGCAAATCATTTCTAAAAAGGTTTGTAAATGATAGCTCTCTGAGGCATCAATCTCACTTTTCCATGAGATGTCTCCTCAGAACACGGTTAAGTAGACCTTAACTGTCATATTATTCTCAAAGAATGTTTAATACCAGGCTGAAAACTATCTCAAAAATATCCCATCATTAAATCGTAATATTCTCTGCCTTAGGATTGTAACGTCATTACAATCAACATAGTGATGACATATGATAGTCCTTTTTTAGGAACTACTACTGAACATGAACATCAAAGTGAGTTGGAACCAAGACGAATATCCCAACGGAACCTGGAATTTTTGCAGTGAATGCTTGACCAGTACCTGATACTGACCAGCACATTCAGGCCCTTATTTCTATGTCCATCCAGTTTTCTAAACTGATCAGAAACAGGGTTCCAATTTCAAAGCTGATACTACCATGCTTTTAAAAAACAGATGGTTGAAAATAATGCACTGAAATGGGAATATATTTTTTACCGTTCACTTTTAGTGCAGCTGTGGTTTCCTGATCTCCATAGCGGCATGTGTAATCTCCAGCATCTCTCAGATCTAAATCACGAATCATCAGCTCGGCAATTGAGCCCTCAAGTTTTATGGTGAACTTCTCATCTGGCTTCAGGACTCTGTCACCTTTTCTCCATTCCACGGAAGCTGCAGGCTTGTTCAGTTCACAGCATAAAGTGGCCATGCCACTTTCTGTGGCTTCCATGTTCTTCAATTCTTTCTTAAAATGTGGAGGAAGGGCTGAAGATCATAGGTTAAGAGAGAGCACTTTAAAAATGAGGAAATACTGCATCTTGATTGCTCCACCGGATTAAAACCCTTAAGCTCTAAAAATTTTGATTAAAATATACAGTACCTGAGTGGCAAATTACAGTGATTTCAGGGGCATCCCTGCCTTTTGCTTTGCAATAGGCCACATTTGGCATTGTCACAACTGAACTGGAAATCAGTGTTGCAAAACTCAGTATCAGAAGATATGCTTTAAAGGCATTTTAAGATATAAATAGTAGAAAGCTGACCCTGAACTTTCAAGGAACTACGCACAGCTCTAGCCTGTGCTAAGATTAGATGAATACTTAAAATGAACACGATCCGTTACTTAACCTCCAAGACACAGTGTATCATTCCTACCTGTCTTTCTCTATTTTATCACAACGGATAATCACCTTTTAATTCCATTCAAGAAAAAATAAATGAAATCTCAGTGATACACCTAGAGAAATTAATTCTCTGGAAATACGTAAAGTGTTATTTATGACTTCACCAAGGTCTTCATTATCTACCTCCAGATTGTATTAACAAGAAAAATCAGGGACTAAAAAGACTGTATGATGCTATTTATCAGCCCCAAGTGAGGGAAAGATATCCCCAGCGCTTGGTACAGCTGTCATAAAATTTAAAATAATAGATGGAATCAAGATCAGTTTGTGATCCTGCTTGAGATCACAGATGACAATGCAGAAAATCCCTATTAAACCCATGTATTTTACCATGCACTGTCAATGACGCAGTCGTCGTCTTGTCTCCGCACACACATGTGTAATCTCCCGCATCTTGCTCCTCCAAGCCATGGACTGTCAACTCCGCAATGGAATCCTTCAATCTCATTTTGTACTTGTCACTAGGCTTGAGGACTTCTTGCCCTCTCCTCCACTCCACTGGAGCGGATTTAGTTAGCTCACAGCGTAGAGTAGCTGTTCCGTCTTCTGTGGCTTCCATATTAATGAGTTCTTTTTTGAATAATGCAGGCAAAGCTAAGGGATGTAATATAAACAAAGAGTCCATCAAAACCATTAATCAGACCTTGAGGAGCACAGGACTAGGTTCTGAGCCCTGTCCTTCGCTATTAGAGCAAACTAAATCACAGTCTCCTTCAACAGTGATCCTGCACTATCTTGAAAATTGCATCTATTAGAAAACTACTGCGGGACCTTAGAGGGATAATTGTCACAATAACCTTCTTCTAATGTTGACTTATGCGGCATGCTCACCATTTCCCAGCTGATTCCAATAGTCCTCTGTATCTACTGCCATGTGAGTCCATCTGTCCTGAACACTAATCACTTGACTGAAAGTCATTGCCCTTGATGACAGCCTTGTTTTTTGCAGATCTCTACAGGAAATACCTTCCCCGATATCATAATTTCCCTTTCTTGATCAGAAAAAAACTGGCAAACTAACTTTAGGTGCACCTTTAAGCCATAATTTCCAAGGGCATAATGGCTCTAATATCAGGAACTGGGGGCAGGGGGAGGTTTTTCAGCAAGTGACTGGCACAGGGAAGAAAATGCTAGTTTAGAAGAAGGGAAAAACAGAAGTGTATTTGATCAGGATAAAGAAGAGGAAGGAAAAGCATGCAGAGAAATCTGAGAGAAGACAGAGTTTTGCCTCCATAGTTTTGTCCATGTCCTTAAAAGCATTTCAGCATTAAGGTATATCTCAAATGAAAACAATTCTTTCATTTACTGGAACTACATGTGAATTGCCTCCGCTAAAGCATAACCAAGACTGTCACACTATTCACCATGGCAGAGGGAGGAACAAAATTTCTCTCACTACTCCTTAAATCAGGACCTTCAGAAAAATGGTTTGGGTTTTTTCTTCCCCATCAGCAGGATGTATCACAGTCCTGCAAGGAAGAAGCACAGTCATCCATTCCTGAACGAAAAAAAAACCCACCTCTTCCTAACTGAGCTCAGCATTTTTAAAACAAACTTTCCTTCAAGTTAAGCATTGAAATCCACTGATGCAAGTGAGACGTGAGTGCCAAATTCTCTGAAAACAAACATGTTGTGAGAGGCCTAGTCACTTCTGGCCTTACATATGGGTGCTTTTTTCGCTTTAAAATGAGCCAGCAGACCAAGAAAAGGCTGCAGAATCAAAACATCAAAACAGGCAAGAAAGGGACATCTCAAAGAAAAGGGGGATCTCTGAGATACCGCTACCATAAGCGAGAATTGGTTTCTTTACCATGGACTGTCAATACAGCCGAGGTCTTCTGATCTCCACACACACACATATATTCTCCTGTATCTTCTACCTCCAGGTCTCGTATCAGTAGTTCTGCAGAAGTATCTTCCTGTCTCATCCTACACTTATCACTCGGTTTGAGAAGCTTGTCCCTTTTTTTCCACTCCACCGGGACACCGACTTTGCTTAGCTCACAGCGCAGAGTGGCTGTTGCACCATCTGTGGCTTCTCTGTTCTTCAGCCCTTCTTTGAAAAACGCAGGCAAAGCTGAGAGACAGCAAGATGGGCAGTGAGACGTAATGCTCCAAAGAGTTAAAATTAAACATCCTCCTCCTTGTCCCTATTATCTTGAACTGATATGCCAATACAAGAACATAAACTGTCACAAGCCTCCAGGAATCAGTATGAGGAAAGAAATCGTATCACCAGGCAAGGACTCAATAGTTGCAGTAATACACAGAGATATTTTACATGTACTTAGAGTCACAGATCAATACAGACAGAAGTAGAAAACATCAGTAGAAAACCCAATTTTTTCCTGTAAAATTTCAAGCAAAAAATAAATCTTAATTTGAAATTTTTGAAAAAAAATTGGTTTTCTCATATGAACTTTTAAACTGAAATGAAAGGAGGATGTTCGCTCTGCCTTCACATATTTAAGCAAATGAAAAGACATTCGACATAAAAAATGAAACACTGAAGTTTCATTCTAAAATGTCAGTTTGAAATGAAAATATTCATTTCAGTACATGGTGGGAAAACTAACATTTTTACCTGAACTGACATTCTCTTTCAAACACATCCGTTTCAGCAAAAATCAAAGTTCTCACTGAGAATGACTGGCAGCTAGAAGGTTTCAGCTTGCTTTACACATGAGACTAACTGAATACAATGACAACTGGCCCGTATGTATAAAAGCACCTTGTTGTCCCAGGAATGAAGTATGGGAGTAAGATTGCAAGTTCCCTGAAAAAAGCTTATCGGGGAATAACCTAATTTCTAGGAATTTTTGGAAACCTAAAAATCGCTAAGTCACAGTGAAGGAGGTGGCAGGGCGCACTGGGTGCCCATCCAAATGAACGGAGGAAACACTACAGTTACTTTAAGCACGTTTCTGGGTTTGCGTGTTTTACCATGTACTGTTAAAACAGCCATAGTCTGCTGGTCTCCGCACACACAGCAATAATTTCCAGCATCCGCCGTGTCTACGTTTTGGATTATGAGCTCAGCAACGACACCTTCTCGTTTCATTCTATACTTGTCACTTGATTTGAGGGTCTTGAGTCCCTTTTTCCACTCCACGTTAGCGGCAGCCTTGTTCAGCTCGCAGCGCAGAGAGACGCTTTTACCTTCCGTAGCTTCTTCATCCACCAGTTCTTTGATGAAAAGAGTAGGTAGGACTGTAGAGTAAATGCAATATGGACATGGCATCAAAGCTGAGAAAGTCTGACCCATGAACTTACTCTCTTTTCTTATTTCTCTGCAGCTGCATGTCACTGATGCCATAAAACCTTTACATTTCAGGACTGTGTTAAAATCTCTAGCATTTCAAGAGATTTCAGTTTGCCTTTTAATTTCCTGTCCTCACCCTTTAAAATCTGCTTCAAAAGCCTGTCTTTCTATCTGCAGCCTTAGTTGACAAGATCGAGTCATCACCCTTTATTATATGCATCAACAGAAGTATAGGCATAAAACCAGAGGCCACATTTCAATGCGAGGCCTAAAGCTTTTTGTTTCCTTTGAGAGAACCAGCGGTTCTACAGAAATGCCTGATTTATTGCACTGTCTGTACTTCTATAAACAGGGCTCCTTCAAATAAAACAGTTACAAACAGGCTGCCAGCTTTCTGCAGAGATAAAATACGTGCTTTGGGAGACTAAAAAAACAATCAACAAAAAAGGGGTGGGAACTGCAGGAGCATAAAAAGGCTGCGTTTTCATTAAGACAGTCAGTGTGTAGCATCATATACCGACAAAAGCTTGCTCGTCTTGGGAGCAACGTTCTAAGTAACACAAAGCAAATATTAGTCCCACTTTTAGGACAATTCCTGTGGGAAAACTTTTAAACAAGCAGCTACACTGGACTAGGAGATTGTACTGAGTTGGGAACCTGTACTCCATTTGCTGTTTAAACATAGCATCTAGGAAGACAAACAGCACATCAAGAAGAGATCGGGTAAAAAGAGAGAGAAGGAAAACAGGAAAGGAAAATCAATCAGCAATGGAGGAGCTGGAAAATATACAGGAAAAAGATGCAATAGGAGAAAAAGAGGAAGAGTGTCTGGAATATACAGGTTTACTTGGGGCATGCGCCTCAGATTTCTTTTTACCATTTACTATCAACGCAGCTGTAGTCTGTTGATCTCCACACGCGCAGCTGTAATCGCCAGCGTCTGTCAAATCCAAATCCTGGATCATCAGCTCCACAAAGGGGCCTTCCTGTTTTATTTTGTATTTCTCACTTGGCTTGAGAACCTGACGCCCCTTTCTCCATTCGGCCGGGGCTGACTTGCTGAGTTTACACTGCAAAGCGACTGCCTCTCCCTCCGCAGCTTTCTTGTTCACCAGTTCTTCTTGGAAGAGGATAGGCAAGGCTGAAGGACGCAATACCAACAGAGATGGAATCAGAGCTAGAATGAAATGACCTGGACTTTTCCGTGAGCTACCAGACTGCAGCATATACATTTAGTTAAACATGCGTTACTGCTAGATGAATAGAGTGGTAAGTTTGGGGGGGGGGGGGGAAGAACTCCTACAGTAAAGGAAAAGAAATGAGAGAAAACAGCACAGAACCTAGCTATGCTGCGTCAAAGCAAAAAAGCACAGGGAAATGTCCTTTAGCAGGGTGACTCATAGTCATCACAGAGCTAAGAACATGAAACCTCTCCAAGAAACCATACTGGCAGGTCCTCAGAAGATCAGAAAACACCGAGCGTCCAACACACGAAGTTTCAGGGAAGGGCTAAATGATAAACAGGGGTAGAACGTTTACCGTTCACTCGCAAAGCAGCTGTTGTCTTCTGGTCTTCGCACACGCAAGTGTAATTCCCAGCATCCGTCAATTCTAGATCCTGGATTACCAGCTCGGCAAAATGGCCTTCCTGTCTCATTTTGTATTTGCCGCTTGGCATCAGCACCTTCTCGTCCTTCCTCCACTCGACCGAGTCAACCGCCTTGCTCAGCTCGCACTGCAGAGTGGCCGTTCCGCTCTCTGTGCCTTCCTCGTTCTTCAGTTCTTTTTTGAAACGAACTGGCAGGGCTGAGAGACGCACAATGAATAGGCATTGCAACTCAAAGCCTTACCCCAGCACCTCCGGTAAAAGGCTGAACTGTGATTTATCACGTAACTACCCAGGCCTTATTCCACCACTCTTATCCTCAAACACATCCTGCCATTTCTCTGGCTGGAAGAAAAAAACCCTTAAATGAACTGTTCTTTGGGAATCAAAGCCTCTGATTCGGTTTGGATCACACATATTATTGACAAACTTATCCTCATCATTAAGGGTGCTAAGCCCTCCTTAACAGAAAATCCCAAGGTGTCTTATGTTTCCATACTAATTCAATAAAACACACAAGCACGTCAGCAGCATTCATTTGAGAAAGGTCTCCGGGAAGACAGCACAACACACATACATGCAACACAGAGCACACTGAACGCTGATGGTGGATGGGGAATGGAGAAAGCAGTGACATGGTAACATGAAAAATAAGGATGAAAAAAGTAGAAGCGAGACATAAAGATAGGTGTTGTTAGGAACTACGCAGAAAGGAGGATGGAGGGGATGGACAAAAACGTTCCAGAGTTTCACGGGTCATTTCTGACTTTTTACCATTCACTGATAAGGCTGCTGTGGTTTTTTCGTTTCCCACAACACAGGTATAGTCTCCAGCATCCTTTGAGTCCAGATCGTGGATCAGCAGCTCAGCCACAGCACCCTCTCGTTTCATCCTGTACTTCTTACTTGGTCTGAGAACAGTGTGCCCCTTCCTCCACTCCACGGGGGCCTCCCTGCTCAGCTCGCAGCGTAGGCTGGCTGTCCCCCCTTCCAAAGCTTCCAAGCTCTTAAGATCTTCTTTGATGAGTGCACAGATGGCTGAGGGATGAAGCGTTCATTTTATTTAAGGGGCATCGGTACCAATCGGTTACCTCATAAGGGACTTAAACAGTGCCAAAAACAATTCCCTTGGTATACAGCTAATTAACTGCGACTCACCTGCACTTCCAGGACTTTAGTTGCATTTATATTAGCACACCATGAAATCAAGGGAAATAAAAACAAGATAATTATTTTACAATAATTTGATATCAAAGTAAGAACTCCTCTGTTGCCCAAATACTGTTGGTCACAGACACATGAAAAAAATGGCTCAGTAGCTGAAGGAAAGAACTGCACAGTCTCTAACAAAATAGCCGAGGCCATTCTTACCTCCTGGCTTAGAGCTCAGACAAGTGTCTCTGTCCAGAGCAGAAAACAGAATAGTTATTTCAGAAGCAAGGATAGATATTTTACCAGACCAGGAATATTTGATTGGCAGGACCTAGCAGGACCATGGCAAAAACAACAACAAATAGTCACAAGCCGGTATCTTATTCTTACCATGGATTTTGACTTGGGCTGTGGTCTGCTGGTCTCCAGTGTCACAGGTGTATCTTCCTGCATCTTCTGCCTCTGCATTATGAATCACCAGCTCCGCCACTGTCCCCTTCTGCTTCATTTCATATTTGGCACTTGCCTGGATCGTCTCTCCTCCCTTCTTCCACATCACAGGTGCGTCAGGTTTTGTGAGTTCACAGCGCAAAGAGACAGTTTTCCCCTCTTCCATTTCCGTGCTCTCCAGGGTTTGTTTGAAGAGGACAGGCACAGCTAGAGCACAGAAACACAGAGATCAGGTATGGCACGTACCTTCTCCTGTTCTTCTCCCGCTGTGCAATAAGCACTCCAGGGCAGCTGTCACTCCTTAAAACTAACACACTTCCAGCCAGTCCTCTTTCATAAGAGCAGAGCAGTGGGATAGGCAGCAGCAGAGAGTTTTCTTCCCAACCATGTCACTCTGTTTGGGAGCAGGAAGAAAACTCTCTCCCAGGTATTATCAGATCATTAGGGATTCCTTGGGGTATGAGAGAAGTTTCTCTTATCTTTTGTAGGGACTACTTCACGGTCCTCTGCGCATCCTCACCTATCAAATCCCCAGCCGCTGCAGGGCTCTGTGACAGTACTCACGCCCTCTCTCTCTCCTGCTTTCCTCTGTGGCCTGTACTACTTTTCAAGGTCTCCAATTCTAATTCCAGTCTTAACCACAGCCATGTAAAATAGCTAATAGTTTGGGAACTCTGGCATGCAGCGTATAGAACATGAAACCTTAACATTTATTTCCACCTCAGTGGGAAGTTACAGGCCTAAAATCCCAGAAACATAATGTGAAACCACATTCAAGAAATACATAAATGTACTTACAAGTATACATATTATTGTTAAATTTTAACCATGAATTCACAGATGGCACTGCTGCAATAAAGAAGTGCTGTTTCTTTATAGCAACTCTATTACACAATGCATTAGGAAAGTGTTGCCACGTATCTAGTCTGCCTACCATTTACTTTCACCCGAGCAGTGGTCTTCAGTTCCCCAGCGCTGCAGGTATAGATCCCAGCGTCTACTGACTCGACATCTCGAATAATGAGTTCTGCCACAGTACCGTGCTGTTTAAACTCATACTTCTCGCTGGCATAGAGAACAGTGTCTCCCTTCATCCATTTCACTGGCATATCAGGTTTGCTGAGCTCACAGGTCAGCTTGACTTGTTTTCCTTCTTTAGCCTCTTCATTTTGGAGCTCTTGCTTGAAAAGAACAGGTTGCTCTGAAAGGGAATATTGCAAATGTTTAAGGAAATGCATGAGCTTGGAAATCACCTTTTTCCTTTTTGTTTCAACCCTTTTTGTTCAGATACAAAACTACAGAAACAAAAAAAAAAACTAGCAAGCAAACTAAATAGATTTTTTTTACAATTCAGCACTCCACAGCAGCAAAAAAATGCTTAAGACCATATACTTTTTTCTTTTAACTACTATTTGGACTATTCAAGACATTGCCACTATTACTGTTGTTACTGTAAGCACTAGCGTTAAACACTGCTGTTGCTACTAATGACACAAACAGTATGGAATTGGTTTCAGCACTCCAAAGAATAGCGTGAAATTTCAGCCCTCAAAGATCTTAAGCAGTGGCCAGTTACTTAGTTATTTGAATTTTGATTCCCTGTGCCCTCAGCAGTGAAAGGAAAACAGAAATGGTGTAATATAACGCAGAGACTCTGCCAGGGCCCAGGCGTTAAGAGAAAATTTCCTCCTTCAGCTTCCACATATCATTCCGGGATGACAGCCAGATCCATGGAGCGAGGCAGAGAAGACACAGAACAACAAAGGTCAGTGCCATCAGCGAACCAACTTCTGGAGAAGCTCCTGGTGATACAATTCTCAGAAGTTGGTCAGGGATGGGAGACACTGAACTGAGTTGCGGATTGCTGGTTGGAACTGGACCACAGACACAAAAAGCTGCAAAACCTTACCGAGGCGATCTCATGCATAACACGGAGGACACAAAGAAACGACAAAGCATCTTCTGACACGACCAGTGGTACTAATTTCTCATCATGAGAACCAACAACATATTTTTAACAGACATGAAGGACAAGCTTAAAAACCAGCACAGAACAGACACAGAGAGGAAAGCAGAGCTGCCAGTGAAAGGATCCTGGTGGAGATTCCCATTCAGGCTCTATCCCAGCCTGGGATTCCAGGCTTTAAGATGAGTTAGTGTAGAGCAGGCACTTATTGTGGAAGAGGAAGGAGGAAGAAACCTCTACTGAGGTCGTGAAAAGAAAGAACAGTTTCTTGCTGTCTTCTGCTGTCTTCTAGTACAGGCTTATGAACGCGCAAGTCTTCTCCCTGATCATCGCCGTGCCATCCTATCTCTGCTCAAGGAAAACCAGCGGAGGTATGCAGTGAACCATCCCCATACTATAATATTCCCATCTAAGGTCCAACAAACACACTGGCAGTTCTCCAGGATTACAAAACATTAATTCCCTAACTCTAGCTTTATTATACACCTAACACTATTCTTGAACATACACAGGTAAACGCACAATGAGGCCTAATTTGTAGCATTTTTGCTCTTTTTTTCACCTATCCACATTATCTAGCAGTTATTTCTACTTAGTCTAAACTCTCCTGCAGTTTTGATGCTTGAATTACCTTTAACAACCAAACTGGCGGATGTTTTCGTATCACCAGCTTCAAAAGTAATGACCCCCGAGTCCTTCAGTGAGAGTTTTTTCAAGGTTAGCAAGTGATATCCACCAGGCTGAGACTGGATGTCATTAAGTTCATTGGTATGGAGTGGGGTTTTATCCAAAAACCACTGCACTTTGCTATAGTCTACAGGAGAGATTCTGCATTTGAACACGGCAGATTCTCCTTCTAACACATTGACATCTTCCAGGTCTTCTGTTATTAGCACTTTCTGGCCTGAAAGGAACATAGATACATCTATTACTGGAATCTCCAGCTTCTAGCATGAAAATTGGTACGGAAAATTCCAAGACTTCTTGCACGAGTATTTCATAACAACAACAACAACAACAACAGAATCATGATAAAGAAGTCTGAAATATAACTCTCTTGTTACTGAACAAAACAATTATTCACAGGAAGATAATATACATATTTACAGGACACACACCAAAATAGGATGAAGACAACTTCAAAATAATAAAACACGTATAGTAGAACAAGTACTCAGTACATTGTAAACCCAGTATTATAACCTTTCTCCTAAAGGAACTACCTGGAACAGGGACAAAGTGAAGCTCTGAGTGCCACTGTGTCCTAGACATCAGTGAGCCTATGAGAACTACCTCTGCTTATTGTATTTTTCTGGAGCAAATATAGCTTTCTCTCTATGGGATATGACCACTCAGCTCCCCACTTCTTTGAGCTCAGCCCGAACACAAACACAGTGGGAAATGGAGCGTCTGTCTGGGTGCAGCTTTAATAAAAGGAAATACAAAACAGCCCTGAAAAACTGTGTGTATGTGTGTATATATATACATATATATAATGTGTGTGGGTGTGTGTACATATAAAAGGTTATCACTGTACACAAAGACATACCTAATGCTGCTCCTAGTTACAAAACCAGTAGACGGAGTTTTTACTGAACCGTAAGTACGATGCTGCCATATTCTTCACGACTTATGTTTTTTTTACATGTTACCTCTTCGAGCCAAATAATCTTGAGCTCTGTGACAGAGATGAGTGGTTTTTTCACTCAAAAAAGTAAGTGTCAGAAACCTCAAACCAAATTCAGACGGCTCAAATCCTGAGGCAACAAGGGGGATTAAGCACACCTCCTTGCTTCTCAAAGCTGCAGTGGCAGATGGTCAGAGGTGCAGGACTCAGCCTTATCCCCCAAGTCTTTAATAACTTCACAGCACGCTGCCACTGCAGCTCCGTGTGACTGTTCTCAGATTGTTCCTCCTATTCTCTTCATTGCTTCATCTATCTCATCTCAAGAGTTTCTCCCAAATGGGGCTGTGACGAGTGGACTGTGAGAAGCAGTAACAACCAAACTTCATTTATTCCCTGTACGTACTGCCCTGCCATCTGCACTGGCCACCTCACCCCTTCCTCAGTTTGTTTGCTGCCTGTAACATCAAACAAAACCTGCTTGGGCTGTGCTTTTCAGGTGGAGGCTGCAATTCGCCTCTAAGGCACAGAGGGATGCTAAAAACATACAACGAGCACCGGACCACTCATCTACTCATCGTCTTTGAGAGGCCACTACTGGAAAGGGGCATCAAGAGACATGGAGAAAAAAGCCTAGAGGCAGAATAAGTTTTCCCTTGTCCAGCAGCAGGCACCACGAATCTTATGAATCATATATCCAGAAAGAAACACCAGCACCTCCTCACATCAGCATTTTGTTTTTTAAATCAGACCTAAAGTATTCCCAGTGTGAACGCTTCAGATCAACAGGTTGCTCTGCAAGTGCAGTTCTCAGTGTTGCTAAGATTTTGCCCATACGTCCTGCACTGTATATACACACCATGAGTCAGATATAGCCAGGAATCAGTGGCCGTACGCTGAGAAATAGATCTGCCTACGCATAGGTGGCAGCACTTAGACATCTGGCCATGCAGCCACCCAGAAGCACTGGGCTAGTTTGTATAGTTCCTTCCCTCCCAGGGTGTTTTGCCCTCCGCATGTCTGTCAACACAGGTCATGCACAGAGCTGCTGGTGAGACCAGACTGCTGGAGTTTCAGAGATCTGGCATAAATGTACAAGTTCCACCAAGGTAACACTTCCTGCTGGAGAAACAGGCTGTATAGTCATGTTCCTCCCATTTTACCTTGTACGACTAGCTTCGCTCTGGACTGGGCATCCCCAATGTCGCAGGTGTAAGTGTCATTGTCATTTTTCTCCAAGTTATTTATGGTCAGCTGCAGGAGTTTGCCTTTCTGGGTGATCTCGTATTTCCTGCTTGCCCTGAGTTCTGCTATGCCTTTCCTCCAGACCACAGAGGATGCGGCTTTCTCACTCTGGCACACAAAAACTGCAACTCCATTTTCATTGACTTTCAGATCTGAAAGTTCCTTGACAAAGTAATTGGGTTTTTCTGCAGGAAGAAAATAAAAGAGAGAATTTGTCACCCGACAAGTCCTCAGCATAAACAGCGCAATCTTGACTCTCCTCTGTCCCCAACTAGTAGAATCACAGAAAACAGAGATGGAAAGGATCTCAGAAGATCACCAAGCCCACTTCCTGCCATAGGATGTACCAGGTAAAATATTATCAGATATCTGGAAAGCTTAATGACATTGTACAGGTGATCGTGAGATCTCATCTGGCAAGCTGCATATAATGTTTGATGCCCATATTCAAAAAAAATTAATACAAATTGACATTTTTGATTAGCTCATCAATTAATGCAAAAGATTCTTCAGGACCTAGAAGGTTTTTTTGCAGATTTTTTTTAAAAAAATTAATCCATAGAAATCTTTGAAAACCAAATTTGGTCCTGTTTAGGGAAACAGGAGAGAAGAACATCTCCCGCAGGTTGCAAATTTTTACCCCAACTTTTATACTTTCCAGCCCCTGCGTGCCCTTCTGCTGACCTTGCACCGTGATCCTGGCTTTCGTTTTTGAGACCTCTGTCTCACAGGTGTACTCCCCGCTGTCCTTGACTGTGGAGTCATGGATGATCAGAACGGCTTGTGTTCCCTCTTGCTGCAAGTCGTATTTCTGGCTTTTTCGGATTGCTTTGCCATCCTTGTACCACCGAATGCTTGCATCGGGTTTTGACAATTCGCAGCTCAGGCAGATGTCCTGCCCTGCTGCTGCTGTTTTATCCTCCAGTTGTTTTGTAAACTCTGTAGGTTTTTCTGAAGGAGAAAAGAGTCCTGAATAAAAATCTACAATCATGATCAATATAGGGAGTTTTGTTGTTTTTTCAACTAAAATATACAATAAATTTTCATGTTGCCCAATGAATGATTCAGGTTATGATGGGAACAGAGGGAAATAGAAGCGTTCTTGTTTAGTGCACATTCATTGCAGTTATGGGCTCTCAGTGAACAGTAGTGATCATTTATAGGAATTGCAGACTTGTCTGGATGGCATTCACATCAGAGGCTGTCGTTTTGTCTTTACTGGCATGTGCATTTAGGGTGCGATTTACCTCACCAAATGCAGACATCAACCGTATGGAGATATGTTGTGGAGGCAACCACTCCAGGTCCCCTTTATAGCCAGCAGTGATCTACTCAGTACAGGCAATGGTGTTCAGGCAACAGTTCATTCTGTCCTAAATATGTCCAACTGTGGCAGAGGAACCATGTCCGAAAGCTACCCATTTCTTCTCTCTGCTGGCTACCCAGGGAGCCTTGGGGGACTATTTCAGATGCACACATTCTAGGTAGCAGCTGTGTGTACAGTTAGATATGATGAAGACCATCCCTTCAGCTTAGACTTAAAGGATATTTGCATTTACAGTTATTTGAACAGATCATTCTTGGTCCATTATTAATGGAGCTAGAGGTAGAGAGAAGTGCACTTGCAACACTAATCAATGCATTCTGCAACTCTTCAAACATCTATAAAAAGTTTCAGCCTTTCGCTTGTTTTTCAGGGAAATTCTCAGTGCCTCTGGGCTCACAGGGAAGGTTGCTGTTCACTTCCATCACGTCAGGAGTTTGCCCTCATGGTTTACTGAGATACGCTATGAAAAGAAAACACTCAGACCCCATAATCAGTTTGATCTCATTACCTTTCACAACCAGAGAGGCCTTGGAGGTTAGACCACGGGCAGTGAAAATGACTTCTCCAGTATCAGCAACAGTCGCACTTTTGATATTGAGTGTATATTTCCGACCCATGTTAAATACTTCAAATTGCCCACCGCTTGCCACTTTGCTCCCATTCAGTGTCCAGTGGAAGTCATCGATGCTTTCATGGGACAAAATACACTCAAAAGTGCAATCTTCTCCCTCCTGGATTTCAGTATTCTTCAGCCGTTTGGTTATGCCAATGTTTAATTCTGGAAGGCAAAAAGTAGGTTAATACAATGATTATAACGAGAAAAGGCTTTAAAGACTGACATGAGTAGTGGTGTTATCATTTTTAGCTCATCTGGCTCGTTTATCTACAGGATTTGCAGGACAGCACTGCATTCCTTACTGATGCATTCGACGTGGGGAAGAGTTTTTCCGACACTTTCCCCTCAGAGTCACCGCAAGGCTATAGGAAAAGAACCATGTGAATCTCCTGGCTTCACTCTGGAATGACTGTGTGGAGAACAGCCTGCTCCGGGGAACAGAGTCAAGATTCAATAGGCTAGAGAGGGGAAAAGCTATCAGACCTAGGAAGCCTTTGGGATGCTGTGTGAAACAAAGGCTTTTGCCCATGCTGATCCGAGAAATGGGATGTTTGTGTTTGTTATTTTCTCACTGTCCAACCCCTCCTGGTGTTCAAAATGGACTGGAATTCAAAACTGGAATTCAAAAAATACCAAACAGGAGTTTGAAAGCCTTGAACACTCCTCCTTCCAACAGGCAGCCACAAGGATTAAAGGACCGGAGGAATTATTCGGGTCTTTAACAGACAATGTTCTGACTTTTACATTCCCACAACTGACTGAACTAATAGCTGAAACATGTGAAACACAAGGTTCTTTTATTTTAAGAAATTAGTAGCTCTTCTTGGGAGCATTTCTCCATTTTAGGGGTGTTCAGGAAAGAAACGTAATTGGCATGTTCTTGATATGTCCAGTGATTTTCATTAAAACACCAGGCACACTTACAAAAGAAGAATAACAAGGGGTGTTCAGACGTCATTGTGTTGTATAATAATTCTGGCAACACCGGTTTACAGTGGAGACCCTTGAGGCTCATGGAAGAATAGGTGTGAGACAAAGTGACCAAACCCATACGTATTCCCAGCGCCCCTCGACTGGCCACCATTGACTACAGTACTTACCCTGAACGCCAACCTTTGACTTGGCAACATCAGTGCCGATATCACACGTGTATAAACCTGCATCTGTCTTTTCGAGGTCACAGATAAGGAGGCACAGGGTCTTCCCAGACTGCGTCTGCTCATATTTGTTGCTAGAAGTGAGCTCCACACCATCCTTTTTCCAAACGGGTTTGACCTTCTCTTTGGAGACTTCACATTCCAGTTTAACCACACCTCGCTCCTCACCAAAAACATCGTCCAAGGACTTCATGAAGACAGCAGGCTTCTCTGAAGGTTAACAGGAACAAAATAGAGAACGATCAGGATATTTAAGTTGAGACGTTTTCAGCTGCTACCAGGCATTTAAAGAGGGCTTAAGTAAACTCCTACCAGAGCAGATGACACCAGTACAGGACCTCTCATACCTCATGATTTGAATGAGTTTGGGGGAAAGCAGAATTCATTAATGGGAGGATACAGGGATCAGGAAAGGCCTCCTGCATGGCCATGGAGTGGGAGCGATATTCAGCACTGTAATCGTGGTGCAGTGCTGTAATTTATGACTGTGCAGCTATGAGACTGCGAGGACTCCTTTTTTCTCTACGTTGCAGCATCTCTCAGATACAGGGTCTTGGCATCCCATGGGAGATGTAGTCACAGAGAATAGGGCCGAGGGCAAGCATGAAGAGTCTTAGCGAAGGCCAGAGGGACAACTTCATACTTCTGAGGCACAGATACTCAACAAGACAGACTAGGTTTAAGGAAGCACAGAATCGCCGAGGTTGGAAGGGACCTCTGGAGATCATCTAGTCCAACCCCCCTGCTCAAGCAGGGTCACCTAGAGCACGTTGCACAGGATCGCGTCCAGGCAGGTTTTGAATATCTCCAGAGAAGGAGACTCCACAACCTCTCTGGGCAACCTGTGCCAGTGCTCTGCCACCCTCACAGTGAAGAAGTTTTTCCTCATGTTCAGATGGAATTGTCTGTGTTTCAGTTTGTGCCCGTTGCCTCGCGTCCTGTCGCTCGGCACCACTGAAAAGAGTCTGGTCCCATCCTCTCGACACCCTCCCTTCAGATACTTGTACACGTTGATAAGATCTCCTCTCAGCCTTCTCTTCTCCAGGCTGAACAGGCCCAGCTCTCTCAGCCTTTCCTCATAAGAGAGATGCTCCAGTCCCCTAATCATGTTTGTAGCCCTTCGCTGCACTTGCTCCAGTAGTGCCACATCCCTCTTGTACTGGGGAGCCCAGAACTGGACACAGCACTCCAGGTGTGGCCTCACCAGGGCTGAGTAGAGGGGCAGGATCACCTCCCTCGACCTGCTGGCAACACTCTTCCTGATGCAGCCCAGCATACCATTGGCCTTCTTGGCCACAAGGGCACGTTGCTGCCTCATGGTTAACCTGGTGTCCACCAATCACCCGCCGCTTCTTCCGGGCGTTCCGGCAAGGCACAGGGTCTGTTGTCCCAGGTACTTCTCTTGCAGCCATGCCCATCTCCTCCTCATCCTGGAGGGCACTAAACCTGTTCTTCAGCTTCAGGTCTTCGGGAGGAGTAGGAGCCTTTCTCCTCCCACGAGCAGTGACCAGTTTCCAGCCTTCTTCTACGATGTTATGATGTACCGTTTCACACGGCACAGAGCCCTCCGGCAACTCCACTGCTGTGGGGGGTTGGGACTCCCGAAGCTGCACAGTCTCCAAAAATACCCTGTCTATCACTTGCTCCGCTTCTCGGATGCTGCGCAGCCTACTGACCTCCTCCCGTAACTCCCTTAGCTGACGACACAGCTCGCCAACAGCAGCACACCTCCTGCAGGAGAGCTGGCTGCCAGCCCAGGCCTCCCGGAGAGGCCCCAAGCACTCCCTGCGGCCTGAGACCTGGAGGGCTGCATCTGCCGTCAGAGGGTCAGTCTGGGTCCCAGCCTCTGACACAGCAACTCCAACAGCCACTGGGGAACGCGCTGTGCGGCGTGTCACGACCATACTTGAGGAAGCGTACACCACAGGGAACAGAAACGAAGGTACCTTCGCGCGTCCCTTCTGCGCAAACTGCTGCGTCTCTTTGCTGCCTCTGTTCACTGCGCTCTGGGAGCTGTGCTTTAGGCCTGGCTCTTATATAGGCCTCTCCCTAGCACTGGCTGAGAGGGTGCTTGACCGCCCTAATCAAGGGCCACCGGGACCAAAGGCCCCAACTCCCTCTGGTCAGGGGCAACCAAGAGAGCTCGTTAGCAGCAGCCACTCCTAGCTAGAGCTTTTCCCAGGAGAAGTCAAGGCCTCCTGCAGTTGTCCTTGCCTAGCTTCCCCTTTCCTCTTCACAGCAATCACCTTCTAGTTCTAGTTCCTCGGGGGTCCTCAGAAAGCCCACAACTTCCAGCAAGATCCTCAGGTTCTAGTCAGAGCCCAAACACTGCTGCGTCTGTTCGCTGCCTCTGGGAGCTGCGTTCTGGGAGCACTTGCGTGCATAATGCCACAGAAGCAGAGAAGGTTCATTAGGGATGTCCTCTCTCCTCGCAGCAGTCTAAAACTGAAAAGGGTTCAGGTAGTTGTAAGAAAAATGCGTGAAGGGAAGTAATTGGGATGTAGCTCTTCCAAAGCTGGACAGCCAGCACTGCCATTTCATGAAGCAGAATTCACCAGAGTGGGCAGCGGCAATAAAAGGACATGCTGTACACTCTCTCTTAAACATTTTGCCTCTCGTCTCTTTGCTTTGTTGCTTCCCTTTATAAAATTTAACATATATTTGATCCAGAAGACATTTGTTCTTTGTGTATAGAGGCAAAAATTTTGACCAGATATCAGAGACAGCAGGAAGAGCAAATCCTTCGGGCTCTCTGAGTGGACAGGGTGAATTACTTGAGCATTACTTGAGCATGCATGTACACGTGTGTGGCAAAAGAAAATGCATTCACTGAAACTCTGATAAGAGAGTTCTACCTAAAGTTTTTAACATCCCTAAAATAATTCACATGACTTACTCAGCTGATGCACGAGAATGTGTTAAAGCACAGTAACTCAGCTGTGTGATGAAGCTCTAAGACATATTAAGGACAGTAACGAAGTGTGTTCTTATTGTCTAATCCATCTAACTCGGAACAGATGCATTGAAAGGTATGTGCTACCCTTAAAGCTACACTGAAGTTCAGCTCCTTGCAATCAAAATCTTTAGTAATAACACTATATAGACAATATACTACTGAAGAGAGCTACAAGTAAAGGAAATTGCCCTTGAAACTGTCCATACAACAAGTAAAAGGACGATGATAATTTATGGAAAATTTTGGCAGGACACCAAAACAATTTTCCTTAGAAAAATCGTCAGCTATAGTAGAAACTTACACTGGAAGAAAGCAACTGAACCCTTATTACTTCGCCCCAGAGAGGTGAAGCTTAGAGGCAGGACCGCGGCATGGGTATGGTAAATAACACCATAGCCTCCCTTCCATCTCTTGTTTGCTTTCAGAAGGAACGTGGTCATGACTCACCTATCACCTTCAGACACACACTCTCTGACACCTTGTCTGACTTCATCATCACTGTGCCAGCATCCTCAGGCTTGACTTGCTTCATGGTCAGCGTGTAGCAATTGCCAACACTCTTGATGTCATTGAAATTGTTGGTATAGAGGAGGTTGCCATTCAGGAACCATTCCACATCCTCGTCATCGTGGGACAGTTCGCATGAGAAGACGGCAGAACTCTCTTCTTCAATTTCCACATCCTGCAGGTGTTTGATTATTTCGACATTGCGGGCTGTAGGAAACCAAAATGCACCATCATCAGTGTTATCATGAATCAGTACTCTTTCCACAGCTAGATTTCATAGTGTTGAGAGTTTATTAGACGGTCTAGTCTGATCTCCTGTGCATCACAGCTCATTACATTTCACAGTCCAGCAAAAAAGCATCCACTACAAAAGACTATGCTGCCCGGCCCCCTCTATTCTCTTTTCCACATAAAACGGTTCTTTTTTTTTAAATTTAAAAATAAATAATTCTTTCTAAAATGCTAACAACATTACAGTGACCTCGAAATATCCCACAGAGCTCCAAGTCCCTGCGTGCTAGTCACTGAACGCACGTATACACGTTATAACTAAATTGTCTCTGACTCTGCCACCAGTGAAATAGTTACGGAGGATGAGGGGAAGACTATGTTTTCAGTCACAAGTAGATAGCATAAAGAGATTAAGCAATTTGCTCAGGTTTAAGGAGAAACAAGAACTGAATTATTTTCTTTTCCAGTCACTGGCCACAGGTTTGTCTTTGCAATTACTCTATTTAAAAAATGCTGTTTTTCATAGGACCAACTGACTCAGGAGGCTTTGGGAATATTAAATCATTTGGTCATTTGAATGAATCTCTTCTAGGCCAAACTATTAGCAAGAGATGCTCAATGGACTTCTGGAAACGATGCTGAGGCTTACCTACAAGTCTTGTGGAAAGTGACACTATGATCATCTTTCCTTATAGCTTTTCCAGAGGTCAAAAACTGGCTAAACAATACTGCCATACCAGGATGAGGCAGAACACCATTAGGATTAATAAACATATAGCGGTGATAAAAGATACCACTGTGGTCAGCGAATGACTACAGTGGTCTGAATGAAAACCACAAGCATTTGCATCAAAACCAGAGGCCTGTAGCAGCTCAAAAAAAAAAAAAAAAGAACATTTTTAGCTAGAATTACCAGAGTGTACTAGTTCCTAGCATGAAATGGAAAATAAAGTCTTGAGAAAGAATCTTGAGATAAAGAAAGCCTTGAGACTAATAAATAAAGTCTTGAGAAAGATGCCTGAACTTCTGTCTACTGCCAAAACCTCTCCCAAATACTGCCTTTCCACACGCATAATCCCTTTGACAGGTAAGTGCTGGACTTCAGGATCTTGGAATATCAGCACAGTGCACATCAGAAATAGTCAGTGCACTTAAAACATTACATTCATATAAAATTAGAAGAGAACTGTGGGAATCGACCACAATTCAAGAAGAGAAACGTAGAGTGAAATACTAAATCAGAAAGGACATGCAACAGGCCAGCCTGCTTGCTGCAAACTGCTCGTACCTTCAACGGTCAGCATGGCTTCGGTCTCTGCGTTTCCCGCCCTGCACATGTACACACCAGCATCCTCAGGCTTCACCTTGAGAATCTTGAGCTCTGCTGAATGCTTCTCCCGCTTGATTTTGTACTTCTCAGAGGGCTCAATGGCTGTTTGGCCCTTGAACCATTTCACAGCCTTTGGAGAAGGCTTGAAGTCACATGATAGGATGACTGAACGACGTTCCAAAACTATCTTATCTTCCATCTTCCTGGTGATCTGTATATTGCAATCTGCAAAGCAGGGTTGGAAAAGAAGAACGGATGAGGGCAAGCTGAAGAAAAGTTTCAAATCTCTGTTTCATGTCAATTAATACAAAGGCCACTGTTTTGGGACCGTTCAGATGATGCTACAAGTTCCTGTCACAGGGCTGATTTGCTGAGAGGCCAGTTTGAAGCTACAGGGACATGATAATCTATAGGGAATGCTGCTGATGATACTTCTATAAGAAAATACTGTATATTAACTATCAAATGCATGGTCAAGTTCTCGTTCTGTGTTTATTCAGCTTCTCTCTAATTGAGGATTTTATTCAAATAGGAATGAATTAAAATCAAAACAAGAACTACAGGAGGTGACTGGAGATATTTACCACGGTGACAGCAGAAGACAGAAAGACTTTAAGCTTTGTCTCAGATCAAATCAATGACAAAATGGATTCAGTAAATGTGCTATCAAACATTTCTAGTTCAGAAATGGGACAAAAGAAACTCTCCTGGCAAATTTAATCTGCTCTGAATACTTTGGTATAGTTAATAATAATAATAATAAAAAAAGCGGAAACCACTTTTAGTGAGTAAAAATTAGAAATAATAGAGCAAGGAACAAAAAGATAGCACTCAACTGAATTATGATTGCTCCCTTTAAGGAGCAAACTCTTTAAGGTATTTCTTCCTTGATTTTACGGTGATTTGATTTTAGAGGTATTAATAAACTTACAAATTCTATATTTTTTAATGCTACAATTTAGAATATTATAAAAAACAACAACCAAAAGTCTCAAAAGTCAGTTCCCTGCTACCTGAGGCACTTCTTTTGTCTTTAATTTTATGGTATCTTATTGTGACTCAACTAGTCTTAGCTCAAGAGATTTGAAAACCAAGCACATCAAACTCATCATCTAATCTAAGACACTTCCTGAGACACTGTCGTCTCATTTAGAGCATCCGACATTGCGTCCAACAACCAGCTGGGGACTAAGCAGATCGTCCAGGTATACATACATTTCCAAGCCCCCAAGCAGTGAAGCGTGCACATTAAACAGTAAGCCTGAACAATTATTTTCCAGGGACTGGGAGAAGGAGGGATCTCTCATGATCTAATTCAAACTAGGACATATTACCTCTGACAAGCAGGTTTGCTGTGGATTTTGATTTGCCAATTGAGAACTGAATGGTGCCTGTCATATCAGCAGAGGTTTTCAGCAGGGCCAGCCGGTGGATGGTGCCTTCTTGCTGCATGATAATGTTTCTGCTAGCCTGCAAGACTTCTCCACACAGAGACCATTTCGGGGGTTTCACAGATGGAATGGATATCTCACATTCAAATCTGGCTTCTTCAGGCTCAGTCACATCCTCATCACACAACTCCTTTACAATACTAATGGATTGCTCTGGATGAAGGAGGGAACAAGAGAAAAAGGGGATTTAGGAGTCGTGAAAGGACTCTTTCATGATCATCCTGCATGCTCATATCATCTTTACTTCACTTGAATACTGCACTTATCACCTCAATAAGCCTTAAAACATCCATTTTTAGCTAAAGAAACATATAGGGCTGGTCACAGATCAGACTGTAAGACTGTGACACAGCATCCAGAGAATCCAGATCTCCTGATTCCCCGTCCTATTTGTAAAACAGAATGCCACCTTCCTATCCTGATATCAAACACGAGGCATTAGAAGATGGAATAGAAAGTTCACTGAAGTGCAGATGTTGATAACAAGAAAGTCTTTGGTTAGCTACAGCAACATTTCTCTGAACAACAGACTTTCTCCAGTACATCTGGTAAAGTTCTCCGGAACAGGAATTTCATCACTTTTCTTAGGTACTATATATTCATTTTTCAGGATGTTCCTGCTCTCATAATTCTAAAAGGAAGCAATACCAATGGACTTCAGAAAAAAAATCACCACTTAATTAAAATACTTTTAATTAGTGCCTGTTTTAGGGTAAGTGAAGAAGGCTTTCTGGACCAACCAATTTTTCTTCCAATGTATCCTGGAGGGAAAAAATGGTTTACTACCTTCAACAAAGAAGTGAGCACTGCTTTTGTCATCGAAGGCATCGCAAGTGTACGTGTCCTCATCTTCATAATCTGCATCATTGATGATGAGTTTCCGATAGACACCATCGCTGACAATTTCATATTTGTCACCAGGGTGAATTTCAACATCCTTCTTATACCATCTGACTTTGGCACTTGCACGAGACACTTGGCACTCTAGGAATCCACGGTGCTTTTCAAGAGCAATCTTATCTCGCAAAGGCCTCACAATTTTTACAGGCAGCTCTAAAAGGAATTAAAAAATACGCAAT
The DNA here is from genome assembly GCF_036417845.1 of Apteryx mantelli. Classification (NCBI taxonomy): domain Eukaryota; kingdom Metazoa; phylum Chordata; class Aves; order Apterygiformes; family Apterygidae; genus Apteryx; species Apteryx mantelli. The sequence continues at coordinate 169,486,993 of NC_089979.1, forward strand.
AGTCAGTGCAGTTGTACTGAAGGCTGCCAAATGAAAACTCATTAGCAATATTTCTTTTCTGATCAGTTATTTGGATGATGGCAGGAATCCCCACTTTATCAAGCCCTGAACTAACACACAGTAAGTAAAGAGCTCAGGAAAGGAAGTCTTTGTTATCTCTGTTTTACCACTTGGAGGGCTGAACTGCAGAGACACTTTTATTCAACATTACACGGCAGTGCTGCAGCAAAGCCAGGGACTGATCTCAGATTTCCTGGGTTGCTCTTCAGTGTATTAATTTAAAAGTGTTTGTTCTCTCTCTTTTTATTATGCTAAGTTAAACACAAAAAATGCTGTATTCTATTTAAACATAAAAAAGAGAGAATGCAAGAGAAAGACAAACTGCAGTGTTTTCCCTCAGAGTTTAAACATGACTCCTAATGTCTAAAGGTAGAAAAACACCATCTCCTTTCTGATAAAATAAATTCTGTGTTATTTAGCCAAAGGAAATCCCCAACAGTGAGGCTGATATTTCATACGCAAAATGGTAGGTAAGGGTTCTTCTTTCCCTGAAAACTCTAGGTGATGCTCAATTTTCTTTCCATTAAAAGTGAGGGAAATTGCTTAGTTTGTAACAAGAGACAGTTTAAGCACCATTGTCATCAAAAGTACAATTACCTTTCACCGTAAGGTGGGCGCAAGATTCTGCCTTTCCCGCTACAAATTTGATCTCTGCGGCGTCCTCGACTTGGACACGCATGTAAGTCAGCGAATAGGTCTTTCCTGAGAACAGACACACAAGCACATGTATCCTCCTCTGAGGAAGCCACGCCATCCTCCGAGGCATGCCGCGAGCTCGAGCACTGCCCGTCTGGTTTCAGTGCATCACCACCTGTTTTCACGGCAGCGAGGCTGACCGCTTCCTCTAAGCCCGCATCAAAGAGTAACCGAGCCTCTGCTCCACCAAGGATGGACTGACTGTGGTTGCCACCATCTGGAAAGTACTTGAAACAGAGGGACCCCTCCCACTGTCAGCAAATACAAATTCCTGTGCCTTAGAGAGATCGAACTGACCGACCAGGAGCCTTTTTCTTTTCTTGTGCACACACTAATTATTTATTTAATGTCAGGTTTCCCTTCATTAAAGCTCCCACTGCGTCAGAGGTCCAGCTTAGCTGCAGCCCTAAAACACAGGACAACTCCCTGCTGGACCTTCTTAACTGGATTTTGAAGGTCAGCCCTTTGTGCTTAGCATCCAACACCAAAAGTTCTTTTCTCAGTGTTTTCCAGCACCCACCCCAATCCCCTCCACTCAAAAATGACACCCCCCTTTTACTCCCTACCATCTTGACGCATTTTAATATTGTCAGCAGCCTTCAGCTTGTTGTCATCTTTGTACCACTGGGTTTGGACCTCATCGTGTGAAATCTCACAGACAAAAGAGGCACTCTCGTATTCATTCACTTCCACGTCTTCCAGTGGTTTAATAATCTTGATATCTCGGGCTGTGAAATAGTGACAAATATTTATTGCGGCATGTCCATAACTGAGTGCAGCATGTTTAACTTCTGCACGCTTGCTTGGAAAAATGGGATAACAACTTGTGTTTTATTCTAAACCGACTTCCTTTCCCGGATGGTTTCTCTCTGCAACACAGTAAATACATTTTACCCTTGAATCTGCAGGTAGAGTTACCAGCTACAGTGGAGCTTGCTGCAACAGGATTTTGGGGATGCCAGAACTTATATGGGTTTTAAAAGAAATTAAACACATTCATGGAAGATAATCACCAAGGAAAATTAAACACAAGCCTACAACCTCTGGTGTTACTACAAACCTTATGCTTTCTCCTAGGCATCTACCACGGGCCACTACTGGGAACTGGTTGCTGGGCTGATGGTTGAAGCTGCTCTTCTGTTATCTTCTTAAAAACAGCAACTGCACTTTTCATAGAGCAGAGAGTGGCAGATAACTGGATATGGGGCTTAAAGCAGCTCAGGATGTTTTAGCGCAATCGCTTTGAGGTTTTATCTGCCCTCGGCAGCGTGGTTTCGGTCCTTCTCTGCATGCTGCCCTCTCACACCTTCTCCAGTGTACCTGGATCTCCTAGGGCCACAGAGACCTCAACCAGGTGTTGTACAGCATGAGATGCTTTGCTTCAGAGCGCCTTCAGCTGGGCATGATCCCCTTTAACTCCACAGCCCTGCACTTACTTGTGTCAGAACCGATCCAGCCTCTGTTTGTTACTGCAGCCCTCCCCTTTCGGAAAGGAAGGCCCTGATAAACCCTGGATCAGCAACGGGACGTAAACCAGACAGCACTCAAACAGCAACCCATCCCAACCACAAAGGCAGGGAGAAAAAGGGAGTTTAGCAGAGCAATGGAACAGGACAGGACATTCATGAAGATACTGCTCACGCTGTACCCAAGTGGCCACAGGAGGACAGCATCTAGCAAGGAATAGGAAAGAGCTGGTCTATATTTTCAGATGTCTCCCTGGAAAGTAACATCTGCCAGGGAATACCAGACCTATCCATTCAGGAACTGGCCTTCAGCACTGGCTTGTCTCTGGCGCTTCAGAGGCTGGTGAGAAAATCCATCTGGTGCCTAAACAGCTGCACAGCACAGTACACAGAGGGAAAAGTGTCTTGAGCATAAAGCAGAGATGCAGTAAGAAATCGTGACACTTTCCTACTCTACCTTAGCATTTACAGCATAAAAACTGGGGCAGATCTTGAGATCATACCCAGAGCTTGTCCAGTTCCTACTCAGGTGTGACAGCGGCAGAAGCTGAACCAAACTGTGTGCATGCCAGCCCTCGGATCCCTGCTTTGTGCCAGGCCGTCTATTATTTGTTAACTTGCCAATCTAGAAACAACTTAAAACCAGAGAGTAGAACACACTTACGACAAGTGTAAAACTATGTTAGCATCTCTTCCAAAAACACTCATCCAGGGATAAAACAAGCACACGACAGTTCTGTCAATATTTTCGCACTAGGAAGAGAACATTACTCATAACGAGTAACAGAGAAATGCACAAACTGCCCATGAAGCATTTCTTGCTGTGAAGGCGAATATTGCATTAGGGGTCATTTCCTCATTCAGTCAAACATACCGTGAACCTGTAGCGTAGCTGACATCTTGTCGTCAGCTGCTTCACATACATATGTTCCTTGGTCTTCATATTCGCACTTGTGAATAATAAGGCTTCTCTTAGTTCCCTGGGAAATAATCCCCACGTTTTTACTTTGCTGAAGCTGCTTCCCATCCTAGAAGGGAAAAGGCCAAACCAAATCACCATCAACTATTCCATGTCTGCGCTGAGCAAAGCAAGCATTCAGATCTTTGCCTAATTCACCTGTCTCAAGGGACTTAGTGGGATTGTGCTTAATGTAACTTCAGCATATGCCAAAATTTAAGCATGGTGCAAATTTTTCAAGAACCACGAATGGTTAGAGAACATGCATCAATTATTGGTTGATCTGAAATACCTGTTTGCAGGCTCACGGCACTGTACAGGGTTGGCAATTAGCCCCTTAAGACATTACTTTGAAGAAATGCTATTATCTCCACTCAAACAAAGAATCAGCTGAGCTACAAGGAAGGTACGTGTAATGCCTGAGCTCATCTCCAGACTGTCAGGTGCAAAAGGAATCAAGGCTTCACCTTAAACCTCAATTCCCAACTTGGCTAAAAATCCTGGGTGAGAACTGCTACGTGTGAAGTGAATCCCAAGACTGTGCTTCTGTCGACAGCAGGCCTCCCACTCTGTGCAACAACAGTTCAGGAGTTCACTATAAATTCAAGAGGAGCTTAACTTTTAACCTGATAAATGCACTCAAAATGATCTGGTAAATAAATAACCCACAGAGAGATAAACTGTGCAAGTAAAGGAATATAAGGACAAGAGAGCCACATTAAGAGCTAAATAGCAAAGGCTCAGCCCCACGTCTCTTGGAAGTGAAATAAAAGGCTCTCATTGACTTCCAGGGACATTAGAAGTGAAAATGTCACTGTCCATTAAGTGCTGTACCTTGAACCACTTAACATCCACATTGGGCCTGGACAGCTCACACTCAAATGTGACCTTGTCCTTCTGAGTTACACTCATGCTTGACAAAGGCTTGCTGATTTTCACAGGCAGTTCTGCAAAAAGAAAAGGAAGTCCAGTTAATGGGGAATTAGATTTGCTAGAAGCATCTGGCACAAGGAATAACAGCCTATCTTACATGCTTAACGTAACTTCTAAGTGAAAAACAAAATCCTGTTCTTTTGAGCACATTATCATTGGTTGTGCTGTTGACAATTACATTACAACAATCCTGTTAATAACAGAGGGACTGTTATGTAGTTGCCAATGGAAACGTGAGGCCTCAGAAGGCATTTGAAGAAAGCACAGCTAGAGCAGCTTCTTCATGAAAGACAGGACCTGTACCTTTCCTTTTTTTTTTTTGATCGTTCAGTACTGAGAAAATTTTTAGGGTTTTATAACAGGTAATAGATTACAAACAACAGGTACAATGCACGAAGGAAAATGTGGTAATGTTGCAGAACACACTGATGTGCATAGCTTCAGAAACATCTTGTAGTCACCCGTTATCGCAGACGTGTCCAAAGGGATCCCACTGTGGCTAATGACCCACTTCCCACACCAATCAGAGCCTGAGACTTTGGGGTCTGTGTACCTGTCACATCAAGCCTCCCTGATGAATGAATGCCGTCTGCCTTGAAGGAGATGAGCCCTGCATCTTCAAGGTTCACAGAAGAGAGAGTCAGTGAATGTTTCTTCCCCACGACATCAATACGGACATTTGGGGAAGGCTTCAGCCGAACACCATCTTTCTGCCAGATTCCTTCCACGTCCTCGTGCGACACCTCCACCTCAAAGGTGACGGTCCCTTTCTCACACACTTTGACAGGCTGAAGACCTTTTATCAGGTTGATCTTCCTCACTGGAAAACAATAATAACCTTTGCCACTGCCTTCCTCCCCCCAGCCACTCTCTGCAGCCTCCTAGCACCATCCTCTTCTTCTCCTTGATGACTTTCACTTCTCTGCACGCTGTCTCTATCATGTCTGCACTCTGAGTGGCAGCAGCTGCCTGGGAGGGTAAGGAGTGGGGTAAGTTCAGGTCAAGCTCCTATGCTGCTGACCACGGCAGTACATGCAACCCCGGGATCCACGCCATAGGCTTACTGACAATATCGCACCGTCCGCAGAGAGGGACGGGTCCTGCAGGGAGCATGCCGCAGCAGGAAGCCAGCTTACGTGCTCTGAACCGGAGGAGTTCCTCTGTTGGCATTGACTGTAGGAGGACTGTTGGAGACCACAAGGCTTGCTCATTAACAGGCAAGAGTACGTGGCCTGTGGTGGGTGATGTGAAACTCCCCAAAGGGACATTTCAGCTGACTTGTAGATTCAAGCAGCATTCAGACATCTAAAAGACCTCAAGCGCACACCATGGTTTGCATGCAAAACTGGCTGCAAAAATATTAACATTTCAGCCTCAGTCTACAAATTGGACCACGAACATGTATGGCACACTAACCAAATGAGTTCCAAATCAGTCTGCGTAAATGGGTGTTGTGTTTAAAATGACAGATTAGCAGGGCAGGAATATTCCAGATAGGCTACTTGCTTGTGTTCTGCATTCTCCTCCTTTAATATTAAACATTTTTATAATGAGAGAAAATGCGACTAAATCTTTTAATCAGCTTAATCAGTCTGACTTGTGATTAGTAGTTCTTCTGGATTCAAACTGATCTCAAAGATAACAACGACTGACTTCAAATGACTGCCACTAATCATTAATTTGCCTCAGAAATCTATTTTCAAGCTAAGCAAGTATTCACTGCAGATGACACTTCCAAGTCTTAGGTGGGAGTGGTTAACGAAGTTCCACTAACACTGAGAAAAAAGGATTTCAAACCCCAGAGCTTTGGCCCGCTTCATATAAGGATTTTAAAAGCAATTCACTGCATGCAGTGAACGTTCAAGATAATGAGCTTGCAGAATCAGCTCTTTCAGCCACATATTTAATTCAGCCCACAAGGTGTGCAGCATTCACTTCTTCCTACATTAAATCAAAGGGCCAGTAGCTACCCCCAGCACTCAATACTGAGCATCTAACCTTCAAGCTGTCCTTTAAAAGGGAAGGTTTTGTGCTACCAGTGGAACACTGGAGCACAGGAGCTCTGAAAAGCTCTCCGAGCGCAATGGTAACAGGATAAATTAAGATTCGGAAAGCCACAGCACTTTGGGATAACCTGGTAAGATGAGGATTTCTGCATGAAGGAGCCAGCCACTCAAAGAGTACTCATAATCCCTCTTGATTTTCACACTAGATCATTTTCCAATGAGCTGCGGGACTCGCATGTCATGTTACAGTCGTACACATGAGAAATACAGCAACTGTAGCTAGGCAAGCACTCTCCGCTTACGACAGAGGGGGAAAGGTGTTACATTACCCTGCGCAGCCATGAAGTCATCCAGTTTGAAAGAGAACTGAAAACCTTTGGTTTCTGAGGCAGACAGCTAAGAATAGCCCTCAGATAGAGAAATTCAAATCTAACAACCCTGAATTCCCCTACACCTCTGGACTAATGGACAAGTTGGCATCAACAGCTGAGCGTGAACCTAGCTCCCTCCAAACCGTGCCGTGCTCTTTCTATTAATGCCCATTTTGCGTTTTCTCTGAATGACGTCTCTCAAGCCTATCCTCGCTGTTATCCATCCTGCATTGAAGCTGGCAATTTCCAGAGCCAAAAGCATGAGCTGTGCAACTCAGGAGAAACAGCCTGAGGTCCCCAACTCACAGTCTGTCTATAGCGCACAGTGTGGGGACACCTAACAGCTGATGGTTTATAGCATATGCTACGGGGAGCAGCAAAGCATTATGCTACAGGAGCAATTGCATATTGCTCACAGAAGACCGAGGAGAGCAGGATGCCCCAAGGCACTAAGAGAGCAGTAAAGACTGCAACCTTTACAAGAGAACAGAACGCGAGCTACGTCCTGCAAGGACTTCAGGTCTCTAGCATGCGGGCAAGCAGGAAAGTCAATAGATTCCCAGTGCGGTTGCTCCTCTACATAGCTGATAAAGTGCCAGACCTCTGCCAGGATTAGGCTCCCAGTGTGCCTGATGCCATAGGAAAGCAGAAGAGAGAACAGATTCCCTGTTCCGTCAGAATTGGAGACAAGAACTGTAAAGTTTACAGGGAGGCATCTGGCCTACAAACAAAGGCAGCACAGTATTATTACTTTGAATAAAACAAACAAAAAGCCCTTCTTATCAGCCAATTCAGAAATGACCACTCAGAACGTATCTGACATGCCCATAGCCATCTGGAGCCTAAGATAAAGTTTACTGCACCTCTGAACATCTTGCAAAAAATATACTGAGACAAAAGGAAACTCCACTGTAGTCAGAGTGAAAGGCCTAAATCCTCTGACTCCAAATCAAGTTGTTTAAAGAGAATAATGAAAATACAAAGAAGCATTTTTGGACGCACTACTGGTCATTACAAACACAGTACTCGCAATGAACAGTCATCACCTTTGGATTCGACAGGCCACGGATACATCTAGCGCAGCTATTTCAAAATTTTTAGGACAGTACACCCCTATCAACTCCCCAACTTTCTCAGTACAGACACAACGAAATAAGGTTCCTCTAAATGCTGCTGCGTAAATATCACTCAGTAGACCAGCGTTGGACCACTTATCGCGGCTTGAAAACTACAGTTCCATAGCCAGTGACAGCTTCTGATGAAAGAAATGTTTGGGGAAGAGTTGGATGAAAGGCTGTTAAATTCAACCCAAATCCAGTTGAACATGTCTGTAACTGTTCAATGTGTTTATGACCTCAAGTACCAGGCTACTCAAGGACCATGCTTCAGATGGCTCTCCCATGTACCAGACCCAACCTGTTTCCGAGGTTCAATCTCTCTCTGCTAATTGCAGAATCTACCACTTGTGCTCTATCAGATTTTAATTTATGTCGAAACAAAATTCTTCATTGATAGTCCAGCTGTCCCCTCTACCTATTTGGGTCACTCAAATTCAGTGATTCCCCCTCCAGAGTTCTTCACCTCCCCCTCCCTTTTTATCTACCCCTCTATCGCTGCTATGGCCTTTCACTGTAGTTCTGCAGGAGTGCTTCTGCAGACACATCAGGTGATTGCGAGAGGTGCAGATATTAGCCTCCATGCCCACCATTTGCTGCAGTTGCAGTTAGTCATGAAAGAAAAAAATGTGTGTATAAAAAAAAAAAGCAAACACATGTTGGTATGACACTTGGCTGAAAATCAAGTAACTACAGCTGAAATATTTCACCCCAGAGAGGCGGTGAAATGACCCCCTGAAGGTAAGGTGCTATCCAAAACGGCGCATTCCTTTATCTTTGCCATTTCTAACATTTTCTCACCTCTGACTTTGACTTGGAATGTTAGTTTTTCATCCTCTGTTTCACAGCTATAGCTCCCTTGGTCCTGCTGAGTCACGTTCAAGATCGTGAGCTTACACTGTGTTCCCTGAGAGGTGACTACTAATTTCTGGTCCTGCTTAATCTCAGTTTGGTTCTTCTTCCATACCACAGCTCCATTTGCTGCTGACACCTCACATAGCAGCTCAAGGTTCTCATAAGCACTGACTATTAGTTCTAGAGTCGCTTGGGGCTTGTTTACAAATTTCCTAGGTTCCTCTGAAAGAAGTAAGAAAATAATAAGAAGAAGAAGAAACAAAGCAGAAAACATCTTCTGCTTTGACTCAGGCTTACTCAGCCTTACTCAGCACAAGGCTAAGAAAGATGTTACTCCTCTGCTAGTCACATCACCGTGCTGACTGCTCAGCGCCGGAGGAGTAAATGTATATAGGCACGGGTGGCGGGGAGGTGCTGTTGCAACATAATTGTGACAGTGTGTCTGTCATCGATGACGCTGAGCGTGATGATGTCACTGAGCGTGATGATGACAACGAACTACGGTTACCAGCCAGAAAAATCCTCTCCAAGTTACAGCAGAGGTGTCTGCACTAGGAAACTCACTGTCCAAGTTCTAAATCATCCAGAGAGTTGGTATCTGTTGGTTTCCTGTTTGGGAGCTGGGTATGGATGAATCCAGGCAAAAAAGCTGCCTCAAGCCTTGATAAAAAAGAAGTCTGGGATACAGAAATTCACGCTCATAGTCTCTTTAGGGCCTTTAATATATGTATACATATGAATAAACTATTCTATCATATATATGTGTGTGTATCCCTCTCTCACACACACACACACATATATATATATATATATATATGAGAATACTTTATTAACAATGATAAACCTCACCGCATTCAGTGTGACTGTTTCCATGAGTAAAATGGCAGGAGAATCAGTCCTCGACATGTAATTTCATACAAATAACACTCAATACGCTTTGGTCAAATACACGGAATTGGAAAATGCTTGTAATTGTATTTTCATTCTTCTGAAGTGGTGATTAGCTACAGTGCAAGTGGACTTCCTGATACCCTGCTCCTGTCTACCCTGACAAGCTATCAGCCTACCAGGTGCACACTGTGACATTAATACTTAGCCCTATGTCAGAAGAGAATAGCTTCTAGATAGATGTGGATCTATTCCTATCTGTAGTCATAACCAAAATCCACCTAACTAATGTGCGGTCATTTCTTGCCTCCTGTCTGGGAATCAGGCATGCATGCTGCTACAGAGCATAGACAAGGTGGTTTCTACTAACAGAACCGTATCTACACATAGCCATGAGCAGAATCTGGCCCAACATCACGAGATCATAAAGCCTCACAGGTGAAGTCTCTCTGCTTTATTTCACAGCTCCTGTGTCATCACAAACATAAATGTTGATGCCCCAACTTTCTGACAGATGCTACAAGCTCCTTCTCTCATCTTTAGACAACTGCTCTCAGTAACAGCTCAGTCTCGTTCCTCTGTCCCGCTTCCCGGCTCTTTCAAATCAAGCTGAGATGCATTCAGGTTACTGACACTTTAATCACCGCTCACTGTTTCTGATTTCAAGTAAGCTTTAGGGAACATGTGTTGACGTTCGAGTCCACAGACAGTTTTGAGAAGATCTAAGAAGTCTCTGAGAAGCTTGTTAAAAGTGACGAAAAACCTTCTTTTACGTATTTCGGAGCCCATATCTGCAACCCCTCGTTCACATGACCTGTCCCACTGGATAAATTCTTCCCCAGACCAGATCAGGGTACATGTGGGTAATCTCATTGATAAGACATTCTCCACTTTCAAGAGGACCAAGTAATATGTGAGTCACATCTGCCTGCTGAAACTGATCCTCACAGCAGAGAACTCGCAACTGCTCACAACTCATTTAGCTCCAGCGGTAGAGATTCCTGCTTTGATACCTCAGCTCACATCCTGCTGGCTGCATAGGCTGGCGCTCATATATATGAGCTGTGCATATGCACACACAAACAGCATGCATCATGTATGCAGCAACGATACAGCACTTTTATCCATTTAATTTTTTGCCAATGTATTTCTCAAGGTAGAAGCGAAGGCAACTAAGCGGAGACAGGTACTTTGTCTGTGAAATGTGAGAAAGTGTATCCAACACACCTTGCCACTCACTAACGAGCAGTATCTGATGAGCATGTCAGGTATTTCATACGCTTGACTCCACCACACCAGCGCTTGCCTGAAGAGCAAGCTGAAGGCTATCAGTTATAAGCAACCTTAGCTTAGTATTGCATCTCTTTTTGCAGCAACTGTTGTTTTCAGTCGCTAAGAAGTATCCCAAGGACAACTGGTATGCTGCACCCATGCCAGGCATGTGGCATCAGGGAACAAATATTTCATTAAAAATTGTAATCACTAGGAGCAATCTATTTTAAAAAATTAGATTACCAAGGAAGGATAGTCCCTCCAGAGTCCTGCTGTTCAAGATTAATGGGATAACTCATTACCATAAAAGGCAGATTACTTCCCTGCCCTAATTTCCTTCCTTGATTGTGCAGTGCTTCTTATCAGCACTCTGGAAACTTTTTGTGGTGAAATATGAAACAAGGTGGAAGTTGTCCTAGCTAGTGTTGTTAACAGGCTGTAGTTCAACCCCTGTTCACCAAGAAGTTCACAGGGATTCACAGATATTTTGCAGATATTGATTTTATTTGTCTGAACCACGTGATGTGTTGTAATGGGAGCTATAGGGGGGATCCACTGAACCTACATTCAGCCATCAAAAATTTAGGTACCCTGTTTCAGGTAATCATGCAAACTCCTTCTACACTTGATGTGTAAAGGCAGTTCCAGAAAATATATATATTTTTTAATCTGTCCTAAATACCTCTCATCAGATCATAAACATTGTCCTCTGGGGGTACCTTTACTCTGCATCAACCAGTTCAGATGGATCCTAGCTGACTATTTTAGAGCAATTTTCCAATAAGTAAAGTCAAGGACTATGAATTACACCCAAAGTGAAATTGCAAAGTATTGGATTCTCAACCAAAGAGAACTGGAGGCATGATGCAACGTGAATACTTGAGCAAACAACAGCTGGAAACTGGAAGCAATTCCTCTAGCTCAGTACACCCTCTAGCAATCCCTCAAGTCCAGTGCTTTGCTAGATCAATCAGCCCTGCTGAGTTTCTAATTAATCTATGGAGAACATCATAGTAATATGGATGTACAGGTCACAAGCACGTAGCTTTGCATGACACTCAACCGTTACTTCTCTTAAATTGTATTGCATTGCAGCACGTAGACACACTGTGAGAAAGTTTCACTGGTGTTTCAATGTGTATCTTGAGACTTGGTAAAAATTAGGCTGAAAACGTAAGCCAGAACACTACTTTTAGAGGAGAGGTTCCCACCAGGCTACGCAAATTGAATCAGCTGAATTTCACAGATACTGCATTTCAAAGAATTTCTTGTGCCATCTTATACTCCGGCTCTGTCCTGCACTGGAATACATCAGTGGCAGGCATTTCCCTTTTGGACTTGACCTGATAGGCACGTGCTTTACACGTGCTTTATGCTGATGGGCACGTGCCATCAGCTAATGGCTTCACTTGCAGTACCTAAGGGAGCATACGTAGCTGTCTCAGAGATCACAGTGTCCTTTAGGAATAACAGGAGGTGCTTGACTGTCTGCATCAGAAGTTAAGCTTGTCAAAGGAGGACACAGGACTTTCACAGTAAGACTTTAGTACCACTTCAGTCAGGAGGTTCAAAGACAGCGTAAATGGTGGAGCAATTGTTAAACTGAAAGAATACAGGCCAGACATGGCTCTCAGCCTGTCCAACAAGTGAGGTGGTTTGAGTCATGAATCCAACCCTAGTAAAGCCTTGAGCTGACCTGAATACATAACAGCATGGTTATATTATTTGCCTGCATTGTGGATTTGAATAGGGTTAGAGCCTCTGAAATAGTACTATGCAATCCTGGCCCCAAAAACTGGTAATCTAAGAAGTAACAGGTATAATGAGCCAAGTCCTGAGTGTGTAATACAACCTGATCCCAAATTTTGATCATGAACTTACCTGAGACTTTTAAATCAAAAATAAGAGTGTCATCTCCAGTTTTGCAGGTGTATGTTCCCTCATCTTCTTTCGCCACAGCTGAAGCCACAAGCTTATGCAGTTTGCCCTTATCTTCCAAAGTGAATTTCTTGCTTGCTGTGATTTCTTTGCCATCTTTGTACCACTTAACCATGATGTTGGCTTCAGAGGTCTCAGAAACAAATTCAGCCTGTTTTCCAGTGATGACTCTGATAATTCCTCCAGTTTTCTCTTTATTTATGAAAGTTGCAAGTGCTGAAACAAAATACGGACACACAGTGCTTTGAGGAATTGTGTGGACACGAATAAATACATACACTTATATCTACATTAGGTATTAATTTATCACAGGGCCAAATATGCATGTGTATGGGAAAGTGCGGAAGAATGTCGAGGAGATAGGCGATGGAAGCTAGCCAGACCGTTCCGTGGGAAAAGGAGCATCAACAGGACATGTTGACCCATAGCCATGTAGCTGGGCCTGTGCCAGTGTGGTGTGCACCTGGGCTTTGACTCGAGATTAGCGATGAGCTCAATGTGCCCACTGCGCATGTGTGTAGTACACAAAACCCACGTATAGTGCCCCCCCGGCGTTCCTCGCCATGGACCGACGCTCAGCGGTGCCAGGGACTCTCCCGCTCCTTCATTGCCTCGATCGGGAAATCGCTGGGGAACCCCCGCTCAGACGCAGAGGTAATAAACGCTCAGCATTGACCTTAGTGTGCCTTGTGTTTGTGTATCTGTTCCTGCCGGGAGTCCAGGCGTCGCCCCCGCCGGACCCTTACAACTGGCGTAGTCGGCAGGATACACAAACGACAATGCCGTGGCCAAGGAGAGCGAAGGGGGAGGGCGAGAGCCACGGAGGGACTGCTCGCCTGCGGCTGCCAGGATGGCCCCAGACTGAGCGGTGGGGGCCGGTAGCTGCATTGCTTGCCGCTCTGGCAGTCCCCCAGGACTGGCCAGAGTTGGCACAGGGGGAAAATGTTACCCCGAAGGCGGTTGAATCCGCTTTACAGGCTATGCCCTTTCGTGCTGCTTCGGAAGCAGCTCGGAAGCTCGCCGGACAATTAGGGTGGGCGCTGTTGACGGGCATTCGAGCCTTAGATAATGAGGTATCATCTTTGCAGCAACGAGTAAAAGATCTGGAGAAGGAGAATGGAGATTTGCGTGATGCGAGGGCGGTAGCACAGGAGTTGATCACGAGCCAAGCTGAAAAGAGTCAGGAATTAACCCATAGGGTAGAGCGATTAGCTTTACGAATGGCTAACAAGCGCCGTGTGCGCTATGGTAAAGCCCCAGCTACAGTTGCACAGGTGAGAGCAATAATAACTAGACCTTCCTGGGACCCAGAGGAGTGGGATGGTAATATTTGGAGTACTTCATCTGACTCGGAGATTGAATTTGGATTAGAAGGAGAATCGGCTACTCCCCAGGTCTGACCTCTTGTGCAACTGAAGGGGGAGAGGCAAGTAGACGGGAATACAGTGGAGCAATCTAGGACGTATACCCCGAAGGAATTGCGTGAGTTTTTAACTGCTTTCCAGCAGCAGCACGGGGAGTCTTTGTTAGCCTGGTTAGTGAGAGCATGGGATGCAGGTGCCGGATCGCTTAGTCTCGTAAGAGAGGAGCTGAATTTAATGAGCCCCTTATCAACCGATGCTCAAGTTCAGTATTATCTTACCCAATTAACTGCTCCGTGGGACGGGGCAGGAAATATTATCGTAGCTCCAACATTATATCAATGGTTATGTGCTGCTGTGCTAGGTGCTTATCCGTCCACCGATGAGTTAGTCGCCACAGTGGGAGCGTGGCGTACTTTGGAGGAAGGGATCAACGTGTTGCGGCGGCTAGGGGTAGCAATCGGATTAGCAGATGGAGAAGGACCGGACGGTGTGGAAATAACGCGGCAGATGAAGACCCAGTTATTAAGGGGGGCTCCAAGTGCCTTAAAGCCCTTACTATTTGGCATAGTAATGCCTGCAACTGGAACAGTGGGGGCTTTAATACACAATATAAGGGATTTGACACTTGTTGGTGAACCAGATACTAAGCAAGCGAGAGCAGTTCGGAATTCCAAAGGAAGAAAATTGGCAGGGACTACTAAATTGAGTGGAAAGGTAACGAGGCGGCAGATGTGGACTGATTTGCTGCAGGCAAGGGTATTACGTGATGAGATAAATGGTCTTTCTACTGCTGACTTATTCAAGCGGTGGCAGCGGCTACCTGCTAATCAGCAATATCGAACACAGCCTACCGCCCCCCCTGCTCCAGCCACAGCGTGGAAGCTGCCGGCCAAAAGACAATGAGGGGGAGGCGGGTCCCCTGCAATACGAGCGTCAGTTGCGGCTTACCATCGGGGGGACCGATGCCCTTATGTACCCTTGCGAATTCGCTGGCGCTCTGGAGGAGAAATTGCTGTGCTTGCTTTAGTAGATACTGGGGCAGAAGCTACTGCACTACATAGTGCGGTAGCTCCGGGGAAGGCCACTACCCATATATGTGGGTTGGGAGGATCAGCCACCCCGGCGAGACAGGCTGTAGTTACGTTAGCAATTGGCAAAACCCCCCCATTTTCTGCCACTGTTTTATTAGCACTGATTCACGAGTGTATCTTGGGGATCGATGTGCTACTGGGCAGAGATATTCAGACCCTGTAAGGATTGTTCTCCTTTGGAAAAAGTTCTGCGTTACCGCAGTTGCGATCCATTACTTTGATTAGAGGGTATCCAAAATGGGACCCAGTGGATCTACCGGTTCCCCCCACTGTAGTGCAAGTGAAGCAATACAGAATTCCTGGTGGGGAACAGGAAATTCAGGAAACTATAGATGCTTTATTGCATACCCAAATAATACGCCCTGCCCTGTCGGCTTTCAATAGTCCTATTTGGCCTGTTCGGAAGCCTGATGGCTCATGGCGTATGACTGTGGATTATAGGGAGCTAAATAAAGTCGCCCCACCATTAGCAGCCGTAGTACCTGACATGGTAACTCTGCTGGAAGGCATAGGGAAACATCTGCAAGAATGGAAAGCTGTCATTGATTTGGCAAATGCATTCTTCTCTATCGCTATATCCCCGCAATCGCAAGACCAATTTGCGTTTACATGGGATAATAAGCAATATACATTTCAAGTCCTTCCTCAGGGCTATAAACATAGCCCCACTATTTGCCACCAGATGATCTCAGCTGATCTTCCCCCCCCACTTACAGAGTGTACCATCCATCATTATATCGATGATATTTTGATAATGGGACCTTCTGAAGAACAAGTCCGTGAGCAGTTATCATTGCTGGTACAGACCCTACAGGAGCGGGGGTGGGCTGTAAACCCTAAGAAGGTACAGGGGCCAGACATCAGTGTGCAATTCTTAGGGATAGTCTGGAGGGGGCAGACGAAAGCTATCCCTGAGAAAGTGCGCAATACCATTCAACAGTACCCTGTCCCCACTACTGTGAGACAACTACAAGCTTTTTTGGGCCTTTTGGGGTTCTGGAGGACCTTTATACCCCACTTAGCATATTTAATGCGGCCGCTACAGCGTTTGACCAAAAAAAGTAGCCAGTGGCAACGGACTAAAGAACACCAGCAAGCCTTCGACCTGTGCAAGGAGGCGGTGGTCCAACATTGCGAACTATTCACTCCATATGAGGGACGACCTTTCGAGCTGGAGGTAACGGTCATGGGGGATACGGTGTCTTGGGGGTTGTGGCAGCAATGTGCCCACGCAAGGCGGGAACCTATAGGTTTCTGGTCCCGTTCCCTGCAAGGGGCCACAGCAAATTATACACCTTTAGAAAAACAGCTCTTGGCTGTGGTGTGGGCTTTGCAGGATACCGAACAAGTTACAGGACGTGACCCAGTGACCGTACACACCCCCATCCCCATTCAGGCATGGGTGACAGATGATACCATCAGGGCCCATGTGGGGGTGGCCCAAGCTGCAACTCAGTGGAAATGGAAACACTATTTACAAGCCCGGTTTAAGGCAGGGAGAAAGGACATGAGCACCCCGCATGCAACCTTGTTAGGGGAGGTACGTTTTGAGCACGTGCCTCTCTTGTCAGAGCCAGAGGGGCTGCCCCCCCTTGCTCCCCCAATAGAGCCATCGCCTGTCCAAGAGGCCCCTCCTTTTGAGACGTTATCTCCTGAGCAACGAGAGTGGGCCTGGTTTTCTGATGGCAGTGCGGTGTATTCCTGGGCAGGAGAGCGAGTGTGGCGCTCTGTAGCATATAATCCTGCCATAGATACTATCTGTTTTGCCTCAGGAACGGGATACTCAAGTCAGTGGGCTGAACTAAAGGCTGCAGCTATAGCTCTCGATGAGGGAGATGCACGCTACCTCTATACGGATAGCTGGGTAGTATACAAGGGTCTGCGAACCTGGTTACCAACATGGGCCGCTGCACAGTGGAAGATACATGATAAGGAACTCTGGGGGAGCCCCTTGTGGGAAAGGATTTGGGACATTGTGCAAACTAAAGCTGTGTCTGTGCGACATGTCGATGCCCATCAGAAGCAGGAGACCCTCGAAACTCAGCATAATACAGCAGTCGACCAGATGGCAACTCCCTCAGAGTTAAAGCAAGCTTGGCAAGCGCATGAACGATCAGGGCATCGTGGCCCCATCACAGCTCAGGCTTGGGATCTATCACAAGGCCATCCCATGTTAGCCCTACATTGGTATAAGACAGCCCGTGCTAACTGTCCCGTTTGTATGAAGATAACAAAAGTGCCTTTCACCAGCACATATGGTCGCATCAAGCGAGGCGAACAACCCTTTGCGACCTGGCAGGTAGATTATGTAGGCCCGTTACCCCCCTCACAGGGGCGAAAGTATATATCGACTGCTGCAGACACTTACACAGGCCTTATGTATGCATATCCTACCTCCCATGCGAATCAATCCTCTACTGTACGGGGCTTAGAGCAGCTCATGTATACTTATGGTATACCAAAAGAAATACAGAGTGACCAAGGTACCCACTTTGCAGGCCATGTAGTACAAGAATGGGCAAAGGACTTGGGGATCACCTGGGTCTTGCATATACCATACCACCCTCAAGATAGTGGATTAATAGAGAGAATGAATGGCCTGCTAAAAGAACAAATTCGAAAGCTTACCACCACGCAAACCTTAAGGGGGTGGATGAGCATGCTCCCACAAGCGCTGTTTATGCTTAACAACAGGCGTGTTGGAATGCTTACTCCCTATGAGCGAGTACAAGCCAAACCGACTCTAGCAACTCCTGCTCGGATATCCGTAATGGAAGGGGGAATTGCCCCCTGCATACTCGCCTCCGGGGAGGTAGGATTCTATACACCGGAGCAACTCACGATTACTGAACAAAGGGTTATAAGCTTACATTTAAGACTTGACTGCCCTTCACAGTGTGTATGGCTGTTTACACCTTTGATACCTGTCCAAATAGCCCCACTCTTATTGACCTCTTCTCAAGATTTATCTTTCCAGGTATCCGTATCCACGCCAGTGAATATTGCACAGGGAGCACCGATACTGCGAGGAATTCTGATCCACAGTGCCGGAGTGCCTCAAGTTCAGCAAACACCCTCAACACACTCTTTAGCCAGTGTGTGGATACTAACTCCTCAAAAGGAAAAGCGGCCTGGCACTGTTCTAGCAGATGGTCCAGGAGCCACTGCTCTAGTTCTTCCTGATGGTGATACTATGCCTTTCTATCTTCCCATCAACAGGTTATCACGCCGGCATCTGTAAGCTACTGTTGAGATGTTGCCTCTTGTTGACCACGACAGATGCCGTTAATCTACAAGACCATCCAGCTTCCCATGTAAATACATGGATTTGGCTCACACAAAGATCAGCTAACCTCTCTGCTTTCTGTATTGCAGGAGGACGATCAGTGGATGATGTCTTAACCATGTGTTACATAGGTGTACCAGCTCCACTCATGGTACTACAGAGTTATATACAAAAAAAGGGTATTTCTGTTACTCCCATGAATTCATACAATTTGGGTATTGTTTCCCAAAAGATGACACCTTGGACTTACTCTTTTTGTATAGCTAACATGTCTAAAGCATATATTTGCTTTCGCTTTGTAAATGCTACCTCTGTTCTGCGGTATGTAACCAATACACAGTTAATTTGTAATGACACTATAAATATTGCTTATGCATCTGCTCACATTATACTACCCTTAGGTTGGTTCCTTCTGTGTGTCACTACAGCATATACATATGTGCCAGCCAACGCCACAGGTGGCCCATGCACTGTAGATTGTGTTACTCTAAGCATCCTTCCCTTTATGATGGAGCAGCGAAGGACCCCGTGACATATCCTAGATGCCATTTGTAACCTCCATGTAAGTTTATTTTGTCATGCGGAAGCCCTAGGCCTATTGCTAAGCCTAGTTGGGATCCCGGGGGTGGTGGCGCATGATTGTAAACGGTTAGAGCATGTTGTCTGTGCTTTAGCTCAAGGCTTAAATTGGACATCTAGAGCCATTGCCTCTTTTAAATAAATAGTTGGGAGCAGTACGGCAAGAAACACTGCAAGACCATCTAGTGATTGACTATCTCCTACTGTGTTACAACCATAGATGTCCTGACTTTGCCGGGATGTGCTGCTTTACCATCACTGAAGAATCAGCATCTACTGAGACTGATATCAGCCACTTACAGAGCATTATCCAACATACCTGGCAGAATGGCGGAGATGCCTGGCTGGCTAATTGGTTTGGCTCCCTAAGGGGATGGCCGGGCCACCTCATACAAGGAGAACTCTTGTTTATCTTTCGCATTATATTATGTTATGTTTTGATTTCATTACTTTGTAAATTCCCTTGCCCTCATACCACACGCCCTTCTGAAGACTGGAAGGGCCTGTAACCAGCTCTCCATCGCAGGGGTGGAGTGTATGGGAAAGTGCGGAAGAATGTCGAGGAGATAGGCGATGGAAGCTAGCCAGACCGTTCCGTGGGAAAAGGAGCATCAACAGGACATGTTGACCCATAGCCATGTAGCTGGGCCTATGCCAGTGTGGTGTGCACCTGGGCTTTGACTCGAGATTAGCGATGAGCTCAATGTGCCCACTGCGCATGTGTGTAGTACACAAAACCCACGTATAGTGCCCCCCCCCCGGTGTTCCTCGCCATGGACCGACGCTCAGCGGTGCCAGGGACTCTCCCGCTCCTTTATTGCCTCGATCGGGAAATCGCTGGGGAACCCCCGCTCAGACGCAGAGGTAATAAACGCTCAGCATTGACCTTAGTGTGCCTTGTGTTTGTGTATCTGTTCCTGCTGGGAGTCCAGGCGTCGCCCCCGCCGGAGCCTTACAGGCTCCCAACCCTTGGCGGCTTGTTGTAAAATTTTCCAGTCGTGTGGTTCCCATTTCCCCTGACCATTCTGTTGTAGCACGGGGAACGCCAGTGCTGTGGGGCCCTCGGACCCCGCAACAGGCTTCCATTGTCCTTCTATTATAGCGTCCTTGATAATACCACTCCAGCAGGACTCCCTTGGAGGTCCGGCGAGGGGATTCATTAAGCAGGGAGGTACTCCTCCCTCTTTCTCTTGCGCCTGCAGCTCCACTTTTTTCAGGCGTTCCGATAGCTCCTGTAGCACTCTTACGGTTTCTTCTGGTGACGGCGGTACTTTATTTCTGGTGCCAGGCGTGTTGTCCCCCGAAGACTCGCTGGACGAAAGCAGTGGGGGGTGCTCTGATGGAGTCTGGCGTGAGCGGGTGGTCTCGTTGAAGGAGGGTAGAGGCGGCCGCTGAGGTGGCGTACGCAGCGGCAACGGTGGGTACAGGGGACTGTTGCTAGGCAGCGGCGGGGGAGGAGCGCTAGGAGGGGGTCGGCACTCCTTCCCGCCCGAGTCTATGAGGTCAGCAAGGGGCGTGGCCACCGCCCCTCTTTGAGCCTCCTCCGGGTGCACTTCCGCGTTCGCCTCGGAGCTCGGACCGGCCGGCTCTGAGGAAACCTCCGCTTTCTGGGACGCAGCGGGTGACGGCGCTGTCGATGCCTCCCCCTCAGAGTTCTCCCGCACCCTTTGCAGTGCCTCCCCGACAGACCGGCTCATTGCCGTTAAAGTCTCTAGTACGGTGTTCCAAAGTGCGCAAACAGCTCTTATTGCCCTCTCCTCCTTCTCGCCTCCCCCAATCGTCTTCTGCCACATTGTCTCTCCGAAATCTCGCCATTCCGATACGGAAAATAGCATATGGGTGTCGGAAAAATGACCCCATTTTTGCCCTAGCTTAATCAATCGGTGCAACTGCTTTACCGGGGCGTCAATCCCTCTCTTAGAGAGTATCCCGGCGAGCAAGGTGGCAGCAGCATCAGCCTCCGTTGCTGCTTCCTGAGAGGCGGGGAGCGACCCCGAAGACCAGTGTCTGGTTGGCTAGCGGCATACAACCAGCACTCCTCTCAGCCGTACAATCCCCACTCCCGTCCTCTCGCTGCTTACCGCAGTCTCGGAGCTCTTATCGGTAGTCACGGAAGTAAACCATCCTCTGCTACCAGATGTCGGAGTGGGGGGACGGGCCCGGAGTAATGATGAGTCTCAATATGAGTATGGTCGTTCTCCCTTTATTAGAGCTTACACAGAGTATATATAGACAGGCGATAGAGCATGCGCTAGCAACAGCTGTATGATTGGTTTACAGTCTCTGTTCACGCGCCTAAAGCGAATACATGATTGGTGCAAAGTTGCTGTTCACGTGAAGGGGCTTGTCGGCCCCCTCCTTGACTTGTTTACCACTACTTGCCTTCCCCTTTTGTAATGGTCTAGGAATGTTCAAGGACAGTTCACACAGCCGTGGGATCCTCCCTCCATCGTGAAGACAGGATTGCTCACTTCTAAGAGATCATGCCCCTTTTCACTTAACCATTCTTCCACATGCGGGATCCTATCCAACTCCTCTCCCAAGGAAACCACACTGGCTCCCCGTTCACGGTCCCCTCCCGGGCCTCAACTGCATAAGCACAAATTTGCCCCAAGAACGTGTTTGGAACCTCACAAATGCGGGAAGAAGCTCGTTCTTTCCTTCCCGAACTAAGACACCAACTCTCCCGGCTTTTCTCTTTGAAGTTGCATCCATTCCCGATTTCTCATCTCAGTTAGCAGCCGGTCCCTAACCCTTCCCGGTTACCTTGCTCACCAAACTAAACACAGTCTACCTGTGACAGTCTAACCTTTCATCTCGGTTAACAGATATTCCAACCTTTCAAACAGTGAATGGGCTGCGAATCAAACTGCAGTTATTCTGGAGAGGAAGGGAAAGTGATTTTCAAAAACGTCAAGTAAATAAATAGCAATTCCTAACTCAGTAAGTTACCTCCTAGGCATAGCCTCAGCTTGTATTGTATATAGGACTGAAAAAAAATCATTTTTGCAAAGGTCTGTCTTTTATAAAGTAGCAGACAGTTGGGGAATGATGGAATTTTTACCGGATTTAATAGACTGTATTTCATGTCAAGGGATTTGAAATTTCATACCCATGTTCTCAGTATAATTTCTGCTGTAATTAACTAACCTAATTATGCTTTTCCCTGCTGAATGTTTATAGGTATATCAGAGGAAGGATCACTTTACCCATGACTTACATACTGAAGCCTTCCTCAAACATCTCCTCCTTGTCACAGTTGAAAATAAAGTATTCACACAGACAGGCTGTTGGTTTGATCAGCTCAGTTGTTTTTAGGCTCTCCTGACATCCTAAGATCAGGACAGAGCCTTATTTTTTGATTGAGCATCTTTTATACTGGAGTAAATCAACATAGTTTCACATAATTATTCCTTGTTTACCTAGCACTGTACGCAGGCTCAAGCCAAAGAGTATCAGTCCAGTCTGGTGTTTAAAAAAAGGTCATCCAAAATCAGGCTTCTCAGTCCAAAGCCAAGCACCAAGTAATAGTAGCCCAGTTCCCCAGATTGTGAGCATTTAAAAAGCTTCTGCTGACCTCAATATAAGCTCTTATGTATTCATCTAAAAAAAACAGGCCATGGTCTTAAATGCCAAAAAATGGAACATAATTTTAAACTCATACTTTTTAGAGTTTTGCTTGTGCTGTAAAGCAGAGCGAGAGCTCTGGAGGACTTGGATATAGAATGCATATGTTCTAATGATATTCTTGCATATGGCCACCTTTCCTGTTGCATCCACAAAAAGAATCTCTTTTGCCCATTACCGTGGACTTCTTTGTCCCCGACATAAAATTAATTAGACAGGAACATTCCCTGATGCAATGAGGTGTTCACGGTTCATCTCAGATCACCTTGAGTTTCAGTCACTGCACAAAACAGTCTCAGTCGATCAGTGGAGCTACCTTTTATAGTGACACTAAGCATAAGGGATAAGAAAGTCTGGGAAGCACAAGACCCAGAATGATCTGGTACCAATTCCCCCTTCCTCCCTCAGAGTGGGAAGTTTCTAAACCAGAGTCAGATACCCATTTATGCTTACACGACTCACCTTATCCAAAACAGTGTAAAACACTGTTGGTAGCAATCAGGATTAACCAATTCCTTTCTG
This sequence comes from Apteryx mantelli, assembly GCF_036417845.1. NCBI lineage: Eukaryota > Metazoa > Chordata > Aves > Apterygiformes > Apterygidae > Apteryx > Apteryx mantelli. The sequence goes on from NC_089979.1 coordinate 169,510,020, forward strand.
TACAAACACTCTTCCATCACTTTCATTTTTACACTTGGCTATAGCAACAGCCAGTGCCTACAAACAGGAGTAACTGAAGCTACAGCTAGTGGTGATGAAACACCTTGCTGGGAGGAAACTGGATATCACCCAGAGTCGGAAAAAATGCTTTGGGGTGCAACATGTGAAAGAGGATGGAGTAAGACATTGTGAACATGGAAGTGCTACACTGCTCTACGCTCTACAATCCCAGTTCATCCCATTTAACAGAAACAGTAAGCCTAAGTCTAGTTCTAAATCAGGATCTCAGTCCCCCGTGGTTCCTCAAATAGCCAGTAGAGAAAGACACTTCACAGCAGGGGCATAACCAAAATACATCTGTACTAGCAGAAAGACTAAGGTGGATTAACTTGAGGAATGACAGGAAATCACAGGTGTCCTCGAGGAAAAGCAGCTTTTAGCTATAGGGCACATGCAGCTGCACAGAGTCACGAAGCAAAGGACAACGGCAAAGATTCCAGCCTCATGAGAGACTCTTACCAATTATTTCACGAGAAGTCCTGCAGCAGGAGTTAAAATTAAGCAGTCGGTATGTACAAGAAATCTTAGAGAGGGGAACCATAAGGCTATTCTAGAGCTAAGCAGATTAGAGATGAGTTACAAGAGTTTGCTTACTTTGCAGAAGTTTTTGCTTATATTTTCCTGGGCTCAGATTCCTGTTCATCTGGGTCTAACCACATCCAAAACAACAAAAAGATGATGCTGAATCACCCAAATCCAAAAATTCCCCATTATTTCAGTGCAAAGTCACAATTACTCAGAACTTAACCTATTTTAACCTTGCCCTAGACCTCTGTGCACTGATGAAAATCTAAAACAAAGATCTGAACCAATGCATCAAATCAGTCTCTTCATCTTGTGTAAAGGTATGTACTCACACCATCCAAAAAAAAAAAAAAAATCACAAAAACATGAGGCTGGAAAGACCTAGAAAGATCATCCAGCCCTTCTCCCCTGCTCTAGGACATGCTCAGCTCTTTATGTAATTCCAGACAGATATTTCACTAACCTTTTCTTAAGCCCATGATGGAGGCTCCAAAACCTCTTCAGATGATTCTATTCAGTCATCCAACCAACAGAAAGCTTTTTTACTGTACAACCTGGATCCTTCTCATTGCAATTGAAGCCCATTATTTCCTGTCATTATTTCCGCATGGAGAACAGATTGTTCCCTTCCACTTTACAACAGCCTTTTAGGTACTTGAAGTCTGTTATCAAGTCCTTCCTTACCTATTATTTATGACTTAGCACCAATTGGTGGCAGGGGCTTTAAAGACAAAATTAGAGAGCCCTTAAGTGCTTAAATCCTGTCTTCATTTATCCTGTAACAAACATGACAAAAGGATGTAGGAAAGAGGATACAAGTACAGAGCTACAGCCAAGAGACCATTCGTTTACTTGAAAGGGCAGCACCCACGGATAGAAGATTTACTCTTGTAGTTTTTCTAACCCTGACTGACTATAAAGAGACATTCTGAAAGAGGTGCTTTACAGAGGAGAATTAGGGCAACAGATGGCTGAACAGGGAATGGCTTGCTAAAAGCCCTAAGATGGAGAAAACAGAGTCAACCAGAGAGGGAGAAATTTCAGAGGAGGGAGAAGAATGAGCTAGGAGGCTTAATGGTCGACAGCATGACTGAAAGCCGGTGCAATGAGATGGAGGCAACAAAAAGCAGCCAGTTGTTCCTTTTGTACTGCCCTTGCTTCCACCTTCTCTCAGTCATTTGACGGGTAATTGTCATGGAAGAGACCAGAATCCATCTCCAAACCCTATCCAGGGGAATTACAGAATGGGAAACCGTTCAACTTACTTTCCACATTGATCTTGGCTTGGGTCTTGTCATCAGGACTCTCACAGCAGTAGAAGCCCCTTTCTGCGAAGGAGATGTTCTTAACCACGAGGATATGCTTCGTTCCCTCAGCTTTGATCTCTATGTTTTCACTGGGCTTCAGCACAGTTTTGTTCCTCATCCACTTCACCTCTGCAGCCTTGGTCAGCTCAACCTCCAGGATCACTGTGTCCCTCTCTTCAACTGTTCTGGGCTCCAGTTTCTTCTTGAATGAGACTGGGGCCTCTGCCAAAGGAGAAAGATATTAGCAAAAACGTGCAGGATCCAGAAAACGGGCTATCGGGAGGAATTAAAATAGTGGCCCATGCATTCTGGGCATCTTTATTTAATAAACTGAAAGCAGCAATCCCCTACTACGAATATAATCCGTCAAGGGGAAGGCCATATAAAGCAGAGATCACAGCATCAGTGATAGCCTGTCAAAGGGACATTATTGTCTCTTACCTCGCACCCTGAGGTTGGCACTGCTTTCTACACCCTCAGCATTGGCAGAGATTTCAGCTGCGTCTTCCACCGTCAGATCAGTGATCGTCAGGCTGTGGTTGGTGTCACTCTGCGAGATCACATACTTCTTGCTGGCTTCAATCTTGACACCATTCGTGTGCCATGTAACCACAGCATCACTGGGAGAGACGGTACACTTGAACACAGCCTCTTTTCCTTCTTCAGAGACCACGCTGTTGAGACTCGTAATGAATTTCACCACTCGGGGAGCTGATGGAAAGGAAGAAAACACTTAGGAGCATGTCTTTGAGACATGGTGTGAACATGGTGTGAGACAAACCAGAGATGTGGAAACTTAGGGAGATTCCTCTGACATGGAATTTTGTTATTATTAATATTATTCTGTAGAGCAATAACAGTGCCTTAAACAGGCTTTGGTTTTGCCTTTCTTTCTTTCTCATCTTTTACCAAATGAGATCATCTGTTCTTTCACATCAGAGCTTCATTTGCCTGACTAGATAAAAAAATCTGTAGAGGCATAAGCCCCATCCACCTTTGTCTCTTCCGTCCCTGGAGACACAGACAGTGGAGTTAAACGAATCCAGGGCGTGATTCATCTCATCCTGAAGTAGATGTTTCAATAGGTCGGACGAATTCTGACCTACTAGCAACCGTTCCTCTCCGCTGACTCCAAAGAGAGCTGAGGGGGTGCATCCCAGCTGTAGACATCTTGTGTGGATGTCTGAGGAGAAAGGAGATGAACCCTAGCCTGTGTGTCTCCCTGCCACTGCACTGCACAGCACCTTCCTTTCTTTGGCTGGACTTTATGATGCTCTGCTGTTGGGGACAGTAAAGGGATACAGAGTTATTGCCTGGGGGCAGATACTGCAGCAGTGGGCCCAATTAGCCCTTTGGTCCTGGACATCAACCCTCTCCTCTCTGTGTGAGCACCAGCTGCACCCCATCCTTCTGATGAGACAGTCAATTTAGAGCCTTAGCCTTGATGAGGGAGCAGCAACCCTGTGCACTGTCCCAGGAACAGAGGCGACAGTTTAGGCCCTGCTTAGGTCCTCCCACAGGACCAGCTTACAAACGTTACCCTCACACAACATCCCTGTACATCTTCCTCATCAGCTTTGTCATGCTGGAGGACAGAGTGGGGAAGAGCTAAAGCCCTGCCCGCTCCCCAGCCACTAGGCTAGGAGGTGACAGGAATGCTGTGATGACTGTGGAAAGCAAACACCAGGAAAAGCACCCATCGGAGGCCTTCTTGTTCCCTTGAGCGAAAGCCCAGCAAAGGACATCAACTGGGTCTTTAGAGGCAGGAGGAGCTTTGCTAGCCCATGGCATGGGAGCCACAGTAGCAGCAACAGCAGTTCAGGTCTTGAGCCTAGAGCAGTTTTAGGGGGAGTTTGGACTCCTTCACCTCCATCCTCCCGCGAGGGAAATGGAGCTGTTAGGCAGGGACATGACCTGGGGGCAGCTGCCTGCTCACCTTGCACTTTCACTTGGAATTCCTGCTTGTCATTCTTTGTGCAGCAGGTGTACACAGCAGTGTCCGTGCTCTTAGCCAGGTTCACCGTCAGGGTCCGGGAAGCCCCCTCACTCTTGATCTCATACTTCTTGCTCGCCTTGATTTCTATTCCATCCTTCAGCCACTTGACTGAAGCAGTTTCAGGCGTTACTGAAGTAGTCAGAGTGATGTTTTCATGTTCTTGAACAATGAGGGGCTCTTTCTGGACAACCTTCTTTTCAAATTTGGCCTCTGGTTCTAGGAAAGGCATTAAAAAAGACAAACTATTAGCTTCATTTCCAGGTCCTTAACCCAGCAATATTCAGTTACTGTCTCTTCTCACAATAGGGTTCCAGTTCATGGCATAATCTGTAACAACCCAGGAAATATGGATGAATATTTGTGACTGGTATAAACTTTTGCTGAGAAAATAATCTGTCAGGTAACTCAGAGCTTCTGCTTATAAGAGGAGCCAAGAAAAGGAAATGCAAATATACATTTTATCTGCCACTCATAAAATGCTTCTTTCTTAGTGGTAAAATTACCTATATAATCTTTCTTCTCTTATTTGGATGATTCTAGATCTAATTAAGAAGAAATATTAATATGCTAATCCTGAATTTACAGCCTCTTTTCTTATCTGTTTGCTTTACTCCCATTCTCCTCTACCTTGTACAATGCTTTGCCCCAGAACAGGGCGCACACAGTGGCAATCTAGTTTTTCTTAGCAGCCTTTCCCCACAGCTCTATTTCTGTGCTTTAAAACTTCCCACTTCCAGCTCATTTTCAGCTACCCATCACTGGAAAAGGTTGTATGATAACGTGTGTGAAGGAGATGATAAACAAACAAAAAAAAAACTATTTAGCATCGCTTTAGCCAAGGAGTCTCCAACCAGTTTCTCCTCCTCAACACTGCTAAATTCAAATGGCCAAATTCATGTGCAGCATGGTTCACAGGTATTGCTCCAGGAGAGATCGTAGCTGCACCGTGGCCATTAGGTACAGAATAATCACTATTCATCTTAGCCACCCAGCAAAGCTGCATAACATGCCCAAAGTGAAAACTCACCAGTAACTCCAAGCTTGAAGGTCAGCTTCTGGCCTGCAGCCTCACAGATGTATTCGCCAGCATCTTTCTTCTCCAGCCGCTCTATAAGCAGACGACGGGTTTTGCCCAGAGTCTCGATTTGGAATTTTCTAGAGGAAATGAGCAGTTTTCCATCCTTGTACCATTTCACTTCAGTTGTGTCCTCTGCTACCTCACAGCTGAGGCTGGCACTTTCTGTCAGGACAGCATGCACCTCCTTCTGGACCTTCTCCTGGTCTATAAACACAGGTGTCGGCTCTGAGTGCAGAAAAAGGAGAGAATATTGACAGAGGGATTCAAATGAGGCCATCTTACCCATCTGTGTGCACAGGCCTGGAAAACATCAAGGTTACCACTTATGTTAAAACCAAATGTCTTCATTGGACAGTATCTACCCTTCTGTGTGAGCAAACTGCAACGTGGAAATTAGGGGAGTAAGAGTCCAGGAATGGAAAGGACCAAAGGGTCCTTGATACCACTCCCACGACTGCAAGCATGCAAAAAATGTCAAATTCAGAAACTTCCACAGAATATCTTTCCTGCACATCACCAACCCCCCCCCCCCAATATCTTTTCATTAAGACCTACAGTGAATTATCAAGGACACAACTGTAACATGTCATAGCAGAAATGATGGTCTCCTGGTTCACTTGTCCATCCTAACCCAACACAGTACTGTTGGCTTCTGGAACACTCTTCATAGTCTCTTCCACTGTCACAAATGTGACGGTCAAAATGACAAAGGAATACAATTTCCCTACAGCAGTCAGTTAGCCCAGGACTGTGGGCGGCAAGGTACTCAAGCATGTCTACAACTTCAACACTCCCTTCAACATCACACGCTTAGAACAGTTTGGGAACCTTCTGAATCCAGTTCTAAAAGACCAAGTACTAGGAATCTTTCAAGACAAAGGGGCATTTAGCATCTAGCAGAAGTGTTACAAGCATCTCAGAAGGTTAGGACCTCAAATACACAATAGCATGAGTTCAAAAAAGTGCTGAGTTTTCAGTCCATCTCTATAAATTCTGCTGTTAAAACTGCAAATGGCAGAGCACATTCCAACCTCTCAGTTTTTAGAACTGGGTGTGGAAATCTAACAAGGAAAGGATTTTTGAACGAATTTCATTTCAGGATTGAAATACTACAACAGAAAAGCACATGACCAAGTACTTCTGTGTTTTCCAGAAAATATGTTTCTGAGGAGAACTTTGTTGTGGTAACTAGAGGCTTTACAGCTGGATGCAGAAGAAACAGATGAAGCAGAATGCAGAAAAAAAACCTATTTAATTGCTATCTAACTAGCCACCTTGTTTTCTAACAGTCTGGGCTAGTTTTCATTTAATCTGTACTTTTTTACTGATTAACACTCATCAAGCCTCAGCAATTCCTCTCACAGTTCAACTGGTTTCAGGCTCACCACTGCTAGTCCAGCACTACGCTCAGAAATGCCTGTGGCTGGAACAGCCCAGGTGAGTACCTCTTCATCACTCTCTTTCCAAATTTCTTTTGAAAATTCTGAAAGTCTTTAGTCCTCACACTGATGGTTCTTAAGTTATTCCTCCTTTTCTTGGCTGGCAAAGCCAATCCTTTATTCCTTGCGTGTTTTACAGATAGTCTGTTTTACTTGCAGTTCCAATACAGACCGATCAAGCCTCACACAATGAATGTCAGACTCACTTATCTGATTGTGACTTCCTACTCAACGGCATTGTAAATGGGGTAACGTGCTGCTTGGTGGAGCTCATGTTACTCCTCCCTTGACATGCTTCATGCAAAATGCACACTCCTATCACACGTGCTTGTCTTTGTCAAGAGGTTCAGTGCACAAGAATCACCCTTTGGGATCCCAGGAATGGGAAAGATTTGAACAACATGCTGACTATTATTTCTATTCTATTCATTTCTGCAATTATTATTATATAGACTACTTAAGAATGTGACAAGCCTTTGTGACATGATAAAACCAAATATTTCAGTATATACCAGACCCAGCACACAGCAAATCAGATAAACTTTACAGACTGCAGTAGAGCCCAGACTATTGCAATTGGGTCATTGTGTAATATGGAATCACAATTATTATTTTATTATCCTCTACTGAAATTTTGAAAAGAGTATCAGTCTTACCCATGACATTAATCTTGAAGGTCAGTTTCTGGCCAGCAGCCTCGCAGGTGTACTCGCCAGCATCTTTCTCTTCCACCTGCTCCACCACCAGCTGCCGCAATTTGCCCTCTGACTCCACCTTGAACTTCTTGCTTGAGGTGATCAGCTTCCCCTCCTTGTACCATTTCACCTCGGTCCCCCTCTGGGCCACCTCGCAGCTCAGCGTGGCCTTCTCTTTCAGGGCTGCCTGCACCTCCTTCTGCACCCTGTCCTTGTTTGTAAACACAACTTCTGGCTCTGAAAAGAGAGATTAATTCAAAGTGCATCCCTGAGCTGAAGTTTCCTAAACTCTGTATCATAGCTCACAGGGAATACTGGAAACCACCTCTCTGGCTTGACGATATCCATCTAAAGCTATCGGAAGGACATGTGGATTGTGATTTTTTTTTTTTTTAAAGAATCTTTTAGCTGCTTTGTCATTAATCACACAAAGATTAATAATATCTGTGTCAGCAAGCTAGGACTTTGGATGGATGGTTCATAGTAGCATTAGATGGCAGGCCCCAGCCAAGGGAAGATTTCTTTTGGTTGAAGTTGAGTAAAAGCATATGAATTCTTAGCGGCAGCAACTGCCTCCTGCTGTGTCAAAGCCCCATATCTCTGATTTCTTTTGTTCCAGATTGCTGCCTCTGCTGTCCCACAGGCTTGGCACTAGGTCATTTCATACAGTACTTAGGGCACTGGACCAGGACTTAAGTGTTCAAGACTGCGCATTATCTCCAATGCGACCTTGAGAAAATCCCAGCCCACCTCTCATCCTTACATCCAACTGGTGAAATCCCTTCCCCTACAGAAGGTCCATTACTTTAGGCTGCTAGCAAGAGGATTAGGAGGTAGGGAGCGAGCTGGAAAACTGAATCCATCCCCTCATTCTGGAGTCCCAGTGCAGGGATTCGCCTTGAATGAGTCTCCATGCCACTTTCTTCCCCTATCTGCCATTTGCCCGATGCCTTAGAGACCTGAACTTCCATAAAAGCTTACTGTTACATTCCTCTGTTGTCTCCTACCCTCCCCTCCAGGCTGAAATGAGCACTTTCAAGAGGAACAAAAGGTGCACCCCGCAGATACCCTCTGGCTCTCCACTACGCCCTTGCTCTGAAACTTCCTGAGAATCAGCCGAGTTGCAGAGCTGTCCTAGCTGTACCAGGGTGTGGGGATGTGTTGCCGCGCTCTCGCTCGGTCCCATGGCGCCACCAGGGGAGCACTGCAGCTTCCTGCTGCAGGGCCACAAAGCACAGACCTCAATGTGAGAGATGCTAAAACGGCGTTTATTGTGAGCTACACTCAAGCTTACCTACAGTTGCAATTCGTTCCCACCCCTAGTCTGCGCGTCACACCGCGTGATCTTCCGCTACGCCTACTCTACCGCTTCTCATGCAAATATCTTTGTCTACGCAGTTTCCCAAGATCCCTCACAGGGATGGAGAGGAAAAATCAGTACTTTTTATGGCCCTGTTTGCACAGTGATGGCTAGCTCCCAAACGTTTTAAAGGATGGAGCTTCCTCTCCTAAAGATTGTAGAATGTTTTATATAAACAATATGAAGAGAACTGTATTCCTAACTCCTTGGCCCATTTTCCTACCAGAGCTAGGCCGTCCCAATGATTTTCTCCAAAAATTTAAACCCTAATAGGAAAGATTCTTATGGAAAGATATTCAGTTTCCTAAATATTCAAGAAATAGGAAGGATGGACCAAAGAATTTTCTCTCACCTGTGACGTTAATCTTGAAGGTCAGTTTCTGGCCAGCAGCCTCGCAGGTGTACTCGCCAGCATCTTTCTCTTCCACCTGCTCCACCACCAGCTGCCGCAATTTGCCCTCTGACTCCACCTTGAACTTCTTGCTTGAGGTGATCAGCTTCCCCTCCTTGTACCATTTCACCTCGGTCCCCCTCTGGGCCACCTCGCAGCTCAGCGTGGCCTTCTCTTTCAGGGCTGCCTGCACCTCCTTCTGCACCCTGTCCTTGTTTGTAAACACAACTTCTGGCTCTGAAAAGAGAGATTAATTCAAAGTGCATCCCTGAGCTGAAGTTTCCTAAACTCTGTATCATAGCTCACAGGGAATACTGGAAACCACCTCTCTGGCTTGACGATATCCATCTAAACCTATCGGAAGGACATGTGGATTGTGATTTTTTTTTTTTTTAAAGAATCTTTTAGCTGCTTTGTCATTAATCACACAAAGATTTTATATATATATATAAAATATATATATATCTATATCAGTTTCCTAAATATTCAAGAAATAGGAAGGATGGACCAAAGAACTTTCTCTCACCTGTGACAACCATCTGGAAGACCACTTTCTGGCCAGCAGCCTCACAGGTGTACTCGCCAGCGTCTGTCTTTTCCACCTGATGCACCACCAGCCACCGTGCTTTGCCCTCCGACTCTACCCTGAACTTCTCACTTGAGGTGATCAGCTTCCCCTCCTTGTACCATTTCACCTCAGCCTTCTCCTGGGTCACATCACAGCTCATCAAGGCATTCTCTTTCAGGACAGCCTTCACCTCATTCTGCATTTTATCTTCAAACACATCATCTGCAAGATTGCAAAGAAGGAAAAATTACACCCAGGCCATCAGGGCTGCATAAAAGAATGACAGGATGGTCTTTCAAGTTTCATTTTCACCTTGGAACAGAGTTCATGCAAGGTTAGACATGTTTCCAAACAATTTCAGTGAAGCTGCAGGTAGATTTTAAGAAACCTATGATGCTTTAAAGCTTTGTCTCCAGGTTCCTGTTGTATGGGGTTTTCAATGGGAGATTGTCTGGTAGATTATGATTTAAATAAACCAACTGTAAAACGAAAAAAAGGCTTATTAAGAAAATGCTTGTGGAAACACTGGCAGGAACAGTTTGCTTCCAAACAGCACAGTTCCTGGCTGCTGCTCACTTGGACAGCAAGCAGGCTGCCAGCAGAATTACGGTGCCTGATCGCTAGGTGTACACCAGCTTTCCTGCACATGCTGTGCAGGGTCAGTCTCCGCAAGCCAAGCAGGGTGGGCACTCTTGGGAAGAACGACACATTCTGTTCACTTGCAGAAGAGACCAGGCTGCATGTTCACAGCAAACAGCACCTGCTGCAGACAGGATCATTCATTTGCCAACGCTGTCCCCCTACCTGGGTCTAAATTGTTTTTGGAAAAAATGGTAAGGGTTATGAAATAGCTGCATAACATCTGGACTACCTTCACAAAGATTTATATGGAGTTGTGTCCTTACGGAACAGCGTAACTTCCAGGATATATTCTACAAAATGTGTGCTACTAACAACAGGATAAAATCAGAGAGTCATAGAATAATTCAGGTTGGTAGCAATCTCTGGAGGTCATCCAGGCCAATTTCCCCACTCAAAGCAGGCCAAATTAGCTCAAGCTGCTCAGGGCCCTGTCAAGTTCTGAGTATCTCCAAGAATGGAGACTCCGCAACGTCTCTGGGCTCCCATTTCAGTGCTTGACCACTCCCATGGTGAAAAGGTTTTCCCTAATATCTTATCGGAACAACCCATGTTCCAGCTTGTGTACTTTGCCTCCTGTCCTATCACGGTGCACCTTTGAGAAGAGTCTGGACTCATGGTCTCTACATCCTCCCATTACATGACTAGAGAATAAGATCTCCCCTTTGGCCTCCACCTCTCCAAGCTGAACAAATCCAGTTCCCTCAGCCTCTCCTCATATGTCATGTGCTCCAACCCCCTATTATCATGGAGGCTTCCACTGGAGTTGCTCCAACAGCCTTTTGGATTTCCTGATGTAATAACTGGCAAATTTCTCTACCAAGCAGACATTGAATTAACAAAAGTAATTTGATTTTAGTCTTGGTTTTGGTATATCCTAAGGACATCATTTTAAAAGTTGGGCATAGGAAATAACCTTGGATCTAGTGACCATAAGACCATCTACTTTAAAGTGAACGGAGGGATTAACAAAAATATCTTTATAATACACTTATTTAAAAGTGGCAAACTTGGTTGAATTATGAGAACTGATCAGTGAAGAAAAGAGCTATTTGTTCAAGACTCAATGCGGGATCTGATATCCTTGAAATCTTCATCGCAGTGGAAGAACAGAAAGGAAAGGACTGGCCGGCTAAAAAGTCGCTGAACTATCCTCTAAAATCCTTTATAAGGCAAAACACAAATAAGGAATGGAAGAAAGCACAGCTCTGCAAAAAAACTACGTCTCTGAGGTCAAGAACTGTAGCGGTAAAGCAAGATTTGCCAAAAGTCAGGCTGGATCCAGGCTTGCGAAGGAAGTTAAAATAGATAGCAGGGGATCCTTTAACACTAGAAACAGAAGTGGGCAAGGAAAGAAGTGGGGCAATGATGCAAAGAGGCTGGGCTTCAGGTTTCAGAGCTCTTTGTATCACACCTCTGAAGACAACTAGCAAATTCCTAGAAAATATTCTCCTATAGGCTAATTTGTTCCCTCTGGACCTCACCCTCAGCCTATGGTAGATATTTTGCCTGCAGAAACAAACCAATAGAGGTTATAGAGCTACTAATTAAACGAGTGACTCCTAAGTTCACATGTTATGGTTCCATTGCAGACAACTGCCTTCAGTGTGAGGTTTCAGTTTCTCATTTGACTTTCCCTTGGGTGAATACTACTTGTTCACACAAAGTCTAGTCGGTGCTCTCACTCGGTTGTATCTTTAATTAGCAGCAGGGCAAAAAGACAGGTGATCTGAGATCACAGAACTCTGAGGGTCAGAAGAGGGTCAGAAGATCCATTTTCCAGTTCTGGTTCTAGAGCACACTTCCTCTGCGGTCTTGGGCAAGAGCCTCAAGGTCCCAACACTTCTCCTTTTAAAATAGCCAATACATAGCCTCTTCCATAACCTTTGCCACTGCCTTCCTCCCCCCAGCCACTCTCTGCAGCCTCCTAGCACCATCCTCTTCTCCTCCTTGATGACTTCCACTTCTCTGCACGCTGTCTCTATCATGTCTGCACTCTGAGTGGCAGCAGCTGCCTGGGAGGGTAAGGAGTGGGGTAAGTTCAGGTCAAGTTCCTATGCTGCTGACCACGGCAGTACATGCAACCCCGGGATCCACGCCATAGGCTTACTGACAATATCGCACCGTCCGCAGAGAGGGACGGGTCCTGCAGGGAGCATGCCGCAGCAGGAAGCCAGCTTACGTGCTCTGAACCGGAGGAGTTCCTCTGTTGGCATTGACTGTAGGAGGACTGTTGGAGACCACAAGGCTTGCTCATTAACAGGCAAGAGTACGTGGCCTGTGGTGGGTGATGTGAAACTCCCCAAAGGGACATTTCAGCTGACTTGTAGCCGCATTCAGACATCTAAAAGACCTCAAGCGCACACCATTGTCGGAGTGGGGGGACGGGCCCGGAGTAACGACGGAGTCTCAATATGAGTATGGTCATTCTCCCTTTATTAGAGCTTACACAAAGTATATATATCGACAAGCAATACGCATGCGCTAGCAACAGTTACATGATTGGTTACAGTTTCTGTCCACGCGCATAAAGCGGATATATGATTGGTGCAAGGTTGCTGTCCGCGCTCCGTCGACATTTATGGAACCTGGTTCCGTCCAGACTTGTTTACCAGTTTTGTGAATACCTTCTTTTGTAGTGCTCAAGGTCGCTGCAAGGCTCGCTCGGCCGCTGCAAGGCTCGCTCGCCTTGGCCTACATTCCTTCCCTTACCCTGAGAACGGGATTGCTCATCCCAATCAGATCATGCCCTCTCTCGCTTAACCATTCCTCCACAATGCGTGTCTCTTTTTCTCCTTTCACAGCAGCTTTGGAAGAAGCACTTGCAAGCTCAAGATTCATTGTGAAGTACTCTGCCTTTCACAGTCTGATGCGAGAGACGAGTATAAGCATCCTCATGGTTGTAGCACACAACCCCACCCTGCATCCCTTTTGTTATGCGTGGTCAGTGGTTGAAATGAGACAGGAGAACTACCAGTAAAGGCAAAGAGTTTTTTGAATGCTACTGCTCTCTCCTCCTCATGGTCATGGTCATGGTCATATCTTTAAAGAGTTGGCATGGCAAATCAGCACGGACCCGTCCATTTTTAGGGGGCGTTGTGCTCACCAAGGTGCATGCTTCCTGGGAATTCCACATATGGGCTCTGTCCATACGTGTTGACTGCAGATACCCAGAACTGATAGTCAGCCTCTTCTGACAGGTTGCTCACCGTGAACTCGGGGACAGGCACAGGAGACTCATGACACCTCACCCAGGTAAAGCCAGTTAGCTTCTTGCGTTCCACTACGTAGCCATCGATTGGAAGGGGACGGTCCATCTTTGGAGGGGACCATGCTAGCATCACTGAGGTTTCTGTTTTATTTTTCACCACAGGGTCAACTGGGGGTTGCGTGGGAGGTTTTTTGGGAGCTGCACAGGAATAAAAAGAGGACAAGAAATTTGTGTCAGAGTTGAAAATCCACTGTATCTCACAGAAGAAAATCATCTGAGCTTGCACGGGTCTAAAGCACATTGAGGGTTAATGAACCTCAGGAAAACCTTGATGCGAGATGGAAAAGCAAAGGAATCCGTAAAAGGTAGTTCCAGACTGCATTATACCCCTTACACAAAGACGTACAATATTCTTAATAGCTAAACATATGTGATTCCTAGACAGCTTTACTGATTGTCTGCACAAAGAGTTTACTGTGAACAACTCATAGGCTTAATTTTTCAGCGCTAAATACAGACCCATACCACTTCCTGTTTGGCTCCTGGGCAAAGCAGATTAACATTCAATGTGATATATTCACTCGGACAACAGGTAAGCCACCATCAGAGGGTGTTCAGAATTCTATGCACCAAACTGCTGTTCCAGTTCCCCGGTGTGAATCCAGGCTAAAACAAGAGACATCAGTGGGCTTACTTTGGCAGAGTAAACCCTTCATCCACCTGCTTACTAGACATCATTGCACAGGGATAGTTGCAAAGAACAGATCTGCACTAATACTGCAAGTCTCCTGGTATTAACCTTCTGCCAGAATTTCAACGGTATAAGTCCCTGCAGTCAAGAATGTAGATGTGCCTGTAAGAACCAACCTGTGGCACACGCATCTTCGTATCAAGGAGGAGTGTAACGATATTTTGCAATGCTTTACACACTGATGTGGCATCCTGTGCAGCAATATAAATCTACTCCCTAAAAGGTACCTGGTGCCAGGAGTCCATCTGCTCCATTTCTTACCAAGAACCCGCCCCAACACTATACTGAAACATTTCAGCGCAGATCCTCAACAGATTTAAACAGAGGTCAGCTAAACATCGTACAACTGGGACATTTCAGAGATACAAGATAGAATCACAGAATCACAGAATGGTTGAGGTTGGAAGGGACCTCTGGAGATCATCTAGTCCAACCCCCCTGCTCAAGCAGGGTCACCTAGAGCACGTTGCACAGGATCACGTCCAGGCGGCTTTTGAATATCCCCAGAGAAGGAGACTCCACAACCTCTCTGGGCAACCGGTTCCAGTGCTCTGTCACCCTCACAGTGAAGAAGTTTTTCCTTATGTTCAGATGGAATTGTCTGTGTTTCAGTTTGTGCCCGTTGCCTCGTGTCCTGTTGCTGGGCACCACTGAAGAGTCTGATTTTCTGATGAAAGTAGCTTGCATCCACTGGAGGGTCAGCTATCATACAGTAATTTATTATCTCCACACCAACTCTCTGTGTGTCTGAGCCAGGAGAGAATTAACCATATACCCCTGTGGTCTGATGATTACAGCACTCAGCCAAGGGACCATGCTCAGGTCTCAAGTGCTTTTCAAGCAGAGCATGTAAAGCAGGAGACTTTCCCACAAGGTCTCAGGCTACCTGAGCTTAGTCAAGAGAGATCTCTTTCTTCAGGGCTATTGAACACTAAACCTCCTGTTCAGAAACTAGCCAGCAGTGATTTTTTTTTTTTTTTTTAATGTAGACAGCTCTCCCCAGGCCATAGACAAAGCCCAAGGAGTGCAGGACATGAAATAGTTATCAGAAGGTGACAGAGTTCCTTGACTGTCAGGCTCAAAGAGATTTATACCTACCAACTAGAGGAAAAGCCTCCATGATGAATACTTAACATATGAAGATTGCTTTTCACATGTGATTTGCAACGACGCTTGGAAATGCCTCAGTGATCCCTTTTGCTTGCTTTTTGTTCCCAGGCAGCCACTTGTCAAATGTGACTTCAAATGTGGCAACAACACCCATGGCAACCTTGCTGGATACCGGAGATTATCCTGCCAATTCGAGCGACTATTCTTATGAGTACTTGGACGAGGCAGATTACATGCTGTATGGCCTATGCACGAAGGAAGAAGCGCTCTCATTTAGCAGAGTATTCTTGCCAGCATTTTACACTGTGGTTTTCCTGGTTGGGTTGGCTGGGAATGGCCTCCTGTTTATTGTCCTGATTATGTACATCAAGAAGAAAAAGAAGACGACTGAGGTGTATCCCCTGAACCTGGTGATTTCAGACTTCCTTCTCCTAATAACCCTTCCTTTTTGGGCCCTATACATTTCTCAGTGGGTGACCTGGGACCTGTTGTGCCCGCTCTTAAACACCATGTACACTGTGAATTTCTACAGTGGTGTCTTTTTGGTGAGCTGCATGAGTCTGGACATGTACCTGCAGATAGTCTATGCTTGCTCTCCTCGCAACTCAATGACGCAGAGGAAGTCCATCCTTATCTTGTCAGTGGTTTGGATCCTTTCCATACTTCTCTCTGTTCCTGATGGCATCTTCACAAACATCAAGCAAATCCACAACAAAACTGTCGTGTGCACTCATGATTATGGTCAGAAACACTTATTTTGGAAAGTTGTTTCTCAGGCCATTCAAAACATCCTGGGCTTCCTTGTTCCGTTCCTTTTCATGGTGTTCTGCTATTCCCGCATAGTGTGTGTCCTCACCACTTCTGCCATTCCCAGATCAAGGAGAGCACTCTGCTTAGTCTTTACTCTGGTGGGTGTTTTCTTTCTTCTGTGGTCCCCTTACAACATTGTCCTCATCCTTCACTCCCTGCAAGATGTCGGTGTGATCAGCAACTGCGAAAGGAGTAGGCAACTGGACTATGCCACGCAGATCACGGAAAGTTTGTCCTTGGTCCATTGCTGTCTCAACCCCTTGCTCTACGCTTTTGTGAAGAAACGATTTCGGTTGTACTTATGGAAGATCCCTAGGGCCATTATGAGAAGAAGTGGTTTCCTCGACATGCAGCTTTCAGAAACAAGTCAGTCTTGTAGCAGATATGCTGCTCAGATAGAAATGTTGAGTATCACAAATGCATGATAAATGTTTACATTACACTGAAAGAAATGCATGAACATGTATGTCCTCTGTGATGTATTTTACTGGTCCCGGCCATGCGATGGAGTTGGTGTGAGCCCACAGCACTGGGTAACCAGAAATCTCATCCTAGAGCCAGCATCAGGATGAGGATTGCCCACATTCAGAATGGAAAACTAAAAGTGTGCGGTTTTTTTGTTGTAACCAGAGTTATTATAAAAGGATTGTCCAGCATTTATGGTCATGGAAGAAGCCCATTTTCTGTCAGGGGTATGTCAAAGGTGAAGCATTAGTGAATGAAGGAGTATTTTATGTAGACCATGTGCACTGAAACCTGCAGACCTGAGACCTTGTGCAGAAATTCTCACTCATAGATCGCGAAGTGACTGATCAAGGAGAGCAATTTCATGATGCCCACTGCTCGTGGTACAGGTGGCGGGGAAGGATTTCCAGTGGCCATCCATCAGGCCAAACACAGGTGGCCAGAAGCCCAATCTAGGGGGGTTTCCCCTGGCTTTTGGCATCTGCCAGATAGATGTGTTCAACTGAGCTGATCCCTTTGTCTACCAATAGACACCTTGGGAGGAATTAGGCACTTTTAAGTTCTGAGTCATCCAACCAGTTATGGGTTTCTCCATTAGGATGAGCTGCGCCACACTCAAATCTATTGAGCAGGATATTGCGTGTCTGAGGGGTGGTAAATCAAGCCCTCAGCATCTTTGGCGAGGGGAGGATTTAACTAGGAAGGAAGGAAGGAGGCTGGATCTCAGAAACAGAAGAGAAGAAAAGGGAGACACACAGAGTACTTTAGGGGAAAGAAATGGGGTGCAAGTCTGATGGGGACACAGTCTGGCCAGTACGAGCAGGTGTTCAGCCTTGCAATGCTGCATAAAATATTGCTTCGACACAACTCACGCAAAAGATGTGAAGTGATTCACAATGGGAACAATTAATTGATAGACTGAAATTTCAGCAGCGGGTTTAAGCTTGCAGCCTGAGACATTTGTCTCTAGGTATCTCCTAGTGATCTAGGTGCAAGCTCCATTACACCGTGGATCTAGTCAATGCAGTCAGTGGAGCCGAGGAAGCAAGTCAGATGACTAAACATAGGTGTCTGCTCTTGGGTGAACCCAACAGCTCCGGGAATCCCACCGCTCTGTGATGACTATGGGAAGAGCTCAGACACCCAGCTCGCCTGGGGCCACCAAAAAGTAAATGCCTTCCTCCGTGAGCTCGGTTCCACCCTGGATGTCAGTAACCAGAGGGCTGCATTTTGAAATCAGATGATGACCTCTGGAGAGGCAGAGCTCCTTGTTTCAAGATCAGTTTGACCATCAAAGCAATAGAGGTTAAACCAGTAACAACCAGCGAGAAAGAGAGAAACAGTAAAAACATGTTCTCAGCAGAACAGGAGCAGAGGTATTTTGTGTTCCTATGGACACGTTTTGACAAGATAAAAAAGAGCTGTGGATACTGTAAATATTGGCTTTGTATCATCACCTAGTGACAGCATGGCCTTGAATAGAGTAGCTCTGTCAGCTATTAGCCAATTCTGATTAACCAGTGTAGTTTTAAAGTTCAAGCTTATTAGTTGGCTGGCCTTTAAAGATGCTATTCATCACAAACACTGTCAAACCTTATCTGGACCTTTTCTAGCCTGGAAACCAGTTAAACTTTGACTAGAAATGTGCAAAACTAAATTAAGAATTAGAAAGAAAACCCTCATCACTCTTTCAGTTTTATTGCTGAACTGAGCTACTGGTAGGACAGAGTTACTGGTAGGACAGAGAGGGGTTTTGAGTTAATCTGGAAAGGTAGATTTGTTTTTGCAGCAGTTATTTTTCTTCTCATCATTCCTCAGGTGTGTTTGCAAAATGATGAGGCTGGGACTTCTTTGTTTAGAAATAAAACAGAATAATTATTCAGGTGATGATCTGGTATGGATGTCACTCAACAGATCTGATCATGAGGGAATGAGGAAAGGGCATCTGCTTCATTTCGTTATCTGAGTAAGGACTATTCAGCATAAAGGAAATAACAAGTAACAAGGAAATTGCTAAATTAAACACACAGATACATAAACACTAAGGAGCAGGTGATAACGGAGATGGTAATGAAGACCAAATCTCTTCAGCCACTGACTGATGGACCATTAAGGAACTACCCAGCAGCACCTTGGGGAGGGCCAGTCTGAATTCTGCAACTCATAAGAAGCAGGAAACAGGACTAATATGAGCATTATGGGGTAGCTGAGGGTGGCCTGTGGGACTGTGCAAAACTGACTATGGGATGCTTAGGGGAAGGGCCAAAGGAGGGGAAAGCGGGGAGGGGAGATCAGGGAAGAGCAAGTGTGGGAAAATAGAGAGGAGGAAGCAAAAAAAGGAGCCGGTTGCGTGTGAGCAGCCGCCAGGCTGCACGCTTGTCTGAGTCCTGTGCACGACCACAACAGTCTAGCCCATCTCCTTATGAAATCCTTTTTCTTAACCACCTTGCTGTGTAATATCACTCTCTGCCCTACAGGTGCGTGCTGCGAGGTCTAAGTGGCAGCAACGGGAGTGGGGCTGGGGGTGGCTGCAGAGCTGCTCATCCTGCTAAACTGACAGGAGGCAGCTCAGGCGCGTTGTCCATGGGGGTGGGAAAGAGGACGCAGGAACGGCTGGGCCGTGGGGCTTTCAAAGGAGCCCTCCTAGGAGACACCCTGCCCACGGCGTAGCAGGTCACAGCACAGTCCTGCACAGCAGAAGGGATCTGCAGCATTGGTGCAAGACACGA
This sequence comes from Apteryx mantelli, assembly GCF_036417845.1. Classification (NCBI taxonomy): domain Eukaryota; kingdom Metazoa; phylum Chordata; class Aves; order Apterygiformes; family Apterygidae; genus Apteryx; species Apteryx mantelli. Next base: position 169,529,154 of record NC_089979.1, read on the forward strand.
ATTGCCATTGCCGAGCAGGGAATGGGAAGGGAGGACTAGTTTTCGGCCTGGAGGGCTCCCCAGTCCAGCTCACAAAAGCTGGTGCTGGCGGAGGGACTCAGCAAAAACGAGGGGCTGGAAGGCGACGGGTGGCAGGAGTGTACTTACTTCTTGGTGGCAGTCCAGATTAACACCTGACTGAAGTGATGGTGCTACTTTGGCCTGAGATATCTGGTTTATTGGCCAACCTCTGTTGTGTCTGCCTTGCACAGAGACCTTGACCTGCCTGGTATTCACTGCGATCTGCCTCTGCCACAGAAATGAGTTTCATTTTTGGCCAGACAAATTTGAAGCCTGATGGTGACACACCAGCTAATTAAAAGATCACTCTGTAGAATTATATTTTAAAGTGAACCAGAAGGCTTATCTCTACCAAAGTCACAATTTGTGCCTTAGCAGGGACCCCTCAGATAAACAACCTGCTCTACGCCTCCCTGAGATGAGCTATAAGTGAGGTCTAACACACTATAGATTAATCACAGTTAAAGTTCGGTGGTGGCTAAAATCCTAGCTAGAAGGCAAGGATCCCAGACAAGTCTGGAGGACACTGTGGGCAGAAGACACAGAAAAGCAGAAGGAAAATGGGTAAAAACCCGGGAGGCACAAAGAGGCAGGGAGTGGGGAACTGAGAGTTTGGGGTAAAACAGAAGAGGAAGAGCTGTGGGTGGAGGCAAAAGCAGTGGGACGGCTGGGAGGAAAGGGGAAGGACAAGGCGAGAGGACAAAATCATCAGCTCCGGAGCTGGTTGCCCGCTTTGCCAAGGGTAACCGCACCGCCGTAGGCTCCGTTACGGTGGCGGCATCCTCCCCATCACCCATGTTGGCCACGGGTGTCCCCGTTCATCCCTTCACACTCCTCGTGCTCCTCTCCCAGCCTGAGAGGGGGGTGACCTACCTCGGCTTGACACGCCAGAGAGCTGCGTTGATGCACGTTCCCCGTTACTGAACACGTCAGCCCCACTGGGACGTCTCCAAAAACCCTCCTCCATCTGCAGCTGGCTGCTCCCCTGCTTGCAGCAGTGCTAAGGAAAACAGAGATACCTCCATCCTCCAGCCGAGAGCTTGGGGGTGAAATATTTGCCTGATGGTCCATGTGTGTCTGGTGGACTATTTGCCTGAGAAAGCTGGAGAAAGGAAAAAAAAAAAAAAAAAAAGCTTCCCTGGAGCATAAAAAGGGTTAAAGAGAAAAGCAATTTTTGCCGAATTGGGGCTCCCGGGCGCTGCAGCCTAACGCAGTGGAGGCGTGCAGCCTGCGGCTCCCTGGGGAGCAGGGCTGGACGGGAAGGCAAGGGGACGGACCGTGCATGTCCCAGCGTGCGGTGCCGGGCGCTGGCCCTCTAACCTGGGCAGGGTAACCAGCGACACACATGGTTCGTGGGAGGAAAATCCCCCGCCACCAGCACGGGCCAGAGGAGGGTGCAGGGGACGTGGAGTTGGGGCGGCTAAAATCCGAGCTAGCAAGGAAGGAGCCCAGAAAAGTCTGGAGGGTGAATGGGGAGCAGGAGAGACCGAAAAGCACAGGGAAAATGGGTAAAAGCACAAGGAAAATGGGTAAAAGCACAGGACATGGGGTGGGATGGGGGCTGCGGGGCGCAGAGCGAGGAGGAGGGCAGAGGGACATCAGCAGGGACTGGACACCCACAGAGGGGACCAAGCCTGCGCAGCGCGAGCGAGAGATCGGGGCTGGGAGGGAGCCAGGACTGGGAGGGCAGAGCTGGGTCAGTGGTTGATTTAAACCCTCCTCAACCCTGGGGAAGGTGAACCTGCGTTGCTTTGCCCTTGTACGGATTAGCAGTGCTCGCACAGCCAAAAGAACACTTATGGGGCACTGGGTTTTGGAGAACCTCAAAATGTTGGCGCTCTTTCCTCCTCTTGGCTTTCAAGACCGAATCAGTTCAGTTTTTAACCCCTCTTCCTCTCTCCTGAACTCATTGACAGCAGCATTTCCAATCTCTTAGTCTCTTTTATTCAGCCAGCAGCCCATAGCCTGGTGTTAAGGGCAGCAATCACAGAGTGAAATTCTCTGCCCCCTGTTTTTTTTCTTTTTCAAAAAGCAAGCCTCAATGCAGGTGCAGCTTTTAGCCTGGAAAAAGTAATTTAAGTTCCCGCAAAGCACACGCTGAAACCCATCAACCTCGCTCAGCAGCCCAGTCACTCCAACGTGACTGTAACGTACCTTTGCCCTGATTGTACCTGCTCTTTCCATGCTCAAAAACATCTGTCTTCAGTGAAAGGAAAGGGAGGTATAAGCGGCAGAGCTTTGCAGGGGAAGGGTAAATACTTGCCACCAATAGGGACTGAGGTTGTCAGCTGTGCCTCAGCTTATCAGCGACCAGATGTGAACAAAGAGCCTTCTCCTGCCCCAGGCCAGGTCAAAACCCCGGACGGGCGCAGAGCTCTCATGGCTCTCTGGGTAACTCTTCTTTGTTCCCTGGTAGCATCGCTGCTTGGTGGCCTCTACCTCCTGGGAGCGTTTCGAAGGAGGAGAGCCAATGAGCCCCCTCTGGACAAGGGTCACATCCCGTGGCTGGGTTACGCCCTGGATTTCAGAAAGGACAGTTCAGAGTTTCTAAAGAGGATGCAGAGAAAACACGGGGATATTTTCACAGTGCTACTCGGAGGCTATTACTTCACCTTCGTGATGGACCCCTTTTGCTTTGGCGCCATAGTGAAGGAATCGCGAGCCAAACTAGACTTTACGAAGTTTGCATCCGAACTGGTCCGCCGGGTTTTTGGATACCAGTCCGTTGAAGCCAGCCACAAGATTATTCAGCTATCAAGCACGAAGCATCTGATGGGGGATGGACTCGTTGTCATGACACAAGCCATGATGGAGAACTTGCAGAAGCTGATGCTTTTCAAGATGAACTCAGGAGAGAGGGAGCGAACGTGGCAAGAGGACAGTCTCTTCAACTACTGCTACAACATCATCTTCAGAGCTGGGTACCTGGCTTTGTACGGCAGTGAGCCACACCAAGGGGCAGACAACAAGGAGAAAGCTAACGAGCACGATCGTGTTCACTCTGATGAGCTGTTCTATGAATTCCGGAAGTACGACCGCCTCTTCCCTCGCCTGGCCTATGCCGTGTTGCCTCCCAAAGACAAAATTGAAGCTGAGCGGCTCAAGAGGCTCTTCTGGAGCATGCTGTCTGTGAAGAAGAGCCGACAGAAGGACAACATCAGTGGGTGGGTAAGTGACCAAGAGCAGTCCCTGGCAGAAAACGGTGTTCCCGAGTACATGAGGGATCGTTTCATGTTTCTGCTCCTCTGGGCATCCCAAGGCAATACTGGCCCAGCTGCCTTCTGGCTCCTCTTCTATCTAATGAAACATCCAGAAGCTATGAAGGCTGTGAAGGAAGAAGTGGATAAAGTCTCCAGGGAGAGCGGCCAGGAAGTGAAGCCAGGTAGGCCACCAATTAACGTCACTAGGGACATGTTAAACCAGACCCCTCTTCTGGACAGTGCTCTGGAGGAGACCCTGCGGCTGGTTGCAGCCCCAATCCTTATCAGAGCCGTCCTGCAGGACATGACCCTTAAGACGAGCGACGGGACAGAGTACGCTCTCCGCAAAGGAGACAGGGTGGCTTTGTTCCCACATGCCTCTGTGCAGATGGACCCAGAAATCCATCCCGAGCCTCACCGATTTAAATATGACCGGTTCCTAAACCCAGATGGCACCAGGAAAGATTTCTACAAGAATGGGAAAAAGCTGAAGTATTTCAGCATGCCTTGGGGAGCAGGGATATCCATCTGTCCTGGGCGGTTCTTCGCGACCAATGAAATGAAACTGTTTGTGTTCTTGATGCTGACTTACTATGACTTGGAGCTGCTTGACGGAGAAGAGGAGATCCCGCCGATAGACAGCAGCCGCTGGGGATTTGGAACGATGCAGCCCATTCGTGACGTTCGCTTCAGATACCGGCCGCGCTTTTAATTTGAAAAGCCTCGTTACGTTCGGCCTCCTGGCTTGTTTAGGAGCTGTCGGTGAAATAAACTGCACAAAACTCCTCCCACGGGTATCGGATCCGTGCAGAGCGCTTTCGTGAGAGCGAATGCTGGTATGACCTCGCTTGTTTAACAGTTATTGTGGCTTTTCTCTTTATTTCCATTGCACGTTTCACTGCTCTGTGTCTATGGTTATTGTATTGTTTTTACTTCAGTTTAACTTTGGGACTGTGTTATTTTGTTATCAGACTCTTAACGATGTATTGAAATGAAATGAAGCAAGCAGAGATCCTAGCATATTTTCCGCGTGAAGCATATCCGCGGCAGAATGGCATCAGCCCGCACGCTGGGGATTTGTCTCCCTCCTCCCCACTTTTCCCCTTGTCAATCCGAAACGTCTCACTGCGTTCAGAAAGGCACTGAAAGGTCGGAGAACGATAAATATGCTCTCTGCAGCTGCAAGGGTTTCATCGTGGGCTTAGCACTGTCTGGCCTGTCATCTCCTTTCGGCATCAGGTTAAAATGCATTCCCCTGAGGTCCCCAGACAGACGCCCCTCAGAGCAGAGGTAGGACCTACTGACCACAGACACCCCCACAACACACAACTGCTCACACCTAAGAAGAGGAGAGAGCTTGCTGGTCTCATTTGCTACATTACTGGGAGGCAAAGGGAGTTGCAAACATCAGTAATAACCTAAGGTACCATTTTCATGCATCTGCATGATTTAAGACGTGGATTTAAGCCTTTCCAGGGCTGCGAGCGGGTGCACGTTCAAGCCCAGTGTCTTGTGCACAGCTGCTGGGGATAAAAAGGGTATTTGCATCTGTGTGTGTGTGTTTGGATTCATCCCACCTGCTGTAACGCGGCTGGAGCGTGGCTACCTACAGCTGGGTTCGTTCCCCCACAGCACCGAACCAAATCACTGGTTCAGTCCAGCTCGTTGAACGTGCCCAGAAATGTCCGAGTCTGCAGGCTGGCCAGGAGCAGATCTGCCCTCCTGCGAGAGAAAAGAGAGTGTAGCTAAAATTAAATTTTATTTTATTTTCTCCAGGTCAAGGTTTTAACCAGCAGAGCTGGTCTTGAGCCCCATGGGCTGGTGGCATTGCCCAGAAGATGCTTCCTGGCAAGGGCTTCCCCCCTGCCAAACTCAGCCCCCGTTCTCTTGTCCTCTTGCCAGTCCCGCTTGGGGAAGGCGATGGCAAGGGCAGACACTGGGTTCATCCCAGGGCTCCGGGCCCTTGGGGACAGCGGGGGACACCAGGGTGCATCGACCCCGCTTCCCATTGGCCCCTCTTTCCCCCAGCATGCTCCAGCAGCGGAGCAGCCCACAATGGCCGGAGGGGGCTGTGGCGGTCGGGGAGTGGTGGAGGAGAAGACAGGACTGGGGCAGGAGCGAGGACCATAACAACCTCGATCACCCGTGGGCTGCAGCCACAGCTACCTCTGGGCCACAAAACATCCCTGCTTTATGCACCTGTAACAGCCAGCCCAATAAAAGCTAAAACTTTGCCTTGCAAATATTGCTTTGCTTCTTCCCTTCCGCGGTCACAGCAGCTCTTACAAGAGTTAAAGCACAGCCTTGCCGGGGGACAGCAGACTGGTTTTACCCCGATGCTAACCTTGGACTTTGGCGATTACATATGACCGAGGAACCCAACTCAAACATTTTCAGGTGTGTCAAAACATCAAAGGCAAATTTGGCTTTATTCTCCGGAGGCCAGAGTTATGTTGTAACTGCATCTCGAGGGCAAACTACAGGCCTTATAGCGCTGGAAAATTCAGAGAGAAGTGGTCAAGCACCTGGGGCACCACTAGGATAAATAAAAATGCCCCGTTTCCCAGTAGAGTCAGGCCCTGAAGCTAATGCTGTTATCCAAAAAACTGGCCTGACGCTCTCGCAGCAATGAGCTGGCACCCATCCAGTTATGCCGAGCGAGGGGCAGAAAGCAGAGCCGTGCTTGCGAGGTGGCACTGGCGCAGAAGTTGGCTGGCTGCGATGCCTTCTGTCCCACCGCTGTCTTCAAGTATCGCTTAGTGGGTGCCCTTCCTTTGGCATTATCTTCAGGCTGTTGTGGAGGAAAGAGAGGAAAATTAGATAGGGAGAAGGAAAACACGTCCACGTAAGACAGGAGTGACGGCAAGAACCTCAGGGAGACTGGAAGCACCTTCTGGTCTTGATGGGGGTTCTTCAAACCCTCAGAGCTCCTGTACACCTGCCCCCGGGCGAAACAGGCAGACGTATCACGCCACCGTGGGCATCCAGCTGAGGCTGTTGTGCCGTTAGGTGACACGTCCCAAGCGCTCGAGCCAGCTCACCAACCTCTCCCACCACTCCACATCGCTCAGCCACCAGCGCTGGCTGCATCAAAGCCTTTGGTGACTGCTCCAGCCTCTCACTCACCACGAGACACGTGCGGGAGCCCCATATGGGTCCTGGTTATGAAGGGAAGACGAAGTGACATCCCCACCTCAAGGCATGCTTTAGAGAGGATTTTTTGTGCAGCTGGCTTGCATGAGGGTCATAAATGGCTAGGGCCTGGTGCATACATGCCGGCATTACTTGCATGGCATAGGGTCTCCTCGCTTGGGTCGGGGTGAGTTGGACAGGTCCTGAGCAAACACGGGCTGAGTTTGGGAAATGGAGGCAACATAATACGTTGCATTTTCCTTAGGCATATTCCCCATGAGGGCACATTAGCAGTGCACGACTGGGCCTTCCCCTCCTGGCAGCTCCCTGGGGTAAGGCCGGGAGAGGTGACCCAGAGCTGGGCGATGACCTGAAGGACTCAGGGAGCTCCAACACCGCGGCAACGTGGGAACTTTCAGATGGCCGCTTTAAAGAGAACCTTTTAAACGCTGTAAAGAGAACCACCCCGGTACCTTTGGCAGCGGTATCCAGAGCTAGTCTCTATTTCTAATGAGGCAGGAGCTTTTTCTGGGCCATTCAGAAGCTACATAGCGAGGGTGCAGTTTCACACCCCCAAGGTCTCTGGCAGCAACACAGTACAACAATACTGTGGAAGGATATAAAAATAATGACAACGACAACGGTTCCGCAGAAAAATCTAGCTTTACCTCTTTGTCAGAACGGTTTATTTAGCATTAGTTAACAAAACAATATTGAGTCTATAAAAGACTTCAGACATGCTCAGGTGCATGCAAATGTGAGAAGCAAAAAATCACTTAATTGGAGTCATACAAGAAAGAGGAGCGTCAAAGCTCCAGGTGAGTTAATCGGCAATCCAAGTTTTACGCGTAGGCAGGTTGTCCCCCGACATTGAGCTTTCCAACCCAAAGTGCTCCAGCAAGAGTAAAGAACGAGGCTGTGCCAACGGAAACCTCCTTGAATTCGTAAAATAAGTTAAATCCGAAGGAATCCGGGGTTCTGAAAAGTTTAATGGGCCGGATCTCATAACAGTGCCCATCTCCCATAATGTCTCTGCCCCCCAGAGAATCGGGCATGGAGTCTGGCCCTGAAACCTTTGGTTTCTCTTCTTTCGTGCACCATGAAGGCAAGATAACTTTGACATTCAAAGCTTTACAGTCTAATCCGTGTCTGCTCTGCGCAGCACAGTGAAAGCTCCTCTAATCTCAGTTACTCTTTCTGTACTATACCAGAGGACTCGTAATGCTGTACGCTTCGGGTTTCGAACAGTATGGGGTTGAATGTGATGGAAAGCGCTGCCGCTGTTTAAACAGCGTCACTTCTACACGACGGTATTAAACCGTAATACATCAGGAACCGATTTCCGGTTCTCCTCCCTCTCGACGCAGCCAGCTGCTGCTCTGAGAAAGCATCCTATCACACGCTGCTCCTAAGGAAAACTCAAGGAACTCAGCAGAACCAACAGATATATCCTTCACTTCACAGAAACGCAAAGGAACACAGAGGTTATAAGTACAAAGAAATTATACAGCTGATACCACCCATGGTAAAGGAAAGCAGTGCCTTTCAGCAGCTTCTGAAGAACAAAGAGGTACATGAAACTTGAGGATGCTTTGGATTTTTCTGAAGAATCAAAGCATACGGCATTTGCCCACGGCACTGCTTTCACGTCTCTGGATAGGTGTGCCTGTGCACCCCCCAGAAAACAGCCGCTGCGCTTCCAACTGCCAAGGTCTCTTAGCCATAAATCTTCGGCGCATAACGAGGTCGTGGTCATTATTGCGTCTGATGCCTTTACTGCTGTGCAATTACATTTAAAGCCATCCTAAGCGAAAGCACCGTCTAACCCACTTTTCTCCAACGCACTGTTCACACGGCCTGCAAGCGTCTTTGATGTCCCCCCCCCGAGACTCCAGGAATCTCAGCATCTAAAACCGAGGCTGACAGGGAGAGTGAAGTGTAAAGTTATCCGTGGCACGTTATTGTCTGTGGCCTGCAAAGGTGAGAACTGCACTACTACATGATTGAGTGCAATTGCTGGTCAGTCCCAGCCCCAATTTCTCTTTGCTCGTGTTGGTAGAAGAGTTGCTGTACATGCTATGGCAGAGCGAGTACGTTCTATCCAGATACCACCTGGACCACACAGGTCAAAACAGGTTTCCTCTAGCCAGAGATCTTCAGTTCATTCAACAACACGGTTGCTGTGCTGAAAATTTATAACGCTCTAGGTAATTACCCTAGTAAAGGAAGGCTTTTAATGTGCAGGCATTTAGCAAAATGACCGTAACTATGTAACTGAGGATCCCTCGCATCTCCCACAAGCCTGGGAACAGGCATTTGTCCTGTGGCCAAGCTCCTTCCACCCTGTCACACCACATGTGGAAATATCCTGCGGCAGGCTGAATGCACAGATCCGAAACAGTGCAACAGTGCGTTTTCTACGGGGAGCCAAGCAAGGCAGGGACTTCACAGCAGCAACCCACTCACACACTGCTTTCCAGGCTTGGCAGCTGCCTAACGGCCTCGGATGTGCTCGGAAAGGGCTTGCTGCACAGGCCCGTTTTAGCCTGCTTGTGAGGGAGGCCACACAACTAAAATTCTCCATCTGCCTCCTCTGGGAACTTCTTTCCTAGAGAAGCCCATACTCCAAGTCACAGCTTGGCAAAGCTGGTTTTTCACAGGTCTGCACGTTTGCTCTTTAACACACTTCTAAGACAATGGATGCAGACAAAGAAAGACAGGGGAGGGGTTGCTTTAAGATCTCATGTGACAGGCAAGTCTACTTCAAGGTCTAGTGGGAGACTTCAAATGCCTGTCCAAAGAAAAGCAGAGCTTCATGGTTTTACAAACCATGAACATTGGGCGTTCATGGAGAACAGTAACTCTGCTCAAAGCCAAGCAAGCTATCGCCACTTGCAGGATCAGGAAAAGGAAGAGATGCAACTCATCAGTTACTGGAAAGCCCCCATCTACGCTAACACTGTCACACACATAACGCTTAATTGTACCTCCCTTTGCAGGGAGGTTCTTCTTCACAGCTAGAAGCATTCTCCTCTAGCTTGGGTGGCAAAGCCCTGTGTTTAAGCCGGGGTCAGGCCCTGTGAGGACAGTGCTGTCTGGTTGTGTACTTGGCCAGGCAAGCAACATGCTGAGCCCAGCCGCCCACGGATGCTGACAGAGTCCCACCACTCCACCCTTTTGTCTGGTACTTGGCAAATACAAAGGATCACGGGGTAAGTCAGGTTGGAAGGGACCTCAGGAGCTCTCCAGTCCAATCTTTTGCTCAAAGCAGGGTCAGCTATCAGCTCAGACCAGGCTGCTCAGAGCTTTATCCGGTTGGGCCTTTCTGTCCAAAGCCCTTAGATACGCTGCTATTCACCATCAGCTCAAAAAGAGGCAGGTGCTACACTTCGTACTATTTCCCCTTGGCGAATCTTTCTGATATTTACTCTGATTTCATCCTACAGTCTAATTATCACCTTCTCTAACTCCTCCTTGCCTCAGGGCTATTTTCTGATCATAACTGTTTATTGACTTCTTTTGGATTGCAGGCAGGTGAGAAAGCCCATCCATCACTCAAACCTTGCTGCGGTTGTTACTGTGGGACAAGCAGCGCAGTAACATCTGAAAGGGTGTCTGGTGCCGCGTCCTGGGACAAGGGGCAGAAGTCTTTGTGTTCGCATGCGTGGAGTTTTCCTGACTTCAGGGAAGGATTTGCAAAGCTACTCGGGGATGGTAGCTAGTCCCATTCAGAACTGGCTAGACAAATCCGTCCTGGTTATTCCAGGAAGCTTGGAGCCAAGTGACACACATACTGTCAAGTTACCATCAGTCAGATGAGCCATACTAACAGTCCAGGCATTCATTCCTACCCTGTGGCAAATGCAAGAATTGGATTTGTTCACAGTTATGCTAAACTGCGTTCACAGAGAGCTAAATGCACAACTCCAGGCAGTTACCCTAACTCAGCTGATACACAGTAACTTGACAGTATCCTTTAGTGCCAAACACTAAATGCAGAAGCGGGGAGGGAGACAATTCACCGGCGTCTTCTCATCTGCTTCACTGTGCAATCATCAGGCCGTACTTGGAGCACAGCAGGCCCCTTTTCTTTTCCCGTTCCATGAGGAAATTCCTCAATTTGGTGGTGGGAAAGGTAACCAGCGCTTGCTGTCTGTTGTCCAAACCTGTCTCTTGGAGCCATGGGCTCTGAAGGCACTCTGAGGCTGATGGCCTTCCCCTAGGACACAAAAATGTGAGAACATCAGTCAAGGAGCCATGCTGGGTGAGGAAGCTCCTAAGAAATGGAGAGAAAGAAGGGGCAATAACCAGGATCTGCATAAACTGTCCTGTTGGGAAAGGAGACACTGCCTTACCAGGGATTTGCACACAGCGTGCTCTGGAGAAACGACACTGCCCCTCCCGAGAGACCGGCATAGCATCGCGTGAGCTTCACTTTCCCCTTCCTGGTCGTTCTCAGGAATTCACAGGCTATGTCAGAGCTGATGGGGTAGTTGGCACTCAACCTAACCCAAAAGAACAACTAATCAGCATGAAAGGCCACTCCAGAGATGCTTCTGCTCCCAGGAATTCCCACCCAGCAGTGAGAGGAAGGTCATGCAGTGTTCTTCAGTGGGTTTTATGACTTTGGATGCTTAGCCATTTGGTGTAATTCAAATTTTCCAGTTAAAGTTGGGGCTTTTGAAATGAAGTTGAGTGAGAAACACAAGCAGCTGCTGGGTCTACTTTTAGAATAAAGGAGCTATACAGGCAGCTCGTTGCTCCATCTGGAGACATCTCTGGGCCATGAGCATCCTGGCACGGGGCAGCCAGCTGCACACCCTCCATCACCCTTCTGTGGCATCGCCAAGGAGAAAAGACATAACTGAGGTTGAGGTATCCAAGTCAATGCATCACCCCTGGTTGATGACTCTGAAATTGCACTTTTAAAGTGACTACTGTGGCAGACTGACTTACATGATGAATGCTGTGATTCCAATGGACCAGAGGTCAGTCTGAGGGAGGGCTCCTTGCTCTGTCAGCAGTTCTGGAGCTAGAAAAGCAAATGCGAGTGAACCAAGCTCTGTTCCACACTCCAGCACTACGATCAGCACAAAAGCAGCAGGTACTTCTGTACTTTGCTACATTCCCCAAAGGATGGAGAAAAAAACCATCTAGCACAGGCAGGTGCTCGAGGTAGGACATCTCCATGGGTCATAAATGCAATGAAACTTTGAGAACATAAAACCAATGGGCACCTCTGAGCTCATTTCTAAGGGGCTTTGTTTTTTGGGGTTTCTTGCACCTCCTGATCTGGCTGGTTTACTACTTCCCATTTTATGTATCATGTACGTTTCCCACAGGGGATGCTGAGGGCCCGGTCTCCTCCTCACTGGTAAAAAACAGATGTCTCTTCTCTCCTATCAACCCCATGACACCAATGGGAATATGAGGGCTAGAGCATGAATATTCCTATGGATATAGCATATGTTCACAAGGGGTTCTGTGGCTTTCAGGGACATCCCTGATGTCAGCTTTGTGGTTTGCCAGTCGAGTCTCAGGCCTGGGTATGCCAGGCTGTCTGTGGTTCCTCCTGAGCCCTACATACGGCAGCCAGGCAAAGCGAGGACGGTGGCACTACACCCATCAACTCAGGGCACATGGATTGCAGTCAGAGTGGCGCTGGCCATGACCTCTGGCTGTGTTCCCCATGGTCAGCAAGTGACAAAGCTGTCACCGCCAGCCATTCCTGCAGACACAGACTTTTATCAGAAGGCAGCACCAGGGAGACCTTGCTTGCTGGGACCAGCTGTAAACTGTCACCGTGGCCAACTGCCCAGTCTGACTCTATTTACCATGGACTGCATAAAGGCCAAGGTTGCTCTGACTCAACTCTGTACTTACCCATGGTTTCAACATAGTCCATGCACTTGTCCATGGTAATAACTTTGTCTTGTGTGTAGAACTGTGCATTGCCAAAGTCCAGGAGTTTCAGCAGGTTGGGCTCAGTGATGATCATGTTTTCAGACCTGAGATCCAAGTGCAGGATGCTGTGGGCATGGAGGTACTCAACCGCACTGAGGATCTGCCACAGGTAATCTCGGACCTCCACTTCTGAGTAGAATGGCCTGGTAGAAGAAAGGGGATAGAAACCAGAGGTGTCCTACTTGCATGCTCAAGAGCTCCAGTCTCCACTCACTGTCATCCTCCCCTGGAAGTCTAATCCCATGAGGTCCTTGCGAGCCCAGCAAAAGCAACTCTACTCATTTTAGAGAATCTACTACATATGGAGAGGCTGGTCCCTCTTTTGAGTCTGGTTTATGGATGCAAGAGGTTCAGAGGCTAGTGTGAACAGCACTACAGAGAAAGCAGTGGTGGTGCAGAGATAAAAATGCAGATTTGATGCCCACCATTCCCACTCCTTTAATCAGAGGATTTCAGCAGATTTGTTTGCAGCCATCATGAGAAACGATCTGGAGGGGAAACAAGGCTTCCTGAGCCACAGTAATCTCCTTGTTATGGGAGAGAGAGTTTCATATCAACTACTGTACGATGCTTTCAACCTCTAAACTGGATGACCCTGAATTGTCCTCTGCCCCAACCAGGCAGGGAAGTTAAGCACCTTCTTGTGTCACAAGAAGTCGCAGAACAAATGCACTACAAATCTAGCAATGACAGCCCACTGGAACAGATGGAAAGAGATAATCGAAGATGACAAATGAAAACAACAGCTGTTTTGCTGCCGACACCAGCCCCGACCAGAAACCCTTCCCTCCAGGAGTTCCTCCATGTGTTATTACCGGAGCGCCAAAGAATGGAGTAGTTCTGGTCCCACGCACATCTCCTGGATCAACACCAAGTGCCGTGGGCTGACATAGGCTCCCTTCAGCTGAGCTATGTTTGTGTGATGAAGCTTCCTCAGGACTTGGTACTCCAGGAGCACAGCCTGTTTGTCTTCTTGCCAGTAAGGGATGATTTTAGCAGCTAAAGTCTTGCCGCTTACTTTTTCCCTGCACTGTCGGACGATGCTGAAACGCCCCCTGGTACAAAGGAACACAAAGGCAAGTTAAACTTCTGCTATTTCTGGAAGAGCCAGGAGCTTCTGCATTTTAAAGTCAACAGGATCCCACGCATATTTTTCATCCATGCCCTATGCTGGGTTATCGCAACTATTGTCACAGTCGGCACTTCCTTCCTCTGCCTCTAAATTGTACAGCCACTTTATATTGCAGGAGTGAATCCTAGTAAACCACAACAAAGATTGCTCAGCCAATGATCTCAGGTTTCTATGTCCAATGTCATTGCTGCTGGAGGCGTTTTCATCAAAATACCATACTAGTAGTTGAGCAGGGCTTTTATAAAAGTCACTTTTCTAAGTTCTAGCTACATGAAGCATTTCACTCTGGTTAGTTGAGCGCTCAGTTAAGTTACCTACCTTTTGATCTCTGTTTGGAAGGCATAGGTTTGGTAGGTTGGGAAAGGTTCGGACGGTGCTATTATTTCACTCTCTTCTTCAGTAGCAGTTGATGGGAAGTCCTGCATTGTAGCATGAAACTCTGCCGATAAAAAATGATGTGGATTACACAGCAAAACACCTCTGTGTGGAAACTACAGCCTCTCTGAGCCATCCTCCACTATCTCTTTATGAACAAAGATAACTACAATAGCAGAGCTTTCTCCAGGCAAGTTTGCATGTGGTCTCCCACTTGTGACACCAAATCCTATTTTAATGCAAACAAATCCTGGACTGACCACACAGCAGTTCCCTGGTGTCATCACTCCAGACCGTATGAGACTGACTGTTGTGTCCTATGACTATGATATCAAACCTTTCATTGCAATTGCTGACTATTGATTCAGCTACTGGTTCTTGTCTTCTCACATAACCAGTCATCAGTGCACGATAAGATGCTGCCAAAGGAACAGAAATTTGTTTCAGCTGGGTATTTCAGGGCATCAGCTGAAACAAGTTGCTCTGGTCCTGGCATGCAATTCTATCTGAGTGCTCCCTGGAAATATTAAAACATTCCCTGACACGTTAAAGCATCTGTTTGGAAATGCTGGACACATTCGCAAAAAGGAATTTGACAATAGGTGCCTTGGAGGCAGACACGTATTATTAGATTAATGCCTCAAGAAACAAGTTTCTTGTCCCAGGCCTGTTTCCTCATGATCTCACCTCAAAACAGAGTGGTATCCAAAGGCCTAGCAAGCATATTATCTTCAGTGCGTGATCTACACTTTCTAGATGCCTTACACAGATATTCTGCTAATTCTGTCCAGAATTAGGAAAGAATTTACTTGTGAATAAGACAGCCAAAGAGGCCAAGGTCTCAAAACACCCTGAGCCAAGTGGAACTGGTCTTGATTTGCTCCCCCTTGACTTCTGAAGCTGTATTTAAAAAGGTGCAATTGTCTCGATGCAGCAAAAGCAAAATGCTTTCCAATAACCAAGTAGCTTACCCATTTCATCTTGCTCACTGATCTTCACTTTGTCAGATGGGTCGCTGTAAGGGCCCATTCCTGCTTTACTGATGCAGGCAATCCTGAAGCAGTAAACGAACCCCCTGGAGAGATTATTTGCGTAGTAGCAGCAGTCAGCAATGTCCGTAGCAAGGGTCTTCCACTCCCCATCTTGGCCAAGGGAAGAGGGAAAGAGGTTAGGACGGTCATGCCACTCTTTCTTTGCGTCAACTTTATTCATGTGCCAGAAATACGGAAAAGCAGTGCAATCTTTAAGTGAAGGAAAACGTGTGTTATGGCCCTCTTCTGCAGATGTTTTAACTAGCTGT
This sequence comes from Apteryx mantelli, assembly GCF_036417845.1. NCBI lineage: Eukaryota > Metazoa > Chordata > Aves > Apterygiformes > Apterygidae > Apteryx > Apteryx mantelli. The sequence continues at coordinate 169,544,317 of NC_089979.1, forward strand.
GCATGTGGCAACCTCCTCTCTTCTGAAGCCAGCTGTTTTATATTTAATCAGTCCAAGATGTGGCAATGTTGTCGCAGAGGAATGATGCAACTTGCTTGTACAGTTTCTGTTTCTCTAATTCATACCACCAACCTCAAGTGTAAACATACATGAAGAACTCCAGACAAAACCCTGACAAAAAGCACTGTATTTCCCCTTTGGTCCTATCTTGAATCCTGTTGAAACCATGAAGTGCAGGATTTCACAAAAGAACCATCCGTTAACATCCTCCTAGCAAACCCAGTATTTGAAACCAGGGCCAAGCTTACTCCACTTTTATGAAGCTCAAGTGATTTCTCAAGAAAATAAAATTGATGGTTTGTCCTGGAGTCATTACCCATGGGACTAAGGTGGGAGCTGGAAAATCCCTGCAAACATTTCACTCGCTGCTGTGTCCCGCACGTTGACATTGGCACCGTGCTCAAGGCTGAACTCAAACTTCCTGACCACGACTGAGGTGAAGCCCATGCTTTCATTCAAATAAACACTGAAAATAACAGAGTATCTCAAGCCGTAACACAGGCAATATTTCACCACCCACAACAAAGGTGTCAAGGACTTAGCTGGGTACTAATTGAATTATGGTGTGCGCACGTGTAAGAAGGAGCAGCCATGGCTCAGAATCAGAGACGTGCCTGCGGAGGCAGTGCGTAAAAACCTATTGTCAGATAAAGGACAAGAGAATGAATTGTTTTCTGTTTATCTTAATCCGCCTGCATATGGAAAAGCACGACTTTGCACGTTCCTGCCAAATACACAGAATGTGAGTGAAGATAGCAGATGCTGTTTCTTGTTTTTTCTTCCTAATAGGAACATCTTGCCCAAAGTCTTGCCTGTGTTGTTTCAGTTATTTCAAAAGAAGTAACAATAAAGAAGGCTGTGTTGGAGAAAAAGCATCTGACATCAAGCACAGAGTAAACGGGCAGAAAGCTTCTGCCCATGCTCATGTTAATCGAGAATGAAGTGCATGTCTGTTAGGAGAATTAAAAGAAACAACATGGAACCATTCAATCCAAATGACTGTGTATGCAGGACTGCAATAGAAATGACTATTAGTAGCGGTATTCATAATAAGCACTGCAAAAGCAGTCCCATGAGAGAGAACAGGCTTAGGGCTTTGAATCAAAGTTCATGGAATTAAATGCAAAAACATCCACTGACTTCAGCAGATTCTGGAGCAAGCCTTGGAAGAGAGCATCAAAAGGATGGCACGCAGTCTTGCCGAACTTTTGTCATCTTGTCCTGGCTGTTCACCCTAAACTTTCTTTGTAGTCAATGGAGAAAGAATGTATGCCTATTTAGTAGAGGGTGATTGCCTTCTTGAGATGCCATCTTTCTCCACTGACTGCAAAGAAAACCCAGGTAAAGGATGATAGTGACTGCTAATCACTGCTGCTGGGTGCTATTATGTATAATGCCGTCGTAACTGCAATTTGAGAGGATTACTCAGGACTACGTGTTTGGCACCACCTGTGCAACCATGCGTATTCTTGCACGGACAGTTCACTTTTTGGTCACCGTTTCCATGAGACCTACTTTGATTCACACCTTAGCAAAGCCTTTTAAGTATATGCATAAGTATACATATTGCATGCAGGGCTAGCCAGCACAGCATCGAACTTTTACGTGGCTAAAGCATGGCAGTATGATTTTCATTCCTAACTCTAAACTAGAATGCTAAAATGAGGAATAGTTGTTTCTCAGAAAAAAAAAAAAAAATACCCAGCTGGTGGAGAGATCATACAGACTGAGATGTTCTCTGTAAGGCATAAGGCTCCACTTTACCTTCGCTCTTGCACTGCAGAGTGTAGAGGACGGGGGTGTTGGTTTCCACAGGTTTCCAGACCACCTGCACTCCATCCTTGTAGACCTCCACGATGTCAGGGGGTGGAGGGCTTGGAGGAACTTCTGTCGAGAGGAGGCACGAAAATGACTGTTATCTATAGCACTGCTGTGACATATTCCTGCACACCCGGCATTTTTTGTTACAGATAATCTATTTCTAAAAAATGATTCCTATTGGAACAGTAACTTAACTGTGCCTAGTTTAAACACAGCAAAGATTTTAAAACCTGGTTCTAACTGCAGTGTTACTTGACTGGCTCTGAATCTAGGAGAGAGACTAAAAAGTGGAAAAGAGGGAATGAACACAGTGCAAAATGTGCCCTGCTACCAAACGGCAAGGGCTGTGGATGTGGACTAGAGCAGGCAAAGGAGAAACTTTCCCCTGAACCTATCTACAGAAAGCTCAGGTGAGATACCCTACTCCCAAGTGCATGGAAGGGAGTCACGTTTTTCCAGGGCCAGAAGTACTGTTGTTTTCCAAACCTGGGGCAACCTTCAGCTTCCAAACCTGCTTGCCAGACTGAACTAGGTCTGCTAACTCTGTTAACCTTCAGCATCTATCTTGCTGTGCCTGCCCCTGAATGCCAGCTGCATTAGCTATCACAGTGGTCCTCTTGTTTAAAATCCACTCTGCTTCTGACTGTCAAGTCCCAAGGTCTCCTGATTTCAGTTGGGTTCTCACAGCTAGCACAGGGGGGAAAACCAAGGAACAAATCCTCAAGAGTTGACCAATTCTGCATACACCACTTACCACAAGCAGAAAAAAAAAAAAAATCTAGCTACTTCCTCTCTTACCAGCTTTTCTTATGATGCAAGAGGTGGATGCTGAGCCCAGGGAGTTGGTGGCCACACAGGTGTAAATACCAAAATCATCAGCATTAACAGAGAGAATAGTTAACAGCTGGAAGTTTTTGAGTGTGGCTGAGATGAGGATCCGACTGCTGCTGTGGATGGGTATCCCATCTGAAAGGCAGAGGATATGAAAATTAAGAACCGTGCAAATTTATACTGAGGAGGCTAAAACATTTTCCTGCGTTCAGCCGCCCTCGTCCCAGCCTACCCCGGAGGCTAGGACCTCTCTAAAGGAGTGTCAAAGTCACCTCTGAACCAGTTGATGTGCAGGGAGGAGTGAGCCGCCGTCCGGCACGACAGAGTTACACACTGTCCTACGGCAGTAGCCTGGTCTATGAGCTCTTCAACAAATGAAGGTGCTGCAAAGAAGAGGAGCAGCAGCTATTCAGAGAGGCCAGCAGAGCTATGCTGATAATAGTTACACGCAAAACATCAGAAAACATTTTTGACCAGTCCGAGGACATTTTGTTCATGCTCTGGCATTCATTTGACCACTGTTTTCTCGAGAATCCCCTGGACATTTAACATATGGGCTCCGTTTAAATAAAGAAGGCCCCTTCAGTCCCACGTACACAGCATGACTGCCCATACACTATGACCAAGACGGCTCTCTCTCTGATGTCCCAAACTTTCCTGCGGAAAGGCACCACGCTCTTCCTCTGGGAATTTTATTGCTCACTATGTATTTAACTGTTTTTGGACAGTAGGGCAGATTTGACCCTTGAAAGGCACTTGAGGAACATCTGCATTGCACAGCCCTGCTGGTACAGCAAAGGCAGCAGAGTCCCTCAGAGGAGATATATGCCACAGCAGGAGTTTTCTACTGGCCTAGCTTATATATGTGGGCAAAACTGAGTGATGACAGCCCAAGGATGAGGGGATCAGACCAAGACCAAGACAACACAGGAAGAGAGAGGAGGAGGGAAAAGCTGGAGGTGGAAGGAGAAAACAGCCCTAGAGCATGATATCTGCTGTGTCCATGGCAAAGGGAGACTTCAGGGTTTCTTCTGTGTCTCTGTGGTGCTGTTAATCCACAGTGCCCAGGATTAATTGCCATCTTCGCACACCTGCCCTTCCCAGGTCCTTGTCGGGGCTCTGGCCGAATACTGCTTGAATAAAGGGAACGCGAGTGAGACTGCAGGAACAGGGTCGAGGCAGTGGCTGGAAATGCCCACGATCCCTGACTAGTTGGAGAGACAGACCTCGGAGGAAAAGCCAGCACTGAGCAGCCACATCTGAGGGGGGCTGCCCCCACATTGCTCACTTCACAGCTCTGTCTCCTGCAACAGCTTGTTTGGCCCTTACACGTGCACACGGGACTGGAGCCTAGGAAACTCCCCAATATCAGCTTCACTATTCCCTCTTCTGCTGTCTGGTGTTTGGACACTCCACTTCTTCTCTTTATAGCGTACAAGTCGAGTTTAGTCCTCTGCAGTAGCTTCCTAGAATGGCTCCAATTTGCAAGCATGGCCACAAGAAGAGTTTTAGCAGGGACACTAGTAATGATATAAACAGAGGAGTCTGGCTCGCTTTGTACGGGTTGGTCCAGGACTATCTCAGGACAGCTATGCAGATCCATCCTTAGCTACTGGCCTCAAGCTGCGCAGCTGTATTCATAGTGATATCTCATGATAAAATTAGCTGATGACTTAGGCAATGAAGAATACCTTTCTCCTTTGGCATGAGGCTTGATAACTTGAATGAAGAGAGTCCCGGTTTCCTCTTCAAAGATCCTTCAGCTCCTGTTAATGGTTCTTTTTCTACTGCTTCACTTCCCAGCACACCAATCTCTGTTACAAAGAAAGGACAAGAAGTTATTCAAGTCCACTATTCTCCCCGCGGCATACATTTACAGCAAACAGTTCTGCACTTCACATATAAATATTTCGGCAGTCACAGGCCTCCTTATTAATGAGCCTTTAGTCAACACAAAAAGTTGTGACAGCTTTTACAAACAGAACGATGTAACGGGAGAACAGGGCATATCTAGGGGAGGCAGAGAAGTAAGGACAGATTGTATTGTCCAGACCTGAATGCCATTAACTTAGGTATACATCCTGCGGTAATTTCACCGACTTCACCCAGTCTCTTTAGCTTTAAAGATTTGTCATTAAGGCCACGGTCAGACAACAACAGCAGAAGTAACTGCAGTGTTTTATCTCCCAACCTTCGCACGTTGCTGCTCTTCTGTCAGTGGGGTAGAAGCTGGGACATTGGGTCATCCAGCCCTGCTCTGCTTTTGTGCGAATTAAGGCAGGTGAATTCAAGCCGCTTCCATGAGCTCTCAGCTGACTTTGCCCTGAAGAGGGGCAGTAACAGGGAGCTAGGGGACAGCCTGAGGACAGCTGATTTCCAAACCTGCCACTGCCAGTTTTGCAGTTACTGTCTAGCCAGGGCCTCAGATACGCTGCAGAAAACGTAAAAGACAGGTTTAGCGGAGCCCAGTTATACCAGCAGATCTATGAAGGTACAAAATGAAATATTTACCTTCCTCTGTCTCTTGCTCAGCAGCTGTCTTTCCTTTCAGCATTCTTGAAATATGGGCAACAGAAGCTTTAACTTTCTTCTTCAGACTTTGCTCCACTGACCGCTCTGCTGAATGAGATCTGCCGTAGGGTTTAAAGAGTCCTGGCTTGCTGTAGGAGCTTTTCTGCTTACCGCTCGGCTCCTTTTGGGAGCTGTACATTTCCTTATGACTCTCTGACCCTTTCCCCATGGCTAAGAGGTTAGTTGCCTTTGAATTCTCAGATAGTTTCAAATGGTTTTGCTTGTTCCTCTCGTCTGCCTCTTCTCTGATGCACAGTCTTTTATCCTGATGCAAATGTCCTGCAGGAGGTGACCTTGCCCTTTCACTAAAAGGTATAAATCGCCTGCCAGTTGCTTTGGGTGGAGGCTTCCTAAAGTTCATAAATTCAAATGGAAAATAGACAATGTCATACAAATCCGAGAAATTCAAATAGGCGGGCTCTACCTCTGATATGTCAAGTTTTGGAGTTCCACTGCCAAGACTGGGTGCTTCATCTGACAGATCTTTGATTTTCACTAAAGACACTTCTGGCTGTTTACCAGTGTCTTTGTTCACTGACACTTGACTGGCTTTTTTTCCAGAATCCAAGCTATCAGTCTGGGAAATGCTTACTTGTTCAGAACTGGGGCTTTCAAACGCTAAGTCCTCCAGATGCTCACATTCATGAGGAGCCATTTGTGTTTCCTGTCCTTTCAGTAAATCTGACTCCTCATGCACAGCAAGGTAGGGTCCTGTGATATCATCCAGCTCAGAGACTTCTCCTCCTCTACTGCTTTGACCAGAAGGAAAGGGACTTTCCATGGATGCTTGGCCACCAGGCTCTTTGTAGAACATTTCTGTGGGAGAAGAGATGTGCTTTCTGCATTCCTCCTGAGCAGAAACTGACTCTGCCCAAACATCCATCTCTTCAGACAGCAAAACCATTTCATCCACTAAGCCCTCCAGGGCAGCAGACTCCTCATCACTGTAAAAAGACGACCTGTGATGTGAGAGCTCCTGACTTTGATTCCCACGGAGCAACGGTGGGACAGGTTTTCTAGCATCAGAGCTTCCACTCCCTGAAGCAGCACCTCTTCCCTCACCATAAACCTTTGGGTGTTCCTCATGTTCTTGCTCATAGACTGAAGTTGGGGCACCTTCTGGCTGCGAAGCAGTTAAAATACCTGGATGCATGCCCTCCAGAGCAGCAGAAGCTTTGCCACTGTGATATGCAGCCTTGTGCTGCTCATATGCCTGACCTTCGGTCTTGGAGAAAGAAGCAGGCATAGGCTGCCCAGCAGTTGGGCTTCCGCTTCCTGAGACAACAGATCTCACCTCACTACGAAGTGCTAGCTGTGGATGTTCTTGCTTTTCACTCTCACACACTGAAGGGAGGCGAATATCTTGTGGCGAAACAGTTGCAGCTGGGGGTCTGCCCTCCAGAACAGCAGGCACCGTGCCACTGCTCCGAGAAGCCTTCCAGTGCACAGCTCCCTTGATTTCAGCCTCATGGACCAAAACGGGAACAGCCTCTGCAAGGGCTGAACCTTCGCCCTTCAGAGCAGCAAGCCTCTCCTTGCTATAAGCCGGCCGTTTCCTTGCTGCTTGGTGTGCTCTGTCGGAGACGGAAGTTGGCGTTGGTTTCGGTGGTGGGACTTCCAGGACGACGGGACTCTTTCCCTTCAGAGCTGCTGATGCTGTGCCTACATGAACAGAGGGCCTTTTGTGCACTTGGCCTTCACCATCACTGTCTGATACTGGAGCAATCCCTGCAATCCCTGGTCCTTCATCCTCCAAGACAGCAGATCGCACATCTTTATAGGTCTTCAGCTTCTGGTGAGTATCTTTGTCAGCTGTTTGCAGAGCGGTTCGGAAACCTGGCTCTTTGCTCTCCAAGACAGTAGTTGCTGGAACGCTTTGATCAAAAAGTTCCGGACTTTTGTCCTTACGTACTGGAGGTGAATCTGTTTCTGTCTGTGGGCTTGTTAAAACAGCAGGCCTATCGTGCTCCATGAGATGAGACTTAGCGTCACTGTGAGCAGAAGGCTTCTGAAGTGAATGCTGCTGGCTTTTGTCTTTACAGGGTGGAATTGAAGCAGTCCTTTTAATAAGGAAGCTTTCACCTTTTAGATCAGGATGGCTGTCAGTGCTGTCAGCAGAGGGCTTTGACTCCTGTTGCAGATGCACTTCTCCCTTACTTGCGGGGGCTGACTTGGAGGTGGTCGCTGACTGTGGAAGAGCTGAAATGGACTGCTCGCCCCCCTGAAGAGCTGTCTCAGAAGCACTCCCAGGGAGAGATTTAGCCTGAATGCCTTCATGCTTTTGAACTGAGGATGCGGGTATATCTGATCGCTGAGCAGTCAGAATGGGGCTTTTGCCTTCTAAATCATCAGCTTCCTCCTCCATGTGAGCAGCTTTTGACTTCTTAAGTAAATGCTTCCTATTCTCACTCCTGTGAGGTGATACTGGAAGTCTCTCTAACCTTTGCACAGTAACAGCTGGGCATCCATTACCCTCACATTGCATGGAAGCAGAGAGTTGTTCTCCTGAACAATCCCTTCTGGTTCTGCTAGCATCCTCTTGCTTTGAAATATCTACAGAACATCCCTTGCCCGGCTCAGCGGAAATGTCGCAGTGGTGACTGCCTTCAGGGCAACTTTCCTGTGATATTGTATCATAGTCTTCTTCCAAAATTTCTTGTTCCAACACTGACCTTGAGGCCCTCAGCCTGTAATCATCCAGTGAACGGCTTCGGCTAGAACCAGCAATGGCAGGATGCGGTGGTTTCCTTGCAGTATCAAATGAAGCTGATTTGGTCAAGGGACCAAGGAGACTTTCCCTGTGCCCTCCATCATCAGACTTGCTTTCTTCTTCTTCTTCCAGCTCAAACTGTTCTAGAAGGGGTTCACGGAGACCACTGAGGGGCACTTTTGAATATCCAGCTTTCCGGAAAGTCCTCCTGGCTCTGTCCAAGTGCCTTCTGAGCTCTCTGCCCGGAGAGGAAGAGCCCCGTGCAGGAAGCTCAGCTGCTTGGCTGTAGAAAGTGCTTTTAATGACACTCTCTCTAGGAACACATATAGGTGGTTTTTCTGTCCCATCCCCAACCTTTTCAGTTTTGTCCTTATCAGATAAAAATGTGTCTGTTTTTTCTTTCTGATGTAGATCCAATGTGTCATCTACGGAAATCTTCACTGACGAAGGTTCAGCTGCATTGCTTTTTGGGGACTGCTCTGCTCCTTCATCTCGAATTTTGGGATGGAGTTCCTTCTCTTTCTGTCCTGCGGTACTTGCCATGAGCTCTTTGCTTTCCGTAGGTGATTTGTCCCCCACCTCACTCTTCACTGAAGCATACTTCCTCCTCATGGGTTTTACTGGAGGCACCAAGATTTTGGAGTGCTTCTCTTCACTTGCATGTTTTGGAGGTTCCTGGCTGCTTGGTGCATCAAAGATGGACAAGTGCAGTTCAGGGGTAGAGCCGAAGTGTCTCTTCTTGGGGAAGTGTGAGTTCTCATTGTCTGAAGAGGAACCGCTCGTACTGGAGGAAGTGCTTTCTTCAATAAGATGTCGGGAGATGGCCAGGGAGGTGTTGTCGTGAGTCCTTTCTAGGATTTCTGGAATGGATCGCATTACCAGGATGGATTTATAGCACATCAGAGACCGCTGAAAAAGCACAACAAAATACAGCACAATCAGATGGAAGCATGGTGTGAGTATGGTAAAAGCAAACATACAAAAATTATCTTCTGCATTCTTGAAGACCACACAGACTAGTTTAATAACACATAGAGTAGGTTTAGGCCTTATTTGCTCTCTGAATCTGCCCCTTCTCTTATTCACAAAGATGAAACTATATTATCTTTAGGGGGACATATTATATTATCTTTAGGGAACATACTTCCTGTTGTGAATGGAGAATCAGGATCCTGCCTGAGATTTTCAAAGAATATTTGGCCATTCAAAGCAGATGGGAAAAGATGAGACATAACTATCTGAGTTTTAACTGAACACATCAGATGAGAGCCTACTTGGAGTGAACGGCCTTAGTTCCACTGACTGCAGCATGACCTATAATGACTTAGGCCAACAGAAGACCTGACACACTGGAGGAGGTAGGATTCATCTGCTCTAACTTCTGAGGTATAAGACATCTCAGCTGAAATTGAGCAGCTGGTCTTCCTTCACAGCCAACAGAGAGAAACAGGCATCTTCAGAAGGCAATAAACCTGGTTGTTTTAGACAACTTTCAGGAAAAGAGGAATCTTCTTAGGACCTGTCTATAATTCATTACCGATTACAAGGACAGGCTAGGCTAGCTAACATAGACACAACTAGGTATCCTATGGGCACTTTCATTAGGACAGATGATTTTGTCCATGTATGTTCTTCAGTCGTTTTGACTTCAAAATCCTACTTTACACTCTACTGGCATATTTCTGTGAAATCCCTCTGCTCTCATATGAGTACTTATTATAGGAATTAGAAAGGAAACAAAATGCTTAAAAAGAAAAGTGGCACAGTCCATGAACATCATAAAAATACCAAAAAACAGAAGAAAAGCCAAATTTTCATGACAAGTTTATGGGCGCTTTCTATAAATAACAAGTATCTTGGTAGCACTTACCACATAAGAGGACTTTTATAAACGTTAGCTCATGACCTTACCAGAGTTATCCACAGTAGGCAAAAGGACTGGTGTTATCTGAGGACATCTGATAACTGAGGAGAGTCAAGGACTCTGACAATGACATACTAACTCAGAGAAAGGATTTGCGTGCATGGATATGCGAGTTGCAGCCTTACTCTCACACCAAACTTACAGAAACTTTAAAATGCCAAGATTCAAATCACTGGCACAGAATCCTGTGCCCCGTGCACTGAGAGTTGTGACACACGATCGACTTACCATGACTTTACAAGCTAGTGCATGTCAGCCGAGACACGACCACGCTGGGTCCATGGGTGTGCTGCTAATAGTGTAGAGGGAGGACTCCTAGTCCACTCAGTGGAAGAGGGCTAAGCCAAGGGACATCCAAATGGTTATCATGAGTCAGCTGAGCATGGGGTGAGATCCAGCTTGCTCATGAAGGCACTTGTTTGTGTCTACACAGACTTGTCTGCAGGTGAGACAGCCTCCAGAATAGTCAATGGAGAGGTGGCTAATACAGGCACTGAGCTCCTTGGCAGTAGGCATCTGCTTTTGGGTGAGCTGAACCCTTCCAAGGCTCTGCTGACTACACTGGTCTCACTGATGTCAGCAGGACTTTACCCACTTAGCTTACATGTACACACCTAAATGAAGGTGTCTTAGTCCTCTTTCAGCGCCTGCTGGAAGACCTCAGTACACAACCCACGACTGCAGTAAGAGCCTGGATAATCTCCTTCTGCCACACCCATTGACCACTCTGCCCTGGGCTTATTCCTCCTTCAGAGCCAACCTGAGAAGATCTCTGCTGCACTCACTGTCCTACCCCAGTAGACTTCAAAAGATGCAAATGTAGTTAAAAAAAAAATACAACTAGAAGGACCAAACAACATAGGTTTAGGTCTACTCACCTGCCACTTGCTCCGAGCCACAATGAATTTGAGCTGCTTGGTATTAATGAAATGAGCTGCATCGAGGGGGAGATTATGCTGTCAAAAATGAAAATAAAAGTAGAATGAGCAAAAAAAAAATTTGATTAAAAAATCCTGACTTCATATGCTGAGAAGTTTTTAGGATTCCCTCACTCTGGAATTGTTTAATTTAGGGAAGTACTCACTTGTTTCATTATAATAGACCAATCCACAATCCCCTCATAGCTAAACTGAAGACAACATCAAACAGCTTCTCAGCAACAAAAGCAAACACTGTCCAATACATATGTGAATTCAGTTCATTTTTTTTAAACTCCTTTCCTTCATTAGAGATTCCAGGCATTTGAATATAAACCACAAATTTTCTCTGCAAAGCCACAGTTTCCTCTCAACACAGACGTATTATATCTGCTCATGCCAGTAGGAATCTTTATCTTTTGAAAGGAAAGACATCCTAACAAGAAAACATCGAGGTGTCTTTTACTTCCGGAGAGCCAGGCCTGAGCTTCTGTGTAGGACAGAGGTAGGAGATCAAGAGAAAAAATAAAACAGGAAATGGTTAACAACCAGGGTGCGTAGCCTTGAGAGCTGCCCCTCCGGAGGTCTCCTCCAACCTCAATTATTTGATGATTCTAATAAAGAAGCAGGACAAACTTACCATGAACCACTTGTGGGACAGACAGTCCAAAGCACTAGGCCTGGCTCTGGTAAGAGAAAAGATGATCATTTTAGGAGCAAGGCACTTTAAACCACCACGGCAAGATTCTCCTGAGAGTGCCTGCATTGCGTGGACGCATGCACACACACCTACATCTAGGTATGACTTTTTGCTGCTGTTTTGGAACCAAAAAGCCAGACAGAAAGACTCTTTCAATCCAACGTTTTCTTCCCATGAGGTAGAACAACCCTTCTTTTTCAGTCTTGGAAAGGTTTCTTGCGCTGAGGCTCCCTGCCTGGAAGGATCCCATGGCCCCCTTCGCAGAGAGCCTCTTTAAGGGAGTCAAGAGCAGCCCTAGGAGTGAGCTTGACTCCCCAGGTGACCAGAGCAAAAATAGCTTTGGCACCAGGCAAAAAGGATATAAATGAAATTAAAAGGTGAGCGCCTGCATTCCTGCTTTCAAGCCTCCTTCTGCACTTGAAAGTGCTTAACCAATGTGGCTCATATTATTTAATTCCTACAAAACTCCCTCGACTTCAGGTATTTGCTAATGCTCTCCCCACTTCTCCAAAACATTTCAGAAACTCATCTGCCTGGAGGGGCTTGGGAGTAAGGCGATCACCATACTAGAAGCAGACCTGTTTTGGAAACTACAGGCAAGTGTTTTTCACGTAACGAATAAAGAAGAGCTGGAATCAGGGCATAAAGCAGCTCATCTCACTCAGCTTTTCACTTTTTAAAACCACTGCAGCTCCGCTGAGCTCAGGCCTGGCTGCCGAGACACCGTCTTTCCACCCTGTCCGTAGGAAGCACAAAAAGGCACTTACTCGGGGCGCTGCTGTAGGATCCGTTTTATAAAATCCTTTGCGTCTTCACTCAAGTGAACGAAATCAGGAAGGGTCCATGAAATTTCACCGTTCTGGATATTTAGAAGGGTTCCTCTGTCGTTCTCTCCAGCAAATGGAGACTTGCATGTTAGGCTTATTTATTTAACACCATAAAATAAAAACAGATATAGATTTTAGACTCATATTTGCTGTTCAGCTGACTGAAGCACAAATGCTTACACAGAGCTTTAAAATGCCTGAGGGACTCATGCATGGGACACGCAATGCTGGCGAACGGTGCGTTCACCTCCCAAGCATCTTTCAGCCCAGCATGACAAGGCACTTGACTGAATTATTTATTCCTGTTTTGCACGTAAGGAATTAAGGGCTTGATTTTGCACAGCTACCGGAGGATGGTTGCTCGAATGGGCAAGAAGACTGAAGCCAACCCATGAGAGTGGCTGTGAAGTCTCTAAGCAGAGACAATCACCAAAGTCCTTGCCAAACGGGAAAGAGTAAAGGAGAAAACGACAAGAGAAATTGCCCTCGTCGTGGAAGGACTCCATGCGTCACTCACTCCAATCCCTCATTTGAAGGTGCCGGAGGCTCTGACTGATGCGGGACTAAGGGATATTGAATGAGTCTCTCCAAGCAGGTTTATTTACCTTAAGTATGTGATGACTCCAACAGCCCTGAGGAGAAAGGGAACACTGATGTCAGATGTCAGTCACTGCTTCTCCCTCCTTTGCAAACACACAGCCCCCTTTTCCTGCCACTTGCCCATCTTTCAAAGGAAAATAAATCCCCAAAGCTGTTGCTTTAACCCTGGCTTTGTTTTTTTTCCCCTTTAGCTGAAATTGCACCTATATAGCATTAAACATTTCACTGTGATCAGAACAGCATTTTTAAAAATTGGTCTCGAGTATTCCTCTGTTTTCAAAGTACACATAAAAGACTTGGAATGTATTTTTGGAGTTTGTTTGTTTTTTTTTTTTTTTTAAAAAAAACCCTCTTAGGAACAGCCTCTCTAGTTGGTGCCTCTGCAACAAAGATCACCTTCTCTAAGATGCTCCTTGGCATTAATTAGCTGTCAGAGTTCAATAACGGTTGACCAGAACAGACAGAAGGAGCTTTAAAGAGCCCTGATGGGTCTTGGATTCCCAATGTTCACTTTCAGTTTCCAGTTGTTATTATCATTATTCCATTTATCTATGAAATGATAAATGGAGACTGCTTTATTAATTGCACCAGCTTTATCAATCTACAGCATAATTCAATCATTAATGCCATTTTTATACCTGTAAGAATGTGGTGTATTGCAAACATTATGGATATGATCAGTAGAAATATTTCTGCACAACAGACTCTCTGTACCACACTACAGTAAATTACCCTAAGGCTGAACGCACCTGCAATGCAATGCAATGCCATATTCCTAAGGAAACATCTGTTTTAACCTGGAGGCTTCAAATTCATGCTATTTAGCACAAAATTTATTTTCAAAGATGCCTGTTACCAGATATCAGTCGCTTTTGAGACTGGTGACTGAGAGACGATTTCTGGGGCAACAAACTCTGGAGACCCGTATTTGCTGATCTGAGGCTCATATGGCGTGATCTTCTGAGCAAATCCGAAGTCACAGATCTTGAGGTCTTCCCTTTCAGGATAAACCATGAGGATATTCAGAGGCTATTAAATAAAACAAAAAGGAGGGCAATTGCCCTTGAAAGAGGGCAATCTTTTATGTTGTAAATAAGAATAATTCAAATAAAGAACACACGTTCCCTGACTGAGTGGCTGCTATAAACTAGACGTGCCGCTGCACATTACCTTAATGTCCAAATGAAGGATGTTGTTGTCATGAAGGTACTTGATTCCTTCCAAAATTTGCTTGATATACAATTTGACCTAAAAATTAAATCAATTATTCAACAACTAATCATTAAACAATTAAATAATTAAAATTAAAGAAGGTTCCTGATTCCAGCCATCTTTCATAAGTGTGAGGAAGCAGAGGTTGAACTAGAAATATTTTTAAAATTGGAATGAACTTCTTACATTAGCCCTTGTAGGTGAAATAAAATGTGAACCAAATATTACCGTGCCAAATGAAGCTGTGCCCAGTGTGCAACCACACTATCCTGCTGGAGCCATTTATATATGAGGAAGCCCTTGCTTAAAAAAATAGAAACATGCTAAAAAGAGATACAGAAATTCCCAGCTTTGATGAACCTTACCTTTAGATTTCAGACTCATCTCTGGCTTGATATGAATCAGGCAAACAGACTTAAAAAGCAAATACATTTTAAAACTGTGTTGTAAACCCATTTTTCTTGACCACGTGTAGAGCAAATACAAATAAACCTGAACGAGGTGTGAAGATTCACAGCTCGCTTCAACTCTGACATTCCTCTAGCTTTGACATTTTATAGTGTTAACCGACATTTTCCCAGAGTATTTCTGAAGAAAAATCCATTTTAGCAGTAACTATGGGAGAGCTGGCCACTAGACCTTGGGCCATGCGAAGCCTTTTGCTCTTTGAGCACACAGAATCGTGAAAAACTTTAGAAACGACCATCTCAGCCCTTGGTTTGGAGACTGCAAAGGACCAGACACAAGTAAAGTCACAAGGGGACAGAGCATTATCAAAAAAAAGCCAAGATACAGGAGCTCCAGCTGACAGAGGGCAAGGAAATGGTAATATTGATAGAACAAGTACAGTCTACGTTAGGCTGGATGCAAGGCTGGTGTTCAAAACCTCTGGCTGTTTCTAGTCACTGCCTGAAGACACTTTACTTAGTAATGAAAGCTGCCGGGGATACATTTTAAATATCGACCCTGTTTTGATAGATTATCACTGGTTCATAAAGATATTCCTGATAGTCAAAATGCAGCGGGAAGCTACTCTTTGCAGAAGGAGAAGCAAGGTGGCACCCACCAATTTGGGACTTTGAAAGGAGAGAGAAAGATTACCTCTGCTTCAGTGACAACACCCTTCTTGAACAAACGGTCGAGGAGCTCTTCGCTGGAGCATCTTGCAGTGGCATTAAGGGAAAATGCAGCTACGGTTAAATTCTCACTTGTGTTTTGCATCCATCTCCACCCAACCGAGACAGTTTGAAGTAAGAGTGAGCAGAATTCACAAGGTATCTCAGGCAGCGCGACACGCACATGATCCCTGAAGGCCTCTATTGCAGAAGTGTCCTCGCAGAAGTGCAATGGCATTGGCCTGCTCTAAACTGGTGCTCCCCACAGGCAGGGCATGGTAGGGATGAGACACGTGCTACAACGTACCTGTTGAGTATGGGCTTTTCCCCGGTGCTCACCCAGACTGGATCTCACTGGGACAGAGCCCTTCACTCCCGGACATTTCAGAAAAGAGCTTTGGTGCTTAACAACTCACTCACACTGTGCACACAAGTGCCCGGACTTTTGCTGGAACATGATACTTCAGTGACCGCTGTGACCATAATGCCTGAGGAGCTCACAGAGCCATGCTATGCTGCAATGTGGAGGAAGACTGGGTGTTTGTTCACCTCAGGCAAAAACTAAATATCGTTATTTGTTCAGTTAGTTACCAGCGAGGTCTGCCCAGTACTTCCCAGCCTCCTCAGAAAAGCAGCACAGAAAAGGATACAACTCCAGGATCAAAATCAGGGTTTTCCGTGTTTCAAACTGATCCAGCAGCCTGGTAATTCTATCATGGGACAGGGGGGCAAGAATATCCCTCTCCTGATGTGCTCGAGCCTTCGTTTTGCTTCGCAGAGGTATGAATTTGGCAGCACAGGACACTCTGTTCCCTTTGTGCACAACTCGTTTCACAAAGCTGAAGCAGCCCCTGTGCAAAATCAAAGGACAAGCCCTGCTCAGGCTTGGTTCAAAGCCCTCTGCGCAGCAGCTGCAGACCTTTCCAGGTCCCAGCCTTTGACGGCTGCCTACTGCTCAGGTCTTAAACTCTCCAACACCACAAGCTGATTTTCCTCTGTGCGAGGTGATATTGCCCTCTCCTGGCTGCCTCCAAAACTAAACAACCAACTTCTACGGAGTGAAAAGCTGTTCCAGGTGATGCAGGCTTGCTGCTGGATCCTTGGGATGGACGTGGGGCTTGTACGTACGTCGCCATGGGGCTGTGACGCTGATATCACCCAAGGGTGCAGCTGTGGGTCCATCACAACCCAGAGACCCACTGGAACACGTTTGGTACCAGCAGATAAGGCAGCCTGCTGGTCACAGGGCTGTCCCCGAGTACAGAAGCTGTCTTGCCAGGCTCTAGCTGCTGTTTATTCCCATTGAGGCTGGAAATCAGAGGAGGGGTCAGATGCTGGCCTCATCTGTGCAGGCCACCAGGTATCTGTTATGGTGGGGAACGGGTGCTGCTGTCCCACCAGGCAAATGCAGGTATTCCAAGGAAGCTGCTGGGTTTTCCCAGTGGCAGTACTTAAGGTCCATGTCTTGGGCACCCTTCCCTGGGTACCCTTTGGGTATTGCTTTGCCTAGATAGCATCAGCACTGTTTCACAAGCTGCTCAGAAAGCTGGGATGGGTCCTCCTTACTTTCAGACTCTTTAGACAGCGACTTGCTCTGTACCGAAGCAGCAGCTCAGACGGGCAGTTAGATATTCCCTGCAAGGACGCTATAAAGCTGGAAAATTATTTACCTTCCGATCTCCTGCTTAACCTCATAGAGGGAATGGAGCTTTCTCCGGGTGGCCACTTTCTTCGCTGCTTGGTCTTTCTTAGCTTTGGCAATGAAAGAAAAGGTAAGGATTAATATTCAGATTACAATGCCTTGCAAATAATGCGCAAAACTATCACAGGACAACTTAAGGCAGGGAAAATTATCAGGGTCCTTCTCTAAGCTTCTGCACACAATTAGGTGTAGCTGTTTGATGAAAGAGCCTGCCAACATGGACTTTGGGGCTGTATCTTCATCTGACATACATCAGAAGAGCCATGCTAAAGAGCGGAACACCATCGGAAGTATGGCCCCCCCTTCTGTGGTCCATTGCATCAGTTCATCATCTAGTCTCGAAAAAAAACCAGCTTATTTCTTCATAGATGTAGTTCATTAGACCATTTACCCTCACGGGATCCTACCATGTTGGTAGCATGCAAATGCCAAGCAGGAATACAGGGGAGATACCATACCAGAAAAAGACTGCAACAGAATATATTTTGCAATGGCACTGAAAGCAACTCATGGAGCTGAAAAAATTAAGTTACCTTCATGTACAATAAGCTCTGCTTTGCACAAAACCTCTCCTCCAGCGTTTTTGGCAACACAGGTATAAACACCACCGTCTTCTGAGACAACATTGTCCAGGACTAAGAAATATGTTGTTCCTTCCTTCACTTGATGGAGCCTGTGGCTGTCTGTCAACAAGGAAGTGCCCTGAGGGAAAGAAATGATATTGTGGCACTGAAAATCAAGACAGAAATAGATGTTCCTTCTCTTCAAGGAATGAGATACACCAGCAGGGCTAAAACACAAACCCTTTAAGCATTTAGGCTAGCAAACCTCAATAATAAAACGCTGGCTGACAAAGTCCCCCACGACTAAATGTTTTTCAGCTTCTACGCTATTCATTAGCATTTTTTGTTTAACATCCCATTCATAGGGAAAAAGGCTTGGGAGAGATCACCAGGGCTGGTTTTCCCTTCAGTTCTCCTAGGCAAGAGGCAGTCAGCCCAGGGGAGCCCAAAGAACATCTGCTTAACTCCTGCCTGGTCTCCAGCTTGTGCTGGCTCGTCTGCTGCTTAATATAGTCATATATGATCTGAAAGGAGGGCGTGCATGACACAATTTACACAGCAGATTATGACAATTTGCAGAAGGATCCTATTAGACTGCCTGAGTGGGAAATAAAATTCCAGATGAAATTTAATACAGATAAATGTAAAGTGACGCTACGTTATTTTCCCGTATGAAATGTTGGGCTCACAGCTGATCCTTATTACACTGGAACAAAATTTTGGGCTACAGTAGCTCCGTGGCAACATCAGCTCAGTGCTTGGTGGTAGTCAGAAGTATACCACAGGTTACAAGTTATTAGGGGAGAAATGAAGAATAAGATTGAAAACGTCATCTTGTAAATCCTTGGTTTGCCACGGGTGCTTGATGTGGCAATGCACTTTCTGCAATTGCTTCCACGTGAGGACTGATGGAGCAAGCTGGGACTCTTCAGCCTGGAAGGAAGCTCTATGATACAATACGATATTACAGAGCTCTACAAAATCACAAATAGCCTGGAGAGAGTGGGCAGGGATTAACTGCTTCTGGTGGAAGAACTAAGGGCCACCACGTGAAGCTCGTGGCAGATATGCACAGAACAACCAGAAGGACACAACACATTGTAGATGGATCGAACTCTTTGCCAAAGAAGATTGTACTTGCAAGAAGCTTACGTGGCTCCAAGGGGAGTCTACATAAACATGTGGAAGGGAGCTTCATTGTGGGTCAGTAAATAGATAAAATTCAGCTAGTTCAGGATATCTCTGAGCTGAAAATGTCAGAGATTGGGAGAGCATTAAGAGGGTATATCATATATTCTTGCCTTGTGCTATTCTTTCCTAGCTGTCCGTGTGTGTGTGTGTGTGCGTGTGTGAGGGGGAGGTTCTTGGTTTGTTGTTTGTTTTTTAAGGGTTTTTTTGTATTTTATTTACTTCTCTGAGTAGCTCATCCTTGCACTTTCCAGACGGAAGATAGAAAAAACTGGAATAAAACTTATGTGTACAAAACCAGTTTGTTGGACAGGAGAGTTACAGGCAATCATTACTGAAAAATGCTTGCTCACTTCAGGGGCACATCAGTATTCTGAGGAATAATAAATGATTTCTCTTTCCTTTCCATGGGATACTCAAGGTCATTAGTCACTGGTTTTTTTTACTAACTTGCTATAGAAAAGATACAGTACGTGGAAGTCATGTTGACAAACCGTTCTTGAGCCCATCCCTGACCCCAAAACTACAGTACACATCTTGGTGGGTCTCCGGCAGCCACCGATCCCACTTTCTGCGCATCTTGGTCTCCTAAACCGTCTTGGTTGCCCCTCCCTGCTGAAGGGGCTACAGTGACACTGGAGACAACACAGGTCAAGGTGCATGGTTGTGGTGAACCAGTACAGCTGTTCCTACATTGTCCTCTCATGAAAAGGCACTTCTGGGCACAAATTGAAACACAGGAAATTCTGTCTGAACATAAGAAAAAAACACTTTCTTTACTGTGGGGGTGGTTGAACATTGGAAAAGATTGTCCAGAGAAGTTCTGGATTCTCCATCCTTGAAGATATTCAAAACCCAACTGGACAGAGTCCTGGGCAACCTGCTCTAGCTCTTGAGCCGTGGGGTTGGACTAGACGATTTCCAGAGGTTCCTTGGAACCTCAACTATTCTCTGATAACATGAAAGAGAAGGTAGAAAAAATATCTCCAACACCCAACAGGCATTTGCGGGTCCCAGAGACAGCTGAAGCTGATTTGACAATCTCTGTATCACAGTCTATAGACGTGACCCCGAATCAGTGTAAGAGGCATAGGATAAAAGAATAAAAGAAATTCCCCACAAAAATACTGCTCTGTAATCCTTTCTGTGGTCCTTATTCCCTGTCAGGGAAACATCTTCACTCACCTTAAACCACAAAACAGTAGGCTGAGGGTTTCCTTCAATAACTGCCTGAAATTTGGCAGGCTCCCCAGAATTCACCTGCACATCCTCGATTGTCACTTGCATGTAGGGTGCACCTGGTGAGACACAAGGGTTTGCGGCCATCACGATACCATAAATTTATTCATGGTCTGCTGATGAAAGCTGAGTTACTCAAATGGGATTTCCAGGACTGGCCATTTAGGATGTGACATTGGTTGAATGTCAAATCAAGAGATATCACAGCATCATATATGGGTTTATTTTCACTGGCATTACCTTTAGCCCTCCTGTTTGCTGGCTTATGCGTTATTTTTTGTTTAATAGTTACTGCTCGAGAAATACAAGTACTTCAGAAAACAGACACCGAGAGATATCACCGAAGGAGAAGACAACGGGACAATCATGGGACCAGGGAGAGGAAAACAAGGTTGTTCCTTACTTGTTGGGGTCTTCTCCTCAGTCTTATACACACGAGTTCTTTCCGTGGTCTCAATATAAACTTCACTGTGCATATCCCAGACCACATCTCCTTCTCTTCTATACCAGTCTCCTGCCTCCGTGGCTGGTGATGTTCTTTCATGAAGACCAAGAGTAAATATCATTACACAGTCACACACAACTACGGAGATATAGGATTAGACTCTCAAGTTTACCATTATTTACTTAAACTTAATACAAGAAGATTTTGTTTGGGGAATTAATTTCTCCCCAACTTTTTCCATCCTTCTTGCACGACACACAAGTTAACAGGACTCTAAGGATTCCACTAAACCCACAAGAATCACTTTGAGTCACCACCTACTTCCTTAACTAGGACTTGTTTCTCTTACGACAAAGTCTGCCGTGTTCAGAAATCTGTGTGCAGGATCTGTATTTACCTGGTGATGGGAACTGTGCGTTCCTGAGCCCTTTCCGCTCCAGCAGCCGTCTCTTTGCGGGAAGGACCAGGCCTGGGTTTTGTTGCACTTGGTTCTTCAGTTGGAATTTGGCTTCGTGCTTTGTCTGGCAGCAGAAATAAGGCAAGTTAGACACGTCACTGATGAAGGCACACCTGAAACCAGTCTCCGATCGAGTCCATCTGACTTCAGCCAAGAGCAATCGCTGAAGCTAAGAGGAGGATTTGGCCCTTTTGAGAAGACAACATGCAGCAAAGGGATTGAATAACATCTGAGACGCTGAATGATGGAACACCGGTGACTGGGCAAAACTAACTTTTTTTTGAGGAAACACACACAGGCACAAATAGGAAAGGCAGCCAATAGGGACGCAACAAGAAACATGATAACTGAAAGGAAAATGTCTATTCAATGCATCCATTTTACTAGATAATTTAAGTGTGTTTGACTTCCACCATGTGGATATGATGAAATGCCCAGTGCTCGATGGCAGTTTAGATAGTCTTATTCTTTATTATTTTACCAGATGCATCCTCAAAAATTGGTTTGATCTTCCATTCCAAAAGTAACCAATTGTCCTTTGATATTGACTGTTTGAGCTACCTCCTAGGATAAAGAGCGTCAGCCCCTTTTTCATCTGAGGAGTCAAACGTCAAATTGAGAGACATCATCTTCCCAGCAGGAAAGGTCTTTGGCGGAGCGCTCTGGGAATGTTTAATGATGGCTGGTTTTGGAAAAAAAGCAGCAGCTTTCAGGAACGGCATAGGACAGCTCTCCCAGGACGGAAAACATGGTTATTCACAGCATTACTGGTAGGATCAGAGAGCACAGGTGGATAGGAAACGTACTTGTGCTTTCCTATAGCCAGCACTGTTGAAATATTTGCCTCTTTTTCAATCAAAGTGCGTGATAAAAGGGACAGCTGTCAAGTCTCCAATTTATTAAAATAATTCCCCATGTTAATAACACCTTCAATTGTTTAAAGTGAAAGGACTGAAAAACTATTCCATTTGCTATTCACTGCTCCATCGTTTCTTTAGTTACAGCTAAGTAAATAATCTGTCCTATTTGGCATCTGCTTCTGATGATTTTTGAGTCATCCCGCTTTACCAGAGGTTATTTTCATGGATAATTTTCCCCTAAAAAGGAGAAGAGGCTTTAAAGCCCATTCATTTCTCATGTTGGATTGTTGGGTCTGATTCCATGAAATCCATCTTTTCTTGTTAAGTTTTAGACAAAAAGATCCCATTTTTTAAACAGCATCTGGAGTCTGCAGGCTGAAGGTTGCTTGACAGTGTCCTTTTTAGGTCACACTGGTTTAAGGACAGTTATTCTGATTTGACACAGTGACCACTCAGACAAGTTGTTATGGCAGCAAGCATAAGGAGAAGCAGAAGAAGGACTGCAGCCCACTCATATTTTTAAAAACAACGCACGCATGAAAGCCAGATTCTCCTAGCAAGACGTAATCACGCACAGCATTGGTTTTAATCACAGGGCAACTGCTGAGTAATCTATTAAGTCTCCAGTGCCAGTGAAACGCAAGTGAAGTTGTCATGCCCAAGATCCTAGAAAATCCATGGCAGCCAGTAAGGGGGTGTTAAAGAAATTTCCAGCTTGCTAATGGCAAAGAGTTAAAAAAAAATAAATGAATAAATAAAAAGAGAGAGAGAAAGAGAGAGACAAAAGGAAAAAAGAAGCAACCTTCCTTCCCCCATCTCAGCAAATCCAAAACCAAATAACTTCTGAAATTGCAATGGAAAAAAAATACCCTCAAAACATTAAAACAAGTCCAGAACTGGAAAAATCCTCTATGCCTCCACTTTGGAGAGGTGGCAGACTAAAAACTACGCTTAGATATGAAGCCAAGCTTGTGTCCCCAGCCTATAGCCCCATGCGTAGTGGTGTCTGAATGTTCTCTCTTAACCTGCAACTGTTCAGAATACAAAGGAACAAAAAAACTTAGGAAAAAATCATTATTGGTGAGTTCAGCAATTTTGTCTCTCTTGACTTCCATAGGACATTTTCCCGCTTAATTCCAGACCTACCATGCCCTGCAGCAATTTGGGTTTGGGTACTGGCTTCGTGAGCTATCAGAGGAGGCCCAGTTCCCCTTTCTGAGCAGGCAGAAGGCACGGACTCGAGAAGGCCGAGACCACCAGCTCCTCCTCTCGCGCCTGGCGGAAGAGTCACAAGCAGTGACGCTGAATCCACAAGCTTCCTTAGAGCCGTCTTGATCTCCTTATCGGCACGTTCGAGTGAGGCCTGGACAGAAGTCTCCGTCTCTGACTGTGGGGAAGTCTCTCCTATAGACAAGAAGAACAGCTTTTCTCTCTTCAAGGTAAAAGGAACGTATCAGTGTCACCCCACCCACCACAACCAAAGGAGACATTTGCAGTTGCGTCCTTCTCCCCAGCCCTAGAGCAGGGAGTTGATGCCGAAATCCCAGCAGGAGGGACCCTAGCTAGGACTCGCAATAAGGAGCTCGGCACACCGAGCTCCTGGCAGACGTTTCTCACCATGCTGCAATCACTGCACCGCACTGCGCACACACTCAGCCTCCCATCAGATGACCTGCAGAACATGGGCGGTAACAACGAACGAAGGAGGCCAGCTCCAAGCTCAACTCTACGTGGGCTGCTCTGACAAAAATACCTCTATTAAGACCAGCGGGATGAACCCAGCTGTGCCCTGTTGTGCCGATACGGAGCCTTATGTGCAAGAACGATGTTATTCCTGCAGAGAAGGGGAAGGAGGAGTGAGCAGGTACCAGACTGACCAGCGCTTCTGGAGAAGGGAGGGGGAAGGATGACAGGGCTGATAATGAGCTTATAAACCTGAGAGGACGGCAGAAGAGACCGTGAAGCTACCACTTACAGAATAATGTATTTGTCCTACTTTGCAATACCAGATTTGCTGGGCCCTGCACTGGAAACTAGCTGAAATTTAAATATTTGTACAGGACTGTGCCACTGCAAGGCACTGTAGAGGCTAGGTCAGCTGGTGGGTACAGATGAAGTAATGTACAGAGGTTGTACACAGAGAAGCATTACACAGAGGAAAACGCAACTCCGACCTCAAGACAACTCAAAGTCTTGAGGGCAGAGAGAAGACAAAAGCTTTTCACACATATAAATGGCTTCTCAAGCTCATGTCCTTGCAGAACAACTACCCCGTAGACAAATAACATGGTTTCATTCCCAGTCAGCGCTGGCAGGATAGGATAGGATAGGATAGGATAGGATAGGATAGGATAGGATAGGATAGGATAATTCGGATTGGAAAGGACCTCAAGAGGTAATCTAGTCCAATCTCCTGCCCAAGACTCTTTCCACTAATCTCGACAAGGTACAACAAAGGCACAGACAATATCTAGCAATATCCTCAACTACTTATCAAGATAGACAAAATCTGTGCCAGATTAAGACTTTTCCTCATGTCCCTGATGTGGCTTGCAAAGCAAGAGTGCCAACCCAAACCATAATTTGGGCCACGACAAAACTGGCTAAAAAGCTCCATTTTAAAACACCCTGTTTTGGTGCCTAAACCTTCAGTATTTTAAAAATGTTTCCCATAGGAATAAGAAACAAATACTACCCCCGTGGGTAGTAAAAAAGCATTCTGATTGTTTTTTTGGCAGCCTATAAAATCCCTTGCCCCAGGGTTGAGCATGTGCCAAAAGGCCCAGCTCTGCAACCTTTTGAGCCAATTCGCAAGGAGAGTTAGCAGGTATCATGCTGACAGAAAAAAATAAGAGCACTTGCATACAAATGAGGAAATTCCCACTTTGCAGATGTCCACTGAAATGCCCATAAAGTGAGTTTCCAGCTGTTAGGAGCAATGATAATTAGCGGCAAATAGCCATGATGACTATACTGCAAGTCCAAACCTACACAGAACTATCTCAGAAAACATGTGCTTCTCCTTGTTTTTTATTTTTCCTAAGTTTGTCCATCCTTACCCTGTGAGAGGCTCAGACATCTTCCCTGAAGTTGGGATTTTTTAATAAAGACAAAAAATCAGATGTTCTTCCTTGGCAGGATTTGTCAGCGCAAAGGAAAGCTCGAAATGAAAAAACAAAAGAAATTCTGCCTCAAAAATGGGCTTGATTCCCTCAGCCTTCGCCTGATTTTAGGTTTGGCCCTGACTTGTTTGATGTCATTCACACAGAGGAAAGTCCTGTAGCTGTTTTGATTCTGCTCCTTTCCCATCCTTGAGAAAATAAATTCTCGTGACAGACCTCAGCAGGCGAAAGTTGAAGCCTGCATTTGCATCAGCCCCCTTTGAAGACATCTCATTGGATTTTTGTTTTTAATATCCTTCCCATGAGCAAGATTTCAGTTCCGGGTTTGTTGAGGGAAGAAGCAAGTCTTGCTCACTCCATGTCCCACCAGCCCGTCATTGTTCATCAGCACTGATCTGGATGGAAGATGCTTAAATATTTCTCTAGATAAATCTTGCGATTCCTTGATGTTCCTGCTGCGATTGCCACCACCTGGTGCTGTCCTATGAGCTGGGCAGCTGCCAATAAGTGAACTATTTGGAAATAAAGGAAGCACTCTTAGTATCTCTTGGGGAGAAAATATATTTCAGTTTAACCAGGCTTAATTTAATTATGGTATCATGGTCAAATCAATTAAACGCTCTTTTTGCAAATGAATATACTCGCCCTTCGTCCCCTGGGCAAACAGGTATAACGTGACCAGAACTGGGCAATGATGTTTTACATGGAATAGATGCGAGCCTGCAGGATGACCCTGACAGTTGTTAACATGTGGTGGCCGCGGGGCTAGCACAGCTTCGTTCAAAGTCAACCCTGCGTCACACGCGTGCACCTCTAGCTCGAACCAGTGGTGCTTTAAGCTCAAGTTAAGAGGACTGCTGAGGCAGAGGTTCTCCAACACTTCTGGCTCGCGAGCTACTGCGGCATTCAGAGCTCCTCCATGCTGCTCATCCAGCCCCTTTCCTCCCTGTTTAGTGATGGCACACAGAATCAAGCTACCAAAATGAGGAGTTTGAATTTGAGCTGAGGTTAAGTCAAACTAACGCTGCGGTGAGGACACACCCGTGGCAGACAGGTATTTTCCCGGTTCCAAAATGTTATATGGGAACCTTTCGGCCCGCGCTCTCTCTCAGGCCAAAACCCAGGAACACGACACCGACACATGTTTTGAAGTTCCACTTCAACCTTGAAGAAGCATGCAAGGGGATGAGCATTGCTCAAAATTATCCAGTCTGAAATCTGAGTTGGAAGCATCCCTAAAAATAGGTTCTTTTGCTTCAACGCTTCTGAAACTGTCCCTAAAAACTGCAGCTAGAGCCCACCTAGAGTCACGTTCTTGGGTTGCAACCCAACTCCTGCTGAAGTCAATGGGAGAAGTGGACTAGCTGGTGGAGCACTGAGTGCCGTTAATAAACAAAAACACAGAAACCCGGTGATACAGAACATTTATTGATATTAAGTCAGCAGCTAACAGATCTTGCATTCAGATTTTTTTGTCCTGCTGTTTTGTATCTCAAGCCAACCGAGCTTTCCACTTCTTTAATTTACCTGCAGGAATTATAGTAAAACATTCTTTGTATTAAAATTTTTAATACAACTGTATGTTTTCATCTACACGAAATAAATTCCCACACATCTCATTAGTTATCTACACAGTTTAATCACTTACAAGCATAATTATTAACCTCTAGGAAAATATTTTGAAAATAAATGTAAGAGACTTTTCATAAACCTTTCAGGTTTTGAACAGGCTTGCACAGGATTTTAAAAATTCCTTTAAATTAATTCTCTTTTGCTTAAATTTCAAAAGAAAATGTAAACAGATGTTAATTGCTTTGGACTGATGAATTGAAATATAGTTATTTCTTCTATGACATCTGAACTACAATTTTCCAGCTTGTTTTAAAAACAAAAAACAACAAAAAAACAAAAAATGAGCATCAATCAGATCAGGAGGAAACCTCTACATTCCTTTATACATCTGGATCAGCCTTATGGATGAATATTCTATTTTTAAAGACTATTAAAGGACAAATTCTTTTCTCAGCAGCATCTATGTAAATCTGAATCAAATCCACTTAGTCCTGTGGAATTATTCGGGATTGATAATGGAATACCTGAGATCAGAATCAGTCCCAATAAGAAAGAAATATTTTCAGTTTCAAAGGGATTTCCGTGTTGTATGTCTGCTACTTTCCAATATACAGTGCAATATATGAAAAAGCACTAATATATATCCATTGTATTGCTTAATTATAAAATGAACAGTATAAACCAAAGAGTTGCTATCAAAAACAGAAGAGTAACACTAAAGAGGCTTGATTTCTTTCACCACATGTAATCACTGGAAAAGTGTCCTGTATCATGAGGGTAGTGCACATGTTATTACACATAATATTCTGTCCAGATATTGCAATGAAAAAGGCTGCAAAATTAATGCATTCATTTCAGTCACCACACAATCAAGGTGCAGCCACAGGAGAGAGGGGAAAAAAAAAAAAGTATTCTTTTCTACAAGCACCTTTCTTAAATTCAATCCCCGTTAGGGGCAATATCCCCTGGAGGACTCTAGAACAAGTTTCACGATATTACCTAGCTGGGAAACACCGAGACAGACCATCACACACCAACATTTCCAAGGCAAAAACTCACTCAAACCCCTTCAGGCTAGTTAGAAATTCAACCGTGCCTGAGCATTTCTGGTTTTCCTGCACCTTCCAAAAGAAAACATTTGTTGCACACAGCTCAGCTGGGAAAAGACGTTGGACTTCTCGCCTCATACCTCCATCAGATAGACAGGGCCAGCGCTTGCTCCTGTTGAGAGCAATGACAAACTCCAGCTGACTTCAACCAATATTTGGCTGGGCCTATGAGCCAATACTAGGACCTATGAGCCCATTTCTTTCCAGGACTGAGCGACTTTTGGAAGGTCTGTGCAACACCCGTTTTCGGTGAAGCCAACAGGAATGGGCCATGCTCAGCATATCTCAGTGGCATTCAGTCCCTTGAAGGACCGTGTTCTTAACCATATTCCTAGCCTTCCCCGTGCATTTGGCACTCCCGTGGCAAAGCTCCAAGACAACCCAACCCAGCGCGGGAGGGGTGACCTCTACGACACAGCTAAACACACATGGCTACAGTAATACGATGCAATTGCAACTGGCAGTGCTTCCAAGCAGCCCAACTCATTATAACGTTACAACCAGGTGTATTTTTCAACCAGATATTTGTGGTAAAGTTCTCTCTTCTTTCTTTTTCTTTTTTTATTGTCTTTGTGCTCCTGTATTTTGCTGTAGCTCAGTGGCAGATTCCTTTTAGCAAATTTAGGAGACATTAACCATCAAACCGTTAACAGTACCGTTTAACCACTGGCATGTACAGGAGATCAAATACTCTGGTTTATCCTTCTAATGTTTCGTCACAAAGACCACATTTGTCATTCTTTATGTGTATTAGCTTCTGATTATAGATGCAGTAAGCATTTTGTGCTGTCCTTTAGCCTTTTGGCGCACATTAGGCAAATCTGTATCTTAACAGGTACGGTTTATAAATCCACAATGCTCAAATGCAGAATAATGAAACCTCTATCTTTAGACAACTAGGAAGTGGACTTGAAAATAGGAGTAATTTTAAAAAGCTTTTTTTTTTTTTTTTTTTTTACTTAAATTGGAAAAGAGTAGTGAAATCCTTGTCTTCCTCAAGTCAGTGGGACTTTGACCACTGACTTCAGTCAAATCAGGATTTCAACCAAAAGGTTTGAGCAGCCCTTTACATTCCTAGTAAACGCAGTATTTTCTCTATGTTTCATTCTGCAGTAGAAGTTTAGAATAATTTTAACCAGACTGTGCATGTTGAAAGGTTTATGAAGGAATTTTTGGTAGAGCTAATTGGTGTCAAAAGTGTACAGTAAAGTCAAAGCAGTGTGAAGCTTCATGACCTTCTGGCATACACAGTGACGGGAGATTGCTTTAGGTGAAAACACTTCTCCCACCCTGGCTGCTGAAAGATGTTGAAAAGCTTAGATACTTTCACCTTCTTGCTACACCATAATTTACAAATTAGCACTTTAAATCATTTTTAAGTTCATGGACAAAACTGTCATTTATATTTTCGTCACAGGCAGGAGAATCAGGCTTTTCCTAAACCTACCATCACTGTTTCACTATGGAATGATATATGTTCACCTTGATCAAAGCTTTTAAAATTATAAACTGATCTGACACACATGTTCCCTTTAAGACTGGAAAAGCTCTACATGTCATATTTAAATACATTTTCTCAAAGGTATTGCCTCGCACATGTTTCCTTGCAATCCTCACCACCAATTCCCTTCACCTAGAACATTTTCTTTTTCTTTTCTTTTTTTTTTTTTAAATGCTGCTTTCTTTTGTTTTTAAAATTATGCTTGTATCTGTTCAGCTCTGGGAGAGGTCTTCTGTGCTGATATGCAACGTAACAGGCTCGCCAATCGTCCCATAGCTGAGGGTTCTTGTGGAAACTTCAGTTTTAAAGCTTGACTGCCCGTTGTCTGCCGAGAGCTGGACTTCGGTGCAGAATGACGGTTTCACTGTGAAGGAGGGACCAGGAGCCGCTGCTGCTGCTGCTGCTGCATGCGCTCCAGGCGTCGCTGCCATGCAGGTATCGCTGACGTGGAAAGAGATGTTTGAGGGGCCTACAGACTGCACGCCAGTTACTCTGGAGGCTGACACAAACACGCCTCCCGGAACGTGCTCCTCAAACTTGCTGAAAAATCTCTGCCTTGGCTTGGAAACAACACGTCTCCCCAGATTCAGCAGCACTGGCTTCCCAATCGTTGGCTCATTAATCTCTGTCTGGAGCACAGAGATTTCGCAGGGTTTGTCTGCCGTATGGCTCTGATCATCACACCCATAGGTCTCACCTTCTTCAGGAACATAATCTTCAAGATCCTCCAAAGTTAGTACTTTTCCATTGTGGGTTAGGATTTTGCGGTCCCGGGTGCTAATGTCATCTGTCTGTAGTTCCTCTGGTTCATCAACTATAATGACATTATCCTCTTCCGGAAGCATATCTTGCGTTACTTCTGGTACCTCTTCTCCAGCAGGCCAAGACGCGTCTAATTCGTCTGCCTCTTCTTTAACCTCTGCACTCATTGGTGAGAACAGAAGTTCAGGCTTGTCTGCAGCAGCTGTCTCAAAACTGAAGACCAAAGGCTCACCCCCACAGGCAAGCAACGGGGAAGTGACTTCTGAAACATAGTTAGCACTTGTTTCCTGAGTGTATCCCCTTCCTTCAGTTCCATAATCGATAAATGAATTGCTTCCTAGCTGTTCAGATCCACACGGAGAACTCCTGTCTTCACTGCTGACTGGAGGTCCTTCCTGATCGGTTGCATATGCCAGGGGCTGGATATCAACATCAGAGAGACTGTCTTTGGGCAAAGAAGATTTTGGCTGTTCCACTAATTTATTGTTGGAGTTGTTTGTGTTTGGATCATCTTCTGGGGAACGCCTAGGCCTAGAGCTGGGAAAAGTGAATGTTAACACCCCCGAGTCATCTTTTTCTTGTTTTGCTGGGGAAGACCCTCTTCTCCTCATAGGTTTTGGTGATTTTTTCATCTTGAATTCAATTATTTCTTCGACTTCAACCCATTTGGGCTTTTGCTCTTCCACCTGGGTCTCTATGACGATATCTCTAGCTGCTGCTCCTTGCCTGTCCTCTGGTTCTGTTACAAAAAGCACGGGGACAGCAGACTTTGGCGTTGCCTCCTGCTCGTGTCTGTGGACTGGCTGTCTGATCTTTGAAACATAAACTGGTTCTGGAGTTGGCTCCGCTCTTGGCGAGCGGGAAGGCGAATAACCTGAAGAAGGACGTGCAGGAGAAACCCTTCCCTTTTGTCTTGGGCTCTTCACCACAGTGGTTATTGTTTCCTCTCTGATGACAGAAATGGTTGAAATGGAGTTGGCAGGAAGACAAGACTTTTCTGGGAGCCACACTCCGTGTCAGCACATGCCATGGTTGATCAAGGCACTACAGTGGTGTTAGTTTTGTAAGCACTTCAGCTTGTTGTGAAGAGCGTGTCATTTTGGAAGGGGTACACACCCACACGCACACCCACACGCACACCCACATGCCCATCTCCAGCTTACTTTCTGAATCAGGCAAAACCTCAAAGCCATTCCTCCCACATGGATCCAAGTGCCACTAGCCTCCTTGAGTGCACGGACACACCATGAGTATGTCCAGCTGGGAAATGTTCTTCTGGATGCTGCTATATATCATTTGCCTGTGTTGACCATTTGCTATGCTACTTCGGACCCATATAGCAGTTTCACCCGAAGATCTTCAACACTCAAGGAGTTTAATCTTTTCCTGAGTCTTCTTGGCTAAAACCCCAGTTTTATCCAACTTAATGGCAAAATGCCCTTTATTTCAGAAGGGTCAGTAGCTTACCCCTCTTTTTTAATAAATGTATCTATCTATATTTCTATTTTATTGATTAAAATGAGTATTTTGAGAGGAAGTATTATCTGTGTTTCTGAGAAGCAGAGAACTGCATTTTCACACACAGAACAGTTATATTAAAAGGGCATTAAGCATTTGTGGAAGCCAGGAAAAGAGAGTTAGAAGATTTTCCTGCAGAAGTCACCCATGCCAAAATGTACCTGTTCTTACTTGCCATAATATTGTTATTGCAGACACAGCCTGATCCTGCTACCAGCAATTGATACGGGAGCACCAGATTGGTCTGATATGCATGATAACTATTTCTCAGAATAATTCTGTTGGTCTTTCTTTAGATTTCTGGGGGTATCCAAAGCAGCTGGGATTTCTCAGCATCCCTGTATAGATATACACAACTTCTGCTCCCATCCCAGGACAAGCTGGGACTTTAAGTGAGCTAGAGATGAAACTGCATTAAACGGCTTTAAAATTTGGGGACAGGAACGTCTGTGAACCCAGACTACACTAATCTTAATTTACATGTTTAACACACAGGTTTTCATACAGATTTTTCAATGTTTTTTTCACGGAAAAAGTCAAAGGGAAAGATGGTATTTGCTTTGGAGGTAGATGGAAGCGGATGCTCTACAGCAGAGGTAATTGGTTCAGTGAAAATAACAGGTAAAGCCAATTTTGTTTCTGTGTTGAGATTCTGCTTCTAACTCTAAGCCACAGAGAATAAAAAAAGTGGAATAACTAAAGGATAAAAAGACAGTGGCCTGAATCAAGAAGGAACATTTACGAATCAAAATAGCTGCTTTTTCATTCCTCTCTTTCTCTCCGTTTCCTCATCAACCTCATGCTCTAGTCTGACCACTCTGCCACTGAAAGCCAAGAGCTCTGCTCTCCAGCCATCTCTGCTTTGGCTCCAGAGCAGAGCTACAGGGCAGGGTGGAAAGAGTCCTTGTGAAAGGACAACCTCTTTGTCCTCTTGCCATTGTCTAACCAGGCTGGAAGACAAATTGTCTTAGAGATCTTGTAACCTTTCTCATTTATCATTCTCATCTTTGGAGACTAGACCCAGCCTGGTATTGTCTTCTCCTATGGAGACCAGACTTCTTTTCACTGTCAATCCATCCCTTTGAGGATGCAGTAAAGTCCAGGACTGGATCAGCTACGGTGAGACTATCTTTAATCCAGAGCACTCCCTTCCCAGAACTGCTACTGCTTCACTCTTTCCTCCAAGTTATCAGCACTTTTCTACTCCTCCAGCCCACGTTGGGCTTGTCTGCTGTCTGACTGCTACAGAGCTTTAAGGCTTGAAGGCTTTTTTACAGCCTTTATAACTACCATGGTGCCATTTTGAATTACATGAGAGTAAATCACTGCTGAAAAAGATGAGAATATAGCTGCACTAAAGACTTTGTTTTACGTTGCAAGGTTAAAATGCTTTTTTGGTGTGTTCCTAAGGTCTAGGATTTGCATATCTAGACTTTGGTCACCCCCGTCTCTAAATTATTCATGAATTTATACTCTGCTGGTAAAGTTTCAAAGCTGCTTCTGTTGCTCAGCTTGCTTCATTTGAAGGAGAGCTGAAATGTGCCCTTTCACACTCGTTCCCAAACTGTATCCCATCACTGTCCCACTTCAAGCTGAGGTCCACTCTACTGAGTTCATGACCCCAGAGCAAAAGGAGGCGAATTTCTGTTGTTTTGTGATCCTACTCATAAATGTACCAACCTCCCTCGGGGCTGCTAGGAGGAGGGACGTGTTCTTATAGACTGTTAGCTCAAAATGGGCAAAGGGCACAGATAATAACTAATAATCATCATAAAAAATAGTAAGAGATGAAAGGTAGAGCCGTTGCTTAAACATATCTCAGCTGTCATTTCACGCATCCTCCTCATCACTTAACAAAGGTTAAAAAAATTTAAAAAACAGTCAACTATCAGAATCATGTCAAAGTCGAGAAGTGGTTGTAGCAAAGTTATGACTCTTGTGGGAATGTGTCTCCCCAAAATATCATTGCATAAGCACCTTTCACCATTAGGATGTGGTCTGTATAGCTCTGCTTGGAGGCCTAACATGGAAAGACAATGTCCCCCTTCCAGCACATAAAACAATTCTACTACGTATTTATTTATGATACTTAAAAAGATACTGTAAGATTTCAATGGCCGATTAGCTTCTGGTCTACATATGACTGAGAAAGTACTCATTTTGCTCTGATTTATCTTTATATATTACAGGCACCCAACATAAACCAGGCTGAAAGTATCCAAAAATCCCAAGTCGCTACCAGGATGATACTTCATATTAGAAATATAGACCCACAGAGAGGAGAAATGCGCAACATTATTAAACTTCCTCCTGCTTCATCATAAAAGGCTTTTCTTAAGAATTTAAAACAGGAAGCAGGAGGAAATAATCGTAAGCTATGAGATATTCGTTGTATTTGTGCATCTTTTGAGCGGGCAGAGCTCAGAAGCAGCTTCCTTTCAAGACTGGGACAGGTCCTGCCTTTCTCGAGCTCTTATGCGACTCCTGCAGGTTTCACTGTAATTTATTCTCACATAATATCATAAAAAAACTGGCCCAGGCTGTGTCTAACACCAGTGTTGCTATTTTTGGAAAGGGACGGTAAGATTTTTCAGCTTGTGACTTTGCGTAACACAAAATAACATGAGATCTGGTGGGATGGGAATGAACACACTTGCATGGCCAATAAACACAAGCTTGTTATTGGATCATGCATAGGCAGCAAGGCAAAACACAGAAGTTACCAAAAAAAAAAAAAAAAAAAAGTCAGCACTTACATGATGATGGTTTTCTTGGGCACTTTAGTCTCTTGCTCAGTGACTACAAAGAAAACAGTATGAACAGCAT
Source organism: Apteryx mantelli (assembly GCF_036417845.1). Lineage (NCBI taxonomy): Eukaryota > Metazoa > Chordata > Aves > Apterygiformes > Apterygidae > Apteryx > Apteryx mantelli. The sequence goes on from NC_089979.1 coordinate 169,578,469, forward strand.
GGGGTTAAATAAGGCAAAAGCTGAAATGATTAAATTAACTTTTTTAGTTAATCAGAATAAACTTGAGTGAAGAAAAACACCTGTACCATCCCATCCATGCTTTCTGTGGTTACTTCCAGCATCACCTTTCGTGTTTCTGACCAAGAATGAGCATTCAGGGTGCTGCCTGAATAATGAAGAATTTAGATTTGCACAGGTTTTTTGTTTTGTGGCTATCCATATTGCAAATACTGTTTTTTCTACCATGAGATCCTGACATTTTTGTTTGAAAGATCAAAGCTAGAAAACACGGAGGGGTTTTTCTGCCCCTTTTTTTTTCCCCCTGTAATAAGATGGTGATGGTTTAAGAAACATTGCTATGGAAAATCCTGGAGAGCTGAAATCCTTTAAGCTGCGAAGCTTTTATCAGAAAAAGAGTTGCCCCAAAACACTCAACAGTCAGCTTCCAGGCTTTTGCAGACTAGATGCAAACCCCATACTGATAACAATGAAAACTAAAATCATTATCATCAGCACAGAAAAATCAGCATCACAAAATCCCTAGGAAATCCAGGGGCAGCTTGGTAATATATTTACATCTACTGCAGCTGGCTTTTGCTATCATTTACAATTTTTTCTAGCTCTTGTCTCATAAAGAACTGGAAGTTCTTGAGGCATATCAAGACCAAAAAAATAAAAAAAAAAGTAATGATTTTTCATACATCTCTTAAAATGGACATTTTAAAAATAAGAAAGGTAACATTTGAAGGCTTCATAAAGATTTTCAGCAGTTTCCCAACCTATCTGCTGGCCTAAAATTAAGGCACCATTTGAACCAGACTGTTTTGATTATGTTCTGAACAGCTGAGTCTATTTGGGACCTAGGAAAAAAACAGCAGCATGACCCACTTTTTATTTAATTCTAAGTTAGTAAAGTTCCTAAAAAAAATTAATTTAATCTCAAAGTGTTTTTCCAGCAATTGTTTTGCAATCTTCCAGACCACCCTATATAGTAAATAAAATTTTTAGTTGGTACAATTAAAAGTGAAATGCAGCTTAAACAAAAAAAATAGAAGAAATCTGTTTGCAGTCCCTAGTCTTTCTCACTCTGATAACAGCTATGGCCATCAAAAAAGTAACATTTACCAAACTTGCTATTGTGCTGTTTCCATAAAATCATAGTTATTGCAGAGGGAACTTGTAGTATCTGTGTTTTCTCTGATAGAGCTTATGGTAAATGCTGATGTTTGCAGTACTGGCCAAAAACTGCACTGACTGGAAATTAAAAATACTTACAGTATTAGATATAACTTAACTTCCAAGGGCTCTCTGCTACCACTAAGTAAAACCGGAAATCCCACCATGACTACGGAGAATTTTGTGCAAATACTGATGTTAATATCTGACCTAGAGCTTGAAGTTTTCTTTGCAGAGCCTTGTCTTATTTACGTGTGTACAAATCTGGAACAAACCCAATAGACTCAGGCATGTTACTCCAGAGCTACGTAGGTTTAAACAAAATAATCTGGGGAATTAGAGTTTATCAGGTAAGTAAAGGACAAGATTGTTTTCAAATGTTTATCTCTGAATGCAAGTACAATATAGCCTTTTTTACCTATCATTAGATCATAATTTTAAAACACTTTAAAACATCTCTTTTTAATTATGAAATGAGTATTGCTCAGTGATGGAAGATGAGCTGAGCGCTCGAATAACTCACTGCACCCAAGTTAGAAATTTTCACTGAATTTTTAAACCTTTAAATCAATATTGTGCAACTTATACACAACATAACTTTTAGAAAATCTCATCAAATAACGTAACGAGATGAATCCATAAGCAGCAAGAGAATCAGTCCTGCTGTAAATAGGGCATTCATTAATTTGATTACATACATAAACAAAGGGCTTTTAGAGGGTTGTTTTAACAGCAGCTACACCTAGCTGATAATTAAATATGCATTTAATGAACTTCCTCAGTGTCTGTAAGAGGAATTCTCTTGCATGCCTTGCTTTATTAATGCCTGTTCTTGCCGTCCATCCAAATGACATCAATTGCAGTATTTCCATATGCAGCAGATGTCAAAGGGATTCAGTATGCAAAAGTTCAGCAGCCCTGGGCACGAGAAAGCTGTAAACGGCACAGAGTAAAGGCGTCCTGAGGACCTGCAGTTTAGTGCATGACAGAGGAATTTTATATGTACGACCCAAGGTATGAGAGAGGATTTAAGCAATCCTATGTGAAGGACAGAACCACACGAAAGTAGGATGAGAGTAATTTGGGTTGCCTCTTCCGAGAGAAAAACACCCTGCATTGGTTTTTGCACCGGATTTATCATTTCAACTTGTTTGAGAGCATTTTAGGAAAACAGCTTTGCAAAGCAGGAGCTCCTGATAAGCAGGTTAAAAGCTGTAAGCATTAGGATCAGCCAGTGCTTCTGCAGGACCAGACTCTTCTTTGGTTAATGCATTAAATGATCGACTCACAAGTTATGAAACATTTAGGGTAACTCTGAATGAAAGTCGACTCTTGGTGGATGTGAACGGATGAAATGCAGTTTCCAGCATGGCCCTTACTACAAACTCTACCTTCCACTTTCTCCCCTCACAGAAGCCTAAATCTATTTTTCCTTTGCGGAAACCACAGGAACGCTGCTCTGCTTTCACCCCTCTTCTGCTACATTTCAGTGCTTAACGTGTGATGGCCGATATATTTAATCCAGCATCAACTGCTGAAGCTATTTTCAATTTGAACAACTTGTGGACACACTGCAGTTTTCTAAATTGCACGAAAGAAATGTCAATGTTTTGCACTCTCTGGAAAGGGAAAAAAAAATGTTTCGCTCTTGCAGCAACTGAGATGATCCTAAAGACAGACTGTGCTCACTCACGTTATGCACTGAAAAACATACGACCAGCCAAAAATTGAGACTAACCAAGAACGATAACAGAATAAAAGCAATGAGGAAACGATCCTAATCATCACCCCAACCAGGGAACTTTAAAAAGGTCAGGGGGACAAACTCATATTCCCCATTTCTTCAGTAAGAGGGTAGCACTAAGAGATACAATGTCTCTCTAGCTCTTAAAGAAATGTTGTATTTGAAAGCCTCAGAATATTTAGCTTTATCCTGCGAGACCGATATTACCAAAAGTCGGAGGTATAAGGTCCTAAGTAACTTGTCCAAAGCTCTGCAAGGAGAACTAAGGCAGAACTACGAAGAGATTCCTGTTTCCCTGCTCTAAATGGTATATTCTGGGCATCTCTCTTCTCTAAGCTTCTGCTCATCTCCACTTGTGGTGCCGACCCATTCCCTCACCATTGACTGTCTCGTTGTACGGCCAGGACATGCCAGCCTGGATGAGAATTCAACGCCTTTCAGGAATGCAGGACTTTCACAAGTTAGTGAACCTGGCGTACTCGATCACAATGTTAATACGTTAAAAAAGGAATGCCAGAGCCACCGCAAGCCAGCCCATGTCAGGACAGATCTGCCGTATGCAGATGAAGCAGCAAGACGGTTGCCCACAAAGCACGTACTCAACTTGAAGTCAAAGAGATGGATCTTCTTTCAGTTACTTTTTTTTTTTAAAGTGTCTAAAGTCCTTCCAATATCCACCAAAAGCGGATTTTTAAAGCAACTCTCCATTGACTTCAGCGCAGCGACCAGGCGTACCTGAAGGCAGACCTCCGCGTTTCAGGCTTGCAGCCTGAGTTGCCAGCTGCTCACAAAAGGGATTCCTTAGTCCAGTGGTTTTCATCCTTTTGGGGTTTGGTTCTTCCAGTGGGTGTCCAAATTCCCATACCGTGAATTTAAATCTAATGACAACAGGTTTGTTTTGCAGACTCATGGTGACGGGACATGAAAACCCTGCCACTGACTGCAGGTCGGGGCCTGTAAACCACTGGACTAATACGATATTTCAAATTGTGCCCATAGGTTTTGCTCAGCATAATAAACAGCACAGAAAGACAAGAGACGAAAAACTAAAATAATTGCAACTGAAGCCCCTTGGGGGCCTCAAGAGGCTCCAGCAGTAACCACTTCATAGAACCAAGGAGAAATCAGGTAAAACTTAGACCCACTAAGGTCTAGCAGGTGAGCTACAAAACAGACACAGTATTACTATTTTCTAATGGAATAATACCATGCAGCAGTAACGTTGTCTTCTTGGTGAAGCTACCAATAATCCTATTTTCAAAAATAGAAAGGATTATAAAGATGGAAAGAGAAAGCCTCCGTGAGATCCATCTGTCCTCCTTTTCTCTGCCAGATGAACCTGATTTCCTCGATAGCTAGATCGAGGCTGGTTCTTGGTTGTCAAGAAAGCAGCAAATCGGTCAAGGTCAAGGCCTCCTCGGTCAAGGGCATTATGCCAAATTCATCCCTGATGTGATTCTGCTCAAAACAATCATCTTGTCTCATGGGTGAGCCTGGCTCAGCACTACTCTTTGCTCCCTTCGTCCTGAACCAGCTCGCTCTCGATTCCTCTGCGAAGATGAGTCATTTCCTTCCCTATAGCCAAGTCTGGGCAACAGCACAGCACCTATCACAAATGACTTCCTAACACTTCCACAGCTTCCAGGCAATCTCCAGATCACGTTTCTTCAATCAACCTCACAAAATCTTTTATCGCTGTGGGTATTACAGCACATGAGTAATTCAGGGCTGAACGTATATATTTAAAACCCCGAGAGCTGAGCAATGCTTCTAATGCTGTTTTACAACCCTTGTTCATTTTTATAACATCTTCTGCCTCCGTACAAGAAAACTTCATCAAGACATGCTGCCCTAACAGTAATTTGTCTGTGTTCCTCTACGTCTTGCGTGCAACTTATTTTTCTCTCTTTAGGTCACAGCAAGGACAAAGCATTCAAATACTTCAAGGTTTATCCTACTGAGACGGTTACGGTATTGCTGTACTAACACCATTCTCCCTGCAATACTTTTGAACTTCTGATGGTTTTCTGATAAAGGACTACAAGGACAGTGCTTGTGCCCATGCCCAGTAGGCCAAGCACACTTCTAACTAGTATCAGCAACCAGCTTCCCATGTCGGTGAACAGTCCTTACTCAGATGAAGCCTCTCATCTAAACTCAGTCTGAATTCATGCTGAATAAGAAGATAACTTCAAGCAGTCGCACCGTAAAAGTGCTAAGAAAGAGATGCCTCACTGGATGGGTGTAAGATCAGTCCACATCACCCTATCAATTCAACTGGAAAAAAAAATGCAGAAAAAAGGGAATAGGTTCTACGACTATGTGGGGTGTAATACCTGAACAGCCCTTGCTAACGGGTGAAGTAATATTGCTCAGGACATACAGCTATTAGTTCTGCTTTCTCAGTCATTCCAGATGCTGCTCAGTGGTATTTCAGGAAGAGATCACAATACACCTGCAGCTTTACTTACAGGACCCTGGTTTTTTGTCAGCAACCCTTAACTCATGTTCTGCCAAACTGACCCACACCTTTTCAAGTACTCCAACGGGAAGAGAAACATTTTCTTGCATTAGCGGCGGTGTGACATACCCTTCACTTGCTCCTCTTTTTCCATATAATGCACTTTTGAGCATTATATGATGAAGTTGATTTGCCAGGTTTAGAAATCAACAGATGGTGATGGCTGTAGAGCTGAGCTGCAACATACCCATGCACCTCTCGATAGACATACAGATACGTGTACACCGACAATCAACATGGATAAGGTGGCAAACATATTCGATCCTCAGTGAGATGGTTTTAGAGTAAATCACTGACATACTCACAGAGCTGGTCAAGGATCATACCTTCTATGGTAATGGCTTGATCTCCTCTCCTCTCCTGAGTCAGGGCTGCTGCACTGTGGTGATAAAGGTCTGCTCCACTTTTCGCTGACCCTAATCTGTTCACCAGCTAAAGAGAATCATGCAGTACTGAATAAAATGCAGGATGGTTTTATACGATACAACTCTTCTATACGATACTGCAGCTAAGTTAGGAAATTCATTGCAACTCACAGCAGAAAGGGAGGAAGACGTGACCCCAAAACCTAAGCTAGGGTCTGAATGAAGACGTTGCTGCTCAGTGGAGTTCATTATAATGCTTTAGCACAAATGACTCGTGCACAGACAAGTTACAGCACGTCGGCTAACCTACAGTTACTTGCAGGTCGCTCTGCAGCCTGTGGCTCTGCCCTGAGGTGGCTCTATCTCCACCAACAGACACATATTCCTATCATCTGCCATTTAAATGGTAGTCAAACAGGGGTTTTTGTTTATCAGCCATTTGTCCACCAAGTCTTATTCAGCCCAGGAAATAAGGGATTTGGGGATCTTAGCTTATCACAAATGCAACGTAATGTAATTTTGCTAAACTTTTAGTAGAAGTCATTAAATTATATCAGATTACCTAGCAATTTATGCAGAATAACTGAAGCTGCTGTGAGCTAAGAGCCATTTACCATCGTTCAGCTGACCCATGATAAGTTCATAAATTATGGTCAACTGTTATTATACCTGAGCCCTGAGAGCTTGTTCGTATTTTATTACAATGAATGCATAACTTGTGACTAACTTTTAAAAGATTTTTTTGTATTACATTTAAAATATTTTAGTCTCTTAGATGCTTCCAGGTATACTTTTTAAATAAACAGGAATTCCAGTGGTTTTCACTTGTATTGAAATCTGATTTTTTCTTTGGGGTTTGGATGCTTTCTTTGCAGCAGCATGAATCTGTTCTTAATTTAAAAACGGTCCAGAAACAAAATTTCATGTCCAATTGCTCCTAAACTTTGCACAGAGGTAGCCCTAGAGGTCTGGATCTGTCTTTAAGCTCCAGAATAAGCTGTTCTTATTTGAACAACCAAAATCTCAGATCAGAATATTCTGAAGCTTTGGGATGATCACAGACCAGGCCCACTTCAGGAGAACCTCACTTTTATGATGAGCTTTTCTGACATGACATGCAACAACAATTAATCAGCCACTAATCTCATACAATCTCTCCGAGGAAAAGGAATTCTCCTATTTATGACATGTCAGACAGCAGATCTTTACATCTCTTTGAACTTACTTCACATTCATAGTATCCCATATCTTCCCTGGCAGGGTTCTTGATCACCAGGACTAACATGCCACTCCGTGGTTCACTGAAAGTCTGGTATTTACATGTGTCCAACAGCTGCGCACCATCTTTGTACCACCTGCATGGGGAAAATACTGAATGTAAACCAGGAGAAAATATGCAGTGTCAAGGAGTCCCCAGCTCACTCATCCACCTATCAGGCCAGTAGGCAAACATCTCAAGAGTCAACCATTAGAGAAAAGTCTGGATCCCACATTGGCTTTAATTTCCTGGCAGACAGAGCTACAGATAGATCACACACGGATACTTGTACTCATCAGGCCTATGAGATACCGCTCAAGAAATCTCATTAGCCAATGCAGGGAGCAGTGGTCCCAATCCCGAGAAGCTATATTGAGCTTTTTATCTGAATACCCCAGACTGGTTGCTGATAGAATCAACTCAAGTGTAGGGCAGGGAACATGAAGGATTCATAAAATGTTGTCAAGGCATTAGATCTGATACAGTCCTATATCAGGTATTTTCTGTAGGTGTTTCTTTTCAGGTGCTTGCTGGAATAAATTGCATGAGAATGCCAAGAATGTTGGGACCAGGAAAAGCCAGGATTGGGATGGGGACAAGCTGGAGGACACAGAGATGAAGGGTTCATAACCTTGAAGGACAGGGCAGGAGACTGTTCTGACCACCGAAAATGGGAAAAGAGAATTTGTTCCAAAGCGACTTCTAAAGAACTGACCTGATTTGAGGCCTAGGTGCTCCTTCAATAGTACAGGTAAATTGAGCATCTTCGCCGTCAATGTAATAAGCATTTCTAACCGTGTTCACAAACCGTGGTGGCACTGCAAAGCAAGGATAAATGTAGCCAACAGCTGGAACTATGACAACACCCTGACAGATGCAAGGGATGCGCCCCCGACCAGATAATTCTTCCACACAAGACCCTAAAGACCCCATTTTCTAGGAACAATTCACTACTGTACCATCAAAGAACTTTCTCAAGGGAGTATACTGCATATATTATACCGAACTTCTTCATTGCCTTAATATTCATGTTTAGGGGATTACATAACAGACCCCTTGGAAACAATGCATCTGTGCAGGATTTTACCTTGAACAAGGATCTTTCCTAACGTACTGGTACTTCCAGCAGGACTGGAAGCAAAGCACATGTACTGTCCTGAATCACTGCCTGCTAGGTTGTCCAAGATCAGTGTGCACGAACCATCAGGATCTTCTATTATAATGTGATGGGGATCCACCTCCACTGGCTTCCCATCTTAAAGACACAGGGGGGAAAAAAAAAGTCTTAGTAAATAGTTTGGTATCAATTACGTTTTCTCCCTAGGAATTGCATCCAGCTCTTTTGTCAGAGGTCCAAGAGCTGTATTTGTTTTCTGCAGCTGAACCTGGTAGTTGAGCAACGAGCTCATCCTCCTCCAGCTCTCTGCAGTACATCCTGTGAACAAAGCACTGCTCCAAGTCACACTCTGCTCTGTTGGGGGATCTCATTCATCATCAATCCTCATTTAAAAATGAAACTCTCCCAAAGTATGTGCTGTGCAGTTGAAGCTCTTACTTGCTACCAAGTGCAGTAAAAGAAACACTTATAAAGAGACTGCAAGCACGCAGAACATATTTTTACGAGGTGTGAACTTATTGCAAAGCTGTTTCCCCTGCAATATAGTTACGCTGAGAAAAGGAACGTGTCCACAGAGCTGCCTGTGTTATCGCATAGAAGGGTCCGAGCTAGTGTAACAAGTTACTCATTTCCAAGAAGTTGTTTAACTGCAACAAGATGTGGCTTCGTAGGGACTTATCTGCAAACCTGAAAAGCAGGGTACATTAAGTCACAGGCAGGTCCATGCTACTGCAGCTTGGTTGCCTAGTAGCTAACTTCTTTAAAGCCAGACTCAGGTGTCTCCCAGTGATCAGCTTACAGATTATCCACTGACAACTTCACAAAGAGCAATATGCACAGAGCACAGTCTTGGAATACGCATTTCGTGGCAATATGACTTGCTGCTTATACCTTTATACCAGCAGATGGATGGCTTGGGAGCTCCTGTAACTTTGCAAGCCAGCTTGACTGTCTCTCCCAGCTCAGCTGTACAGTCTGCCAGTTCTTCCTCAAAGTCCGGCGGTACTGAAACATCAGAATAAGCATGTCAGGCCTGAGGAGGGGGCTCCGTCCACAGAATGCCTATTGCAAAATAAAGTAACAATAGGCAGAATTTTTGCAGAACTGTGAGGTTCAGAATGGGAACCAGAAAAGAAAATTTTAGCAAGTAATGACTTTCAAGGTGACGTGCTGTTCTTGCTTATTTGAGAATAAGTTGAGCCTGCCAAAAGTTGCTTGTTGGCTTTAGAGATGGGACGTAAAAATCCTGGATTTGTTGCTGATCTGGAAGTATTTTAGGCCATGATTTTAATAAGCACATCCATTATTCAGACACCACACAGCTGTCACAGTTAAGTTAATTCCCCAGTTAATGTGCACCGCTGATAACGAAACCAATATTCTGTTGCTCTGTATGCAGCAAAGTCTATGCTTTGTTAAGAGACTTTTGATTTATTCCTACCACAAGAAGCTATGTAAAATTATTTTGATAGTCTTCCTAATTAGAACACCGCACTAAGAGCTTAAAAATAAACTGCCCAGACTTGTTTTCAGTGCATATACACCAAAAACAGATCTCTTTCAGATTTCTAAGAAGCCAGATTGACTTATGCAGTAAAGGACATAATTTCTAGCTCCTATCTGGACAATATGGATTTAATATCCTCCTGATAAATTCTGCGGACACAAAATTGGCGTAGTATTAAATGACAGTGAGGATGAAGCAGCCTGGATGACAAAATAAAAATCCAAAGCAAAGCCATGTGTCCCGATAAAACAATGTAAGCCAGAACTCTGGAATGGAGGACTCAATACCCAACAAAATCACACTGGTACCAGTAGGTCTCTGGGTCAGGTCTCGGGACTCTTCCCACTGGAGTCTGATGCTTTTCATGGAGTGGGACTGTGGTTTTGTCCCCAAATTCTGTCGTCAGTTACCCTTCTGCAATCCCTGCCAGATCAAATGCCTCTCTAGTGACAACTCTGCAATTTGTTAAAACTTCTAAAACACACTGTTGTCCTATGCTGACAAAGGTGCCTGCCCCAGCTCAGGTGAAGCAGCTATGATCGTTCCACCTGAAGCACACTCGCTGCCTAGTCATGTGAGTTGTTATTTATGGCAGTCTGTGATGTGACTGAAGGAAAACCTCTAACCCTAGTTTAGTTTTTGAGGTGGCAGATGACCCTAGAAGGTTCTCTCCCTCCTAGCAGCAAAATCGCCTTCCTGAGTCAGGGAGACATCCCCAAGGTAGCACTGGGAGGTTCACGCCATCTCGGGCTGTACTCACTCCAGACAGGCTGACTGATCCGCTCCTGGATGCCACAGATTTCCTTCACCCAGGAATTCTTGATGTTCACTGTACGCGCCTGAAGGAGGTACTTGCGGACTGAGTCTTCTCGTTCGTGCCAGATTTCAAATGCCCGGTCATCTCCTTCCACAAAGTCATTCACGTCTATGTTGTTCAGCTGTGTAACAACAGGAGCATAAGAACGTCAACACCTTTTTTTTTTTCTTTTTACTTACAGACGATTTTTGGCCACTACCTCGCTCCCCACAGTAATCCCAGAGTTCAGGAAAGTTCAGATCCGGACCTAGTCTTTGTGGACCACAACCATCTTCAATAAAAGTTTAAAATGGAAATAACTATTTGACACCAGCAAGTCTCCTGCTTCCAGAATATATTCCCTTCAGTGGACTTGAGTCACGCGTAAGTCCCATTAAAGTTATATTAGATGCTCCAACAGCAAAAGGGGAAATAGTGATAATTTACACTGCTTTTAAAGATTCTTCAGACTGCACGAGCGATGCAAAGTGGCAGTGGCCGAAGAGCAATCAGGATTTCTTTGCAATCCTTTTTCCAGTATACCTGGCTTTCCGAATAGCAAACAGACATTCTCCCATTTTCCATCTGGGAGTAATTATCACATTTCAGGAAAACAACAGCCAGAATGAAAGGGTATTCCAAGAGCACAGCACTGTTGGGCTGACATCAGCACCAAGGAACACCACAGTCGGGCACTACATGAAAAGAAATTACACAGCAGTTGCACTCTGGACAAAGCGTCCTTTTTTGCAGGGGGGACGGGAGGAACAGCCTGTGAATATCAGTGATGACAGTGGTAAGTATTTTTAGAAGGCCCTGACTGGGGCTAGGTCCAGAAATCCACTTTTTTGTTTGTTTGTTTTAACTGGAGCTGAGCATCTAATGCCCTAGGGAAACTCTATGTGCAATTTCGTACAGTTTTAATCTGGGCCCTGAATTTTTGAAGATGAGCTGGTCGCATTGACTTCTAAACAGGAATTGGCTTCAGGAAAGGACGTAACCAGCAGAGAGGAGCTAGTGGAAATGTAGCATATAATTGAAACAACGTTTTCTCCAGTTTACTACCAATCCTACAGACTGCGAATACCAAAGATCTACGAACTCTAGCAAATGCTATAGACAGCACCCCAACCAAAATTCACATCAATTTCATGTAATTAATTAACACACTTTAGCTGTAAACTCATTGCTGCACAGTAAAAATCTGCCTGGGCTTCTGATGATGTCTGACATGTTTCCAACAGTGCTAACTGAGGGATTTGGGGACAGACAGAGACTTTACTTGCGCTTCACAGGCTTTCAGAAACAAAGACATAGTTTGAAAGAATTAGTGAAATGTTCTAGTTTTAGATGACCAGAAGCTGGACATAAAAGTCCTCAATGACAGAGAGATGCTCTAGGTGAGGAGGTAAGGAACAGACCTTCATTATGTTCTTGAAGATGTAACTGTACGTGTCTGTTTTCGTGTCCCGCTTTGGTTTGCAGATCACTATATAATTCTTGAAGAGGAAGACATGTCTTTTGTGTCCTTTCCAAGCCATTCTGGCTCCTGGAGCTCCTTCCCACACAATGAAGTGGCCCTGATGGGAAAAAGAAGGAAGACCGCTTAGCCATAACTGGAATAATTACCGCGGTGGCTCACCATCATCTTCCAGCCAACAGATAACAAATGTTTACTGTTACATCCTCATCTTAAGCACTTTATTTTCATTACAACACAGCAGATTGTTTCTAATGCTAAGGGTGATGCATGAGACTGACAGCACTGAGACATGGGCACACAGTGGTCATCACTACATTGGCCTTTAAATGATATTCTTTCCTGTCAGATAAATACAGAACTCAAGTCCAGTTGTCTCAGGTAGGCAGACTCCTCCAGTACTGATACTAACGGAAAATTTATACTGAAAATGCCTAGTGAGCATCTAACTCCTCAGCAATCAACACAAAAAACCCCACTGATGCCAGTAAGCTCAGGAGTTGGACCATGTACCTGGCCCATAAGGGGAGAGAAGGGGCAATAAATAAAATGCTTAAAAATCACGTATGGACCAAACCAAATCTCCTCCTGTCGGGTGAGTGGCTCGCAAAGGCAAATAACTACATTATGTGTGAAGTGGCCCATAAGCTCTGGTACTTCAAATCTTCATCAAACCAGTAGGTTTGACATCTCTCACACGTATAGGGATGCGTCACATATTGAACAATAAAAAAGGCAATAAGGAAATACTCTGTTCAGATATAATTCGTAAAGGAGCTTCTTTTAGGACCAAAGGCTACTTGGAAATTACTGAAGGCACATGCAGCAATAAAACTGAGTGAGAAATTCCAAGTACCTGTCGGATAGGTTCACCAAGGCTTTCCAAGGTCCCTGGATAATTCTCAATGAGCGAGACATGGAGGTTGTTTTCCGCTCTTCGGGTGAGTGCAGATACAACGGCATAAGCCTGCTCCAGCAAGGCACAGTTTTGGCTATTTCTTGCTTTGTTTCGGATTAATTCCTGTAGATGAATGGAGTCGATGTTACAGGGCAGATGTTTCTTTTTAAAAAAAAGGGGCAGGGGGGAGCATTTCCTTGATACCAGAAGAGGTTCCCAGATATCAAACTGTCCTCCAGCTCTTGCATCTGAGCAACTTTTACCCCATTCTCTCACTGTGTGCTCTTTAGCTACCAAATCCTCTCTTTTCCAGCCCATTCTGGGGCCTCCCTGACTATCCATCCTAGCTTTTCCCTGCACCAATTGATACTGAACAAAGACAAAGCTGAAGCATATACCAGACACGCTTCAGTGACTGAAAAAATAAATAAATAAATAAAACCCCCAAAGCAATCCTAAATGTATCTATTGTATTTGTCTTGCCCTTACCCTGCCGATGATACGAGGCATGCAACTCATGTGGCAGTGCTAAAAACACAATAGATATTTGGTAAAATTAAGAAAGGATGGAAAAAATAGGAAACGGCATTATTTCTTCTCACATTTGTTCCTACTGTCCTCTCTCAGCAATGGCGACATGGGAAGCTCCCATGCTCGCTCTCATTTCCAAGAGACCATTAGCTTTGGTGTTTGTGCTCAGGGGCAGGGGTTCAAAATTAGAAAATTAATTTGAACCTTCTTCAAATGATCCAAGTTAGAACACGTAACAATTTTGGCACTTTTCCAATATTTGGATATCCTAATGCTATTTCCCATGAAAAATACTATAAAAATGTTATTTTGAAAAGTGTTTTTTTGTGGTACGGGCCAGAACCTGAAACTGTAGGACAGATGAAAGCTGTGAGAGGTGAAACAGTTCATGACGGTAAAATGGTGTAAAGCTTTTCAGAAAACAGAACTTTGTCTAATCTTACCATAACGTGTATATGAAATACAAGGAGGGAACTGCTAAGTCAGTATCTTACAGTTTGGAAATTGCTTATTTTTATAACAGATCTGTTGCTGAGTGTGTAGCAATTTCTCCTTGTTATGGATATATACATACATACATACATATATATATATATACATGGGTGTATATGTATGCACATATCCATACCTACGTGTATAAACATTTTATGTGTATGTGCATTTGCGCGCGCACACATACATATATTTAAAGTTCATTCGGATAAAGCTTGTTGATCTTTATGGAGTTGGAAACTGTGAACCTCTCCCTGAATTCATATTTACAGAACGCTTTAGAGATCACCATCACTGGTCAAAATTACAGTCCTTCTCACTCAAGCATCTTTCAAGCGGAGTTACAACAGGATGAACGCAGAGAATATGAAAGGAGAATGAAGTCTTTTTCCTCAGAGGCTACACCAAGCAGAACATAAGCCTATTAGATAAAAGTGTGTAACAAAAGCTCCTACCTTGATAATAGTCTGATACTGCTGGATCCTATTTATGGGTTTTTCCAGGTAGTGCTGCAGTGGTGGGACAAGTGGCTGCGAAGGATCTTCCGTAGCTAAAATTTCATCTGTATATCTCTAAAGAAATATATACAAGAATGAGGAAAGATTGAGATAAAGTTTTAGAGAAACTAAAATTTAGAGTTTGACTTTTTTATATGACTAATAGCATTTCCTCAAGTTCCTATATTTAATATAACTTTCATCATATACTGTTAACAGTGACATAATCATGTACATATTCATATCTATATAATCTTTATAATATTCATAAGGACATACTGATTGTGTCTACTAGGAAGAGCTAGACAGTAAATACAAAACTACTGTATTTGACAATGATTTCCCATGAAAATATTTAATAATCCTCTTTGGGATCATATTTGAATTAATGCCTATATTTCACGATACAGTGGGTTATCGGATGCACGTTCGGTAGGTACTTGGGCTACTGTTTTACCTTGTAGAAATCCTGGACAGCTTTGCTGACAACAACTGACTCAGCCTGTATCCGCCCCACCAGGTACTGGATGTACTTATCAAACTCTGCCTCGTGCTTAATAAAGCACGTGGCCACGTCATCATCAGTGTCACATTTCTGCAAGTCTCGGAGGTAGACACTGCAGAAGGGAAAAAAAAGACCTCTGAGGATCAGGTGATGGAATAAGGCTAGCACACCGTTCCAGCAGCCAGACTTTTAAACCAGGCAATCTCAGGTTAATACAGATTAAAGGAAGGACTGAGGGAATGAAGGATATTGCCGTGTTTAACACTTCTCAATTAAATTCACTCAAAAGGGTAAGAAATAAGCAGGACATGAGAAGTCTTGAAGCCCTGGGGACTCTTACAGGAGTCCCAGCCCTGTGCTCTGACTTAAGCAATGCCATCATATCTCATCCTAAAATGCCCATCGACTCTTTTACACCCCAAAACTGTCAGTGCTCCACATCCTTTATAGCCTCCATAGTTACTGTAGCTCTGACACCAGGTACAGAAGCTATCCTTCTGTCTCAAATGAAGAGATGCCCACCTGGAATGGAAACGAGCAATATCATCGATGTTTCTGAAGATGGTGGATTTCTGACTGGAAACAGCTCCTGGGACGTTGCGACAGGTCTCAGTGTACTTGAGGTGATGAGTCTGGAAGAACTGTAAATCTTGAATGTAATCCTCTTCTGAGATCAGCAACTCCTGAATAACAATGCTGAAGGGGAGACAAACAGGTGATAAGAAAGCGCAGAACAATCAGCACAATTATTTTTGACATGTCTCTAAAACAGAGATGAACATTTGGTCAGAGGACTCCTTTGAGTAGGTTGACTAGATCTCCCTGGACTATAAAGGGATTTTAGACACTCTGCTTACAGATAGACACCTACATTACAGACATCTACAGCTGGGCCAGATGAAACTGAGTGCGAGCAACAGGAGGACCTATGTAGAGTAGACAGCAGCAACTTAGATGGCACGTTATGGAACCAGCAAGATGTTACAGAGGCAAATATCTCTATGACAGCACACTCAGTAGCGCGCTGCACTGCAAGGGAGTAATACACAGCTGAGCAATACAAGTTTGTAGCTGGTCTTCCTAGAGCACTTCCACTCCCTCTTTAGACATCGTGCTCAAATCCAGAGCATCCCAAAGTACAGAGGTACTTAAAAGAGACAACACAAGTTTAAGATTTTTGTGAAATCGGAGAGCCTCCAGAAGGACATCACGGAAAATCCTCCTTTCAAGCCCACCTTCCAGTATGATTTCAATTGGCTGAAATTTTTCCAAGCTGAAATCACTGGCAAAGCAAAAGTTGCGAGAATCAAGTGAGGGAAAAGGGAGATGGCAGGCCTCAGTGATACAGAAAGGGTGACTCAGGAGGGACCTAGACACCAACATTCATGTTAGTTCAAACAGCAGCAAGGCTAAGCGGTGCCTGTACAATCCGACAAGTGCTTACATCAGCTTCCTTTTGTATTCATCTTCAGAAACGCATTCTCCAGGGAATTCGGGAGCTTCTGTTGATCCCCACTCTGGTGACAACTACAATACAAGAGAAAGGACATGTTATTCTTCTCGGTTAACAGTGCTTTTGCCAATACGCACAGAGGAATATCCCTCAAAGACCCCTAATCCCTCAGCAATCCCTAATGCAGCAGTGTGAAACTTCTTTCTTGCTTGCTGGAGACTGATTAGGTCTTTCAAGCCCAGGCACCCCTCCACACACACAAAAACATAGTCTAATCAAAACATGAAAAAGCCCCATCATGTTACAGACCCCTTCAATGACCTCCTCACCCTTCACTTCAGTTTAGAGGGATGGCTCTAAACTGCAGGAGAAAGAAGCAATTTTACATGAAAAATAAACATAGGACGATCAATTACCTTTAATTTCTTGTCCAGATAAGCTGGAGATACCCAGCCCTGTCGGGAGGGGCTCGATTTTGTGGGTTTAGTCCTGACTAGCCACTTCAGTGGATGAGCTGAATCAAGGACTTCCACATATTGCCCTTCCTTCAAAGTGATGGCCTCCTTGTCAGGAGCAGCAGGCACAAAGTCAGCGGTGACCATGTAGACGTCAAAGATCTGCACGCATGAAATGACAGTTATTTTGAGCTCTGAAAAGGGAATACAATACCATATCGCCTTCAGAACCTAAGTGTGCTCATCTGCGTTTAATGTTTTATTCTCCAACCCTTGTACGGCAGAGAATCACTGTTTACTTTTTACAAGGTGGCAAACTAAGTCTCAGAAAGGCTCTGGACATATTTTCAAAACATTCTGCAGTATCTTGGATTTACATCATGAAACAGTGAATTTTGCTCCCAAGTCAAAACAAACAGTGGTCCTGAAAATGTCAGAATAGGTCAACATTGCTAAAGGTTTAATTTTTTTTAAAAAACTGTTTGAAATGAACACCTAAAAAAGTTCAGATTTCCACCAAATAGTCATTTTTCACAGGAACAACTTCTCAATAAAATTCTTCTGACAAACTCTATCTGAGGCTGCAGAAAATCAAGCTCTGACTTTCTGAAGCTAAGCCATGAAAAAAAGAAACAACTGCTGAATAATGGCTCTGTTTTGACCATATTGACTTGAACAATTTGTTCAAGATCGCATAGTGAGCATCAGAATCTTGTTCTCCAGTGCTAGGTCTGTGCTCTGTATCACAGGGCCCATACTTAAATACCAGTCTCTACTAAAGTGAGATAGATCCCATAAAGTAGGATGGAGATCCTTAAAACACAAGCGATTGAGCATTCTAAATAACCATTTTTCCTGGTATCAAACTGGTCCATAAAGATAACATACCTCCCCTCGGGAATCCCCATCTTCAGATTCAGAGGAGGACTCCTGAGCAACCGATGAAGGCCTGGATCGACCATGGCGAGGAGATGCAGAGGGAGTTTTGGATTCATCGTCACTATCTGCACCTGGTACTCGAAGTGTGGCTGAAAAGCAGAGCGACAGGGCAGTGTGAAATGCAGCTCTTGTATTTGAACATGAGTCAGGTCTATACTAACTTTTAATTTAATAAAATTAAATATTTGCTGAGAAGAGCACTTGCAGCATTTAGTGCAATTGCCTATCGATATTCAGGACTGCATAAACAATTAGAATGCTTTAATGCATGAGGTTACATGCTTATCGCAGTAAAAATATCTGTACAAGAGGTATGACTTCATCTTTGCTTCAAGATAAAATCCTACTACAAGAGAATCAATCTACGATATACGAAACAAACCGGAATTTTTCATTTTAATTTAACAAATCATTAGTTTACTGCACAGCTATACACACAGTTTTCAGCCTGGACTTGATTTTAAAATCCCATTGTGAACTACAACTCAAATTAAGATGGGGAAAGCCTGCAAAGCAGGATTGCTTTCAGATTCAGCAGTGATGCATTAACTTAACAACTCGAAACACCCAAGATGCACAAAACACACTTCCATTTTTACAGTTGCCCTCCACCTCAAGTTCACATTTACTCCTGCTTATTTAATTAAATACTATATGTTTAAAAAGAACATTAGCCTTGTCAGTTTATTTTAAGAGCTTTTTTTTTTCGTTCAAAATTGTGGGTGAAGATGTAGCAGCTTGGATAGGTTCTGGCTAAAAATTCTCAGACCTAAACATTCACAAATACTTATGCAGGATGACTGTCTCAGAACCCGCTTCACAAATCTCACTGATATTTAAAGATCAAATGAAACCTAAAAAGAGCTTGCATCATTTTCTTATTACTTCAATTGCATTTGCCAGGTCACTTACCTTGACTTATTTTTGCAGATACCATTTCTGAGATACGGGAGGTGAGTTTCTGGAAGAACTCTTCTGTCCCAACATCGGCTAAGGAAACAGGGCTTTTGGGTACACCTTCTTTACCAGCTACACCATCAAGATCTCCTGGGAAAGAAAGAACTTTCTATTAAGCATGCAATACTTCACTGAAAAGTCAGCTTCTTTAAATAACAAAAGCTTCTCTAGAAGGAAAGTCTAATTTTCTTCACTTCTCCTGCTTCTAAACCTGTGTTTGCTCATATTCCTCTAAATAATTCACCCCTGAACAGAGACCAGTCCTGAAAAGTTCCAATATTTCAGGAACTTATAAGAGGAAAAAGAACAAAAATAGGTGGTGATAATGAAATATGTAGACCATCCGAGCTGCAGATATGGAAGGTAGGAGTAGTTCATATAAAATAGCTTCTCTTACCTATTCTTGCTTCAGAGGGATGAACAGCTCTGGAAAAAGGAAAAAAAATAAAAAAAAAGAGTAAAGCAGGATTAGAAGTTAAAATGAAAAATCATGGCAATTTGGGTGGGATTTATGACCTTTAAAAATTATTTATTTATATCAGGCCTTTAAGGAAATAGCATCTGAGCGCTCTTTTTTTTTTTTTTTTCTTTAACTTTCAGAGAAGGATTAGGACATCTGAGCTTGTTTACGTGAAGAAACTACTACAAAGTCAGCAAGGGTATAAATTTTCATAGTACAAGCTATCTGCCCTAAATCTCTGCACAATGCTGTCAGTACACAGGAAGCACGAGGAAGCTCACTCCACTTTCACAAAGCAATAAATTACATATCTCCAAATGTGCCTAATAAAGGCCAGGTACATCCATGTGCGAGATTGCAGTGGAAGAGCTGATTTCACACTGGAGCTTTCTTCATAGCAAATTCCCCATGCAGACAGTCCCCCAAATCAGCCATAAAACTCAAATGTTAACAGGCAAGCTTGATGCTGTAATAAATAACGTTTCGGTTGAAAGCTACCAAGTTTTATCAAGATTGTAGCAAACAGAACATTTGTAGAGTAATATCAGCTATAAACCCTTGGTAAGTACAGACTAGTGCCAATTAGGCCAAGTAGGACTAATTTCCTCTGGTTTTCACTTAAGATCCTTTTGTAGGCAATGGAGAGAGAGACAGACGGACACTTCCAGAGAGCAAACAGACCCTTAGGAAGGGAAATTCATCCTCTGGGAGTGCCCATCGCTCTCCATTGGCTCCAGAAGTCCGGTCAAGTCTTTTAGGCTGGATATATTCTAGAAGTGAAAGTGTGCTTAAGTGGATCCCACTCTTCAGAACGTGCTTCAAGCTGGGCAGACAAACACTTACCCCAGGGTGGTCATTATGGCTTCTGATACCATCACGCGCTCCTGGGTCAGAACTTCAGCCTCTTTCACTGCAAGGTCAGGGTTTATCGTTAGAGGACAGAAAACAAAGAGTATTTTTTTATGTATTTACTGTGGGGCACATTTTCTAGACATGGGTTCCTGGAAATACCAGAGTAGTGAAGCTGTCCTGCTAGCAGCTCCTGACCCAGGGCACAAACTCCCACTCATATGATGCAAACACACTTCGTTCCCCTCCCTGTCCATACAGATGCATTTCTCCACCCTGCTAGGTTACGATTTGTGTCATTTCCTTATCAGTCACATTTATTTTTCTCTTAGCCACTGCATGAAAGGCAACGCAGAAAATGTGCTTCTACTGCAAGAAAGACTTACCATCTGCAACTTCTAGGGTGGCAGTGCAGATGGACTGGCCAGCCTTGTTGGTAGCAATGCATGTGTACGGCCCACTGTATTTCTTTTTAACATCCAACAGGATTAGACTGTGATGCATGTTTGAACTGGCGAGTTTATACCCAGGAGTGTCGGGTTTGATCCAAAGGATGTCTTCCTGAGACTCTTCTTTCAGCCAAGTGATAGCTGGCAGTGGATATCCTAAAGGAAAACGAATACAAGGAGCTCTAATTTTCCTAACAGTGTTACTCCTTTCTTACAAGCCTCAAGAGCCATGCTGTAACAAACGCTGCTTTTGACCTGTTTTGTGATCCTTTTACAGCAGTAACAGTCACGGTATACAATGAAGGAACACATACCGTTCTACAGCACACTCCTCTAAGGACATTAAAGCACTGTATAAAACCAGTTAACCAATATATCTTCATAAGACTAGTAACTATTATTATGCCTGTTTTTATAGATAGGAAAATGGAAGTGAAGTTGAGTTGGATGCTTTGCTATGAGGCACACGAAGTCTCTTACAAAGTCGGGACTAGCGCCCCGGACTTCAGATTCAATACGCTAGATCAAGTTACAGTGAATTGGCCCAAAGAGAGACAAGAATGCGTCATGAAACTATGCCATTTAATTGTTATGTAGCTAGACCACTTACCTTCAACTTTTACAGAAAATGTGATGCTTGCACCTTTCTTAACCTTTTTATTAGTAAATCTTTCCAGGAACCTTGGTGGTATCAGCTGCTCATGGGCATCTGAAAACGACATTATTGGTGAAACATGGTTACACCTTCTGTGTGAGTTAAGACTACCTGAAAAATTTCTAGGGGTTCTGTTACCATCTGCTATGGAGCCTCTCACCTGTTTCTGGTGGTTCTTCTTTCTCATCAGGTCCTGTGAAACAGGGAAGAAAGACAAAATTACAAATATGTTTCTGTCCATGAGTTTCAAAGAAAAAAACGTGATTCCAGGGGATTACTAACCGCAGGACACACTGCACAGAAATATTAGTTCTGTTAAAATGTTATGCTTTTTCTAAAGTATATTTATGAATAAAAATACCAAGAATAGTCATATAGCATGGGAATGGATTTTGTTTCAGTTTTCCATTACTAATATTACACATGCTTACAAAGATAATTTTCATAAACTACAACTCACCCCTACCAAGCTCACCTAATTAGTAATTCCAGAACAATTATGCTAATAAATACAAATACACATAATCATCTCTGCAAACACCTACTTCCACAACTCTCAAAATTTGTTAGTATTGCTGCAGTGTCTTACTGGAACAGCCACAAGTTCGATTCGCAGAAGGCCCTCAGTTTTAGTAAAATTAACCGTTAAAGTTGGTGAAGTTAGGCAGGAACGAAATCTATGTACTTGAGACCACAATCAGGCCTTGGAGAAGCGACATGTCTAACCTTAGGGGTACACTGTAAACTTACAGGTGAACTAAGAATAAGATACATCATGTTTTAACCACAGACTTCCTCATCTCCCTTGACTTACATTGGTAGGCTTTTTCAAGAACAACCACCATATAAAACAGAGTGAGTCATTGGAATAAAGATAATCAGGAGCCAGGACATGCCAAAAAAATCTACCTTTGACTACCAGCCTGGCTGATGAATATGCGGAACCAGCAGAGTTAATGACAAATATTGAGTATTGGCCAGCATCAGCCTTGGTGACATTGAGAATTTCCAGGGAGTGGAATTCTCTTTTATCAATCTTCAGGATACGGTCCGAGGCACTTAGTGGCTGTCCATCTTTGAACCAATAGAGGCGAGGCTCTGGGTACCCTGCAGGCAGCAATTACAGATGCAGAGAACGGAACGTATTAGCAGTGACCATTTTGGAGCATCTCCACCCAACCACATGCTTCAGAACAGTCGAGGAAACCTCAGATCTGCCCAGTGCTATCGTTTTGAGGGTTCGCCCCGTTAGAAATCACTGCCAAATTTATTCAATTCTATTTGTTTGTTGAAGGTTTTTTCCTTTCTCTTCATTTTCTGACACTCCCTGTACTTGCTGCATATCCAAATACTTTCCAGGTTGGAAAGGCAATGCTCAGGCCCGATTTGCAACATACACAAAGCCAAACACTGAAATCCCTAGCGAAGCAAAATGTGGACCTAAGTCACCCTTGGTTTGTATCACAACTTCAACACCCGCTCCAAGGACACTGAAGGCAAAACAGCTCTCGCCATTTTAATAGGCAGCAATAGGAAAAGCAGGAGAATCCCTACCTCTCCCTACCACTGAGAGCAGAAAGAAGTTTTTGCAGTTTTTAGCCTGTAGCAGCGACTCCCTCATAACAGGGTAAGACAATGCTGCAGAGAGGGAAGATGAGTCTAGGACTCATCACTAGTTCCTAGCCCAGGACTGTTTCATTTATTAAAGTGAATAAAGAGATATTCTCGCTTTTTCATTCCTTATTGCTTCTGCATAACTAGTGTGCTCAGAGAATTACAGGACTCAGTTTTCAGCAACATATGCCTGTAATTATGCCTGCAGATATGGGCACAAAATAGGCCACTTTATCTGCCTATGTCCGCTGCAGAACCCAAGGTTCATCAGCACATACATCATCTTCTAGCTGGCTTATGCAAAAATGGTGCAAGATGAACAGACTGGGAGCACAACTGCGGAAGAGCGCATCAGAAAACCTTGTCCAGCACTTCGCTCCGACAGCAAACCTGGAACAACACAAAGTGTTGTGGCCTCCCCTCACCTTTCACTTTCAGGTGAAATTTTGCCAAAGATGCTCCAGGTGCCACGTGAATATCATGAAGCTCATCGAGGATCTGAGGCAGTTGCTCCTCTTCAGTGGTAGACTCCTCCTGCTCGCGGCTAAGAAGCAATTAGAGGTAGAAAGAAGAAAGTCACCGAGACAGCAAAGGGTTAAGGAAATCAGGATCACCTATTTCAGGTTAATTCATTCTGTGTGTTTTGTCATCACAACAGCACATGCAGTACTATATATCATTAAAAGCAGTGGAGAAATCCCCAGGCTCGCTTGAAAGCAGCAGGGCAAATTAGCCCATGATAAATGTCCAGCTGCAGTAGTTACTCTAACTGGAATCTCATCTCATCTGACTGTTCCTTATTACATTAAACTGGCCCTGCCAGGTACAGCAAAAACAGACTCAGTATTTCCACGCAGAAAGCAACATTACAGAAATATATTGATCTTACCGAGTCAGAAGTTACAAAGAACTAGAGTTAGATTTACCTTGAAATATACTCTTTGGCACTGTAGTAGGAGGAAGTCTCTGTTGCATCTGCTGCTGTCTCATAGTCAGTACTGGTCACTGTTAAAGAGAAAAAATATTTTAGATAATCTGAAGTTTGAAACTATTTCATCTTATAATAATTACAGCAATTAGAGCTAACAGTTTCCAAACTCGGAGGAATAGTTTTTGCTGATCTCCCTTATTAAAAATCCGTTATTTCACCTACACAACCGTTGCACCATGGCAGTGTTTCCAAAGGTAGCTAACTATCGCTCTTTTCAAGATCCAGCACGGATGCTTCAGGAGATAGTCAGAAGGGCTTCCTAAGGGGAACATCTAGGCCACCTTCTCTGTCGCCTCTCTGGTGTTCGGAGCCTCAGAGAAATCCCAGCGAACTGGGTATGGTCTATAGTAAGATGCTTCTCTGACCTTTAGGAATAACTGGGCTCTGCTCTGCAACTGAGCAGCTCACCCATACTAGTGACATCCACGTTGTCCTTATAATTAACACTTGTACCATCATTATCATTTTATTAACACATTTACAATATCCTAGCAGAAACATTTTAAAAAGTAGTTTGATAGCACTTCCATATTTCTTCATTTTGCTTGTAGAAACTGTTCAGTCAGCCAATCCAGAATAATATATGCTCTTTAGTAAAAGGGCATCCACAGCACTCTAAGAACCAGACTCAGTTGAAAAGCTGCATTTCTGGTGCAAAGAAAATTTTGGAGGCTTTTCCCCCCCATTTGTTGGGGGGAACCCAAGAGGTTCATTTTTAAAAAAAATGTAAATAGCATTTTTCTTAAAAAATATTTATCCCCCTCTAAGCATGACCCCTTCCCTCTGGCTTTCCTACAGTTATTTTGAGACTTACAGTCCACTCGAAGCTCAGCTTTGGTTGAAGCAACACCCATGTTGTTTTCAGCAAGGCAACGGTAAACACCCATGTCAGCAGGGACCACAGCCGTGATGATCAGCTGATGGCACCCTTCCTGGTCCTCGTTGATCATGTAATGGTCATTTTCTTCAATTGCTTTCCCATCCTTGAACCAGCGAACCGTGGGGAGAGGCTTGCCAATGACAATACAGTCAAAGCTGACTGGATATCCGTCTTGGACCTCTTGGTTTTGAAGCTCAGTCATGAACATGGGGGCTAAATCCAGAGTAGTTAGGGGAGAAGAAAGGAAAAATTGGGTTGCGTTAGATGTATTTTAGGAGCGCTTCTGCCCAGTGCCAGAAGACTTCTGCTTTGCAGGTTTTTAAATAACAGAGTGATATCTTTTCTCCATGACAATAAAGGTCAAGTAGAAACTCCCTGACAAACACTAAGAAAAAATTCCCCTGGACTGCCAAAAGTATTGAAATCTCACAGCTGCAAACTATATATCACCCCAGTTCTTCCCCTTGACAAAATGTCTTTTGTCCCTCTTTAAGGGCTGTTCTGAAAACTGTTTAATTAACTTAAGTATAGCAATAAAAGCATTTATAGCTATATTATTATAATAGTGGAAATTGCTACTACAAAAGCATCTTTACAGAAAAGTGAGAATTTTGCAACCCCCTGCCCCAGCACTGACCTCCCTCCTCTCCCCAAAAATGAAAAAGAAAGAAAAATTTCATCTATTTTTTCAAAAGTGCAAAGATTTCCAGAAAATATCTGCATGAAATGAAAAACAAAGGTTTAAGTTATTCACAAGTAAAAAAATAACATCCTGACCTGCTCCAGATACCTTTTTCAAAGAAAGAATGAGCTTGCTTTACTCACCTGTATCAGAAGTCAGTAAAGGTGGGGGAGGTCTTGCTACTGGTGGTACAAACTTCCCGACGGCGGGTGGTGTTGCTTTCCCAATACGCAATTCCATTTTTTTAGGGCCTTGTTCCAAAATGTCAATTTCTACAGGGATTCCCAGGGCACCAAACATCTCTCTGAATCGAGTGGCTGCAGTTTTTGCCTCAGACAAGATTTCAAACTTGATGTAGATGTACTGGTCGTCCTCACGATACGTCTGATGGTCCACCACCTCTACGTCCCCTTCATCTGCACTGACAAAGAGCTCTTCCTCCACGTCAGATATCTCCGTTGAGATCTTGGCCTTGAAGAGTCTGTGAAGCCTCCTTCCTGCTTTACGGAAAGCATCATCCAGCTCACTGCCAGACGAGCTCTCAGTCTCACTGTCAGTGGTATGTTTAACTTGCTTCTCTTTACGAATAAGTTGAGGTTCCTGACTGCCGATCGTCACCTTAGCACTGTGTGAAACTTTGCCAAATTTATTAGATGCCTCGCAGGTGTATTTACCCGCATCTTTCATATCCAGGCCAGTGATAATCAAAGAGCAGGTCCCATCACTGTAATTGTCTATGTGATAGTAGCGACCATCTGAAAGCTCTTCCCCGTCTTTCAGCCAACAGACTTTCATGTCACTTTTGCTGTGGGCCACACACTCAAGGTGGAGAGTGCTTCCAGGCTCACCAGAGAAATCTTTGAAGGTCTCAGCAAACACTGGGCACTCCTGTTGCTTCATCTCCTTCCTGACTTTGTAGCCTTTGAAAGCAGCCTGGATCTTTACAGCTGCCTTGTTCATGGAAGGATCATCTAAATCCGTTATTTCTGGTTCAGCTGGCTTAGCAGCTGGGACCGCCACAGCAGTCTCCACACTGGATTTCTCCCACTGCTTCCATAACTTGCCTGTGGAGCCCGATTGAACCTTGCTAGTAACGCTGACACTTGTCTTCCCAGCTTTCTTGAGGTAGTTGACTAGTGAAGGAGTCCCAGCTCTAGACTCATCATCTGAACTTGTGAAAGAGAAATCTGCTTCTCCAGTCCTAGCCAGCTCGTCACATGTGGAGTATTCCTCTGAGTAACAGTGAGACATCTCCGCTTCTTCCTTCTTCAGTTTCTGAAGTTTCTCATCCTCTTCAGGCACCTCGCTGATGGAATCCAAGGTGGGCTCCCGGCTCATGCGGCGTTTCTTGGCCAGAGCTTCCCACAGCAGGTGAAGGTCTCCCTCCTGAGCAGCCTCAGGGGGCAAGCTGGGCTGGACATGTCCATCCACCAGCTCTTCCGGTTGGCTTGCGCTGGGTGCTTCCCTGGCAATCTCTTTTAGCAATGCTACAGTAGGAACTGAGGAGAATTAGATTGGTGAGATGTTAAAAGACAAAGTCTATGATTAAGCCCTGAGAAAGCACATGGAAATATCATACTAAAGTCTCGACAGAAGAATATCAGTGGCACTTAATTAAACATTAAGTTGGGAACAAAATATAAATTTAATATACTGGAACAGGTTGCTCGGAGAGGTTGTGGAGTCTCCACCTTTGGAGACACTCAAAACCCTACTGTACAAGGTCCTGAGCAACCTGCTCTAGCTGACTCTGCTTTGAGCAGGTGGATTGGACTAGGCTATCTAGAGATGTCCCTTCCAACCTCAACTATCTTAGGATTCTATGCATGTACATAAAATATGGCCAAATATCAACTTTTTTTTTCTTCCTCATGCATTTGAACCCAGTAAACCAAATTCTGTCGCTCTTTATGTTCATGTCTAATTCCATTTCTTGTATGTAGTCATAGTCCAAAACTGTAAGCTATCCAGCATTTGGCTAGACTCATGTTTTGAAAACAAGAGCTTGCAATTTGGCCTTGGAAAACCCACGGAAGTGCACAAGCTACAAGGTGAGGCAGAGAAGTGAATGGAGTTCCATGTCTTTTCCCTCATTCTACTCTACACATCTGCCCAGGGCTGCAGAAAAATATTTCAATTTCAAAGACATAAACAAACACTATTTTTTAATCTCCTGATGAGTTCTCAGTTTTACTAATGCCTCCAGGGAAATGCGATGTTGATTGTGTATTGTCTGAATTACCACATAGTAAAGTTTTTGATCTCTAAAGCCTCTGCGTAAAAAAACAGTGGCTTTGTCCTTTCTGTTGCAGCTGTCTTTTATTTGTGAAATACATAAACACTCTCATGGAGAACAATAGAAGTGCCAAAGCTTTTGCTAAAAATAATAATCATCCAGCCCAAAAGAGTATGATTCACACTTGGATATGGAAAATAACACACACAACTAGATTAACACTGATAGTCTTTCAATGGGAGACCTCAATAAGTTCTTGATCTCAAGTGAGGGCACGACAGAAATACATAGATTTTTGCTTTTGTTTTTTAAGAAATCTACCCATCACTGTTTCTTCCTCAGGTATCTTAATCTACCCATGCATTTTAACCAATTAAGCTCGTTTTGTAAAGAATGAACAAACAGCTGCATTCACAATCTATCCAGTACTGTCAGGTCTTTCTCTTCATAGTGAGATTAGTGTGATTCACTTAACCTAACTGTAGCTAACTAAAAACCAGACATTTAGTATAAGCCAATTTTCTTGGTTCCTTTTGTAGCCAAAGGAGAAAGAAGATCCAGCGTGTAGAAAAAGATGTATAACTGCAAGTGTCTCCCACGAGCTCGCACCTATGCTCCTGTTGCAATTGCTGAGTATCTAGTTAGGACAGTCAGTGGAGCACGGAAAGCAATTCAGCTCACCCTATTTTAAAGTTAGACAGGGCTCCACTGACTGTCTTGAACAGTTCTCCACTGGTTGTAATGGGAGCTGAGACACCCATCTCACATGGAAACATCTGCCTGGAGATACCTATGCTCAAATGTCTAAGTCTGACTCACTCTCTGGGACACAGTGAGTTGCCTAAACATCGGGGGGGGAAAAAATTGCCTCCCAGTGAGCTTATAGCAATAATGATCTAGTGATCATTATTAAGCTTACGGAAACAAAGAGCTATACAAAACAATCGTAGTGATTAGTTTTGGTCAGAGTTCAGCCCAGTGCATTATAAAAAGACTGTATTATTCCAACTTAACGCAATTTTCTCTCTTCTTTCAAAGTTTTGTTTTTATTCTAAGCTAGGAAGCGTTGAGGACTTTGGTGACAATGGGTATTTGTTAAGGTGGAAAATATCAGGAAAATCTTATCTGAACAGCTCAAAGCTATTACAGATTCAGAAACATACTGGGCAACACAAAACAGGGATAACGATTCTTTGTGGATTTGAGAGACAACTTGTAAAGGAAAATGAATTCAAGACCAAACTGCTGAGATGTCCCTGAGCAGAACTGATTTAAGGTCACAGGAATGCACTCTGTACCTTCAAGACACAGGCTGGTAACAGATTTGACTTCTGGAGAAACCATGCAGGTGTACGTGTCCTGATCTTCACGTTTAAATTCATGAATAATGAGTATCTGCTTTTTTCCATCAGAGAGGATTTCGTATCTCCCTCCAGCTTGTATTTGTTCTTCTCCTTTGAGCCATGTCGCTGTCTCTTGGATTTCACTTGATAACTTGCACTCCAAGCGAGCCACCTCCCCTTCTGATACTGATCCTCCCACCAAAGGATGAGTGACTGTAAGTGGAGGCTCTATAATCACAAAAAAAAAAAAAAAAAAAAAAAAAAAAAGAAAAGAAGGGACAAGAATTAACACAATATATCATAAACTGGCTTTAAGGTGCTCCAGATCACTCTGTAGAATAACTAAATATCCCATCCTTAACTTATAGATTCTTTGACTGTTGCAGACAATCAAAGAACGTGACTGGCAGCATCCAAAGTTCACAACTTCCAAAGATAATACCAAATTAATTGCACAAGCTCTCCCAGAGGTTAAACCAACTTCAGATAAATATATACATGCAGAAGTTGTTTCACTTTTCCTACTTCTGTATTTGGTGATCTTCATTTATCCAGCACAATGAACATTCAAGCAGCCCTAGATATCCTAGAAGATCGTAATGTTTAGAATGAGGAAGTTTTGAAGAAGTGACACAATAAAGAAAAAAAATAAAAAGAATAAAAGAGATTATTAAAAGCTGACTTCATCCCAATCTTGAAAGTAAAAGAAAACAGTATTTGCTCTCGTTCCTGAAGAATTAAAAATTCTCAAAAAGTGTAAAGATTTTCTCTAAAATTTTTTTCTATCTTCTTTACTTTGGAAGGAGCCCTGCCAATGATGTGCTGTTTGTATGACAGTGATATTCCAAATGAAGCCAAGACAAATCCATGAAACGTGCAGATGTTCAGCTGCCATTGATGGGGACCTAAAGCACACAGCTGAGCGCCCAAGAAGGAGCACAGTCCCGAACGTCACCTGCCCCTCTGCACGTTTCACCGGGGTGAGGGGATCATTGCCCAAAACGCCTTGGAGTTGTTGTAGACAAAGTGAGCGTATGCAGAGTTATCAGGTTGCAGCTGACACCCTGGAAGCTGTTATGTTGCAAAAACATCACCGTGTGCCTGAGCCCCAAGCAAAAGGGATTTTATTTATTTATTTTTTTATTAATATAGTCTCTTCCCTTTGAGGTACTTGCTGGGGACTCTGATATCACAGATGGCATCGCAAGAAAAGAAAAGAAACATTGGAAGAGCGGCTCTCCATCTCACTGTGACTTCCAAAGTCTCACCAACAGCCACCAAAGGAACTGTCTCCTCCAGCACTCTCCTTCATGGGGGTTATTATATAAAGATATGCAAATAGTAGAACGAGAGAGAAAGATGGGTGAAGAAGACAACACCGCCCACCCACTGTGTAGGCACCCAGGGCCTCAGCTGCACCAGACGCATTCCAGCATGCCCCTTCTGCCTCATTCCATCTGACCTCCACCAGAAAAGAAACTCATGGTCACCAGACAAAACACGGATGCAGTGCAGGCCACACGATAGCTTGATGCAGTCTGGGGAAAATAAACGTTGAGCCCTAACAATGCAGCAAGTTTTGCTTTGCAGCAGCCCAGAACAATTTTTCCAAGCTAGTTCTCCTATTCTGTGTTGGCAGCAAAGCACTGAAACACGTTGCAGAGTGGACTCTTCCAGGAGATCCCTGGAGCGGGTGAAGCAGGCATGCCATGCGAAACACAGGTCTACAGCAGCTCTCAGTCCTCCTGGGGGCACCTCTCCTTCTCACCTAGCTGCACCATTTGAGGGAAGTGCACCGGCTCACTGGCCCCGACTTTGTTTACAGCCGAGACGCGGAATCTGTAGGCTTCGCCCGGGGTGAGATGGTCCACCACAAACTCCGTGTTTGGAATCATGCCCTCGCTGCATGACTGCCAGCCAACACCTGGGATTTTCCTTTCAACGTTGTAGCCTAGGATGTCACAACCACCGTCGCTCAGCGGCTTGTACCAAGACAGAGTTACAGAGTGACTGTTCTTACTTAAAACTTCTGGTTCTTCGGGGGGGTCAGGGTGGGCTGAGGGCACAACAAAGTTCCAGGGATGTATAACATGAGCAATAGTGCTTTACGCTACAACAACCTGAGAGGCTTCTGCAAGCCACAAGAAGGAAGTGCAACGCATTCGGCACCCGTCTCAGTATGAAGCTGAGTGGCTACCTGCCTGTGACCACGACACACCTGCGCTGGACCGATCTATCTATGCTACTAATGACAAATAGTCATTTTCCAAGAGCCATCTCAGATACTTATGTCACACGTTATTATGACATTTTCCCGCTACTTTTTCCCACCCAGCTGAAAACAAGATGTGTGTATGGCATTTACTGAGTAATGACCTGCCATCATATACTATAATGATCCAACAAATTATGGGGAAGTAAGGTCAACAGCTGTCCTTCTTTATTTTTATTTTTTAATTTTGGAGACCCCAAACATTTCTTTCCACATGCAAACCTTGGGTGCACAGCTTCCTGTCTCTATTTACAGTCAAATTTTTACTTGAGTAGATTAGCACACCTCAAAGGGTTCTCTGCTGCCCCTGATAATTTTCCATACACATGAACTCTAGTTCAGCTCCCTCCAGCACCCACATGTTTGCAGAGGGTGGTGCTGAACTCTCAGTAATCTGATTTTCATGAGATTCTATGTTACATTTTATGAAAGACTGCAGCTAAGGAAACCTGGTGATCATCTCTAGCCTGATCTAATTTTCATGTGATGAGGTGAACTTTTTCTGTTTGAAGAACAAAGTTGCCCAGGAGCAGCATCTTCTCAGCCTAAGAATGCTAGCTTGGGACATGAGAAACAAATCAGTACAAAGCTTAGAAAATTTGATGCAGTACCTCAATACCAAAGTCTGAGATTTCAAGTGCCGTTGGGCTAGAAAGACAGAAACAATGTATGAACTTACCGATCACAGCCAACTTGGCGGATGCAATTGCTTCTCTGGAAGCAAAGGTCACCTCCCCAGAATGATGTGGTTGGGCTTTTTTCAGAATAAGTTCGTATTTATTTCCATCTGCTTGTACCTCCCAGTCCTCATTTGTTTGGATTTCTGTGTCATTGGAATACCAGGTAACTTCATTAATCGGCACCGCTTCACTCAGGACGCAGCTAAACGTAGCTTTGTCCCCTGGAGAGACTTCCACATCTCTGAGAGGCTGCAAGATCCGTAAGCGCCACCCTGCAGATAAAAACAGGTAATCAAGCCCTCAGGTACTGACATAAATGCCGGTAAGAGGTATGAGTATTTGTGTTGAATCTCTGGGCAGCCAGGCCTCCGAGACCAAGGAGACCATTAATAGAGAGGCTACATATGTCACTACAACAGATGGTATCCTTGGGGACTGCAACTTTCCGATACTTTCAGGAGTGAAAACCAATCCAGAAATGTCTTCCTTTTCCAAGTAGCAGAAAAATACATTGGAGAAACTTAAATGAACTTACAGAGCTTTCATTACTGAGAGTCACATATCTCTGACTGGAAACCGCTGCTTTCCTGTGTTTTCTTTACTGAACAATTTGTGAACACTGCCACAAAAATGCTGGGAACAGGGCAGCCTTTGCCCTTTAGATTCAGTATCTCAGTGAGATAAGCATTTGCAAACACTCCGAAGATGCCTCTCTTCCTTACAGAGTACAAGAGGAATCGAGGACAAGTAGATTTAGGTAGTTCACAGAATTGCCTGCAATTACCTAAGGTGAATCCTGGTTCTCATTCCTTGATGTAAATGGTAAATGCATAACCCAGAAGCACTGAAACAACTGACCTCCATAAAGGGTCATAAAGGAAGAGCTACCTCCCCCTTTCTCCAAAAATACAAAAATAACACAAAGTAAAAATAGCACCATGAAGTAACCATAGTTATAAAATCAAATGGAATAAAATACTAACTCAAAGATGGATTTGGTCCTCAGAGCTCAAGTGCTAGTCAAACCACAGTCCAAACTCTCCCGAGACCCTAGAACACTAGGTCCTCAGCCTGCCGCTTTGCACATTTCTGAGTCATGAAAGGCATTTCAATTGGTTTCCTTTTTAAACCCAGATTCTCTAGCTATCACTTTTTTGCATGAAATCCCAAGAGTTACCAGAATGTGTCTATCATTTGCATGAACTCCCAAGGGTCACCAGAATGTCTGTATCACAAACCAGCTTCTTTTTGGAACTAAGTTAAACAGGAGAGGTCTAAGACAAATTGCTATTGGTTTTGTACCTAATTTGGCAACGCTTTTTAAGGAAGTAAATGAGGTAAGTGGATTTGACAGAGACTGCAGCACCACAGAGGCAGAGAATATTCATGCTGCCTGTGCAGTGTGCTCTTGTTGGATAACTAGTGCCGAAGTGTATATATGGGTGTGCGCCCCAGTCACCGGGACTGGAGAATAGACCATAACAAAAACATCAAGAAATAACGGAGCTAAATCTACTCCTGATGCAATCAGATGCAACTGCGAAGGTTTGACAAGATTTATATCTGTTCATAGCAAGCCTCCATTTGATCTCAGAATTATCAGTACAAGCAGATGGGTTTAATGAAATGATAGATTTAATAAAATGTGACTAAGCAGAAAGCCCAAGCCAAACCTCCAGTATTCTGCAACTGATATCAAAAGTATGGGAAGTTATCTTTTATGCCAAAAAATGGAAATATTCCTTGAGAATGAAAATCCTTGTCAAGAGACTCTTCTGAGCATAAGGTGGGAACAATTAGAAAACATCCCAGAAAGCAGTACAATGGAAAGGAAGTGGAAACAGGAGTGTGGTTTTTTCCGATTCTGTGATTAGGCCATATTAAATAGGATATGTAATGCTTGCACATATGGCAAGTCAGAAAGATGGGAATGCAAATGAGAGGCAGACACAAGAAGCTATCAGCACATCCGAGAAGGATTCGTCTCTAGTCAAGAGCCAAGAAAAACGCAGAGTGCTGCTTCTCTTAGTCAACATAAGTTCCTAGAAAAGTCAACTCCACCACTATTGTAAGACAGTCATATGCTTCTAACTCATTGCTAAATGATGCTCTTTATATCCAGGTCATGACAAAAAGAACAATAAGAAAAAAGGAAAATATAAGCCACCAACCATTCATTGGGTGGGAATAAGAAGTTGGGTATGAAGCAAGCAGCTTATGCAACTTTTCCTCTCTGCCACTCATCGCATTTCTCCGGGTCATTTGCCCTTGCAAATCAAAAATTTAGGATTCCCCATAAGACCACTTCCGTTACCTTTCACAGTCAGGAAGGCGGAGGTCACCGCGTCGCTGCACATAAAAGTCACCCGGCAGCTGTCCTGGGGAGTTAGGTTCTTCAGCAAGAGAAGATGCCTGCGCCCATTTTCAAAGTAAACCATCTCCGTGTTTTCTGTAGTTTTGGCAGGCTCATCATCGATCAGCCAGTTGTAATTGTAGCACTCGGGTTTGGAAAGGTAGCATTCAAAGAGGGCTTCACCTCCTTCCACTGCTTCCACATTCTCCAGGCCCTGGACGATGCTGTTCTTGGCTAGTGGAGAAGGAGAACCATCAACAATATTAATTGTGTGGCTATGCATAGCTGAATATTGACAAGCCTTGGAGCACTGCTGATTCCCATTGCTGGAAAGCTGATGGAAAGGATATGGATGTGATAAAGTATGCTTGCGGCTTTAGCTGCTAATTTCAACCATGCTCTAACACAGTGCTATATTCAAAACCGTTTTCAGTTGTGAGGTAGCTTAAAAATAATGAAAAACCTCTAGAAGCTCTAGCGTTTCATCTAGGCTTCCTCCAGAAACCTGACTTCTGTCTTTATGAATAAAGAAAAAAAATGTTGGTGTTTATACGAATCAAGCCAATATTCAACAGGAAGTGATAGTACGGGGACATAATCAGATTCCTTCTGTCCCCAAACAGGAAACATTTCCCTCAGGTCTCCCAGGCAGGCACAATTAACATCGTAACTGGGGAAATTTGAATCAACTGACAGCTTATGATAAATTCTTCCTACCTTTCATGCAAAATAAACGCATCAAGAGAATATTACAGCTGGCAAAGCTATAGGGACTGCCAACTAAGTTAACAAACCATTTCGCCAGTCCGCTTCTAGGAAACACATGAAAAATCAACATCTATGTAAACTCTATTTTCTGAATTATTACAAAAGCCTTATGACAATATATTAGGTTTATTTTCTCCTGCATGTGTGAGGCGAATCATGTGGCCAGAAACATGCACAGTCACTGCAATTGCATGCATTGGTTGGCATTTGTACATAAGCAATCAGCCTGGGGCACAACTAAATGTGGGCTGCTGCACCTGGATAAAATTTGTGTCACACCAAGCACATGCACAGATTATGTGCATATAAATATAACTGACACAAACACCATAAAATGGTCATGATCGATAATATAAACCAACACTCGGAGATAGTCCTGCTCAGGATCTCTACAACCACTGTCTGGAACTGTTTGAAACATAGAAAATTAATGCTGAACTATTCCCTAGCAAAAAAAAAATAAAAAATAAAAAAATGTATGAGTTACTAAAAAGATTTCCATATTTTATAATACTTAGGGAGAACAATAAAGGTTTTTCAACCCCTTGCAGAATGTATAAAGTATGTTAGGATCAATCCAAGCTGTTTCTTCGAGTACTTTCTGAGTCCTAGTTTCCCTATGCATAAAAAGTGGATAATTGCAGATCCTGTCTCCTCTTTTGGATTATACTCATTAATATCTGCTAGCTGTTTTTAATTCCTAAAATGAAAGGCGCTTATCAAAGTACAAAATACTATAATAAATAATACTCTGCTCCTATACTCACAATCAATTAGGCAGAAAGAACAATTTTGCCTAACAAACCATGATAATTCAGAAATCAGACCAGAACCACTATGACTGCTGATCATATTAGTTCACCTGGTGACTGAAAACAAAAATTCCTTATGCAGACATCAGAAGTAAATTATTAGACACCCGTATAAAATATATAACTATTGTTATTTTTTTACTTGCTGTTTCTGGGGCCCTCACAAATGCTGTTTACAAGTAGGAAGGTATTTCCTGAGTGATCAGTGTTTGAAATAAGTAAAATACCGAACTAGATTAGCTGCAGTTGACAATAACTGAAAATAACATTAAATTCCCCTCTCTCCATTAGCGACTGGTTTTAAAGTGCAGTGCATGTAAAAACCACTCTGTAACAGCAAAAAGTATTCTCACTATTCCTTTGGACCAGCATTATATCTGCGATATCACAGTAACTCAGCAAGACATCCCATTGCACTGAGGATGGAGCCAAATGCGGTTCATCGGAGAGGAGATATGATACATAATCGATATAATAAGCGAGCATTAATTAGAACTAAGCTTCTGTGAAGTGTCGCAGTTTCCTATTCAGTTCCCATTAACTCCCATCCATTTTTAGCACTGCTATCAATACTGGAGCGAACACCAAAGAACGGGTTCTGACGTGTCGCTTATTGTGAGACGCTTCCATGATTTTTTCCACCTTTTATATTTGGGACCCATGATAGTCTTCCTCTTTGTCTGGAAGACCTCACCTTGAACATCAAGTGCAGCCACCACTTTAGTGCCTTCAGCTTCACAAGAATAGATGCCAGTGTCTTCTGGTACCGTAGGTTTAATTTTTAGCATGCTTACATTCCAGTCCTGCACGATAAGGACTCGCTGCCCATCTGCATGTATTTCCTGATCATTTTTCTTCCATATGGCGTGCACTGGCCTAGAATATTGGCATATGAACTCTGCTGTGCCATCTTCATCAACAGTTATATCCTGCATGGGACTGACCACTTCAATGGTTGGATCTGTCAACCAACACGTCAGGAGGGACATGCATTAGCGGATCCTCAAGGAAATAGCAACCTGGAGATTTTTGACAAGTACAGAGTTGGAGGAAGCAGGCCGAGGGAGAGTGCAAGCAAGAAGCCGACCGGGCACACCAGGGATTAGCGGTTTAGTCTTTGCTTGGGTCAGCAGCAAGCAGGATAAAGCAAAACTGGTGCATTAGAATGTAACTAGCACACCGGAAAATGGACCAGCAGCAGTTAAGGCCTGCACTTTAACAGTCCTGACCACGAACTTCTGTGCAGAACATCTGCTGGCACTCCTGCCATCATTCGTTTTCCTCTCGGCCCTGGTGAGACTCTCTAGCCTAAGCGGTGCTGGATGTGAAACACTTCTGCTTCCCAGAACATTTCAAGAGCGCAAGTCTGAGATGGAGGAGCGCAGTGGATGATGGGCTGCCTTGACTGATTTGGGCAAAAGAAAGACATCAGCATTGTTCAGTGGGACTGGGGGAAGGGGCTTGAAAAGGCAAGCTCCAGCGGAGAGCCCACTCACAGCAGCATGCGGAGCAAAGCTCCTGGACAGCTCTAACAAGGAAGGGCACTGCACAGGGAGGAGGTACTTGCTCTTTTAATTAGCCCTCTGCCAGAGGCACAGTTTTGGGAAAAATAAGAAGCTTTTCCTTTTCACCAGCTGATCTGTAGATCAGACATCTGTCTGGAATGCTCCTCCTGAAGCTCTGTGCATTGGGCTGAGGGATTTCCAATGTTACTGGCAGACCTTGGGAAGCAAAGATAGCTTGGGAAACGTCTCTCGGCATTTCGTTGCAAGGCTTGATCCTGCTCTCTAAGGCTCCCTCTGCCACCCTGTGTGTGTGCGTGTGTGTGTATGGAGAGGAGGCATCGATGGCAGATCCTGGAGACTGAAGGACTCCAGGAAGGACTGAAGAAGCAAGAAGATCTCTGTGCAATTGGGGGACTACACCACCATCCCCATAAGATGGAGAAATATGCTCCTCACAGTCAGTGTCACCACTGGTTCCAAAAGAAGGAGACTGTCCTTTTCTCACTGCCCCACCGCTGAGCTAAGAGCTTGGTGGCCCTGTTCTCCCCCTCAGCATGACAGGAAGCACCCTGGGCCTTGGGGTACACTGGGGCCTGTAATCCTCACCCCTGCTCAAGGGGGTCAGAAGGAGAGGGCAGCTCTTCCAACCTTCTCCATTCCCCCCGCTGCCCAGCCATGCAGGAAATTGACTGTTAATACAAGCACAGTTAGAATTTCACTAGTGCTTTACTTTCCTATTAAATCAAGTGTTATTGAGCAGAGCACCATAACTGGGGTGTTTTTTAAAGGCCTTCCTCATCCTAATCCAGTTAGAGTCATATAAAACTGTGACTCGGTTCACATTAAAAAAAAAAAAAATCTTTACTTCAGCAGAAGCACAATATATCCACATACATGTTTGTACTAGCATGAGCTTTGGGTGTTAGACCTCTACAATTCTGTGATTCTATGAAATTAAAACTTCTCAGGAGCCCTTTATTTGGCTGAATATCTAACAGCGCATTTATCTTTAATTTATTTTCTACATCCACTGGAGCTCTTTGCCTACAGCGCTCAGAACCAGATTCTGTCTCTGGAAATACTGAAGTCAAATTTGATGGCAAATGGACATGTGATTTCTCATATTTACACACTGTCTCGCTGCTGCACCATTCTGATATTAGATATAAATGATCTGGCATTTCTTCTCCTCAGAGAGCAAAATTTTCTGAAGGTCCAACAAGGGACACATCAGACTGACAGAGAAGCAGATAACAATTCCTGACTACAATTCCACATTGTGGACAATCCATGCTACGGTGAATAATTATAACACAGAGGAAGACCTGAACAAAGAGAACATTTCATCCTTTATGCCTCCTTACATACTAAACCTAATATACAAATCCCTTTCCCAAGTGAGGAATAAGTGCTATTTTGGTCTGAAAAATAACAGCTTTTCCAGATGGCTATAAAAGGACTGGATGTGAAGTAGCTTGCTTTACCATAAAGTCTGGAGCTCAGTGTTATTTGCAGTTTGTGGCTACCCTTACCAAATGAGGAAAATATTCATTCAACAGACAACAAAGCTTTGCCAGCACAGCGCTAACTGTTAGTATTCAACCATTAGCAATCAACTGCTGGGGCCCACTTTGCCACCGTGCTACTCCGCGGTCATACCAGCGGCTTCCAGAGGAGCTCTGGAGCCACCAGTGCATGAGCCCAAGATCTTGACTTGGGAATATGTTGAGCTTAGTATATAGTGACAGTATCCAAGCTATGGTACAGCACAATAGCGAATTATGTGAACTTCTGGCCATGTGTTTTGTGGTATTATAAAAACAGCTTGGTGGGAGAATCAGGTAGCTGCACAGTGACCAAAGCACAGCCTCTTCTCCTGAATAGGTCCAGCTCTACTGAGATGTCAGGTGAAAGCAACAGCCCTGACCCTGCAACCTTTCCTCACCTGCATCATCCAAAAAGCAGATGTGGTTGTACCTACAAGACATGAGTACGGGTGGAAGGCTGCAGGACTGCTGTGTCAAAGAGGAATTTTGGAGACATTTAGTAAGGGTAGCCAGGAAGGCAGAAGCACTAGCACACTGAGCAATTGTGGAGGTGGCCATTTGTGTCTTCTCACAATGAAATACCTTTGACTAATAATTTAGCTGAAGATATAAGGGACCCCGCTCTGAAGGTGACAGTGCCTGAGTCATGGCACGCCACATCCTTTAGGGTTAGAGTGTGGACTGTCCCGTCCTGCTCAGAGATTTCTGTCACAAAGTTGTTGTGAAGGGGAGATCCATCAAGCCACCACTGTACATTCTTCACGCCCGGGCGTGAGAGCTCGCAGGTGAACGTGGCTGTCTCACCCACAAAGACGTCTGTGTTCTTTAAATCAGAAACTATGACTGCTGCTTCTTCTGTATAACAGAGCAAGAGAAGGTGCCAAAGGAAAACAAAAGCATAAACATACACACGTTCCTTCCAGCAGAAATAACCTAAGTGACAGTGCAAGTTGTCCAGGAAAATTAAATTTGTAATGCTTGTTCTGGGGAAAAAAAGACCTTACATTTCTTTCAAGGGTTTAAAAAACACCTTCCATCCTTCACCTGCTTGCAAATGAAGTATGTTTGTTTGTCTGCAAACACTGTTTCATTGAAAGAACACTATATTTCATGACTAGTTCATACCTGACTGTCCTGTGTGTCGCAGCCATCTGCACTGACATTGTATGCAGTCGCAGGCAGAAAGCTAGCTTAAGATTTAAATGGGGTATTTATTTAAACTGCTTTAAAAGATTAACAGAAATATCAACAACAATTGAAGCCATAATCAATCATAACAAGAAATTCAGTATTTTTCATAACAGTTACTCCAAACAAATAGTATTTCAACAGCACCATCTGCTATTGTACACAGTATGGTCAGTGCTTTGAACCGCATTCACCTATAAACGCTGGTCCAACCTCAGCATGGATGTAAATATTTACATCTTCCCTGAAATCAGGAGAGAAAAGAATGGAGTTTCAGCTGTTTCCACCTGAGACAAGTTTGGTCTGTTACTGTCAAAGATACCGGAGTGAGAAATTCTGGCAGAGAAGTCGGAGCATTTTCATCCCATTTCATCTTACCTTGTACATACACAGAACCTGTGGTGATCTCGTATCCGGTGCTACAAGCGTAATCCCCGCAGTCGTCAGGCTCCACGCCGTGAATGATTAGCTCAGCGATGCTGCCTTTCAGTTTCATCTCATATTTGTCACTGGGCTGAATGACCGTCCCTCCTTTTCTCCACTCAACAGGCGCGTCCGGCTTGGAGATCTCACAGTGCAGGACAGCCGTTCCCCCTTCTTCGGATTCCACGTTTTTCAGCTCCTCCTTAAACAGCACCGGTAGCACTGCAATGGAGAAGCAGACACAGCAGTGACTCAGGGCTAAGCGACACGCTTGCAACTCCTCCGGCTTGGCAGGTCCCAACTTTCTGAACCACAGCTTGCCCGCTGGGAACGCCACGTCTGCGGCAGGGCTTTTGAGTTCTGCTGCGGCCAAACGCTCATGGAGATCAGCCGCTGACACCGTGATGGGACACCATTGCTGCTTCATCTAGGATCGCTGTGGGTCACAGGCCATCTAAAGGGCTTCATGTGCGCACACCCACAATTTTCAGTGTAACCAGTTAGAGGGACAACAGCACAAATCACAGTGTTTGGACATTTAATTGCTGAAACCACTCATTCTGAGCAGAACACCGGCTGTGACAGCTCAACACAGGGTCTAAAAGCAAGATCTTGTCGCCTGAGTTAAAAGACACCGTACTCTTAGTATAAACCTAATAAAACTATATAAAAGCCCATTCTAAGCATAGAGAAATACTCCAGTCTCTCTTATTATCAGGTGGCAGGCAAGTTTCCTAAATGCTCTTGTACATACCCTCCATGAGCAGCAGCTGCAGTTTTGTTCCCAACTCTCACAGTGAGATCAAAATCGCAACTGCAGAAATTGAACTGGGTTTAAAAGACACTAGATTCTTTGAAGAACGGACTGTGGATCAAACCCTGTCCTGTTGTAATTCCCAGGCACAGAGCATTAACGATAATGCAGTAATAAGGCTTCCATTTCACCTTTGTGGAGGACAGCCACAGACAAAACTTCTCTGCCCCCAAGCAAGGGTCATCTTCTTACCTTTGACTTGCAACGATGCAGAGGTCTGCTGATCCCCTGAGTCACACGTGTATTCGCCAGCATCCTGAGCCTCAGCACCATAGATAAAGAGCTCAACACATGTCCCCTCTTGCCTCATCTCATACTTGTCACTTGCTTGCAACACCTTATCTCCTTTCCTCCACTCCACAGGAGCATTAGGTTTTGTCAGCTCACAGTGCAGCATGGCCGTGCGGCCTTCCTCCACTTCTTCATTTTTCAGCCAGTGTTTGAAAAGCACAGGCACCGCTTGAAGTGCAAAGAGGAAAAGAAAGTGTAAAACAAAAACAGAAAGTGGAGGAAAGTTTTATTTTTAAGGTACTGCTAAGAACCAAAATGGTAACGGCATTCATGAAGTTCACGTACAATTCTGCTGTATTTTCCTGAAGGACAGCTGCTGGGGGCAGGAATGTCTAGGTCTAAGCCAGGTGGAATTGCTCATACTACATGGGCTCCAGCACCCTTGACAAACTGCGTGGTGTCCACGGACTCACTCCAGTACCTCAATGTCTTTCTAGTACTGAGGAGCCCCCAAAATGGATACAGTACTCCAGCTGTGATCTCACAACTGCTGAGCAAAGAGGAAATCATACCTTTAACCTCTAGTCTGGCAGTGGTCTTCCCATCAGCTGTATGGCAGCTATAGTCCCCTGAGTCCTCGCGGTTCAAATCGTAAATGACCAGTGTGTGCACATTCCCCTCCTGCTTGATGCTGCACTTCTTGCTGGAGTGGATTGCAGATGTGCCTTTCTTCCACTCCACCGGGATGTCAGGCTTGGAGACCTCACAGGACAAGTGAGCTGTGCCACCCTCCTGCAGATCCAAGCTGCGGAGCTCCTTTACAAATGTGACGGGAGCAACTGCGGGGAAAAAGCACACAAACAGTGATGCAGCTGCATAATCCAGCATCACTCCCAAAAGCTCTCTGACAGGTGACCATAAGAAATCGTAACATGTCACAGTCAAATTGTCAGATTTTTTTTTTTTGTTCCGTTGCTAGAAGAAAGGCCAGGACAAATTTAGATCTCATGCAGGTGCCAGGG
The DNA here is from genome assembly GCF_036417845.1 of Apteryx mantelli. NCBI lineage: Eukaryota > Metazoa > Chordata > Aves > Apterygiformes > Apterygidae > Apteryx > Apteryx mantelli. The sequence continues at coordinate 169,620,934 of NC_089979.1, forward strand.
CAACTCCAGCGTCACTTCAGTTTGTTCTAAGTCTGCAGGATCAGTCCTGCCACATGGTAACAGTTTCTAGTCTGCAGCACATATATATCACTGGCTGGCTCTCTGGACATCAGAATGGGCCTGATTTAATGACTTAGTAAGCTTTTAAGCCAATGCAGAGTAAAAATATTTAATACATCACTGATTCGATGAAACGTAATGTTTGGAAGAACCTCTGACCACCCAAACAGTATCATGTTGAATTGTTTATACACATACAGCACTGAAAAGCAGTATTAATTTATATCTACGTATCTACATGTCTACATTTAATTTATATCTACATATCTACATTTTGAACCAGATCAGAGAGGAAGAAACAATATAAGCTATTGTTCTGGCCAATCTTTTAAAATCATTCTATAGAGCTTAATGGATGTTTTTTCAGAATTTCTAAAAGAAAAGCAAAGATGATCCCCAAAACATCATAAATGGGAGATTAATTCAGAGCATATTCTTGACACACTCTTTGGCACTGATTCTGACATATCTTGGATGCTTGTTTCAGGATGAGATGTATAGTCTTCAAAGAGAGCCTGTTTCACTCCACAGACTATAAAAAGGACTAAAACGACTAGCTCAGACATAAATATCTAACTCTTGCCTCAGTTAAGTTATCTGAATCTCACACAAGATTTCCAGAGGCCCTTCCTCCCACGTACACCTCTCCAGTAACTCAAGCAGTATTGGCAGGGCTTACCAGTACCTCCTAAACCCTTCTTTCTAGGGGATTGCTCACCTTTGACCGTTAGCTGTGCCCCCGAGGTATGCTGCCCGACTTTGAAACTGATGGGCCCGCAGTCTTCTAGTGTCACCTTCCTCAGGATCAAAGTGTGACACTTCCCTTGAACTCTGATCTCATTCATTTCATTAGACTGCAGGGGAACATCCCCCAGGAACCACTGGGCATCTTCAGTTGTCTCCCGGGACAGCTTGCATTCAAAGACTGCATCTTCTCCTTCATATGAAGCGACGTCCTTCAGTGTCTCCACTATGGTTGCTGCTGGTTCTTTATGGAAAGGTCAAAAGAGTTTGATAAATACTTTCAAATGATGTCTCCTATTTTCCTGGATTAAACATTTTGTTATGCTCATTCTTGACAATACTGCATTATCTGAAAGAACTTATGTCCACAAAGCACTAAACACTATATCTATGTGCATGCATAATTTGTGATGTTGCATACTTACAGATGCATAATGTGTGTGCCTATACACACATTAGGCACATACACATTACATGTGAGAGTCTATAAAGTATGCATGCTATACTGTACTGTGTGCACACAGGAGAAATATCTAATACACAACATTGAAAGGCAATATATATATTGTGGAAACGTTGCCAACAGCTTGTAGTGGGTGATATTAATATTAAACCACAGAATCATTGACTTAAGGCCCGGTTCCGACGTCTCTGAAATCACTCTGATCTCTTTGAAATCCCCATCGTTCTGTTTGGGCACAGGACATACTCTAGGTGTCAAATTACTTAATCGTGTGCCACTCCCATGGAAACAAACTCTGTTCAGCCCTTCCCCGCTTGAAGTCCCACCTTTCACAAGCACAGCCGCCGTGGTTTGCTGGTCCCCTGTGTCGCACAGGTACTCTCCAGCATCAGCTTTGCTCAAGTTGCGAATTGTCAGCTCAGCCACAGAACCATCTTGGCACATTTTGTATTTGTCACTTGGCCACAGCACTGTCCCAGCCTTCTTCCACTGCACAGTGGCATTTGCTTTTGAGATTTCACAGCTCAGAGTGATAGTACCTCCTTCTTCTGCTTGCTGGTTCTGCAGGGGTTGCGTAAAGATCACCGGCAAAGCTAAACCAAGATAATCAGAGGAAGATGTTTAAGTTTCATTGCTGACTGTATCTCACCAATTCACTCATGTGAACTTGATCCTGCTTCACAGTTGTAATCTGATTTGCTCTTTTCCCTCTATGCTTCTGAATATATGAATCTTTTTTCGGGACATATTGATAACATGTGACCATACCAAGTGAATCCATTCTGTACCATCTTTAGTATCAGTAAGCAGAAAGGCTGCTAAAGCCCTAAGTGGTACATGTAGTAAAACTGTAGCACCATTCCAAATCTCAGTTACAAGGTCTTTAAAACCCAAACAAGCAATGATAGAAAGTGCTGGATTTCCAGGAGTACTAAGCACTTCGTGCTCCCCACTGATCTCTGGGCACTGCACACCCCGAGCATCTCTGGAAATGAGTTCCATTTTATGCAGGAGCTGTCACTGGTATGGATTCTTAAGCATCCAAGTGCCTGAAATCCTCATCACAGAACGGGACCAGTCTCTCTGCCACTCTGTCCTTGAAACGTACATTATGGAACGTTTAAACTAACACAGAGCTACCAAAAAGGTGAAGTGAAAGCCTTTTGTCACCTTTCACCACCAAGGATGCCATAGTTTGCTCATCGCCAGAATCACAGACGTAGTCCCCAGCATCCTTCAGCTGTAGCTCGTGGATGAGTAGCCCTACAACAGAGCCCATCTGCTTCATCTCGTATTTGTTGCTGGCTTGGAGCAAGACCGACCCTTTTTTCCACCTCACTGGCGCATCATGTTTTGAGAGTTCAGCATGAAGGGTCACCGTAGAGCCTTCCTTGGCTTCCTGGTTTTGGAGCTTTTTTACAAAGACTGCTGGAATGGCTGGGACCACACACAGAGACACAAAAGGACAGATACGCTCAGTACAGCTGCTTATAGGACAAATATTCAGGCACTGCTAGATCCTGGAGCTAGTGTGAGAGCAGGCAGGTACAAGCCCTTCACGAGAGAGACCTCATGGGATATTTTAAAAGACAGCATTTCACATTAATTTCATGGCCCCTATTTACATTAGTCGATCTTTTATCTCAGGAAAAGCTACATTAACGTTGTATTTGGATCAGGGTGGATTTTTAAAAGCAGACAAACTGACACGTTACACCTGTTTTTAGGAGCCTAGACACTGAAAGTACTTTGGTGGCTCACTTCTCAGCTGCAGCTGAGTGCCCTGGTAAGTTTGAGCACTTGGACTCTGGAGCACCATTTGCCCAGGCGGGACTACAGCTCAAAGGACAGAGGTGGTTAAGGATCAAAATTGTCTGTCTGGTCACTCAGACAGAAGCCCCTGGGATCTAGAACTGTGCAAGCAGTTATTACACCTGCATCTCTCCATGTTCATTGCTGAAGACACTTACTAGAGGATTTAAAATAACTTCTGAAAGCAAAAAGACTGCATCCTCAGCTGCTGTCTGTCAGCAAAGTTCATCGGAAGTCAAGGACAGTAGATAACACCCGCACGCTAGTACTAAGTTATGAAAGTGGAATAAGTCTTTCTTAAAAACAAAACAAAACAACTTACCTTTAACAGTTAAAGTGGCTGTTGTTTGCTGGTTTCCATTATCACAGATGTATTTGCCCGAGTCTTCTGGTTTTAAATGATAAATTTTTAAAGTATGGATTGTTCCCTCTTGCCTAATTTCATACTTGGAGCCTGGGGAAATCACTTGGGAGCCCTTCTTCCATTCCACCGTGACATTAGGCTGGGAGACCTCACAGTGAAGGATGGCCGTTTCTTCTTCCTGCAATTCTGTGTCCTGTAATTTCTCCTTAAAGACTGGAGGTGGCACTGAAATTACAAACACAGCAGAGGTGAATTTACAGTCACCCATATCTTGCTTCCCTACAGTTGCAACTTACAGTTGAACAGTTAAGTATTAAAAAAAAGCTTTAACTTCTGTGTAAGATACTGGGGTGGTTAAAACAAGTGAATGGATTTTGAATGAAAGCCATTGGCAGATGTTTCTAGAAGTTAAGGAAATACTAATAAAAAATTTTGCACATATTTTGTCTAGTTCAGATGGCATGGGGACTTTGACCAGGCAAGCAGTTTCGAAAAGGGAAGGAGAAGGACGTTTGAGAATTTCTTCTGCCTCCAAATCACTCTGGAGCTCAAGCACAAGCACCCGACTACGGTGAGTTAGCAAGGAGTGAACGATGGACAGGTTGGGCCTTGTACTGCCAGCACGCGCAAAATCAAATTGCTGCCTACTCTCTCCAGTCCTGTTCCTCTCTCTTACCTTTTACTGTGAGCATTGCTGTAGATGTGTGTGGTCCCACTCGGAAAGCAACAGCCCCAATGTCCTGCTCAGTCACCTTCCTTAACGTCAGGGTGTGAATCTTCCCCTTTTCCACGGAGATTTCATTCATTTCATTGTTTTGCAGAGCAACATCCTGCAGCTTCCATTCAACGTCCCTTGCGTTCTCATGAGAAACTTGGCACTGAAAAGTCACGTCGTCCCCCTCAAACACCACCATGTCCTTTAGGCCACTCACAATGGTCACGTCAGGCTCTGCAAAAAGTCCAGGGTTCAGTAGTCAAGCCACGAAAGCCAAAATGTGGACCAAATCATAGAATTATAAAATAACATAGGCTGGAAGGGACCTCTGGAGGTCACCTGATCCAACCACTGCTCAAAGCAGGGCCAACTTAGAGGAGGTTGCTCAGGGCCTCGACCAGCAGAGTTTTAAGTATCTCCAAGGATGGAGAGATCACAGCTTCTCAAATTACATATTTTGAACTCTGATGTGTGACCACTTTCAGTCAGGGGCTTCAGTGACATAGCCAATATCTTTCAGGAGTGGTTTTCTCACTCTTTCTTCCTCTCTCTCAGAGATTCGTTCCATATTTATTTTTTTAATTACTTATTGTTTGATCCTGTAATTGGGCGAATAGACCTTGAATACCAGCTTCCAAGTTCAGGATTCGGATATCTGTTGTTTGCACTCAGGCATCTTCAGATTACGTTAAACACATTAAAATCACATCAAAAACTGATCCCACTGTGCTGGTGCTCCAGTCTGGCTGGGTATCAGGGAGGCACCGTGCCCTCAGCAGGGCCAACAGGGTCAGCGGGAGCAACGGGCTTTTGCATTTCAGTTTGCGTCCTGCTTCTATCACAGCTGGGCACTTGCAGATCTGTGCAAAGATCGCACAGCCTGCAACGAGGCAGAAGCTACACCCTGAATCTCGTGGGCAATACTGAAGGGGAAGAAACACAGTCCTCACTTGAGCAAATACAATAGAGATTTATACAACGGAGGTCACCCTACGTGTGAAAAGGGGTGCAGTTGGGCATAGTATATAGAGCATCCATAATATATAGAGCAGCCTATAGAGTGGCTAGAAGTGATTGTTCCACACTAGTGACCCAGTCTGAAAGACAGCTCTGTCTGTAATGAATTAGGGCCAGATGCAGTTGGCAGGTGACTGGAAGCTGGGGACGACCCATCTGATCACTCACATGATGTCGAGCAAACGCTCAAAGCCACATGAGCAGAAACTTACAGCTGCCTCATCCTCTCCGGGCCCCCAAGCAAACCAGTGCATTTATTCACTGATCATAATAAGATTTTGTATGGCTTCATGATACCCCTCCTGTACTCTGGGTGCATTTATTACAACAGTAACATGTTGCAAAATCTTAGCACGTTGAACTGAAAATCCCCTTGCCCCAGTAAACGGCTCTTGCCTTTCACAGTCAGCTTTGCAGAGGTTGTCTCATCCCCAGCCTTGCAGGAATACTCTCCGACGTCGCTAGGCTCCAAGTGGTGGATACGCAGTTCGCGGAGGGTGCCGTCCTGCCACATTTCATACTTGGAACTTGGGCGAAGCACGACTCCATCTTTGCTCCACTCCACCGCTGCTTTGCCTACGGTGATCTCACAGCGCAGCCTGGCCGTTCCTCCCATTTCCACTTGCTCGCTCTTCAGCTGTTGCTTCAGCCGAGGTTTGATGGCTGCAAAGTTGAGAGCAATTAATGCACAACCCATTAGCTTGAATGTACGAATGTGGCTTCTGCCCAGCTCAGCACAAGGAACCTGGGGTCTGAAGCTGCAGAACAAATGTGCATTTGGTGATTACGTGATAATGACAAAAAAAATTTTTTTTATTCTGTATATCTAGAAAAGGAGCGGATCAGACAGCTCCTCAGATGTGTTCACTTCTCAAAGGCAAGGGCATGCACCTTGTAACAGTACCTTTCACACAACTTATCTTGATCCTGAAAATTCTCAAATGGATTAATCACAGAATCACAGAATGGTTGAGGTTGGAAGGGACCTCTGGAGATCATCGAGTCCAACCCCCCTGCTCAAGCAGGGTCACCTAGAGCATGTTGCACAGGATCGCGTCCAGGCAGCTTTTGAATATCTCCAGAGAAGATCATCAAGATCATGTCTAAGCAGAATCTGGTACTTGATGACTAAAACGAATTTAGACTAAAACTAGTCTAAATCTGTTGATGTTATGGAGATACTCCTCACTTCCAACACTATAAACAATGTAAGCAAATGCTTTATTTCGCTGCTGTCTTTCCAAGACCCTAGACTGTCAACAGTAAGTCCTTCCAGCGCATGGACAAATAAATGCACCGCGCTCATTCAAACCAGGCTCAGACAACAGCTTGTCATCAACAAAAGCGAGAAGGGAATATCCATCCCATGTGCATGAGCAGTTGAGAAAAGGGGAATTTCAGTGCTTGTGGTTCTCCTATCTAGCTCCTGTTGCGATATATCTAAAGCAAGCACAGGACTCCTAGGTGAGCCAGCAGCTGCTTTCATGGCTCAGATTCAGCCACCAGGAGTTTGAAAAGCTGTGGCTCAGATCGAAAACACAAGTTCCAGCCAACAAATGAGACAGTCACAAACCTTTCACAGACCATGATTAGCAACACACATTATTCCTGGTTTGTTTAAATGCACGATGTTTTCAGGATTTTCATGAGAGGACAATGAAAAACAGAAAGCAATACAAAACAACACACTTTTGTAACTGGCCTATGATTAATTATTGATCCAGCTGAACCAGTAATTAATGCAAAGCGCCAAAAATAAAGATCTATTAGAATTTCAAAATCCCCATGATGCAAAGTTTCTTGCTTTTATTAATAGTAGAGGAATGAGCCTAGATACTGTGCCTTATAGACTTAAATAGACATTCTCTGAATCCCTTCCAATAAAATTCATTTCTCCATCTTCTGATTTATCACTGAGCACCTGCTTGGCTCTTTATCTTACTTTTGGAAGGACTTAACAGAATATCAACCACACAATTGCACAAAACCCTTCTAGCCTCTGCTCCATTTTGGTGCAATGCTAACCATTCACTCTGAGGACTGCTGTGCTCTGCTGGTCTCCTGTATCACACGTATAATCGGAGGCATCTTCTGGTTCTACATTGTGGATCACGAGTTCCGCTATGCGACCGTTTAAATTAATGTCATATTTGGCACATGGGAAGAGCTCCATGGTGCCTTTCCTCCACTCCACAGTTGCCTTATCCTTTGTCAGCTCACACTGGAATTTCACTGCAGCTCCTTCTTCCACATCCTTGTCCTTGAGCTCCTTTTTGAAAAGGACTGGCAAGGCTAAAAGAAGGGGAAAAAAAGAAAAAACAGGAGCCTGAGTCATGTCCTGCTTACCATGTCTAGACTGACTTTCAGGGGAACAAAGTTACTGTGATTTTCAAGCGCTACATTCCCAGGCAGGATCCACGTTTTCTAGTTTGCCTGGAGCTGGTAACAGATCTTGCCGCAACAGAAGCAGACATCTGCACCTAAAAAGTTTCTTTCCTGTATTCCTTGGGTCAAATCCTTTCCAGGGCTGAATTATTTGAATGAACTTATCCTTTGGTTGATCTCAAAGATCTCAAAAGAAAAAAAAATACAGAAAACTCCACGGACAGCCTTGAGAAATCAGAAAGGTAGTTAGGAGTCTCTTTCCAGGATCTGGAAGAAAATCCTTTTTTAAATACATAAGTCACATGTCACGTGAAATGTCCAGACATTATGCTAAAGCCTTGTTCTTCCTTTAATCTCTCCCAAGCTGTAAGGCTAAAAAGTGTTTCTTCTTATAACCCAACACACCAATGCAGCACTGGAATAACAAAGTATCTTCCTCTTCCATTCTCGTTTAAAAAAAAAACAAACAAAAACCGGGTGCATCAGATGCAAAGGGAAGTATTTATGGGCAAAATATTATGCACTTCAAAATAATCATATTCAAGCTGTTGCTTTGTGTGGGATGATATCTACTGCTTTATGAATCAGCTCACACCACCTACCTTTCACATTTAAAGATGCCTTTGTTTCCTGATCCCCACTATCACAGCTGTATTCTCCTGTATCTTCTAATTTGAGATTATGTATTAAGAGCTCTACCAAGCACTCCCTCTGCCTCATTTCATATTTCTGGCTGGGCTGCAGCTCCACTCCTCCTTTCTTCCATTCCACTGCGGCACTGGGTTTTGACAGCTCACAACAGAACGTAGCTGTACTTCCTTCCTCAGTTTCCTTATTTTGAAGGGGTTGTTTAAATGTGACAGGCAGGGCTGCAAAATGTGAGAGGTAAGTGTTTTAACAGTGCTTTACTCCTGAACGGACCCAATCCTACCATCGTTCTTCAGAAACGGTCTGTTCTCCTGATTCCACAATCCTTGCAGCTCTCTTTCTTGGTAGCATCCTTCTTGAATCATTAGGTGAAACAAGAGGTGAGGACAGATTGTGAAATTAGGGACACAGTTGGTCTCACAAAGTGGTCCACCGAATGGTCTCCACGCCAGTGTCTCCATGCCAGCTAGGGATGGTTTAGTCAAAGAACACGGGGACACAGCGGGATGCTCTTTCTCTTACATGGACCCTTGTTCTTCCTTAATAAACATCTGTGAGTTTGCAATATTTGGCTGACAGACTTGATCCCCAAATAAAACTTCTGCCAACATCTAAAAGACCAAGTCAGCACTCAAGAACAGGAATAGATAGCACAGTAAGATGAAAATAAGACAACAAATGGAAGAGGAAGGGGAAATTCAGACTTCAGAAAAGGTCTTGCTCAATTTGGAAGAAAGGGCTGAGGAAAACCCATGAGGACACAGCAGTTTACACTCAAAGTTCATACGTGAGGCTCAAAGCCTCAAGTAATAATACTGCGCATTCAGAACATGTTACAGAAATCCTTTAGCCACAGCTCTGCCCAATCGTCGCATCCCTTAGGCCTACCAAAGCCATGAACAATCATTCCCCAAATTCCCATATGCAGCCAAACTCCCTGCACTCAGAGGGCATAAGGATTCATTATATTTTGACATCCTGGCAAGGTTTAATTGTTTTGATGCTGATTAATCATTCCAGATACTATAAGCAGAACCCTTCTACCCTGACCATGTGTCAGGCTCAAGTCGAATATGTATGCTGCTATCGAAGACCAGCAACAAAGCAAATAAACAGCAGTAGGGATCATTGAGAGACGCTCCTTTCACTCCGTGTTTACTGAGTCAAGGGTCAGCACTCTGCCTGCCTACCATGCACAGTGACTGCAGCCGTTGTCTGCTGATGTCCAGAGTCACAGGTGTACTTTCCTGAATCTTTCAGTTCTAAGTCATGAATGACCAGCTCCGTAGTGGAGCCCTGCTGCTTCATCTCGTATTTCAAACCAGGGTAGAGAATAATATCTCCTTTCCTCCACTCCACTAGAGCATTGGGTTTGGTAAGCTCACACTTCAGTGTTACTGTACCACCTTCTTCTGTACTGGCATCTTGAAGCTCTTGTTTAAAAAGTGCCGGCAGGGCTATGAAATAGAAACATAACTTGCAACATACTGCAAATTGGTTTTGGGAAAGAAAAAATAGAAAGAAATTGCAAACACCAAAATAGCTTTTTGCAGATGGATCTAAACATCAAAGCTCTAAATCCAAACTACAAGGTTATTTTCCCTGAGAGGTAATAGGAATATCTGCAGAACAAAGTTGTTGATTTCAAGAAGTCACATTGGCCAGCAAGTATGTACAGGCTTCATCTAATCTAAGACCTAAAGGCAGCAGAAGATTTTGCCAACTATAAAAGTAATTGACGTGTCCTGATCACTGAAGAGGTCTTCTACAGATCTGCAGGAGGGCACAGGAGAATACAGAACAATATTTTCAGGTATACACAGCCTGGAGATCATCAAAGACAAGGAATACTATTTCAAATAAATGGAACTTCAGTTAATAAGGTTGGACAAACAGAGATAGAAAACAGAACACCTGATAGGAGAGGACAGACTTTTCTAGTCAGGAAAGAGGAGATAATTTTTACCCTGGACTGTTAACACAGCTGTAGACTGGTGCTCTCCACACACACAGATGTAGTCTCCTGCATCCTTCTCAGCTATTTCACGAATCATCAGCTCTGTCTTGGTCCCTTCCTGCCTCATTTTGTATTTCTCACTTGCTTTGAGGATCCGCTGGTCTTTCCTCCACTCCACAGGAGCAGCTTTGGTAAGCTCACAGTGCAGAACAACATCTTCACCTTCTTTTGCTTCCTTGTTCATTAGCTCGTCCTTAAAAAGTGGTGGCAGGGCTAAAGGATGCAACACGGACAAGTGGTCATCAGAAAAGCAGAATTCAAATCCCAATTTCTTTTTGGTACTTGGGATTATTTCCCCTTATGCCTCCCTTTTTCACCCTATTCTAAACTTGCTTAGCAATAGCCAAGTTCAGAAACTCTGAAAGGATCCTTCTTCAAGCGTGATGCGAGCATGGTTTCACTTACCATCAACAATTAATTCCCTGACTGTCTGCTGCTTTTCATAGGGAAAAAGCAATACAGAGATACACAGTTCTACTGGATACAGTAGCATTTTACTTACATAGGTATGATTTTACTTAGACAGGTATGATTTCCAGGAGGCTGGTAGAGCGATTTTGTTTGTTTGACTGAAAACTATATACATGAAAGCATCCAGAGTTCAAAAGAAACCTATTTCTGTTTTGAAATTGAAGTCTGAAGGGCCATAACATGCCACGGGAGAATTTCAGGTTCTCACTTTCCCATTTTGGAAATCTGAGCCGAAGGAAGAACAAACTACAGGAACATTAACCTCAAAGAAACTAATTCTTAACATCTAAGCCACAAACCTGCCTTGTGCACAGCTAATATTAATGGGGAGGGAGTGCAAACACAGACCACTTCTCAGACAGGTCAGAAAAAAAGCATGTTTCAGGAAAGCCCAGGAGAGAGTTAGAAGTTGCTGGAAAAAGCTGGTGGGGACAGAACTGGGTCCCTTTGACCACAGTTCCTCAAAGCCAAGGAAGGTTCCTGCACTAAAACACATGCCCATTAATGAGAGGAGAGCAGAACATCAGGTAATGAGATTATTAACATAAAACAAGGATTTATTTCTGATTTGGTTTATTGGGAGCTGGTAGAATAAAGAGTGTAACTGCTGAAAACCTGTCTTTTTTTTTTTTTAATTCCTAACTGTCAAGGTAGTTTCTACTTTGCTGGTCCCCACATAGAGGTTTAGTCCCCCACATCCTTCAAACCTAGGTTATGAAATAGCATAAAGTGCTCTGAAATAGCACCTCTTATCACATTTTGCATTTATGATTTTAAAAATCTGGTGCCCTTTCTGCCAGTCCCCAGGAACAGCCATGGCCAGGTCACAGAGCAGAGTGACCTCTCCTCCCTCTTGGGCTTCCCCATCCCTCACTACTTGTTTGAACAGTGAGGAAGTGAAACAAAGGAGATGAGGGGGAAACAAGCTAGAAAATGTAAGTGCCCAAGAACAGGAAGCTTGAGAAGAAAAGAAAAAAACCCATCTCATTTCCTCCTTTTGGGGGGAGAGGGATTAATAATGCCCCCGAATTTGTGTTGAGCAAATCTTTTTCAGAAAGAAATGAGCTATGCATAGAACAAGAGAAGACAAAGGGAAAAAGCAAAGGCAGGTTACTGATCCAGGGCTGAAAGAGCTGAATTTCAGAGTGATATCTATCCATAGAGCTAGTTATTAATTTAATAGTGCCTTTTTACCATGGACTGTTAAGGTTGCTGTTGTCTTCCGGTCACCACAAACACAGGTGTAATCTCCAGCGTCTTTGACTTCTAGGTCATGAATGACCAGCTCTGCAGTAGTGCCAAGTTGTCTCATTTGATATTTGTCACTTGCTTTGAGCACTTTGGACCCTATTTTCCACTGCACGGGAGCTGCTTTGCTTAGTTCACAACACAGAGAAACTGATGCTCCTTCTGTAACTTCTTCATTTTTCAATTCTTCCTTGAAAAGCGCCGGCAGGGCTGGGAATGGAAAGTCAATACACAGCGTATTTAAACTAAGACCTATGCAGTTTGCAGTTGGCATCAGGAACCCTTTTAATTTATGTTTAAATCTTGCCAAGTCAGGGACTTTAGTCTAGCCATTCAGGTTGAGGTTATCACTACGATGATCTGGAAAACTGAACCCAGCAGTAACAGCAGGAAAAGAAGAACTGTGCTGAAAGAAGAACTGTGTCAAAATACAAGTGGCTGGACGGATTCAAGATGTAACCTAGAGAATGTATCTCAGGGCCACCCTCCATGGGGGCAGGATATCTCAGCTGGTCTAACACCAGCATTCCTAGGCACTATTCCTTTAAATTTACAGGATAGCAGCTTGTCCGCATGGAGAAACAGCCATTTCCTCTACTCCCTTTGCAGGGATATCAGACCAAATTAAGATGGCAGAACAAGAAGTTCTCCTTTCCTGCACACACGAATTCCTAGGAAAAAGTCTAAAGCTGGTAGCTGAATGATTTACACAGTACTAGTATCCTTCAGAGAAGCAAATTAAAATAAACACACATCTGCAAGGTGAATTTACCATTCACTGTCAGAGAAGCAGTGGTGCATTGGTTCCCACACACACACGTGTAGTCTCCCGCATCCTGCAGATCTAGCTCACGAATTTCGAGCTCAGCAACGGCATCATCCTGTCGCATGATGTATTTTTCACTTGCTCTGAGTATTTTGTTCCCTTTCTTCCATGACACAGATGCAGCCTTGGTCAGCTCGCAGTGCAGAGTTGCTGTTTGGCATTCTATGGCCTCCAGGTTCTTCAGTTCTTCTTTGAATATTGCAGGCAGGGCTGAAGGTCACAGAATGGACAAAGACATTAAAAACGACAAAATCCACACAGCTGATGGTAGGGAGAGGGAGAAGTTTGCTAAGGTACAGAAGCAGAGAACACTTTACGGTGGGAACAGTTTCCGCATAATTCTAGGACATTAAACAAACCAATAGGCAAAGAAGAAAATCAGCCTGGATGCAACCAGATCTTAGAGACAGCTTACAAGTTAAATGAAACAAATTCAACCACAGGTGAACACACAACAAATAGCAGATGAGCTGGTAGAGAAATACACGGTGTTGACAATACAGATAGATGTATATGGTTTTTACCATGCACTGTCAAGGCAGCTGTTGTCTCCTGTTCTCCACACACGCAAGTGTATTCTCCAGCATCCTTCAATTCTACATCATGGATAAGCAGCTTTGTGACCGTGCCCTCCTGTCTCATTTTGTATTTGTCGCTGACTTTAAGCAAACTGCTCCCCTTTCTCCACTCTACTTGAGCGACTTTGGTCAGCTCACAGCGCAGAGTGGCTGTTTGACCTTCTGTTACTTCCTCGTCCTTCAGGCTTTCCTTGATGCCTGCAGGCAGAGCTGAGGATGTAATGGACAGAGTGTTAAAATGGAGCAGCAAACACAACCTCCAGGTGAAGGGCAGGGGTGGGGGAAGGAAAAGCTAGAGGAAGAGTGGCGAGCTGCCTTAGGGCCTGATCTTGCATGTACTTCACAAGAGGATCAGGTCCTAAATATATGTATTGCATTAGGAGTTGGGGTGCAGGTCTTTCCAAATAAACCATAAAATGTGAATTAATTCTCATGACCATGACATGTAAAGTCAGACTCAGAGAAACTATGCAGAGATGACAACGGACACAGGCAACAAAACAAATCCAACCCATAAGCCTGATAATTAGGACATCTACATGATAATGGTTATTACCGTATACTGCTAAGGAAGCTGTGCACTGCTTGTCCCCACACACGCAAGTATAATCACCAGCATCATTCTCATCTAGATTATGGATCACCAGTTCTGCACTGGCATCCTTCTGCCTCATTTTGTATTTCTCACTAGGTTTGAGTAACGTACATCCCTTTTTCCACTCCACTGAAGCCGTTTTGGTCAACTCACAGCGCAGAGTGACTACTCCACCCTCAGTAGCTTCTTCATTTCTTAATTCTTCTTTGAAGAGAGCAGGAAGGGCTAAGAACAAAGCAAACATTTTCATGACATGCTGTACTTGGTCACCAAAACAAAAAGAATAAACAGCAGGAATGGGAGGAAGTCTTCATGTATAGACAAAGCTCTAATTTCCTCAGTATAATTCAGTCTGAGAAAATAACATAGCCGGTTACACCATGGTCAGGAAGAAAAGCTAAAGAAAAAATATATAAGGTTTTGCCTTATGTGCTAAGGATACCTACACAACTAGCCCAAGAGTCAGAATGAAGCTGAGGAGCAGAATTGGACTGACCTCTCGAAAGTGCTTGGGTAATAATAAAAAAGAAAAAGAAGAGGAAGGGTGTCTCCATTGTGGACATCTGATAAAGGCCATCACAGCAGGAAGTTCAGGTGTATCCTCATACCTATCCCCCTTTTGAAACAGCTAACAATCATTCGGAGCATAAGACTGGATGGTAATGTGGTAATATTAGTTGGGGAAGCAATAGGATGGGACAATGTCTGCTAAATCTTTGGAATGGCGTGAAGACCACTTTTGTACATAGAATGTGTAGGAAAGAACAGGAGAGAAGGCTCTCCAAGTTCTGACTCTGACTAGTAAGAAATAAATATTTGAGACTACGGATGAAGAGGATAACTGGGCTCACACCAATTATGAAGCAGAAGAGCTCATGGTTTTTAGAAATAGCAATAATGGAGAAGAACAAAAGGAAACTTCTGTTTGCAGCAAGAAAGCAAGATTAAATAAATGCAAGAATTGTTATTTATGACCAAGCAGAAACAAACTTACAGGACAAGGCAGTGTGAGAAAGTGGTAACTTCTTGAAGAAACAATATCAAGGGCAATAATTACAATATTAACTACAAACTATCCCTCCTCAAGGAAACATCAGGAATAGCCTGCCTAAATCACAAATTCTTCAATGGCCTGAAACTCAAGAGACCTATAAAATGCGAGAGATATTAATGAGCGTGAAGTAATTATTACAGAACATAGGGCCAAAATGAGAAAGGCCAGGTACCCTGCATGTCTCAAGAAGTTCAGGGGCAGTCCCTCATTCCTGGGCTCTGTCATCTGATGGGCAAAGGGAGGGAGAAACTCACAGTGGAAGAATGAATTGAGCAAAGTTCCTCAAGACTCTGTCTGGAGTTCAGTACTATTCAGGATTTTCTTTAGTGATGTGGACAATGAAATTCAGAGTAGTCTTATTAAATTTGCAGATGATACAAAGCTGGGAAGGAAGAGAAGCTCAAAGCACTTTGCGAGAGGATTAGGATGAAGAGGATCTTGACAAAACAGTGGTGTGAAAAATAGGCTGCAATTCAGCAAGAGCAGGTGCAAAATATATTCAGGAGCAGTCAGCAACACAAGTACAAGATGGGGAGCAATAGGGAGCAGATCTGCAGAGAGGGATTTGGGGTTAACAAGAGATCACATAGCAAATTCAAGTCAAAAGTGCAATTTCGATGTGAATAAAGCAATCATCATAATAGGATATATAAACGGGAGTGTCATATGCAAGACATACGAAGTTCCTTCATCCTACTCCACTCTGGTAAAACCTCGGATGGAGCATTTTTGTCCATTTTGGGGCACCACACTTCTAGAAAGATGTGGATCAACTGAAGATGGTCCAGAAAGCAACAAGGGTGGGCCAAAGTCTAGAAAACATGACTTATGCAGAAAAAGTAAAAGACTTGAAGTTGCTTAGGCCAGAAAAGAGAAGATAAAATGGAGACATGACAAAAGTTTTCAAATCTGTAGAAGAGTTTCAGAAAGAGAATGATAATAAATATTTCTCCATGTCCACAGAAAATGGGACAAGAAGTAATGACTTAAGCCAACCTAAGAAAGATTTTGGTTTGGCACTGGGAAGAACTTTCCAGCAATAATGATAGTCAGGCAGTGGAGTGAGTTATTGAAGGTATTGTGGATTCTTTACCACTGGAGGTTTTTAAGCACAGGCTAGGCAGAGGTGCCTTGGGGCTCAAGGGTGGACTAGATAATCTGCAGAATCCTTTCCAGTTCTATTTTCTATAGTTAAACTGGGGGTTCAAGACTGAAATCATCCTTTTTATTGGTAAATATCAAGATGAAAAGGTCTTGGTAGCAGAGCAAAGAAACTGATTCGTTGACTTTCCAGGTGAGAAAGATGGATGTAACTCTACTGCTTGCTGTCCTCGCTGTCAAGTTCAAGAATCAAGTTCTGTTTGTGTTATTTAAAATTATCTGTCAAATCTTAACATAAAGTGATCTTAGATTTCAAGTGAAGAAAAATGAATGCACCAGCTACTCCATCTCTCCCCGCTCAAGTCCAAAGCAGGTAAAGCAAAACAAAAAATGCAAGCAAGTGGAATCCTTCAGCTTTAAGTGTGATATAAAGCAGTGTAACCATGCATCAACCAGAGCAGGAAGAGGAAAACAGAGAAGAATATTAGTATAACCAATGAAACTAGAATTCTAGTTAGAAATGGATGAAAATCAGAAAAAAAGGCAAGAAAACACATTATAAAAACAATTAATGGTGGCAAGAGAAAGAATTCATTTTGAGTCAGTATTGAGGCTTCTAGAGGAGGTAAGAGAAATGTCACACATTAAAATCTGACTTTCTGATTCAGGTATTTTACCATGCACTATCAGTGCTGCAGTAGTCTTCTTGTCTCCACACACGCAGGTATAGTCCCCAGCATCCTTGACTTCTAAAGCATGGATCAGCAGTTGTGTAGTGGTACCTTCCTGTCTCATAGTGTATTTTTCACTTGATTTGAGCACTTTGTGCTTCTTTTTCCACTCCACAGAGGCAGCCCTAGATAGCTCACATTGGAGTGTGGCTGTTTCACCTTCTGTGGCTTCCTCATTCTTCATTTCTTCCTTGAAGTGTACAGGCAATGCTGAGGAATTCAAAATGAACAGAATGCATGACCATAGCAGCTATCCAAATAACTATTTATCTGTGGTCCATGGACTACATGTGACAAGCAAAGCTTTCCCTAATAACGCAGGATTAATGATCACTCTGAGAACCACATGATGGTGACTTGAGAAAGGTGGAGAACACCTTGCTCACAAGGCAGAGGTTTTTCTTACAGACTGGTCTTTGGAAGGAAAATAGAGAACCACACCAGTCTCGATTTCTTCAAACTCTGCAGGACTGAGTCCTGCATTACTTTGGCTATTGCCTAGCAAAACAGAAAATAAAGCCTAACTGGAACGTCTGTTCTATCGCAATGCAAATCATTTCTAAAAAGGTTTGTAAATGATAGCTATCTGAGGCATCAATCTCACTTTTCCATGAGATGTCTCCTCAGAACATGGTTAAGTAGACCTTAACTGTCATATTATTCTCAAAGAATGTTTAATACCAGGCTGAAAACTATCTCAAAAATATCCCATCATTAAATCGTAATATTCTCTGCCTTAGGATTGTAACGTCATTACAATCAACATAGTGATGACATATGATAGTCCTTTTTTAGGAACTACTACTGAACATGAACATCAAAGTGAGTTGGAACCAAGACGAATATCCCAACGGAACCTGGAATTTTTGCAGTGAATGCTTGACCAGTACCTGATACTGACCAGCACATTCAGGCCCTTATTTCTATGTCCATCCAGTTTTCTAAACTGATCAGAAACAGGGTTCCAATTTCGAAGCTGATACTACCATGCTTTTAAAAAACAGATGGTTGAAAATAATGCACTGAAATGGGAATATATTTTTTACCGTTCACTTTTAGTGCAGCTGTGGTTTCCTGATCTCCATAGCGGCATGTGTAATCTCCAGCATCTGTCAGATCTAAATCACGAATCATCAGCTCGGCAATTGAGCCCTCAAGTTTTATGGTGAACTTCTCATCTGGCTTCAGGACTCTGTCACCTTTTCTCCATTCCACGGAAGCTGCAGGCTTGTTCAATTCACAGCATAAAGTGGCCATGCCACTTTCTGTGGCTTCCATGTTCTTCAATTCTTTCTTAAAATGTGGAGGAAGGACTGAAGATCATAGGTTAAGAGAGAGCACTTTAAAAATGAGGAAATACTGCATCTTGATTGCTCCACTGGATTAAAACCCTTAAGCTCTAAAAATTTTGATTAAAATATACGGTACCTGAGTGGCAAATTATAATGATTTCAGGAGCATCCCTGCCTTTTGCTTTCCAATAGGCCACATTTGGCATTGTCACAACTGAACTGGAAATCAGTGTTGCAAAACTCAGTATCAGAAGATATGCTTTAAAGGCATTTTAAGATATAAATAGTAGAAAGCTGACCCTGAACTTTCAAGGAACTACGCACAGCTCTAGCCTGTGCTAAGATTAGATGAACACTTAAAATGAACACGATCCGTGACTTAACCTCCAAGACACAGTGTATCATTCCTACCTGTCTTTCTCTATTTTATCACAACGGATAATCACCTTTTAATTCCATTCAAGAAAAAATAAATGAAATCTCAGTGATACACCTAGAGAAATTAATTCTCTGGAAATACGTAAAGTGTTGTTTATGACTTCACCAAGGTCTTCATTATCTACCTCCAGATTGTATTAACAAGAAAAATCAGGGACTAAAAAGACTGTATGATGCTATTTATCAGCCCCAAGTGAGGGAAAGATATCCCCAGCGCTTGGTACAGCTGTCATAAAATTTAAAATAATAGATGGAATCAAGATCAGTTTGTGATCCTGCTTGAGATCACAGATGACAATGCAGAAAATCCCTATTAAACCCATGTATTTTACCATGCACTGTCAATGACGCAGTCGTCGTCTTGTCTCCGCACACACATGTGTAATCTCCCGCATCTTGCTCCTCCAAGCCATGGACTGTCAACTCCGCAATGGAATCCTTCAATCTCATTTTGTACTTGTCACTAGGCTTGAGGACTTCTTGCCCTCTCCTCCACTCCACTGGAGCAGATTTAGTTAGCTCACAGCGTAGAGTAGCTGTTCCGTCTTCTGTGGCTTCCATATTAATGAGTTCTTTTTTGAATAATGCAGGCAAAGCTAAGGGATGTAATATAAACAAAGAGTCCATCAAAACCATTAATCAGATCTTGAGGAGCACAGGACTAGGTTCTGAGCCCTGTCCTTCGCTATTAGAGCAAACTAAATCACAGTCTCCTTCAACAGTGATCCTGCACTATCTTGAAAATTGCATCTATTAGAAAACTACTGCGGGACCTTAGAGGGATAATTGTCACAATAACCTTCTTCTAATGTTGACTTATGCAGCATGCTCACCATTTCCCAGCTGATTCCAATAGTCCTCTGTATCTACTGCCATATGAGTCCATCTGTCCTGAACACTAATCACTTGACTGAAAGTCATTGCCCTTGATGACAGCCTTGTTTTTTGCAGATCTCTACAGGAAATACCTTCCCCGATATCATAATTTACCTTTCTTGATCAGAAAAAAACTGGCAAACTAACTTTAGGTGCACCTTTAAGCCATAATTTCCAAGGGCATAATGGCTCTAATATCAGGAACTGGGGGCAGGGGGAGGTTTTTCAGCAAGTGACTGGCACAGGGAAGAAAATGCTAGTTTAGAGGAAGGGAAGAACAGAAGTGTATTTGATCAGGATAAAGAAGAGGAAGGAAAAGCATGCAGAGAAATCTGAGAGAAGACAGAGTTTTGCCTCCACAGTTTTGTCCATGTCCTTAAAAGCATTTCAGCATTAAGATACATCTCAAATGGAAACAAGTCTTTCATTTACTGGAACTACATGTGAATTGCCTCTGCTAAAGCATAACCAAGACTGTTACACTATTCACCATGGCAGAGGGAGGAACAAAATTTCTCTCACTACTCCTTAAATCAGGACCTTCAGAAAAATGGTTTGGGTTTTTCTTCCCCATCAGCAGGATGTATCACAGTCCTGCAAGGAAGAAGCACAGTCATCCATTCCTGAACGAAAAAAAAAACCACCTCTTCCTAACTGAGCTCAGCATTTTTAAAACAAACTTTCCTTCAAGTTAAGCACTGAAATCCACTGATGCAAGTGAGACGTGAGTGCCAAATTCTCTGAAAACAAACACGTTGTGAGAGGCCTAGTCACTTCTGGCCTTACATATGGGTGCTTTTTTCGCTTTAAAATGAGCCTGAAGACCAAGAAAAGGCTGCAGAATCAAAACATCAAAACAGGCAAGAAAGGGACATCTCAAAGAAAAGGGGGATCTCTGAGATACCGCTACCATAAGCGAGAATTGGTTTCTTTACCATGGACTGTCAATACAGCCGAGGTCTTCTGATCTCCACACACACACGTATATTCTCCTGTATCTTCTACCTCCAGGTCTCGTATCAGTAGTTCTGCAGAAGTATCTTCCTGTCTCATCCTATACTTATCACTCGGTTTGAGAAGCTTGTCCCCTTTTTTCCACTCCACCGGGACACCGACTTTGCTTAGCTCACAGCGCAGAGTGGCTGTTGCACCATCTGTGGCTTCTCTGTTCTTCAGCCCTTCTTTGAAAAACGCAGGCAAAGCTGAGAGACAGCAAGATGGGCAGTGAGACGTAATGCTCCAAAGAGTTAAAATTAAACATCCTCCTCCTTGTCCCTATTATCTTGAACTGATATGCCAATACAAGAACATAAACTGTCACAAGCCTCCAGGAATCAGTATGAGGAAAGAAATCGTATCACCAGGCAAGGACTCAATATTTGCAGTAATACACAGAGATATTTTACATGTACTTAGAGTCACAGATCAATACAGACAGAAGTAGAAAACATCAGTAGAAAACCCAATTTTTTCCTGTAAAATTTCAAGCAAAAAATAAATCTTAATTTGAAATTTTTGAAAAAAATTGGTTTTCTCATATGAACTTTTAAACTGAAATGAAAGGAGGATGTTCGCTCTGCCTTCACATATTTAAGCAAATGAAAAGACATTCGACATAAAAAATGAAACACTGAAGTTTCATTCTAAAATGTCAGTTTGAAATGAAAATGTTCATTTCAGTACATGGTGGGAAAACGAACATTTTTACCTGAACTGACATTCTCTTTCAAACACATCCGTTTCAGCAAAAATCAAAGTTCTCACTGAGAATGACTGGCAGCTAGAAGGTTTCAGCTTGCTTTACACATGAGACTAACTGAATACAATGACAACTGGCCCGTATGTATAAAAGCACCTTGTTGTCCCAGGAATGAAGTATGGGAGTAAGATTGCAAGTTCCCTGAAAAAAGCTTATCGGGGAATAACCTAATTTCTAGGAATTTTTGGAAACCTAAAAATCGCTAAGTCACAGTGAAGGAGGTGGCAGGGCGCACTGGGTGCCCATCCAAATGAACGGAGGAAACACTACAGTTACTTTAAGCACGTTTCTGGGTTTGCGTGTTTTACCATGTACTGTTAAAACAGCCATAGTCTGCTGGTCTCCGCACACACAGCAATAATTTCCAGCATCCGCCGTGTCTACGTTTTGGATTATGAGCTCAGCAACGACACCTTCTCGTTTCATTCTATACTTGTCACTTGATTTGAGGGTCTTGAGTCCCTTTTTCCACTCCACGTTAGCGGCAGCCTTGTTCAGCTCGCAGCGCAGAGAGACGCTTTTACCTTCCGTAGCTTCTTCATCCACCAGTTCTTTGATGAAAAGAGTAGGTAGGACTGTAGAGTAAATGCAATATGGACATGGCATCAAAGCTGAGAAAGTCTGACCCATGAACTTACTCTCTTTTCTTATTTCTCTGCAGCTGCATGTCACTGATGCCATAAAACCTTTACATTTCAGGACTGTGTTAAAATCTCTAGCATTTCAAGAGATTTCAGTTTGCCTTTTAATTTCCTGTCCTCACCCTTTAAAATCTGCTTCAAAAGCCTGTCTTTCTATCTGCAGCCTTAGTTGACAAGATCGAGTCATCACCCTTTATTATATGCATCAACAGAAGTATAGGCATAAAACCAGAGGCCACATTTCAATGCGAGGCCTAAAGCTTTTTGTTTCCTTTGAGAGAACCAGCGGTTCTACAGAAATGCCTGATTTATTGCACTGTCTGTACTTCTATAAACAGGGCTCCTTCAAATAGAACAGTTACAAACAGGCTGCCAGCTTTCTGCAGAGATAAAATACGTGCTTTGGGAGACTAAAAAAACAATCGACAAAAAAGGGGTGGGAACTGCAGGAGCATAAAAAGGCTGCGTTTTCATTAAGACAGTCAGTGTGTAGCATCATATACCGACAAAAGCTTGCTCGTCTTGGGAGCAACGTTCTAAGTAACACAAAGCAAATATTAGTCCCACTTTTAGGACAATTCCTGTGGGAAAACTTTTAAACAAGCAGCTACACTGGACTAGGAGATTGTACTGAGTTGGGAACCTGTACTCCATTTGCTGTTTAAACATAGCATCTAGGAAGACAAACAGCACATCAAGAAGAGATCGGGTGAAAAGAGAGAGAAGGAAAACAGGAAAGGAAAATCAATCAGCAATGGAGGAGCTGGAAAATATACAGGAAAAAGATGCAATAGGAGAAAAAGAGGAAGAGTGTCTGGAATATACAGGTTTACTTGGGGCATGCGCCTCAGATTTCTTTTTACCATTTACTATCAACGCAGCTGTAGTCTGTTGATCTCCACACACGCAGCTGTAATCGCCAGCGTCTGTCAAATCCAAATCCTGGATCATCAGCTCCACAAAGGGGCCTTCCTGTTTTATTTTGTATTTCTCACTTGGCTTGAGAACCTGATGCCCCTTTCTCCATTCGGCCGGGGCTGACTTGCTGAGTTTACACTGCAAAGCGACTGCCTCTCCCTCCGTAGCTTTCTTGTTCACCAGTTCTTCTTGGAAGAGGATAGGCAAGGCTGAAGGACGCAATACCAACAGAGACGGAATCAGAGCTAGAATGAAATGACCTGGACTTTTCCGTGAGCTACCAGACTGCAGCATATACATTTAGTTAAACATGCGTTACTGCTAGATGAATAGAGTGGTAAGTTTGGGGGGGGAGGGGGAGAACTCCTACAGTAAAGGAAAAGAAATGAGAGAAAACAGCACAGAACCTAGCTATGCTGCGTCAAAGCAAAAAAGCACAGGGAAATGTCCTTTAGCAGGGTGATTCATAGTCATCACAGAGCTAAGAACATGAAACCTCTCCAAGAAACCATACTGGCAGGTCCTCAGAAGATCAGAAAACACCGAGCGTCCAACACACGAAGTTTCAGGGAAGGGCTAAATGATAAACAGGGGTAGAACGTTTACCGTTCACTCGCAAAGCAGCTGTTGTCTTCTGGTCTTCGCACACGCAAGTGTAATTCCCAGCATCCGTCAATTCCAGATCCTGGATTACCAGCTCGGCAAAACGGCCTTCCTGTCTCATTTTGTATTTGCCGCTTGGCATCAGCACCTTCTCATCCTTCCTCCACTCGACCGAGTCAACCGCCTTGCTCAGCTCGCACTGCAGAGTGGCCGTTCCGCTCTCTGTGCCTTCCTCGTTCTTCAGTTCTTTTTTGAAACGAACTGGCAGGGCTGAGAGACGCACAATGAACAGGCATTGCAACTCAAAGCCTTACCCCAGCACCTCCGGTAAAAGGCTGAACTGTGATTTATCACGTAACTACCCAGGCCTTATTCCAACACTCTTATCCTCAAACACATCCTGCCATTTCTCTGGCTGGAAGAAAAAAACCCTTAAGTGAACTGTTCTTTGGGAATCAAAGCCTCTGATTTGGTTTGGATCACACATACTATTGACAAACTTATCCTCATCATTAAGGGTGCTAAGCCCTCCTTAACAGAAAATCCCAAAGTAACTTATGTTTCCATACTAATTCAATAAAACACACAAGCACGTCAGCAGCATTCATTTGAGAAAGGTCTCCGGGAAGACAGCACAACACACATACATGCAACACAGAGCACACTGAACGCTGATGCTGGATG
This sequence comes from Apteryx mantelli, assembly GCF_036417845.1. Taxonomy (NCBI): domain Eukaryota; kingdom Metazoa; phylum Chordata; class Aves; order Apterygiformes; family Apterygidae; genus Apteryx; species Apteryx mantelli. The sequence continues at coordinate 169,644,974 of NC_089979.1, forward strand.
GGGAATGGAGAAAGCAGTGACATGGTAACATGAAAAATAAGGATGAAAAAAGTAGAAGCGAGACATAAAGATAGGTGTTGTTAGGAACTACGCAGAAAGGAGGATGGAGGGGATGGACAAAAACGTTCCAGAGTTTCACGGGTCATTTCTGACTTTTTACCATTCACTGATAAGGCTGCTGTGGTTTTTTCGTTTCCCACTACACAAGTATAGTCTCCAGCATCCTTTGAGTCCAGATCGTGGATCAGCAGCTCAGCCACAGCACCCTCTCGTTTCATCCTGTACTTCTTACTTGGTCTGAGAACAGTGTGCCCCTTCCTCCACTCCACGGGGGCCTCCCTGCTCAGCTCGCAGCGTAGGCTGGCTGTCCCCCCTTCCAAAGCTTCCAAGCTCTTAAGATCTTCTTTGATGAGTGCACAGATGGCTGAGGGATGAAGCGTTCATTTTATTTAAGGGGCATCGGTACCAATCGGTTACCTCATAAGGGACTTAAACAGTGCCAAAAACAATTCCCTTGGTATACAGCTAATTAACTGCGACTCACCTGCACTTCCAGGACTTTAGTTGCATTTATATTAGCACACCATGAAATCAAGGGAAATAAAAACAAGATAATTATTTTACAATAATTTGATATCAAAGTAAGAACTCCTCTGTTGCCCAAATACTGTTGGTCACAGACACATGAAAAAAATGGCTCAGTAGCTGAAGGAAAGAACTGCACAGTCTTTAACAAAATAGCCGAGGCCATTCTTACCTCCTGGCTTAGAGCTCAGACAAGTGTCTCTGTCCAGAGCAGAAAACAGAATAGTTATTTCAGAAGCAAGGATAGATATTTTACCAGACCAGGAATATTTGATTGGCAGGACCTAGCAGGACCATGGCAAAAACAACAACAAATAGTCACAAGCCGGTATCTTATTCTTACCATGGATTTTGACTTGGGCTGTGGTCTGCTGGTCTCCAGTGTCACAGGTGTATCTTCCTGCATCTTCTGCCTCTGCATTATGAATCACCAGCTCCGCCACTGTCCCCTTCTGCTTCATTTCATATTTGGCACTTGCCTGGATCGTCTCTCCTCCCTTCTTCCATACCACAGGTGCGTCAGGTTTTGTGAGTTCACAGCGCAAAGAGACAGTTTTCCCCTCTTCCATTTCCGTGCTCTCCAGGGTTTGTTTGAAGAGGACAGGCACAGCTAGAGCACAGAAACACAGAGATCAGGTATGGCACGTACCTTCTCCTGTTCTTCTCCCGCTGTGCAATAAGCACTCCAGGGCAGCTGTCACTCCTTAAAACTAACACACTTCCAGCCAGTCCTCTTTCATAAGAGCAGAGCAGTGGGATAGGCAGCAGCAGAGAGTTTTCTTCCCAACCATGTCACTCTGTTTGGGAGCAGGAAGAAAACTCTCTCCCAGGTATTATCAGATCATTAGGGATTCCTTGGGGTATGAGAGAAGTTTCTCTTATCTTTTGTAGGGACTACTTCACGGTCCTCTGCGCATCCTCACCTATCAAATCCCCAGCCGCTGCAGGGCTCTGTGACAGTACTCATGCCCTCTCTCTCTCCTGCTTTCCTCTGTGGCATGTACTACTTTTCAAGGTCTCCAATTCTAATTCCAGTCTTAACCACAGCCATGTAAAATAGCTAATAGTTTGGGAACTCTGGCATGCAGCGTATAGAACACGAAACCTTAACATTTATTTCCACCTCAGTGGGAAGTTACAGGCCTAAAATCCCCAAAGTTACAGACCTAAAATCCCAGAAACATAATGTGAAACCACATTCAAGAAATACATAAATGTACTTACAAGTATACATATTATTGTTAAATTTTAACCATGAATTCACAGATGGCACTGCTGCAATAAAGAAGTGCTGTTTCTTTATAGCAACTCTATTACACAATGCATTAGGAAAGTGTTGCCACGTATCTAGTCTGCCTACCATTTACTTTCACCCGAGCAGTGGTCTTCAGTTCCCCAGCGCTGCAGGTATAGATCCCAGCGTCTACTGACTCGACATCTCGAATAATGAGTTCTGCCACAGTACCGTGCTGTTTAAACTCATACTTCTCGCTGGCATAGAGAACAGTGTCTCCCTTCATCCATTTCACTGGCATATCAGGTTTGCTGAGCTCACAGGTCAGCTTGACTTGTTTTCCTTCTTTAGCCTCTTCATTTTGGAGCTCTTGCTTGAAAAGAACAGGTTGCTCTGAAAGGGAATATTGCAAATGTTTAAGGAAATGCATGAGCTTGGAAATCACTTTTTCCCTTTTTGTTTCAACCCTTTTTGTTCAGATACAAAACTACAGAAACAAAAAAAAAAACTAGCAAGCAAACTAAACAGATTTTTTTTTACAATTCAGCACTCCACAGCAGCAAAAAAATGCTTAAGACCATATACTTTTTTCTTTTAACTACTATTCGGACTATTCAAGACATTGCCACTATTACTGTTGTTACTGTAAGCACTAGCGTTAAACACTGCTGTTGCTACTAATGACACAAACAGTATGGAATTGGTTTCAGCACTCCAAAGAATAGCGTGAAATTTCAGCCCTCAAAGATCTTAAGCAGTGGCCAGTTACTTAGTTATTTGAATTTTGATTCCCTGTGCCCTCAGCAGTGAAAGGAAAACAGAAATGGTGTAATATAACGCAGAGACTCTGCCAGGGCCCAGGCGTTAAGAGAAAATTTCCTCCTTCAGCTTCCACATATCATTCCGGGATGACAGCCAGATCCATGGAGCGAGGCAGAGAAGACACAGAACAACAAAGGTCAGTGCCATCAGCGAACCAACTTCTGGAGAAGCTCCTGGTGATACAATTCTCAGAAGTTGGTCAGGGATGGGAGACACTGAACTGAGTTGCGGATTGCTGGTTGGAACTGGACCACAGACACAAAAAGCTGCAAAACCTTACCGAGGCGATCTCATGCATAACACGGAGGACACAAAGAAACGACAAAGCATCTTCTGACACGACCAGTGGTACTAATTTCTCATTATGAGAACCAACAACATATTTTTAACAGACATGAAGGACAAGCTTAAAAACCAGCACAGAACAGACACAGAGAGGAAAGCAGAGCTGCCAGTGAAAGGGTCCCGGTGGAGATTCCCATTCAGGCTCTATCCCAGCCTGGGATTCCAGGCTTTAAGATGAGTTAGTGTAGAGCAGGCACTTATTGTGGAAGAGGAAGGAGGAAGAAACCTCTACTGAGGTCGTGAAAAGAAAGAACAGTTTCTTGCTGTCTTCTGCTGTCTTCTAGTACAGGCTTATGAACGCGCAAGTCTTCTCCCTGACCATCGCCGTGCCATCCTATCTCTGCTCAAGGAAAACCAGCGGAGGTATGCAGTGAACCATCCCCATACTATAATATTCCCATCTAAGGTCCAACAAACACACTGGCAGTTCTCCAGGATTACAAAACATTAATTCCCTAACTCTAGCTTTATTATACACCTAACACTATTCTTGAACATACACAGGTAAACATACGATGAGGCCTAATTTGTAGCATTTTTGCTCTTTTTTTCACCTATCCACATTATCTAGCAGTTATTTCTACTTATTCTAAACTCTCCTGCAGTTTTGATGCTTGAATTACCTTTAACAACCAAACTGGCGGATGTTTTCGTATCACCAGCTTCAAAAGTAATGACCCCCGAGTCCTTCAGTGAGAGTTTTTTCAAGGTTAGCAAGTGATATCCACCAGGCTGAGACTGGATGTCATTAAGTTCATTGGTATGGAGTGGGGTTTTATCCAAAAACCACTGCACTTTGCTATAGTCTACAGGAGAGATTCTGCATTTGAACATGGCAGATTCTCCTTCTAACACATTGACATCTTCCAGGTCTTCTGTTATTAGCACTTTCTGGCCTGAAAGGAACATAGATACATCTATTACTGGAATCTCCAGCTTCTAACATGAAAATTGGTACGGAAAATTCCAAGACTTCTTGCACGAGTATTTCATAACAACAACAACAACAACAACAACAGAATCATGATAAAGAAGTCTGAAATATAACTCTCTTGTTACTGAACAAAACAATTATTCACAGGAAGATAATATACATATTTACAGGACACACACCAAAATAGGATGAAGACAACTTCAAAATAATAAAACACGTATAGTAGAACAAGTACTCAGTACATTGTAAACCCAGTATTATAACCTTTCTCCTAAAGGAACTACCTGGAACAGGGACAAAGTGAGGCTCTGAGTGCCACTGTGTCCTAGACATCAGTGAGCCTATGAGAACTACCTCTGCTTATTGTATTTTTCTGGAGCAAATATAGCTTTCTCTCTATGGGATATGACCACTCAGCTCCCCACTTCTTTGAGCTCAGCCCGAACACAAACACAGTGGGAAATGGAGCGTCTGTCTGGGTGCAGCTTTAATAAAAGGAAATACAAAACAGCCCTGAAAAACTGTGTGTATGTGTGTATATATATACATATATATAATGTGTGTGGGTGTGTGTACATATAAAAGGTTATCACTGTACACAAAGACATACCTAATGCTGCTCCTAGTTACAAAACCAGTAGACGGAGTTTTTACTGAACCGTAAGTACGATGCTGCCATATTCTTCATGACTTATGTTTATTTTACATGTTACCTCTTCGAGCCAAATAATCTTGAGCTCTGTGACAGAGATGAGTGGTTTTTTCACCCAAAAAAGTAAGTGTCAGAAACCTCAAACCAAATTCAGACGGCTCAAATCCTGAGGCAACAAGGGGGATTAAGCACACCTCCTTGCTTCTCAAAGCTGCAGTGGCAGATGGTCAGAGGTGCAGGACTCAGCCTTAACCCCCAAGTCTTTAATAACTTCACAGCACGCTGCCACTGCAGCTCCGTGTGACTGTTCTCAGATTGTTCCTCCTATTCTCTTCATTGCTTCATCTATCTCATCTCAAGAGTTTCTCCCAAATGGGGCTGTGACGAGTGGACTGTGAGAAGCAGTAACAACCAAACTTCATTTATTCCCTGTACGTACTGCCCTGCCATCTGCACTGGCCACCTCACCCCTTCCTCAGTTTGTTTGCTGCATGTAACATCAAACAAAACCTGCTTGGGCTATGCTTTTCAGGTGGAGGCTGCAATTCGCCTCTAAGGCACAGAGGGATGCTAAAAACATACAACGAGCACCGGACCACTCATCTACTCATCGTCTTTGAGAGGCCACTACTGGAAAGGGGCATCAAGAGACATGGAGAAAAAAGCCTAGAGGCAGAATAAGTTTTCCCTTGTCCAGCAGCAGGCACCACGAATCTTATGAATCATATATCCAGAAAGAAACACCAGCACCTCCTCACATCAGCATTTTGTTTTTTAAATCAGACCTAAAGTATTCCCAGTGTAAACGCTTCAGATCAACAGGTTGCTCTGCAAGTGCAGTTCTCAGTGTTGCTAAGATTTTGCCCATACGTCCTGCACTGTATATACACACCATGAGTCAGATACAGCCAGGAATCAGTGGCCGTACGCTGAGAAATAGATCTGCCTACGCATAGGTGGCAGCATTTAGACATCTGGCCATGCAGCCACCCAGAAGCACTGGGCTAGTTTGTATAGTTCCTTCCCTCCCAGGGTGTTTTGCCCTCCGCATGTCTGTCAACACAGGTCATGCACAGAGCTGCTGGTGAGACCAGACTGCTGGAGTTTCAGAGATCTGGCATAAATGTACAAGTTCCACCAAGGTAACACTTCCTGCTGGAGAAACAGGCTGTATAGTCATGTTCCTCCCATTTTACCTTGTACGACTAGCTTCGCTCTGGACTGGGCATCCCCAATGTCGCAGGTGTAAGTGTCACTGTCATTTTTCTCCAAGTTATTTATGGTCAGCTGCAGGAGTTTGCCTTTCTGGGTGATCTCGTATTTCCTGCTTGCCCTGAGTTCTGCTATGCCTTTCCTCCAGACCACAGAGGATGCGGCTTTCTCACTCTGGCACACAAAAACTGCAACTCCATTTTCATTGACTTTCAGATCTGAAAGTTCCTTGACAAAGTAATTGGGTTTTTCTGCAGGAAGAAAATAGAAGAGAGAATTTGTTACCCAACAAGTCCTCAGCATAAACAGCGCAATCTTGACTCTCCTCTGTCCCCAACTAGTAGAATCACAGAAAACAGAGATGGAAAGGATCTCAGAAGATCACCAAGCCCACTTCCTGCCATAGGATGTACCAGGTAAAATATTATCAGATATCTGGAAAGCTTAATGACATTGTACAGGTGATCGTGAGATCTCATCTGGCAAGCTGCATATAATGTTTGATGCCCATATTCAAAAAAAATTAATACAAATTGACATTTTTGATTAGCTCATCAATTAATGCAAAAGATTCTTCAGGACCTAGAAGGTTTTTTTGCAGAATTTTTAAAAAAATTTTAATCCATAGAAATCTTTGAAAACCAAATTTGGTCCTGTTTAGGGAAACAGGAGAGAAGAACATCTCCCGCAGGTTGCAAATTTTTACCCCAACTTTTATACTTTCCAGCCCCTGCGTGCCCTTCTGCTGACCTTGCACCGTGATCCTGGCTTTCGTTTTTGAGACCTCTGTCTCACAGGTGTACTCCCCGCTGTCCTTGACTGTGGAGTCATGGATGATCAGAACGGCTTGTGTTCCCTCTTGCTGCAAGTCGTATTTCTGGCTTTTTCGGATTGCTTTGCCATCCTTGTACCACCGAATGCTTGCATCGGGTTTTGACAATTCGCAGCTCAGGCAGATGTCCTGCCCTGCTGCTGCTGTTTTATCCTCCAGTTGTTTTGTAACCTCTGTAGGTTTTTCTGAAGGAGAAAAGAGTCCTGAATAAAAATCTACAATCATGATCAATATAGGGAGTTTTGTTGTTTTTTCAACTAAAATATACAATAAATTTTCATGTTGCCCAATGAATGATTCAGGTTATGATGGGAACAGAGGGAAATAGAAGCGTTCTTGTTTAGTGCACATTCATTGCAGTTATGGGCTCTCAGTGAACAGTAGTGATCATTTATAGGAATTGCAGACTTGTCTGGATGGCATTCACATCAGAGGCTGTCGTTTTGTCTTTACTGGCATGTGCATTTAGGGTGCGATTTACCTCACCAAATGCAGACATCAACCGTATGGAGATATGTTGTGGAGGCAACCACTCCAGGTCCCCTTTATAGCCAGCAGTGATCTACTCAGTACAGGCAATGGTGTTCAGGCAACAGTTCATTCTGTCCTAAATATGTCCAACTGTGGCAGAGGAACCATGTCCGAAAGCTACCCATTTCTTCTCTCTGCTGGCTACCCAGGGAGCCTTGGGGGACTATTTCAGATGCACACATTCTAGGTAGCAGCTGTGTGTACAGTTAGATATGATGAAGACCATCCCTTCAGCTTAGACTTAAAGGATATTTGCATTTACAGTTATTTGAACAGATCATTCTTGGTCCATTATTAATGGAGCTAGAGGTAGAGAGAAGTGCACTTGCAACACTAATCAATGCATTCTGCAACTCTTCAAACATCTATAAAAAGTTTCAGCCTTTCGCTTGTTTTTCAGGGAAATTCTCAGTGCCTCTGGGCTCACAGGGAAGGTTGCTGTTCACTTCCATCACGTCAGGAGTTTGCCCTCATGGTTTACTGAGATACGCTATGAAAAGAAAACACTCAGACCCCATAATCAGTTTGATCTCATTACCTTTCACAACCAGAGAGGCCTTGGAGGTTAGACCACGGGCAGTGAAAACGACTTCTCCAGTATCAGCAACAGTCGCACTTTTGATATTGAGTGTATATTTCCGACCCATGTTAAATACTTCAAATTGCCCACCGCTTGCCACTTTGCTCCCATTCAGTGTCCAGTGGAAGTCATCGATGCTTTCATGGGACAAAATACACTCAAAAGTGCAATCTTCTCCCTCCTGGATTTCAGTATTCTTCAGCCGTTTGGTTATGCCAATGTTTAATTCTGGAAGGCAAAAAGTAGGTTAATACAATGATTATAACGAGAAAAGGCTTTAAAGACTGACATGAGTAGTGGTGTTATCATTTTTAGCTCATCTGGCTCGTTTATCTACAGGATTTGCAGGACAGCACTGCATTCCTTACTGATGCATTTGACGTGGGGAAGAGTTTTTCCGACACTTTCCCCTCAGAGTCACCGCAAGGCTATAGGAAAAGAACCATGTGAATCTCCTGGCTTCACTCTGGAATGACTGTGTGGAGAACAGCCTGCTCCGGGGAACAGAGTCAAGATTCAATAGGCTAGAGAGGGGAAAAGCTATCAGACCTAGGAAGCCTTTGGGATGCTGTGTGAAACAAAGGCTTTTGCCCATGCTGATCCGAGAAATGGGATGTTTGTGTTTGTTATTTTCTCACTGTCCAACCCCTCCTGGCGTTCAAAATGGACTGGAATTCAAAACTGGAATTCAAAAAATACCAAATAGGAGTTTGAAAGCCTTGAACACTCCTCCTTCCAACAGGCAGCCACAAGCATTAAAGGACCGGAGGAATTATTCGGGTCTTTAACAGACAATGTTCTAACTTTTACATTCCCACAACTGACTGAACTAATAGCTGAAACATGTGAAACACAAGGTTCTTTTATTTTAAGAAATTAGTAGCTCTTCTTGGGAGCATTTCTCCATTTTAGGGGTGTTCAGGAAAGAAACGTAATTGGCATGTTCTTGATATGTCCAGTGATTTTCATTAAAACACCAGGCACACTTACAAAAGAAGAATAACAAGGGGTGTTCAGACGTCATTGTGTTGTATAATAATTCTGGCAACACCGGTTTACAGTGGAGACCCTTGAGGCTCATGGAAGAATAGGTGTGAGACAAAGTGACCAAACCCATACGTATTCCCAGCGCCCCTCGACTGGCCACCATTGACTACAGTACTCACCCTGAACGCCAACCTTTGACTTGGCAACATCAGTGCCAATATCACACGTGTATAAACCTGCATCTGTCTTTTCGAGGTCACAGATAAGGAGGCACAGGGTCTTCCCAGACTGCGTCTGCTCATATTTGTTGCTAGAAGTGAGCTCCACACCATCCTTTTTCCAAAGGGGTTTGACCTTCTCTTTGGAGACTTCACATTCCAGTTTAACCACACCTCGCTCCTCACCAAAAACATCGTCCAAGGACTTCATGAAGACAGCAGGCTTCTCTGAAGGTTAACGGGAACAAAATAGAGAACAATCAGGATATTTAAGTTGAGACGTTTTCAGCTGCTACCAGGCATTTAAAGAGGGCTTAAGTAAACTCCTACCAGAGCAGATGACACCAGTACAGGACCTCTCATACCTCATGATTTGAATGAGTTTGGGGGAAAGCAGAATTCATTAATGGGAGGATACAGGGATCAGGAAAGGCCTCCTGCATGGCCATGGAGTGGGAGCGATATTCAGCACTGTAATCGTGGTGCAGTGCTGTAATTTATGACTGTGCAGCTATGAGACTGCGAGGACTCCTTTTTTCTCTACGTTGCAGCATCTCTCAGATACAGGGTCTTGGCATCCCATGGGAGATGTAGTCACAGAGAATAGGGCCGAGGGCAAGCATGAAGAGTCTTAGCGAAGGCCAGAGGGACAACTTCATACTTCTGAGGCACAGATACTCAACAAGACAGACTAGGTTTAAGGAAGCACAGAATCGCCGAGGTTGGAAGGGACCTCTGGAGATCATCTAGTCCAACCCCCCTGCTCAAGCAGGGTCACCTAGAGCACGTTGCACAGGATCGCGTCCAGGCAGGTTTTGAATATCTCCAGAGAAGGAGACTCCACAACCTCTCTGGGCAACCTGTGCCAGTGCTCTGCCACCCTCACAGTGAAGAAGTTTTTCCTCATGTTCAGATGGAATTGTCTGTGTTTCAGTTTGTGCCCGTTGCCTCGCGTCCTGTCGCTCGGCACCACTGAAAAGAGTCTGGTCCCATCCTCTCGACACCCTCCCTTCAGATACTTGTACACGTTGATAAGATCTCCTCTCAGCCTTCTCTTCTCCAGGCTGAACAGGCCCAGCTCTCTCAGCCTTTCCTCATAAGAGAGATGCTCCAGTCCCCTAATCATGTTTGTAGCCCTTCGCTGCACTTGCTCCAGTAGTGCCACATCCCTCTTGTACTGGGGAGCCCAGAACTGGACACAGCACTCCAGGTGTGGCCTCACCAGGGCTGAGTAGAGGGGCAGGATCACCTCCCTCGACCTGCTGGCAACACTCTTCCTGATGCAGCCCAGCATACCATTGGCCTTCTTGGCCACAAGGGCACGTTGCTGCCTCATGGTTAACCTGGTGTCCACCAATCACCCGCCGCTTCTTCCGGGCGTTCCGGCAAGGCACAGGGTCTGTTGTCCCAGGTACTTCTCTTGCAGCCATGCCCATCTCCTCCTCATCCTGGAGGGCACTAAACCTGTTCTTCAGCTTCAGGTCTTCGGGAGGAGTAGGAGCCTTTCTCCTCCCACGAGCAGTGACCAGTTTCCAGCCTTCTTCTACGATGTTATGATGTACCGTTTCACACGGCACAGAGCCCTCCGGCAACTCCACTGCTGTGGGGGGTTGGGACTCCCGAAGCTGCACAGTCTCCAAAAATACCCTGTCTATCACTTGCTCCGCTTCTCGGATGCTGCGCAGCCTACTGACCTCCTCCCGTAACTCCCTTAGCTGACGACACAGCTCGCCAACAGCAGCACACCTCCTGCAGGAGAGCTGGCTGCCAGCCCAGGCCTCCCGGAGAGGCCCCAAGCACTCCCTGCGGCCTGAGACCTGGAGGGCTGCATCTGCCGTCAGAGGGTCAGTCTGGGTCCCAGCCTCTGACACAGCAACTCCAACAGCCACTGGGGAACGCGCTGTGCGGCGTGTCACGACCATACTTGAGGAAGCGTACACCACAGGGAACAGAAACGAAGGTACCTTCGCGCGTCCCTTCTGCGCAAACTGCTGCGTCTCTTTGCTGCCTCTGTTCACTGCGCTCTGGGAGCTGTGCTTTAGGCCTGGCTCTTATATAGGCCTCTCCCTAGCACTGGCTGAGAGGGTGCTTGACCGCCCTAATCAAGGGCCACCGGGACCAAAGGCCCCAACTCCCTCTGGTCAGGGGCAACCAAGAGAGCTCGTTAGCAGCAGCCACTCCTAGCTAGAGCTTTTCCCAGGAGAAGTCAAGGCCTCCTGCAGTTGTCCTTGCCTAGCTTCCCCTTTCCTCTTCACAGCAATCACCTTCTAGTTCTAGTTCCTCGGGGGTCCTCAGAAAGCCCACAACTTCCAGCAAGATCCTCAGGTTCTAGTCAGAGCCCAAACACTGCTGCGTCTGTTCGCTGCCTCTGGGAGCTGCGTTCTGGGAGCACTTGCGTGCATAATGCCACAGAAGCAGAGAAGGTTCATTAGGGATGTCCTCTCTCCTCGCAGCAGTCTAAAACTGAAAAGGGTTCAGGTAGTTGTAAGAAAAATGCGTGAAGGGAAGTAATTGGGATGTAGCTCTTCCAAAGCTGGACAGCCAGCACTGCCATTTCATGAAGCAGAATTCACCAGAGTGGGCAGCGGCAATAAAAGGACATGCTGTACACTCTCTCTTAAACATTTTGCCTCTCGTCTCTTTGCTTTGTTGCTTCCCTTTATAAAATTTAACATATATTTGATCCAGAAGACATTTGTTCTTTGTGTATAGAGGCAAAAATTTTGACCAGATATCAGAGACAGCAGGAAGAGCAAATCCTTCGGGCTCTCTGAGTGGACAGGGTGAATTACTTGAGCATTACTTGAGCATGCATGTACACGTGTGTGGCAAAAGAAAATGCATTCACTGAAACTCTGATAAGAGAGTTCTACCTAAAGTTTTTAACATCCCTAAAATAATTCACATGACTTACTCAGCTGATGCACGAGAATGTGTTAAAGCACAGTAACTCAGCTGTGTGATGAAGCTCTAAGACATATTAAGGACAGTAACGAAGTGTGTTCTTATTGTCTAATCCATCTAACTCGGAACAGATGCATTGAAAGGTATGTGCTACCCTTAAAGCTACACTGAAGTTCAGCTCCTTGCAATCAAAATCTTTAGTAATAACACTATATAGACAATATACTACTGAAGAGAGCTACAAGTAAAGGAAATTGCCCTTGAAACTGTCCATACAACAAGTAAAAGGACGATGATAATTTATGGAAAATTTTGGCAGGACACCAAAACAATTTTCCTTAGAAAAATCGTCAGCTATAGTAGAAACTTACACTGGAAGAAAGCAACTGAACCCTTATTACTTCGCCCCAGAGAGGTGAAGCTTAGAGGCAGGACCGCGGCATGGGTATGGTAAATAACACCATAGCCTCCCTTCCATCTCTTGTTTGCTTTCAGAAGGAACGTGGTCATGACTCACCTATCACCTTCAGACACACACTCTCTGACACCTTGTCTGACTTCATCATCACTGTGCCAGCATCCTCAGGCTTGACTTGCTTCATGGTCAGCGTGTAGCAATTGCCAACACTCTTGATGTCATTGAAATTGTTGGTATAGAGGAGGTTGCCATTCAGGAACCATTCCACATCCTCGTCATCGTGGGACAGTTCGCATGAGAAGACGGCAGAACTCTCTTCTTCAATTTCCACATCCTGCAGGTGTTTGATTATTTCGACATTGCGGGCTGTAGGAAACCAAAATGCACCATCATCAGTGTTATCATGAATCAGTACTCTTTCCACAGCTAGATTTCATAGTGTTGAGAGTTTATTAGACGGTCTAGTCTGATCTCCTGTGCATCACAGCTCATTACATTTCACAGTCCAGCAAAAAAGCATCCACTACAAAAGACTATGCTGCCCGGCCCCCTCTATTCTCTTTTCCACATAAAACGGTTCTTTTTTTTTAAATTTAAAAATAAATAATTCTTTCTAAAATGCTAACAACATTACAGTGACCTCGAAATATCCCACAGAGCTCCAAGTCCCTGCGTGCTAGTCACTGAACGCACGTATACACGTTATAACTAAATTGTCTCTGACTCTGCCACCAGTGAAATAGTTACGGAGGATGAGGGGAAGACTATGTTTTCAGTCACAAGTAGATAGCATAAAGAGATTAAGCAATTTGCTCAGGTTTAAGGAGAAACAAGAACTGAATTATTTTCTTTTCCAGTCACTGGCCACAGGTTTGTCTTTGCAATTACTCTATTTAAAAAATGCTGTTTTTCATAGGACCGACTGACTCAGGAGGCTTTGGGAATATTAAATCATTTGGTCATTTGAATGAATCTCTTCTAGGCCAAACTATTAGCAAGAGATGCTCAATGGACTTCTGGAAACGATGCTGAGGCTTACCTACAAGTCTTGTGGAAAGTGACACTATGATCATCTTTCCTTATAGCTTTTCCAGAGGTCAAAAACTGGCTAAACAATACTGCCATACCAGGATGAGGCAGAACACCATTAGGATTAATAAACATATAGCGGTGATAAAAGATACCACTGTGGTCAGCGAATGACTACAGTGGTCTGAATGAAAACCACAAGCATTTGCATCAAAACCAGAGGCCTGTAGCAGCTCAAAAAAAAAAAAAAAAAAAAGAACATTTTTAGCTAGAATTACCAGAGTGTACTAGTTCCTAGCATGAAATGGAAAATAAAGTCTTGAGAAAGAATCTTGAGATAAAGAAAGCCTTGAGACTAATAAATAAAGTCTTGAGAAAGATGCCTGAACTTCTGTCTACTGCCAAAACCTCTCCCAAATACTGCCTTTCCACACACATAATCCCTTTGACAGGTAAGTGCTGGACTTCAGGATCTTGGAATATCAGCACAGTGCACATCAGAAATAGTCAGTGCACTTAAAACATTACATTCATATAAAATTAGAAGAGAACTGTGGGAATCGACCACAATTCAAGAAGAGAAACGTAGAGCGAAATACTAAATCAGAAAGGACATGCAACAGGCCAGCCTGCTTGCTGCAAACTGCTCGTACCTTCAACGGTCAGCATGGCTTCGGTCTCTGCGTTTCCCGCCCTGCACATGTACACACCAGCATCCTCAGGCTTCACCTTGAGAATCTTGAGCTCTGCTGAATGCTTCTCCCGCTTGATTTTGTACTTCTCAGAGGGCTCAATGGCTGTTTGGCCCTTGAACCATTTCACAACCTTTGGAGAAGGCTTGAAGTCACATGATAGGATGACTGAACGACGTTCCAAAACTATCTTATCTTCCATCTTCCTGGTGATCTGTATATTGCAATCTGCAAAGCAGGGTTGGAAAAGAAGAACGGATGAGGGCAAGCTGAAGAAAAGTTTCAAATCTCTATTTCATGTCAATTAATACAAAGGCCACTGTTTTGGGACCGTTCAGATGATGCTACAAGTTCCTGTCACAGGGCTGATTTGCTGAGAGGCCAGTTTGAAGCTACAGGGACATGATAATCTATAGGGAATGCTGCTGCTGATACTTCTATAAGAAAATACTGTATATTAACTATCAAATGCATGGTCAAGTTCTCGTTCTGTGTTTATTCAGCTTCTCTCTAATTGAGGACTTTATTCAAATAGGAATGAATTAAAGTCAAAACAAGAACTTCAGGAGGTGACTGGAGATATTTACCACGGTGACAGCAGAAGACAGAAAGACTTTAAGCTTTGTCTCAGATCAAATCAATGACAAAATGGATTCAGTAAATGTGCTATCAAACATTTCTAGTTCAGAAATGGGACAAAAGAAACTCTCCTGGCAAATTTAATCTGCTCTGAATACTTTGGTATAGTTAATAATAATAATAATAATAAAAGCAGAAACCACTTTTAGTGAGTAAAAATTAGAAATAATAGAGCAAGGAACAAAAAGATAGCACTCAACTGAATTATGACTGCTCCCTTTAAGGAGCAAACTCTTTAAGGTATTTCTTCCTTGATTTTTACGGTGATTTGATTTTAGAGGTATTAATAAACTTACAAATTCTATATTTTTTAATGCTACAATTTAGAATATTATAAAAAACATCAACCAAAAGTCTCAAAAGTCAATTCCCTGCTACCTGAGGCACTTCTTTTGTCTTTAATTTTATGGTATCTTATTGTGACTCAACTAGTCTTAGCTCAAGAGATTTGAAAACCAAGCACATCAAACTCATCATCTAATCTAAGACACCTCCTGAGACACTGTCGTCTCATTTAGAGCATCCGACATTGCGTCCAACAACCAGCTGGGGACTAAGCAGATCGTCCAGGTATACATACATTTCCAAGCCCCCAAGCAGTGAAGCGTGCACATTAAACAGTAAGCCTGAACAATTATTTTCCAGGGACGGGGAGAAGGAGGGATCTCTCATGATCTAATTCAAACTAGGACATATTACCTCTGACAAGCAGGTTTGCTGTGGATTTTGATTTGCCAATTGAGAACTGAATGGTGCCTGTCATATCAGCAGAGGTTTTCAGCAGGGCCAGCCGGTGGATGGTGCCTTCTTGCTGCATGATAATGTTTCTGCTAGCCTGCAAGACTTCTCCACACAGAGACCATTTCGGGGGTTTCACAGATGGAATGGATATCTCACATTCAAATCTGGCTTCTTCAGGCTCAGTCACATCCTCATCACACAACTCCTTTACAATACTAATGGATTGCTCTGGATGAAGGAGGGAACAAGAGAAAAAGGGGATTTAGGAGTCGTGAAAGGACTCTTTCATGATCATCCTGCATGCTCATATCATCTTTACTTCACTTGAATACTGCACTTATCACCTCAATAAGCCTTAAAACATCCATTTTTAGATAAAGAAACATATAGGGCTGGTCACAGATCAGACTGTAAGACTGTGACACAGCATCCAGAGAATCCAGATCTCCTGATTCCCCGTCCTATTTGTAAAACAGAATGCCACCTTCCTATCCTGATATCAAACACGAGGCATTAGAAGATGGAATAGAAAGTTCACTGAAATGCAGATGTTGATAACAAGAAAGTCTTTGGTTAGCTACAGCAACATTTCTCTGAACAACAGACTTTCTCCAGTACATCTGGTAAAGTTCTCCGGAACAGGAATTTCATCACTTTTCTTAGGTACTATATATTCATTTTTCAGGATGTTCCTGCTCTCATAATTCTAAAAGGAAGCAATACCAATGGACTTCAGAAAAAAAATCACCACTTAATTAAAATACTTTTAATTAGTGCCTGTTTTAGGGTAAGTGAAGAAGGCTTTCTGGACCAACCAATTTTTCTTCCAATGTATCCTGGAGGGAAAAAATGGTTTACTACCTTCAACAAAGAAGTGAGCACTGCTTTTGTCATCGAAGGCATCGCAAGTGTACGTGTCCTCATCTTCATAATCTGCATCATTGATGATGAGTTTCCGATAGACACCATCGCTGACAATTTCATATTTGTCACCAGGGTGAATTTCAACATCCTTCTTATACCATCTGACTTTGGCACTTGCACGAGACACTTGGCACTCTAGGAATCCACGGTGCTTTTCAAGAGCAATCTTATCTCGCAAAGGCCTCACAATTTTTACAGGCAGCTCTAAAAGGAATTAAAAAATACGCAATAGTCAGTGCAGTTGTACTGAAGGCTGCCAAATGAAAACTCATTAGCAATATTTCTTTTCCGATCAGTTATTTGGATGATGGCAGGAATCCCCACTTTATCAAGCCCTGAACTAACACACAGTAAGTAAAGAGCTCAGGAAAGGAAGTCTTTGTTATCTCTGTTTTACCACTTGGAGGGCTGAGCTGCAGAGACACTTTTATTCAACATTACACGGCAGTGCTGCAGCAAAGCCAGGGACTGATCTCAGATTTCCTGGGTTGTTCTTCAGTGTATTAATCTAAAAGTGTTTGTTCTCTCTCTTTTTATTACGCTAAGTTAAACACAAAAAATGCTGTATTCTATTTAAACATAAAAAAGAGAGAATGCAAGAGAAAGTCAAACTGCAGTGTTTTCCCTCAGACTTTAAACATGACTCTTAATGTCTAAAGATAGAAAAACACCATCTCCTTTCTGATAAAATAAATTCTGTGTTATTTAGCCAAAGGAAATCCCCAACAGTGAGGCTGATATTTCATACGCAGAAAGGTAGGTAAGAGTTCTTCTTTCCCTGAAAACTCTAGGTGATGCTCAATTTTCTTTCCATTAAAAGTGAGGGAAATTGCTTAGTTTGTAACAAGAGACAGTTTAAGCACCATTGTCATCAAAAGTACAATTACCTTTCACTGTAAGGTGGGCACAAGATTCTGCCTTTTCCGCTACAAATTTGATCTCTGCGGCGTCCTCGACTTGGACACGCATGTAAGTCAGCGAATAGGTCTTTCCTGAGAACAGACACACAAGCACATGTATCCTCCTCTGAGGAAGCCACGTCATCCTCCGAGGCATGCTGCGAGCTCGAGCACTGCCCGTCTGGTTTCAGTGCATCACCACCTGTTTTCACGGCAGCGAGGCTGACCGCTTCCTCTAAGCCCGCATCAAAGAGTAACCGAGCCTCTGCTCCACCAAGGATGGACTGACTGTGGTTGCCACCAACTGGAAAGTACTTGAAACAGAGGGACCCCTCCCACTGTCAGCAAATACAAATTCCTGTGCCTTAGAGGGATCGAACTGACCGACCAGGAGCCTTTTTCTTTTCTTGTGCACACACTAATTATTTATTTAATGTCAGGTTTCCCTTCATTAAAGCTCCCACTGCGTCAGAGGTCCAGCTTAGCTGCAGCCCTAAAACATAGGACAACTCCCTGCTGGACCTTCTTAACTGGATTTTGAAGGTCAGCCCTTTGTGCTTAGCATCCAACACCAAAAGTTCTTTTCTCAGTGTTTTCCAGCACCCACCCCAATCCCCTCCACTCAAAAATGACACCCCCCTTTTACTCCCTACCATCTTGACGCATTTTAATATTGTCAGCAGCCTTCAGCTTGTTGTCATCTTTGTACCACTGGGTTTGGACCTCATCGTGTGAAATCTCACAGACAAAAGAGGCACTCTCGTATTCATTCACTTCCACGTCTTCCAGTGGCTTAATAATCTTGATATCTCGGGCTGTGAAATAGTGACAAATATTTATTGTGGCATGTCCATAACTGAGTGCAGCATGTTTAACTTCTGCACGCTTGCTTGGAAAAATGGGATAACAACTTGTGTTTTATTCTAAACCAACTTCCTTTCCCGGATGGTTTCTCTCTGCAACACAGTAAATACATTTTACCCTTGAATCTGCAGGTAGAGTTACCAGCTACAGTGGAGCTTGCTGCAACAGGATTTTGGGGATGCCAGAACTTATATGGGTTTTAAAAGAAATTAAACACATTCATGGAAGATAATCACCAAGGAAAATTAAACACAAGCCTCCAACCTCTGGTGTTACTGTAAACCTTATGCTTTCTCCTAGGCATCTACCACGGGCCACTACTGGGAACTGGTTGCTGGGCTGATGGTTGAAGCTGCTCTTCTGTTATCTTCTTAAAAACAGCAACTGCACTTTTCATAGAGCAGAGAGTGGCAGATAACTGGATATGGGGTTTAAAGCAGCTCGGGATGTTTTAGCGCAATCGCTTTGAGGTTTTATCTGCCCTCGGCAGCATGGTTTCGGTCCTTCTCTGCATGCTGCCCTCTCACACCTTCTCCGGTGTACCTGGATCTCCTAGGGCCACAGAGACCTCAGCCAGGTGTTGTACAGCATGAGATGCTTTGCTTCAGAGCGCCTTCAGCTGGGCATGATCCCCTTTAACTCCACAGCCCTGCACTTACTTGTGTCAGAACCGATCCAGCCTCTGTTTGTTACTGCAGCCCTCCCCTTTCGGAAAGGAAGGCCCTGATAAACCCTGGATCAGCAACGGACGTAAACCAGACAGCACTCAAACAGCAACCCATCCCAACCACAAAGGCAGGGAGAAAAAGGGAGTTTAGCAGAGCAATGGAACAGGACAGGACATTCATGAAGATACTGCTCACGCTGTACCCAAGTGGCCACAGGAGGACAGCATCTAGTAAGGAATAGGAAAGAGCTGGTCTATATTTTCAGATGTCTCCCTGGAAAGTAACATCTGCCAGGGAATACCAGACCTATCCATTCAGGAACTGGCCTTCAGCACTGGCTTGTCTCTGGCGCTTCAGAGGCTGGTGAGAAAATCCATCTGGTGCCTAAACAGCTGCACAGCACAGTACACAGAGGGAAAAGTGTCTTGAGCATAAAGCAGAGATGCAGTAAGAAATCGTGACACTTTCCTACTCTACCTTAGCATTTACAGCATAAAAACTGGGGCAGATCTTGAGATCATACCCAGAGCTTGTCCAGTTCCTACTCAGGTGTGACAGTGGCAGAGGCTGAACCAAACTGTGTGCATGCCAGCCCTCGGATCCCTGCTTTGTGCCAGGCCGTCTATTATTTGTTAACTTGCCAATCTAGAAACAACTTAAAACCAGAGAGTAGAACACAGGACAAATGTAAAACTCCGTTAGCATCTCTTCCAAAAACACTCATCCAGGGATAAAACAAGCACAGGACAGTTCTGTCAATATTTTCGCACTAGGAAGAGAACGTTACTCAGAACGAGTAACAGAGAAATGCACAAACTGCCCATGAAGCATTTCTTGCTGTGAAGCCGAATATTGCATTAGGGGTCATTTCCTCATTCAGTCAAACATACCGTGAACCTGTAGCGTAGCTGACGTCTTGTCGTCAGCTGCTTCACATACATATGTTCCTTGGTCTTCATATTCGCACTTGTGAATAATAAGGCTTCTCTTAGTTCCCTGGGAAATAACCCCCACGTTTTTACTTTGCTGAAGCTGCTTCCCATCCTAGAAGGGAAAAGGCCAAACCAAATCACCATCAGCTATTCCATGTCTGCGCTGAGCAAAGCAAGCATTCAGATCTTTGCCTAATTCACCTGTCTCAAGGGACTTAGTGGGATTGTGCTTAACGTAACTTCAGCATATGCCAAAATTTAAGCATGGTGCAAATTTTTCAAGAACCACGAATGGTTAGAGAACATGCATCAATTATTGGTTGATCTGAAATACCTGTTTGCAGGCTCACGGCACTGTACAGGGTTGGCAATTAGCCCCTTAAGACATTACTTTGAAGAAATGCTATTATCTCCACTCAAACAAAGAATCAGCTGAGCTACAAGGAAGGTACGTGTAATGCCTGAGCTCATCTCCAGACTGTCAGGTGCAAAAGGAATCAAGGCTTCACCTTAAACCTCAATTCCCAACTTGGCTAAAAATCCTGGGTGAGAACTGCTACGTGTGAAGTGAATCCCAAGACTGTGCTTCTGTCGACAGCAGGCCTCCCACTCTGTGCAACAACAGTTCAGGAGTTCACTATAAATTCAAGAGGAGCTTAACTTTTAACCTGATAAATGCACTCAAAATGATCTGGTAAATAAATAACCCACAGAGAGATAAACTGTGCAAGTAAAGGAATATAAGGACAAGAGAGCCACATTAAGAGCTAAATAGCAAAGGCTCAGCCCCACGTCTCTTGGAAGTGAAATAAAAGGCTCTCATTGACTTCCAGGGACATTAGAAGTGAAAATGTCACCGTCCATTAAGTGCTGTACCTTGAACCACTTAACATCCACATTGGGCCTGGACAGCTCACACTCAAATGTGACCTTGTCCTTCTGAGTTACACTCATGCTTGACAAAGGCTTGCTGATTTTCACAGGCAGTTCTGCAAAAAGAAAAGGAAGTCCAGTTAATGGCGAATTAGATTTGCTAGAAGCATCTGGCACAAGGAATAACAGCCTATCTTACATGCTTAACGTAACTTCTAAGTGAAAAACAAAATCCTGTTCTTTTGAGCACACTATCATTGGTTGTGCTGTTGACAATTACATTACAACAATCCTGTTAATAACAGAGGGACTGTTATTGTAGTTGCCAATGGAAACGTGAGGCCTCAGAAGGCACTTGAAGAAAGCACAGCTAGAGCAGCTTCTTCATGAAAGACAGGACCTGTACCTTTCCTTTTTTTTTTTTTTTTTTTGATTCGCTCAGTACTGAGAACACTTTTAGGATTTTATGACAGATAATAGATTACAAACAACAGGTACAATGCACGAAGGGAAATGTGGTTCTGTTGCAGAACACACTGATGTGCATAGCTTCAGAAACATCTCGTAGTTACACATTATCGCAGACGTGTCCAAAGGGATCCCACTGTGGCTAATGACCCACATCCCACACCAATCAGAGCCTGAGACTTTGGGGTCTGTGTACCTGTCACATCAAGCCTCCCTGATGAATGAATGCCGTCTGCCTTGAAGGAGATGAGCCCTGCATCTTCAAGGTTCACAGAAGAGAGAGTCAGAGAATGTTTCTTCCCCACGACATCAATACGGACATTTGGGGAAGGCTTCAGCCGAACACCATCTTTCTGCCAGATTCCTTCCACGTCCTCGTGCGACACCTCCACCTCAAAGGTGACGGTCCCTTTCTCACAGACTTTGACAGGCTGAAGACCTTTTATCAGACTGATCTTCCTCACTGGAAAACAACATAGACAAGCTGGAGATCTCACAGTGAAGGCCGGGGTTATTCTCCCCTTACTTGCTGTGAAATAACCCGAGGACTTTCAGAAGTCCTCAAAAGAGATTCTTCCCCTGTTCCTCTCAAAGGCACAATATCTCCCAATTAAAAAAGACTTTTGCAAAAAAGAAAACCTGCCCATATTGCTATCATGGTTGCTATTCTTAAATGCATGCTATCAGCTGGGACAAACAGGCCAGCCAAGCAGAGCAGGGCTTTTTTTCTAGCCAGTTTACCTCCATTCACTTACTGGCAATGCTAGAAATAAGCTTTGAAGTTGCACACACATACATAGGAGTAGAGACATTCCTGTTCTGGGTGAGGTGATCACCAATAAC
Organism: Apteryx mantelli; assembly: GCF_036417845.1. Classification (NCBI taxonomy): domain Eukaryota; kingdom Metazoa; phylum Chordata; class Aves; order Apterygiformes; family Apterygidae; genus Apteryx; species Apteryx mantelli. The sequence continues at coordinate 169,666,800 of NC_089979.1, forward strand.
TATCAGGATGAAACACTCTAAAAGAAGCTAACCCTTTATTTAAGTTAATATATAACCCCATATTATTTTTATATTAGGAGCAGGCTCCCTGTGCTGTACAAAGAGAGGAAAGTTACTGATCATACTCACTGTTGAGGCATGATTCAAGAGAAAGATCATCGCTAGAGATTAACAGAGAAGCACAAAGGAATGAACAATATTGTTCAGCTCTTCATGTAGGATAAAATGAGGGAGGGAGGGGAGGGAAGCTGCAGGGGGAGGAAAGAGCTTTTGTGAGGGATAAAGCAGCTGAGTTTTAGGTGGATGTCACCTGTTCCCAGTAAAAGAAATTAGTGTCCTATCAGCTAGTGAAACAGATTTAGTGTTCATGCTTGATTCACCCTTGATAAAAATTAAGTTGCCACTTAAAAAAAAAATTTTTTAATCCCTACAAAGACACAAAATATGAAAACTTTCAAATCTCCACGGGTCTCCTGGGAATAGTCCAACCTTCCTAACGCGTGTTTAGCAGAGATTGTCCACAGACAAACCGTTCAGGCCTGGATCTGAATGCAAACGTGATCAGGAGGCCAGCTGAGTGCTGTGTTGTGTGGTTTTGGTCTGGACCAAGTTCCGTCTCTGAAGCCCAAAGCCTCCTCTGGCACCTGTCCCTGCGGTACATGGTGGGCAGCGGGGTATGGACTATTCCTCCAGAGGCTCCACGGCAGTGGTATACTCAGGCTATGCTTTTAATAACAGACTGAACTGTACCCAGGAACCTTCCTGGGCATTGAGGTCACCTGGCTTGGAACAACTCTTGTCCACGCTTATAAGCTATTTTAGCCTCCAAAACAGGGGGCCTGCATGAAAGCGGCCTGTCGAGAGCAATCACAGAAACGTTCTCGCTCCCAAACTACAGCTAGCTCCCAGCCACACCGGGGACCTTTCAGCCTGTGAACATCTCTGGGGACCACCGAATCTATGTCGATAGATGGAGGCCCTGAAGTGCTACAGCGGCACAGTACCAATCGCCTCAGGAAGAAGGCCGCAGACTTGACGCAATGACAGCTCCTTGGGCCTTTCCCGTCCGCCCTTCTCGCTCCGTTCCGCCTCACAGCAGGTTTGCAGAGGAGCACAGGCATCCTCTGCGGGATCCTATCCAACTCCTCTCCCAAGGAAACCACACTGGCTCCCCGTTCACGGTCCCCTCCCGGGCCTCAACTGCGTAAGCACAAATTTGCCCCAAGAACGTGTTTGGAACCTCACAAATGCGGGAAGAAGCTCGTTCTTTCCTTCCCGAACTAAGACACCAACTCTTCCGGCTTTTCTCTTTGAAGTTGCATCCATTCCCGATTTCTCATCTCAGTTAGCAGCTGGTCCCTGACCCTTCCCGGTTACCTTGATCACCAAACTAAACACAGTCTACCTGTGACAGTCTAACCTTTCATTTCGGTTAACAGATATTCCAACCTTTCAAACAGTGAATGGGCTGCGGATCAAACTGCAGTTATTCTGGAGAGGAAGGGAAAGTGATTTTCAAAAACGTCAAGTAAATAAATAGCAATTCCTAACTCAGTAAGTTACCTCCTAGGTATAGCCTCAGCTTGTATTGTATATAGGACTGAAAAAAAATCATTTTTGCAAAGGTCTGTCTTTTATAAAGTAGCAGACAGTTGGGGAATGATGGAATTTTTACCGGATTTAATAGACTGTATTTCATGTCAAGGGATTCGAAATTTCATACCCATGTTCTCAGTATAATTTCTGCTATAATTAACTAACCTAATTATGCTTTTCCCTGCTGAATGTTTATAGGTATATCAGAGGAAGGATCACTTTACCCATGACTTACATACTTAAGCCTTCCTCAAACATCTCCTCCTTCTCACAGTTGAAAATAAAGTATTCACACAGACAGGCTGTTGGTTTGATCAGCTCAGTTGTTTTTAGGCTCTCCTGACATCCTAAGATCAGGATAGAGCCTTATTTTTTGATTGAGCATCTTTTATACTGGAGTAAATCAACATAGTTTCACATAATTATTCCTTGTTTACCTAGCACTGTACGCAGGCTCAAGCCAAAGAGTATCAGTCCAGTCTGGTGTTTAAAAAAAGGTCATCTAAAATCAGGCTTCTCAGTCCAAAGCCAAGCACCAAGTAATAGTAGCCCAGTTCCCCAGATTGTGAGCATTTAAAAAGCTTCTGCTGACCTCAATATAAGCTCTTATGTATTCATCTAAAAGAAATAGGCCATGGTCTTAAATGCCAAAAAATGGAACATAATTTTAAACTCATACTTTTTAGAGTTTTGCTTGTGCTGTAAAGCAGAGCGAGAGCTCTGGAGGACTTGGATATAGAATGCATATGTTCTAATGATATTCTTGCATATGGCCACCTTTCCTGTTGCATCCACAAAAAGAATCTCTTTTGCCCATTACCGTGGACTTCTTTGTCCCCGACATAAAATTAATTAGACAGGAACATTCCCTGATGCAATGAGGTGTTCACGGTTCATCTCAGATCACCTTGAGTTTCAGTCACTGCACAAAACAGTCTCAGTCGATCAGTGGAGCTACCTTTTATAGTGACACTAAGCATAAGGGATAAGAAAGTCTGGGAAGCACAAGACCCAGAATGATCTGGTACCAATTCCCCCTTCCTCCCTCAGAGTGGGAAGTTTCTAAACCAGAGTCAGATACCCATTTATGCTTACACGACTCACCTTATCCAAAACAGTGTAAAACACTGTTGGTAGCAATCAGGATTAACCAATTCCTTTCTGTACAAACACTCTTCCATCACTTTCATTTTTACACTTGGCTATAGCAACAGCCAGTGCCTACAAACAGCAGTAACCGAAGCTACAGCTAGTGGTGATGAAATACCTTGCTGGGAGGAAACTGGATATCACCCAGAGTCTGAAAAAATGCTTTGGGGTGCAACACGTGAAAGAGGATGGAGTAAGACATTGTGAACATGGAAGTGCTACACTGCTCTACGCTCTACAATCCCAGTTCATCCCATTTAACAGAAACAGTAAGCCTAAGTCTAGTTCTAAATCAGGATCTCAGTCCCCCGTGGTTCCTCAAATAGCCAGTAGAGAAAGACACTTCACAGCAGGGGCATAACCAAAATACATCTGCACTAGCAGAAAGACTAAGGTGGATTAACTTGAGGAATGACAGGAAATCGCAGGTGTCCTCAAGGAAAAGCAGCTTTTAGCTATAGGGCACATGCAGCTGCACAGAGTCACGAAGCAAAGGACAACGGCAAAGATTCCAGCCTCATGAGAGACTCTTACCAATTATTTCACGAGAAGTCCTGCAGCAGGAGTTAAAATTAAGCAGTCGGTATGTACAAGAAATCTTAGAGAGGGGAACCGTAAGGCTATTCTAGAGCTAAGCAGATTAGAGATGAGTTACAAGAGTTTGCTTACTTTGCAGAAGTTTTTGCTTATATTTTCCTGGGCTCAGATTCCTGTTCATCTGGGTCTAACCACATCCAAAACAACAAAAAGATGATGCTGAATCACCCAAATCCAAAAATTCCCCATTATTTCAGTGCAAAGTCACAATTACTCAGAACTTAACCTATTTTAACCTTGCCCTAGACCTCTGTGCACTGATGAAAATCTAAAACAAAGATCTGAACCAATGCATCAAATCAGTCTCTTCATCTTGTGTAAAGGTGTGTACTCACACCATCCAAAAAAAAAAAAAAAAATCACAAAAACATAAGGCTGGAAAGACCTAGAAAGATCATCCAGCCCTTCTCCCCTGCTCTAGGACATGCTCAGCTCTTTATGTAATTCCAGACAGATATTTCACTAACCTTTTCTTAAGCCCATGATGGAGGCTCCAAAACCTCTTCAGATGATTCTATTCAGTCATCCAACCAACAGAAAGCTTTTTTACTGTACAACCTGGATCCTTCTCATTGCAATTGAAGCCCATTATTTCCTGTCATTATTTCCGCATGGAGAACAGATTGTTCCCTTCCACTTTACAACAGCCTTTTAGGTACTTGAAGTCTGTTATCAAGTCCTTCCTTACCTATTATTTATGACTTAGACAGCACCAATTGGTGGCAGGGGCTTTAAAGACAAAATTAGAGAGCCCTTAAGTGCTTAAATCCTGTCTTCATTTATCCTGTAACAATCATGACAAAAGGATGTAGGAAAGAGGATACAAGTACAGAGCTACAGCCAAGAGACCATTCGTTTACTTGAAAGGGCAGCACCCACGGACAGAAGATTTGCTCTTGTAGTTTTTCTAACCCTGACTGACTATAAAGAGACATTCTGAAAGAGGTGCTTTACAGAGGAGAATTAGGGCAACAGATGGCTGAACAGGGAATGGCTTGCTAAAAGCCCTAAGATGGAGAAAACAGAGTCAACCAGAGAGGGAGAAATTTCAGAGGAGGGAGAAGAATGAGCTAGGAGGCTTAATGGTCGACAGCATGACTGAAAGCTGGTGCAATGAGATGGAGGCAACAAAAAGCAGCCAGTTGCTCCTTTCGTACTGCCCTTGCTTCCACCTTCTCTCAGTCATTTGACGGGTAATTGTCATGGAAGAGACCAGAATCCATCTCCAAACCCTATCCAGGGGAATTACAGAATGGGAAACCGTTCAACTTACTTTCCACATTGATCTTGGCTTGGGTCTTGTCATCAGGACTCTCACAGCAGTAGAAGCCCCTTTCTGCGAAGGAGATGTTCTTAACCACGAGGATATGCTTCGTTCCCTCAGCTTTGATCTCTATGTTTTCACTGGGCTTCAGCACAATTTTGTTCCTCATCCACTTCACCTCTGCAGCCTTGGTCAGCTCAACCTCCAGGATCACTGTGTCCCTCTCTTCAACTGTTCTGGGCTCCAGTTTCTTCTTGAATGAGACTGGGGCCTCTGCCAAAGGAGAAAGATATTAGCAAAAACGTGCAGGATCCAGAAAACGGGCTATCGGGAGGAATTAAAATAGTGGCCCATGCATTCTGGGCATCTTTATTTAATAAACTGAAAGCAGCAATCCCCTACTACGAATATAATCCGTCAAGGGGAAGGCCATATAAAGCAGAGATCACAGCATCAGTGATAGCCTGTCAAAGGGACATTATTGTCTCTTACCTCGCACCCTGAGGTTGGCACTGCTTTCTACACCCTCAGCATTGGCAGAGATTTCAGCTGCGTCTTCCACCGTCAGATCAGTGATCGTCAGGCTGTGGTTGGTGTCACTCTGCGAGATCACATACTTCTTGCTGGCTTCAATCTTGACACCATTCCTGTGCCATGTAACCACAGCATCACTGGGAGAGACGGTACACTTGAACACAGCCTCTTTTCCTTCTTCAGAGACCACGCTGTTGAGACTCGTAATGAATTTCACCACTCGGGGAGCTGATGGAAAGGAAGAAAACACTTAGGAGCATGTCTTTGAGACATGGGGTGAACACTTTCACAAAGCAGGCAGATTCAATGATTTTATCAAAAGGATCAATGTATATCATTTACAGCAAGTGATCACAATAATGGGTCACCACTTTTTCTGTCTCTGACCCAAGTTTTATATATAAAGGTGCCAGAAGAAAGAGGCAAACACAGAGGAAAAAAAATCCTGGCTTAAATTTAAGATCCTTAATTTCAGCCTCAGATGCAATATCAAGGTCAATTTGCCCACATACCAAGAGACCTGAGTTCAATAGGCCTCAAAACCATTCTGACCTTCAAAAATAGAGGTTCCACTGACATTTAAAGAGGAAGCAGAGTTTCATACGTCATTGTTCATGACAGGAGACAGTACAGACACATGAACAAACTGAACTTTGCAGGGCTGTAACAGCTGAGAAAGACAGAAAAGAATCCCTTCACATTTTCACTCTTCAGTTTTAGAGACATACCTTTGAGGGTGACCATAACGCTGGTCTTGTCATCTCTGGTCTCACAGGAATATTCTCCCTCATCCTCTGCCCGGATCCCTGTTATTGTCAGCGTTCGTTTTACCTCATCCTCATGAATCTGGAAATGCTTGCTAGGCTTGATCTCAACTCCATTCTTGCGCCATACCACCTTCCCTTTGGTATGGCTCACATCACAGGTCAGAGAGACATTGCCTCCAATCTCAGCGTGAATAGGTTCCAGTTTTTTGGAAAACTTCAGTGGGATTTCTGAGATGCAGAAGAAGGAAAAATGATAAAAAAGGAAAAGATGAGAAACCTGTTCTGGCTGACTTAAAAACAAACAAAAACCACATTTGGGGATCAGAGGAGACAGACAAACCAGAGATGTGGAAACTTAGGGAGATTCCTCTGACACGGAATTTTGTTATTATTAATATTATTCTGTAGAGCAATAACAGTGCCTTAAACAGGCTTTGGTTTTGCCTTTCTTTCTTTCTCATCTTTTACCAAATGAGATCATCTGTTCTTTCACATCAGAGCTTCATTTGCCTGACTAGATAAAAAAATCTGTAGAGGCATAAGCCCCATCCACCTTTGTCTCTTCCGTCCCTGGAGACACAGACAGTGGAGTTAAACGAATCCAGGGCGTGATTCATCTCATCCTGAAGTAGATGTTTCAATAGGTCGGACGAATTCTGACCTACTAGCAACCGTTCCTCTCCGCTGACTCCAAAGAGAGCTGAGGGGGTGCATCCCAGCTGTAGACATCTTGTGTGGATGTCTGAGGAGAAAGGAGATGAACCCTAGCCTGTGTGCCTCTCTGCCACTGCACTGCACAGCACCTTCCTTTCTTTGGCTGGACTTTATGATGCTCTGCTGTTGGGGACAGTAAAGGGATATAGAGTTATTGCCTGGGGGCAGATACTGCAGCAGTGGGCCCAATTAGCCCTTTGGTCCTGGACATCAGCCCTCTCCTCTCTGTGTGAGCACCAGCTGCACCCCATCCTTCTGATGAGACAGTCAATTTAAAGCCTTAGCCTTGATGAGGGAGCAGCAACCCTGTGCACTGTCCCAGGAACAGAGGCGACAGTTTAGGCCCTGCTTAGGTCCTCCCACAGGACCAGCTTACAAACGTTACCCTCACACAACATCCCTGCACATCTTCCTCATCAGCTTTGTCATGCTGGAGGACAGAGTGGGGAAGAGCTAAAGCCCTGCCCACTCCCCAGCCACTAGGATAGGAGGTGATAGGAATGCTGTGATGACTGTGGAAAGCAAACACCAGGAAAAGCGCCCATCGGAGGCCTTCTTGTTCCCTTGAGCGAAAGCCCAGCAAAGGACATCAACTGGGTCTTTAGAGGCAGGAGGAGCTTTGCTAGCCCATGGCATGGGAGCCACAGTAGCAGCAACAGCAGTTCAGGTCTTGAGCCTAGAGCAGTTTTAGGGGGAGTTTGGACTCCTTCACCTCCATCCTCCCGCGAGGGAAACGGAGCTGTTAGGCAGGGACACGACCTGGGGGCAGCTGCCTGCTCACCTTGCACCTTCACTTGGAATTCCTGCTTGTCATTCTTTGTGCAGCAGGTGTACACAGCAGTGTCCGTGCTCTTAGCCAGGTTCACCGTCAGGGTCCGGGAAGCCCCCTCACTCTTGATCTCATACTTCTTGCTCGCCTTGATTTCTATTCCATCCTTCAGCCACTTGACTGAAGCAGTTTCAGGCGTTACTGAAGTAGTCAGAGTGATGTTTTCATGTTCTTGAACAATGAGGGGCTCTTTCTGGACAACCTTCTTTTCAAATTTGGCCTCTGGTTCTAGGAAAGGCATTAAAAAAGACAAACTATTAGCTTCATTTCCAGGTCCTTAACCCAGCAATATTCAGTTACTGTCTCTTCTCACAATAGGGTTCCAGTTCATGGCATAATCTGTAACAACCCAGGAAATATGGATGAATATTTGTGACTGGTATAAACTTTTGCTGAGAAAATAATCTGTCAGGTAACTCAGAGCTTCTGCTTATAAGAGGAGCCAAGAAAAGGAAATGCAAATATACATTTTATCTGCCACTCATAAAATGCTTCTTTCTTAGTGGTAAAATTACCTATATAATCTTTCTTCTCTTATTTGGATGATTCTAGATCTAATTAAGAAGAAATATTAATATGCTAATCCTGAATTTACAGCCTCTTTTCTTATCTGTTTGCTTTACTCCCATTCTCCTCTACCTTGTACAATGCTTTGCCCCAGAACAGGGCGCACACAGTGGCAATCTAGTTTTTCTTAGCAGCCTTTCCCCACAGCTCTATTTCTGTGCTTTAAAACTTCCCACTTCCAGCTCATTTTCAGCTACCCATCACTGGAAAAGGTTGTATGATAACGTGTGTGAAGGAGATGATAAACAAACAAAAAAAAACTATTTAGCATCGCTTTAGCCAAGGAGTCTCCAACCAGTTTCTCCTCCTCAACACTGCTAAATTCAAATGGCCAAATTCATGTGCAGCATGGTTCACAGATATTGCTCCAGGAGAGATCGTAGCTGCACCGTGGCCATTAGGTACAGAATAATCACTATTCATCTTAGCCACCCAGCAAAGCTGCATAACATGCCCAAAGTGAAAACTCACCAGTAACTCCAAGCTTGAAGGTCAGCTTCTGGCCTGCAGCCTCACAGATGTATTCGCCAGCATCTTTCTTCTCCAGCCGCTCTATAAGCAGACGACGGGTTTTGCCCAGAGTCTCGATTTGGAATTTTCTAGAGGAAATGAGCAGTTTTCCATCCTTGTACCATTTCACTTCAGTTGTGTCCTCTGCTACCTCACAGCTGAGGCTGGCACTTTCTGTCAGGACAGCATGCACCTCCTTCTGGACCTTCTCCTGGTCTATAAACGCAGGTGTCGGCTCTGAGTGCAGAAAAAGGAGAGAATATTGACAGAGGGATTCAAATGAGGCCATCTGTGTGCACAGGCCTGGAAAACATCAAGGTTACCACTTATGTTAAAACCAAATGTCTTCACTGGACAGTATCTACCCTTCTGTGTGAGCAAACTGCAACGTGGAAATTAGGGGAGTAAGAGTCCAGGAATGGAAAGGACCACTCCCACGACTGCAAGCATGCAAAACATGTCAAATTCAGAAACTTCCACAGAATATCTTTCCTGCACATCACCAACACCCCCCCCCAATATCTTTTCATTAAGACCTACAGTGAATTATCAAGGACACAACTGTAACATGTCATAGCAGAAATGATGGTCTCCTGGTTCACTTGTCCATCCTAACCCAACACAGTACTGTTGGCTTCTGGAACACTCTTCATAGTCTCTTCCACTGTCACAAATGTGACGGTCAAAATGACAAAGGAATACAATTTCCCTACAGCAGTCAGTTAGCCCAGGACTGTGGGCGGCAAGGTACTCAAGCATGTCTACAACTTCAACACTCCCTTCAACATCACACGCTTAGAACAGTTTGGGAACCTTCTGAATCCAGTTCTAAAAGACCAAGTACTAGCAATCTTTCAAGACAAAGGGGCATTTAGCATCTAGCAGAAGTGTTACAAGCATCTCAGAAGGTTAGGACCTCAAATACACAATAGCATGAGTTCAAAAAAGTGCTGAGTTTTCAGTCCACCTCTATAAATTCTGCTGTTAAAACTGCAAATGGCAGAACACATTCCAACCTCTCAGTTTTTAGAACTGGGTGTGGAAATCTAACAAGGAAAGGATTTTTGAATGAATTTCATTTCAGGATTGAAATACTACAACAGAAAAGCACATGACCAAGTACTTCTGTGTCTTCCAGAAAATATGTTTCTGAGGAGAACTTTGTTGTGGTAACTAGAGGCTTTACAGCTGGATGCAGAAGAAACAGATGAAGCAGAATGCAGAAAAAAAGCTGTTTAATTGCTATCTAACTAGCCACCTTGTTTTCTAACAGTCTGGGCTAGTTTTCATTTAATCTGTACTTTTTTACTGATTATCACTCATCAAGCCTCAGCAATTCCTCTCACAGTTCAACTGGTTTCAGGCTCACCACTGCTAGTCCAGCACTATGCTCAGAAATGCCTGTGGCTGGAACAGCCCAGGTGAGTACCTCTTCATCACTCTCTTTCCAAATTTCTTTTGAAAATTCTGAAAGTCTTTAGTCCTCACACTGATGGTTCTTAAGTTATTCCTCCATTTCTTGGCTGGCAAAGCCAATCCTTTATTCCTTGCGTGTTTTACAGATAGTCTGTTTTACTTGCAGTTCCAATACAGACCGATCAAGCCTCACACAATGAATGTCAGACTCGCTTATCTGATTGTGACTTCCTACTCAACGGCATTGTAAATGGGGTAACGTGCTGCTTGGTGGAGCTCATGTTACTCCTCCCTTGACATGCTTCATGCAAAATGTACACTCCTATCACACGTGCTTGTCTTTGTCAAGAGGTTCAGTGCACAAGAATCACCCTTTGGGATCCCAGGAATGGGAAAGATTTGAACAACATGCTGACTATTATTTCTATTCTATTCATTTCTGCAATTATTATTATATAGACTACTTAAGAATGTGACAAGCCTTTGTGACATGATAAAACCAAATATTTCAGTATATACCAGACCCAGCACACAGCAAATCAGATAAACTTTACAGACTGCAGTAGAGCCCAGACTATTGCAATTGGGTCATTGTGTAATATGGAACCACAATTATTATTTTATTATTCTCTACTGAAATTTTGAAAAGAGTATCAGTCTTACCCATGACATTAATCTTGAAGGTCAGTTTCTGGCCAGCAGCCTCGCAGGTGTACTCGCCAGCATCTTTCTCTTCCACCTGCTCCACCACCAGCTGCCGCAATTTGCCCTCTGACTCCACCTTGAACTTCTTGCTTGAGGTGATCAGCTTCCCCTCCTTGTACCATTTCACCTCGGTCCCCCTCTGGGCCACCTCGCAGCTCAGCGTGGCCTTCTCTTTCAGGGCTGCCTGCACCTCCTTCTGCACCCTGTCCTTGTTTGTAAACACAACTTCTGGCTCTGAAAAGAGAGATTAATTCAAAGTGCATCCCTGAGCTGAAGTTTCCTAAACTCTGTATCATAGCTCACAGGGAATACTGGAAACCACCTCTCTGGCTTGACGATATCCATCTAAAGCTATCGGAAGGACATGTGGATGGTGTTTTTTTTTTTTTAAAGCATCTTTTAGCTGCTTTGTCATTAATCACACAAAGATTAATAATATCTGTGTCAGCAAGCTAGGACTTTGGATGGATGGTTCATAGTAGCATTAGATGGCAGGCCCCAGCCAAGGGAAGATTTCTTTTGGTTGAAGTTGAGTAAAAGCATATGAATTCTTAGCGGCAGCAACTGCCTCCTGCTGTGTCAAAGCCCCATATCTCTGATTTCTTTTGTTCCAGATTGCTGCCTCTGCTGTCCCACAGGCTTGGCACTAGGTCATTTCATACAGTACTTAGGGCACGAGACCAGGACTTAAGTGTTCAAGACTGCACATTATCTCCAATGCGACCTTGAGAAAATCCCAGCCCACCTCTCATCCTTACATCCAACTGGTGAAATCCCTTCCCCTACAGAAGGTCCATTACTTTAGGCTGCTAGCAAGAGGATTAGGAGGTAGGGAGCGAGCTGGAAAACTGAATCCATCCCCTCATTCTGGAGTCCCAGTGCAGGGATTCGCCTTGAATGAGTCTCCATGCCACTTTCTTCCCCTATCTGCCATTTGCCCGATGCCTTAGAGACCTGAACTTCCATAAAAGCCTACTGTTACATTCCTCTGTTGTCTCCTACCCTCCCCTCCAGGCTGAAATGAGCACTTTCAAGAGGAACAAAAGGTGCACCCCGCAGATACCCTCTGGCTCTCCACTACGCCCTTGCTCTGAAACTTCCTGAGAATCAGCCGAGTTGCAGAGCTGTCCTAGCTGTACCAGGGTGTGGGGATGGAGAGGAAAAATCAGTACTTTTTATAGCCCTGTTTGCACAGTGATGGCTAGCTCCCAAACGTTTTAAAGGATGGAGCTTCCTCTCCTAAAGATTGTAGAATGTTTTATATAAACAATATGAAGAGAACTGTATTCCTAACTCCTTGGCCCATTTTCCTACCAGAGCTAGGCCATCCCAATGATTTTCTCCAAAAATTTAAACCCTAATAGGAAAGATTCTTATGGAAAGATATTCAGTTTCCTAAATATTCAAGAAATAGGAAGGATGGACCAAAGAATTTTCTCTCACCTGTGATGTTAATCTTGAAGGTCAGTTTCTGGCCAGCAGCCTCGCAGGTGTACTCGCCAGCATCTTTCTCTTCCACCTGCTCCACCACCAGCTGCCGCAATTTGCCCTCTGACTCCACCTTGAACTTCTTGCTTGAGGTGATCAGCTTCCCCTCCTTGTACCATTTCACCTCGGTCCCCCTCTGGGCCACCTCGCAGCTCAGCGTGGCCTTCTCTTTCAGGGCTGCCTGCACCTCCTTCTGCACCCTGTCCTTGTTTGTAAACACAACTTCTGGCTCTGAAAAGAGAGATTAATTCAAAGTGCATCCCTGAGCTGAAGTTTCCTAAACTCTGTATCATAGCTTACAGGGAATACTGGAAACCACCTCTCTGGCTTGACGATGTCCATCTAAACCTATCGGAAGGACATGTGGATTGTGATTTTTTTTTTTTTTTAAAGAATCTTTTAGCTGCTTTGTCATTAATCACACAAAGATTTTATTTATATATATATATATAAAATATATATATATATATATATCAGTTTCCTAAATATTCAAGAAATAGGAAGGATGGACCAAAGAACTTTCTCTCACCTGTGACAACCATCTGGAAGACCACTTTCTGGCCAGCAGCCTCACAGGTGTACTCGCCAGCGTCTGTCTTTTCCACCTGATGCACCACCAGCCACCGTGCTTTGCCCTCCGACTCTACCCTGAACTTCTCACTTGAGGTGATCAGCTTCCCCTCCTTGTACCATTTCACCTCAGTCTTCTCCTGGGTCACATCACAGCTCATCAAGGCATTCTCTTTCAGGACAGCCTTCACCTCATTCTGCATTTTATCTTCAAACACATCATCTGCAAGATTGCAAAGAAGGAAAAATTACACCCAGGCCATCAGGGCTGCATAAAAGAATGACAGGATGGGCTTTCAAGTTTCATTTCCACCTTGGAACAGAGTTCATGCAAGGTTAGACATGTTTCCAAACAATTTCAGTGAAGCTGCAGGTAGATTTTAAGAAACCTATGATGCTTTAAAGCTTTGTCTCCAAGTTCCTGTTGTATGGGGTTTTCAATGGGAGATTGTCTGGTAGGTTATGATTTAAATAAACCAACTGTAAAACGAAAAAAAGGCTTATTAAGAAAATGCTTGTGGAAGCACTGGCAGGAACAGTTTGCTTCCAAACAGCACAGTTCCTGGCTGCTGCTCACTTGGACAGCAAGCAGGCTGACAGCAGAATTACGGTGCCTGATCGCTAGGTGTACACCAGCTTTCCTGCACATGCTGTGCAGGGTCAGTCTCCGCAAGCCAAGCAGGGTGGGCACTCTTGGGAAGAACGACACATTCTGTTCACTTGCAGAAGAGACCAGGCTGCATGTTCACAGCAAACAGCACCTGCTGCAGACAGGATCATTCATTTGCCAACGCTGTCCCCCTACCTGGGTCTAAATTGTTTTTGGAAAAAATGGTAAGGGTTATGAAATAGCTGCATAACATCTGGACTACCTTCACAAAGATTTATATGGAGTTGTGTCCTTACGGAACAGCGTAACTTCCAGGATATATTCTACAAAATGTGTGCTACTAACAACAGGATAAAATCAGAGAGTCATAGAATAATTCAGGTTGGTAGCAATCTCTGGAGGTCATCCAGGCCAATTTCCCCACTCAAAGCAGGCCAAATTAGCTCAAGCTGCTCAGGGCCCTGTCAAGTTCTGAGTATCTCCAAGAATGGAGACTCCGCAACGTCTCTGGGCTCCCATTTCAGTGCTTGACCACTCCCATGGTGAAAAGGTTTTCCCTAATATCTTATCGGAACAACCCATGTTCCAGCTTGTGTACTTTGCCTCCTGTCCTATCACGGTGCACCTTTGAGAAGAGTCTGGACTCATGGTCTCTACATCCTCCCATTACACGACTAGAGAATAAGATCTCCCCTTTGGCCTCCACCTCTCCAAGCTGAACAAATCCAGTTCCCTCAGCCTCTCCTCATATGTCATGTGCTCCAACCCCCTATTATCATGGAGGCTTCCACTGGAGTTGCTCCAACAGCCTTTTGGATTTCCTGATGTAATAACTGGCAAATTTCTCTACCAAGCAGACATTGAATTAACAAAAGTAATTTGGTTTTAGTCTTGGTTTTGGTATATCCTAAGGACATCATTTTAAAAGTTGGGCATAGGAAATAACCTTGGATCTAGTGACCATAAGACCATCTACTTTAAAGTGAACGGAGGGATTAACAAAAATATCTTTATAATACACTTATTTAAAAGTGGCAAACTTGGTTGAATTATGAGAACTGATCAGTGAAGAAAAGAGCTATTTGTTCAAGACTCAATGCGGGATCTGATATCCTTGAAATCTTCATCACAGTGGAAGAACAGAAAGGAAAGGACTGGCCGGCTAAAAAGTCGCTGAACTATCCTCTAAAATCCTTTATAAGGCAAAACACAAATAAGGAATGGAAGAAAGCACAGCTCTGCAAAAAAACTACGTCTCTGAGGTCAAGAACTGTAGCGGTAAAGCAAGATTTGCCAAAAGTCAGGCTGGATCCAGGCTTGCGAAGGAAGTTAAAATAGATAGCAGGGGATCCTTTAACACTAGAAACAGAAGTGGGCAAGGAAAGAAGTGGGGCAATGATGCAAAGAGGCTGGGCTTCAGGTTTCAGAGCTCTTTGTATCACACCTCTGAAGACAACTAGCAAATTCCTAGAAAATATTCTCCTATAGGCTAATTTGTTCCCTCTGGACCTCACCCTCAGCCTACGGTAGATATTTTGCCTGCAGAAACAAACCAATAGAGGTTATATAGCTACTAAAATTAAATGAGTGACTCCTAAGTTCACATGTTATGGTTCCATTGCAGACAACTGCCTTCAGTGTGAGGTTTCAGTTTCTCATTTGACTTTCCCTTGGGTGAATACTACTTGTTCACACAAAGTCTAGTTGGTGCTCTCACTCGGTTGTATCTTTAATTAGCAGCAGGGCAAAAAGACAGGTGATCTGAGATCACAGAACTCTGAGGGTCAGAAGAGGGTCAGAAGATCCATTTTCCAGTTCTGGTTCTACAGCACACTTCCTCTGCGGTCTTGGGCAAGAACCTCAAGGTCCCAACACTTCTCCTTTTAAAATAGCCAATACATAGCCTCTTCCATAACCTTTGCCACTGCCTTCCTCCCCCCAGCCACTCTCTGCAGCCTCCTAGCACCATCCTCTTCTTCTCCTTGATGACTTCCACTTCTCTGCACGCTGTCTCTATCATGTCTGCACTCTGAGTGGCAGCAGCTGCCTGGGAGGGTAAGGAGTGGGGTAAGTTCAGGTCAAGTTCCTATGCTGCTGACCACGGCAGTACATGCAACCCCGGGATCCACGCCATAGGCTCACTGACAATATCGCACCGTCCGCAGAGAGGGACGGGTCCTGCAGGGAGCATGCCGCAGCAGGAAGCCAGCTTACGTGCTCTGAACCGGAGGAGTTCCTCTGTTGGCATTGACTGTAGGAGGACTGTTGGAGACCACAAGGCTTGCTCATTAACAGGCAAGAGTACGTGGCCTGTGGTGGGTGATGTGAAACTCCCCAAAGGGACATTTCAGCTGACTTGTAGCCGCATTCAGACATCTAAAAGACCTCAAGCGCACACCATGGTTTGCATGCAAAACTGGCTGCAAAAATATTAACATTTCAGCCTCAGTCTACAAATTGGACCACGAACATGTATGGCACACTAACCAAATGAGTTCCAAATCAGTCTGCGTAAATGGGTGTTGTGTTTAAAATGACAGATTAGCAGGGCAGGAATATTCCAGATAGGCTACTTGCTTGTGTTCTGCATTCTCCTCCTTTAATATTAAACATTTTTATAATGAGAGAAAATGCGACTAAATCTTTTAATCAGCTTAATCAGTCTGACTTGTGATTAGTAGTTCTTCTGGATTCAAACTGATCTCAAAGATAACAACGACTGACTTCAAATGACTGCCACTAATCATTAATTTGCCTCAGAAATCTATTTTCAAGCTAAGCAAGTATTCACTGCAGATGACACTTCCAAGTCTTAGGTGGGAGTGGTTAACGAAGTTCCACTAACACTGAGAAAAAAGGATTTCAAGCCCCAGAGCTTTGGCCCGCTTCATATAAGGATTTTAAAAGCAATTCACTGCATGCAGTGAACGTTCAAGATAATGAGCTTGCAGAATCAGCTCTTTCAGCCACATATTTAATTCAGCCCACAAGGTGTGCAGCATTCACTTCTTCCTACATTAAATCAAAGGGCCAGTAGCTACCCCCAGCACTCAATACTGAGCATCTAACCTTCAAGCTGTCCTTTAAAAGGGAAGGTTTTGTGCTACCAGTGGAACACTGGAGCACAGGAGCTCTGAAAAGCTCTCCGAGCGCAATGGTAACAGGATAAATTAAGATTCGGAAAGCCACAGCACTTTGGGATAACCTGGTAAGATGAGGATTTCTGCATGAAGGAGCCAGCCACTCAAAGAGTACTCATAATCCCTCTTGATTTTCACACTAGATCATTTTCCAATGAGCTGCGGGACTCGCATGTCATGTTACAGTCGTACACATGAGAAATACAGCAACTGTAGCTAGGCAAGCACTCTCCGCTTACGACAGAGGGGGAAAGGTGTTACATTACCCTGCGCAGCCATGAAGTCATCCAGTTTGAAAGAGAACTGAAAACCTTTGGTTTCTGAGGCAGACAGCTAAGAATAGCCCTCAGATAGAGAAATTCAAATCTAACAACCCTGAATTCCCCTACACCTCTGGACTAATGGACAAGTTGGCATCAACAGCTGAGCGTGAACCTAGCTCCCTCCAAACCGTGCCGTGCTCTTTCTATTAATGCCCATTTTGCGTTTTCTCTGAATGACGTCTCTCAAGCCTATCCTCGCTGTTATCCATCCTGCATTGAAGCTGGCAATTTCCAGAGCCAAAAGCATGAGCTGTGCAACTCAGGAGAAACAGCCTGAGGTCCCCAACTCACAGTCTGTCTATAGCGCACAGCGTGGGGACACCTGACAGCTGATGGTTTATAGCATATGCTACGGGGAGCAGCAAAGCATTATGCTACAGGAGCAATTGCATATTGCTCACAGAAGACCGAGGAGAGCAGGATGCCCCAAGGCACTAAGAGAGCAGTAAAGACTGCAACCTTTACAAGAGAACAGAACGCGAGCTATGTCCTGCAAGGACTTCAGGTCTCTAGCATGCGGGCAAGCAGGAAAGTCAATAGATTCCCAGTGCGGTTGCTCCTCTACATAGCTGACAAAGTGCCAGACCTCTGCCAGGATTAGGCTCCCAGTGTGCCTGATGCCATAGGAAAGCAGAAGAGAGAACAGATTCCCTGTTCCGTCAGAATTGGAGACAAGAACTGTAAAGTTTACAGGGAGGCATCTGGCCTACAAACAAAGGCAGCACAGTATTATTACTTTGAATAAAACAAACAAAAAGCCCTTCTTATCAGCCAATTCAGAAATGACCACTCAGAACGTATCTGACATGCCCATAGCCATCTGGAGCCTAAGATAAAGTTTACTGCACCTCTGAACATCTTGCAAAAAATATACCGAGACAAAAGGAAACTCCACTGTAGTCAGAGTGAAAGGCCTAAATCCTCTGACTCCAAATCAAGTTGTTTAAAGAGAATAATGAAAATACAAAGAAGCATTTTTGGACGCACTACTGGTCATTACAAACACAGTACTCGCAATGAACAGTCATCACCTTTGGATTCGACAGGCCACGGATACATCTAGCGCAGCTATTTCAAAATTTTTAGGACAATACACCCCTATCAACTCCCCAACTTTCTCAGTACAGACACAACAAAATAGGGTTCCTCTAAATGCTGCTGTGTAAATATCACTCAGTAGACCAGCGTTGGACCACTTATCGCGGCTTGAAAACTACAGTTCCATATCCAGTGACAGCTTCTGATGAAAGAAACGTTTGGGGAAGAGTTGGATGAAAGGCTGTTAAATTCAACCCAAATCCAGTTGAACATGTCTGTAACTGTCTCTGCTCATCATCCGCAGCAGTGGGGAACAAACAAGAAGAACTAGAGATCTGTGTGCGGTCGCAGGGCCATGATCTCATTGCCATTGCAGAGACATGGTGGGATAGCTCACATGACTGGAGTGCTGTCATGGATGGCTACGTGCTTTTTAGGAAAGACAGGCCAGGAAAGAGAGGTGGTGGAGTTGCTCTTTATGTGAGAGAGCAACTGGAATGTATTGAGCTGTGCCTAGGGGTGGATGAAGAGCGAGTCGAGAGCTTATGGGTAAGGATCAAAGGGCAGGCTAGCATGGGTGACACTGTTGTGGGTGTTTACTACAGGCCAGCTGATCAGGATGAGGAAGTCGATGAGGCCTTCTACAGACAGCTGGAAGTAGCCTCACGATCCCAGGCCCTGATTCTCATGGGGGACTTCAACCACCCTGATATCTGCTGGAAAGACAACACAGCTAGGCACAAGCAGTCCTGGAGGTTCCTGCAGAGCACTGGTGACAACTTCTTGACACAGGTGGTGGAAGAGCCAAGGAGGAGAGGTGTGCTGCTGGACCTTGTACTAACAAACAAAGAAGGACTGGTGGAAGATGTGAAGGTCGGGGGCTGCCTTGGCTGCAGTGACCATGAGATCGTGGAGTTCAGTATCCTGCGAGGAGGCAGCAGGGCACCAAGTAGGATCGCAACCCTGGACTTCAGGAGAGCAAACTTTGGCCTCTTCAGGGACCTACTTGGAGGAATCCCATGGGTTAGGGCCCTAGAAGGAAGGGGCGTTCAAGAGAGCTGGTTAATATTCAAAGATCACTTCCTCCAGGCTCAAGAGCGGTGCATCCCTATGAGTAGGAAGTCAAGCAAAGGAGGTAGGAGACCTGCATGGATGAGCAAGGAGCTCCTGGCAAAACTCAACCAGAAGAAGGAAGTATACAGAAAGTGGAAAGGGGGACAGGCCACTTGGGAGGAATATAGGAACATTGTCAGAGTATGCAGGGATGTGACGAGGAAGGCTAAGGCCCGTTTGGAATTAAATCTGGGGAGAGATGTCAAGGACAGCAAGAAGGGCTTCTTCAAATACATCAGCAGCAAGAGGAAGACTAGGGAAAATGTGGGCCCTTTGCTGAATGGGGTGGGTGCCCTGGTGACGAAGGATGCAGAGAAGACAGAGTTACTGAATGCCTTCTTTGCTTCAGTCTTTACTGCTCAGGCCAGCCCTCAGGAACCTCAGATCCTGGAGGCAAGAGAGAAAGTCTGGAGAGAGGAAGACTTTCCCTTGGTCGAGGAGGATTGGGTTAGAGATCATTTAAGCAAACTTGACACCCACAAATCCATGGGCCCGGATGGGATGCACCCACGAGTGCTGAGGGAGCTGGTGGATGTCATTGCTAAGCCACTCTCCATCATCTTTGAAAGGTCATGGAGGACAGGAGAGGTGCCTGAGGACTGGAAGAAAGCCAATGTCACCCCAGGCTTCAAAAAGGGCAAGAAGGAGGACCCAGGGAACTACAGGCCAGTCAGCCTCACCTGCATCCCTGGAAAGGTGATGGAGCAGCTCATCCTGGAGGCCATCTCCAAGCATGTGGAGGACAAGAAGGTGCTCAGGAGTAGTCAGCATGGCTTCACCAAGGGGAAATCATGCCTAACCAATCTGATAGCCTTCTATGATGGAATGACTGGCTGGGTAGATGAGGGGAGAGCAGTGGATGTTGTCTACCTTGACTTCAGCAAGGCTTTTGACACTGTCTCCCATAACATCCTCATAGGGAAGCTCAGGAAGTGTGGGTTAGATGAGTGGACAGTGAGGTGGATTGAGAACTGGCTGAATGGCAGAGCTCAGAGAGTTGTGATCAGTGGCACAGAGTCTAGTTGGAGGCCTGTAGCTAGCGGTGTCCCCCAGGGGTCAGTACTGGGTCCAGTCTTGTTCAACTTCTTCATCAATGACCTGGATGAAGGCACAGAGTGCACCCTCAGCAAGTTTGCTGACGATACAAAACTGGGAGGAGTGGCTGATACGCCAGAGGGCTGTGCTGCCATTCAGAGAGACCTGGACAGGCTGGAGAGGTGGGCGGAGAGGAACCTCATGAAGTTCAACAAAGGCAAGTGCAGGGTCCTGCACCTGGGGAGGAATAACCCCATGCACCAGTACAGGTTGGGGGCTGACCTGCTGGAAAGCAGCTCTGCGGAGAAGGACCTGGGAGTGCTGGTGGACACCAAGTTAAGCATGAGGCAGCAATGTGCCCTTGTGGCCAAGAAGGCCAATGGTATGCTGGGCTGCATCAGGAAGAGTGTTGCCAGCAGGTCGAGGGAGGTGATTCTCCCCCTCTGCTCAGCCCTGGTGAGGCCACATCTGGAGTACTGCGTCCAGTTCTGGGCTCCCCAGTACAAGAGGGATGTGGCACTACTGGAGCAAGTGCAGCGAAGGGCTACAAAGATGATTAGGGGACTGGAGCATCTCCCCTATGAGGAAAGGCTGAGAGAGCTTGGCCTGTTTAGCCTGGAGAAGAGAAGGCTGAGAGGAGATCTTATCAATGTGTACAAGTATCTGAAGGGAGGGTGTCGAGAGGATGGGGCCAGACTCTTTTCAGTGGTGCCCAGCGACAGGACGCGAGGCAACGGGCACAAACTGAAACACAGACAATTCCATCTGAACATGAGGAAAAACTTTTTCACTGTGAGGGTGACAGAGCACTGGAACAGGTTGCCCAGAGAGGTTGTGGAGTCTCCTTCTCTGGAGATATTCAAAACCCGCCTGGATGCAATCCTGTGCAATGTGCTCTAGGTGACCCTGCTTGAGCAGGGGGGTTGGACTAGACGATCTCCAGAGGTCCCTTCCAACCTCAGCGATTCTGTGATTCTGTGATCCACAAATGTTTCATGGCAAACTGAGTCTTGAGGGCGCGTTCACACATGGGTTTGCACAGCCAGATTGTGGAATGCTCAAAAGCAGCTCTTTGAGAGGGAGGGCTTTCCACAGAGAAAAGATGACACAAAGAGGGGAGAAAACAGTGACTTTTATGGATAAGGAGCAATGAGAAGACAACGAATACTCTGGTTTCGACATGTGAGCCTCAGGAGACCCACAGCTGTGAGGCGAGGTCTGACATCACAGCACTGACACGTGACTATAGATCTGCCCAGTCTTGCACCATCTCTCTGACCTGGTAGTTTAGACCAGCATTTCTAGTAATTTGACAGAGCGAACATGAGAAAACACCCAGAAACAAAGAAAAGGCGATGAAATGTAAATCAAAATGTGTCTCCCACCTGCGATGAGAATCTTGAAGTTCAGTTTCTGGCCAGCAGTCTCACAGGTGTACTCGCCAGCGTCTTCCTTTTCCACCTGACTCAACACCAGCCGCCGCAATGTGCCCTCCGACTCCACCTTGAACTTCTCGTTCGAGGTGATCAGCTTCCCGTCCTTGTACCATTTCACCTTGGTCTCCTCGCAGGCCACCTCGCAGCTCAGCGTGGCGTTCTCTTTCAGGACCGTCTGTGTCGTCTTCTGCACCTTGTGCTTGTTTGCAAAGACCTCTTCTGCCTCTGCAATGAGGACAGAATAGTCGCATGTGGTTTTTTGCAGTGCTCTGCAGTGCTTACAAAAGTTCCCCTTATTTCACTATATTTGCCCCAATAGTCAGTACCATGATGGCTTGTTAATACAGGAAAGTACGTTCATCTGTATTTTGCAGAGGAGAAATAAATAGGTGACTTTCCCAAAATCATATGGGATGCTCTGCGATAAATTTAAGAAATCTGTGTACAATTTCAGCACAGATTTGAACCTAGGACGTAGGGCACCACCACCCTCTGCCTGAACCCTCCTCCCTCATCTCTCTTTTTTCTCTTTTGGTGCCTCTTTAAGCTGCCAGTGATTCAGAATGGAACAGCCCTCATACCCAGGGACCAAGAAACATTGCTACACTGACACCACTCTCATTGCAGCCTAAAATGTATTTGCTAGGAGTGCGGTACAGGGGGCAGGAGAGAAGGATGAGTCCCTCTCTCTCAATCTTCTCAGTATTCTGAAGACCCACACTATGATGCCCCACTTCAGATTATGTGCTAGAGGAATCCTCTTTGCTGATCAAGCAAATGCAATAAAACAAAGTTGTATCAGTCAATTAGGTTAAAAAGACAGTTTCTCAGTTTCACACAATTTAAGAGCTGCTCTCCACTTCCATTGCACACCTACCAGGTTAGAGCTGGTGCACAGACTTCACCAATTCCTGTTGCACTTGTGCAGTTCTCAAGCCAAGCATCTAGAATGCCTCAAGCTTGGTGAATTTGTGCAAAACTATATAGAAGGTGCCATCTTACCCCTCACTTTGACCAGAAGAAAAAGTGAATATAAAATTGTTTTAGTCTAACAGAAGAAATGACATCCAAAGAAGGTACAGCCAGCATTGGTACAAATGCAAATTTTCTCTCCTATTTCAACGTGTTTATGACCTCAAGTACCAGGCTACTCAAGGACCATGCTTCAGATGGCTCTCCCATGTACCAGACCCAACCTGTTTCCGAGGTTCAATCTCTCTCTGCTAATTGCAGAATCTACCACTTGTGCTCTATCAGATTTTAATTTATGTCGAAACAAAATTCCTCATTGATAGTCCAGCTGTCCCCTCTGCCTATTTGGGTCACTCAAATTCAGTGATTCCCCCTCCAGAGTTCTTCACCTCCCCCTCCCTTTTTATCTACCCCTCTATCGCTGCTATGGCCTTTCACTGTAGTTCTGCAGGAGTGCTTCTGCAGACACATCAGGTGATTGCGAGAGGTGCAGATATTAGCCTCCATGCCCACCATTTGCTGCAGTTGCAGTTAGTCATGAAAGAAAAAAATGTGTGTATAAAAAAAAAACAAACACATGTTGGTATGACACTTGGCTGAAAATCAAGTAACTACAGCTGAAATATTTCACCCCAGAGAGGTGGTGAAATGACCCCCTGAAGGTAAGGTGCTATCCAAAACGGCGCATTCCTTTATCTTTGCCATTTCTAACATTTTCTCACCTCTGACTTTGACTTGGAATGTTAGGTTTTCATCCTCTGTTTCACAGCTATAGCTCCCTTGGTCCTGCTGAGTCACGTTCAAGATCGTGAGCTTACACTGTGCTCCCTGAGAGGTGACTACTAATTTCTGGTCCTGCTTAATCTCAGTTTGGTTCTTCTTCCATACCACAGCTCCATTTGCTGCTGACACCTCACATAGCAGCTCAAGGTTCTCATAAGCACTGACTATTAGTTCTAGAGTCGCTTGGAGCTTGTTTACAAATTTCCTAGGTTCCTCTGAAAGAAGTAAGAAAAGAAGAAGAAGAAGAAGAAACAAAGCAGAAAACATCTTCTGCTTTGACTCAGGCTTACTCAGCCTTACTCAGCACAAGGCTAAGAAAGATGTTACTCCTCTGCTAGTCACATCACCATGCTGACTGCTCAGCGCCGGAGGAGTAAATGTATATAGGCACGGGTGGCGGGGAGGTGCTGTTGCAACGTAAGTATGACAGTGTGTCATCGATGATGCTGAGCGTGATGATGTCGCTGAGCGTGATGATGACAACGAACTACGGTTACCAGCCAGAAAAATCCTCTCCAAGTTACAGCAGAGGTGTCTGCACTAGGAAACTCACTGTCCAAGTTCTAAATCATCCAGAGAGTTGGTATCTGTTGGTTTCCTGTTTGGGAGCTGGGTATGGATGAATCCAGGCAAAAAAGCTGCCTCAAGCCTTGATAAAAAAGAAGTCTGGGATACAGAAATTCACGCTCATAGTCTCTTTAGGGCCTTTAATATATGTATACATATGAATAAACTATTCTATCGTATATATGTGTGTGTATCCCTCTCTCACACACACACACATTTATATATATATATGAGAATACTTTATTAACAATGATAAACCTCACCGCATTCAGTGTGACTGTTTCCATGAGTAAAATGGCAGGAGAATCAGTCCTCGACATGTAATTTCATACAAATAACACTCAATACGCTTTGGTCAAATACACGGAATTGGAAAATGCTTGTAATTGTATTTTCATTCTTCTGAAGTGGTGATTAGCTACAGTGCAAGTGGACTTCCTGATACCCTGCTCCTGTCTACCCTGACAAGCTACCAGCCTACCAGGTGCACACTGTGACATTAATACTTAGCCCTATGTCAGAAGAGAATAGCTTCTAGATAGATGTGGATCTATTCCTATCTGCAGTCATAACCAAAATCCACCTAACTAATGTGCGGTCATTTCTTGCCTCCTGTCTGGGAATCAGGCATGCATGCTGCTACAGAGCATAGACAAGGTGGTTTCTACTAACAGAATTGTATCTACACATAGCCATGAGCAGAATCTGGCCCAACATCACGAGATCATAAAGCCTCACAGGTGAAGTCTCTCTGCTTTATTTCACAGCTCCTGTGTCATCACAAACATAAATGTTGATGCCCCAACTTTCTGACAGATGCTACAAGCTCCTTCTCTCATCTTTAGACAACTGCTCTCAGTAACAGCTCAGTCTCGTTCCTCTGTCCCGCTTCCCAGCTCTTTCAAATCAAGCTGAGATGCATTCAGGTTACTGACACTTTAATCACCGCTCACTGTTTCTGATTTCAAGCAAGCTTTAGGGAACATGTGTTGACGTTCGAGTCCACAGACAGTTTTGAGAAGATCTAAGAAGTCTCTGAGAAGCTTGTTAAAAGTGACGAAAAACCTTCTTTTACGTATTTCGGAGCCCATATCTGCAACCCCTCGTTCACATGACCTGTCCCACTGGATAAATTCTTCCCCAGACCAGATCAGGGTACATGTGGGTAATCTCATTGATAAGACATTCTCCACTTTCAAGAGGACCAAGTAATATGTGAGTCACATCTGCCTGCTGAAACTGATCCTCACAGCAGAGAACTCGCAACTGCTCACAACTCATTTAGCTCCAGCGGTAGAGATTCCTGCTTTGATACCTCAGCTCACATCCTGCTGGCTGCATAGGCTGGCGCTCATATATATGAGCTGTGCATATGCACACACAAACAGCATGCATCATGTATGCAGCAACGATACAGCACTTTTATCCATTTAATTTTTTGCCAATGTATTTCTCAAGGTAGAAGCGAAGGCAACTAAGCGGAGACAGGTACTTTGTCTGTGAAATGTGAGAAAGTGTATCCAACACACCTTGCCACTCACTAACGAGCAGTATCTGATGAGCATGTCAGGTATTTCATACCCTTGACTCCACCACACCAGCGCTTGCCTGAAGAGCAAGCTGAAGGCTATCAGTTATAAGCAACCTTAGCTTAGTATTGCATCTCTTTTTGCAGCAACTGTTGTTTTCAGTCGCTAAGAAGTATCCCAAGGACAACTGGTATGCTGCACCCATGCCAGGCATGTGGCATCAGGGAACAAATATTTCATTAAAAATTGTAATCACTAGGAGCAATCTATTTTAAAAAATTAGATTACCAAGGAAGGATAGTCCCTCCAGAGTCCTGCTGTTCAAGATTAATGGGATAACTCATTACCATAAAAGGCAGATTACTTCCCTGCCCTAATTTCCTTCCTTGATTGTGCAGTGCTTCTTATCAGCACTCTGGAAACTTTTGGTGGTGAAATATGAAACAAGGTGGAAGTTGTCCTAGCTAGTGTTGTTAACAGGCTGTAGTTCAACCCCTGTTCACCAAGAAGTTCACAGGGATTCACAGATATTTTGCAGATATTGATTTTATTTGTCTGAACCACGTGATGTGTTGTAATGGGAGCTATAGGGGGGATTCATTGAACCTACATTCAGCCATCAAAAATTTAGGTACCCTGTTTCAGGTAATCATGCAAACTCCTTCTACACTTGATGTGTAAAGGCAGTTCCAGAAAATATATATATTTTTTAATCTGTCCTAAATACCTCTCATCAGATCATAAACATTGTCCTCTGGGGGTACCTTTACTCTGCATCAACCAGTTCAGATGGATCCTAGCTGACTATTTTAGAGCAATTTTCCAATAAGTAAAGTCAAGGACTATGAATTACACCCAAAGTGAAATTGCAAAGTATTGGATTCTCAACCAAAGAGAACTGGAGGCATGATGCAACGTGAATACTTGAGCAAACAACAGCTGGAAACTGGAAGCAATTCCTCTAGCTCAGTACACCCTCTAGCAATCTCTCAAGTCCAGTGCTGTGCTAGATCAATCAGCCCTGCTGAGTTTCTAATTAATCTATGGAGAGCATCATAGTAATATGGATGTACAGGTCACAAGCACGTAGCTTTGCATGACACTCAACCGTTACTTCTCTTAAATTGTATTGCATTGCAGCACGTAGACACACTGTGAGAAAGTTTCACTGGTGTTTCAATGTGTATCTTAAGACTTGGTAAAAAATTAGGCTGAAAACGTAAGCCAGAACACTACTTTTAGAGGAGAGGTTCCCACCAGGCTACGCAAATTGAATCAGCTGAATTTCACAGATACTGCATTTCAAAGAATTTCTTGTGCCATCTTATACTCCGGCTCTGTCCTGCACTGGAATACATCAGTGGCAGGCATTTCCCTTTTGGACTTGACCTGATAGGCACGTGCTTTACACGTGCTTTATGCTGATGGGCACATGCCATCAGCTAATGGCTTCACTTGCAGTACCTAAGGGAGCATACGTAGCTGTCTCAGAGATCACAGTGTCCTTTAGGAATAACAGGAGGTGCTTGACTGTCTGCATCAGAAGTTAAGCTTGTCAAAGGAGGACACAGGACTTTCACAGTAAGACTTTAGTACCACTTCAGTCAGGAGGTTCAAAGACAGCGTAAATGGTGGAGCAATTGTTAAACTGAAAGAATACAGGCCAGACATGGCTCTCAGCCTGTCCAACAAGTGAGGTGGTTTGAGTCATGAATCCAACCCTAGTAAAGCCTTGAGCTGACCTGAATACATAACAGCGTGGTTATACTATTTGCCTGCATTGTGGATTTGAATAGGGTTAGAGCCTCTGAAATAGTACTATGCAATCCTGGCCCAAAGAACTGGTAATCTAAGAAGTAACAGGTATAATGAGCCAAGTCCTGAGTGTGTAATACAACCTGATCCCAAATTTTGATCATGAACTTACCTGAGACTTTTAAATCAAAAATAAGAGTGTCATCTCCAATTTTGCAGGTGTATGTTCCCTCATCTTCTTTCGCCACAGCTGAAGCCACAAGCTTATGCAGTTTGCCCTTATCTTCCAAAGTGAATTTCTTGCTTGCTGTGATTTCTTTGCCATCTTTGTACCACTTAACCATGATGTTAGCTTCAGAGGTCTCAGAAACAAATTCAGCCTGTTTTCCAGTGATGACTCTGATAATTCCTCCAGTTTTCTCTTTATTTATGAAAGTTGCAAGTGCTGAAACAAAATACGGACACACAGTGCTTTGAGGAATTGTGTGGACACGAATAAATACATACACTTATATCTACATTAGGTATTAATTTATCACAGGGCCAAATATGCATGCTTAATTAGGGATCTAATTATTAGATTTCAGTGCAGAAGCTTCCAAATTTTCAGACTTTATAAACCTTACACCACGTCATCATATGTTCAAAAGCCAAAGGAAATGCATCACACATTGTGCTGAACCAAGGGCAGAGGGACTTCTAGACAAGAGAGGTTTAAGAAAAAAATCTGAAATAGGAGAGATGAGGAAAATAAGTTTAACTCCCTCTTAGAATTCTGTCAGACTTAAACATTTATTTTTCAATAACTGCTCTTTCTAACAGCACTCCCATTACCACTGCTGGATATTAGCCCAGTCCATCCAAAAGCAGTTATTAGCTTGCACTGCTGCTACTGCAACAAGCAGCTACAGTCCCTGATCTGGGTGAGCTAAGTGTGACTCTCTCGGACTTTCTTCTGCCCTGCAAGCTGCAGCCTCAGAAAGTGCTATTATCAATGCTATTCCCTGGTGCAACAAACGGGGGCTCTTCTCTAGCTCAGAGACCTCAAAACACCCTCTCCGCAAGGATGGATTTTGCATTTGGATTCCTTGCTTTTAGCTATTCCATGGGTTATTCAGATTTCTCCAAGTCTGTGGCAGTGCTTTTAATTACAGACAGATTATTAAATATTTGCTAGGGACCTAATATTCACCAGCTTGTACAGTGGCAAGGTCTGGAGACCTGAAAAATGAAGAGTGGATTAATTTGCCAAACAGTGCACAGGCAAGAAAGAAAAAAGAAAATCTCGGTTCCAAATCTTCCCCCAATCTAGGGCTGAGAAATACCCAGCAAGCAAATAAACAGGGAAAGGGAAGAGAACGACTAGATGGTGCAGTCAAGGGCCTCTCTAGTTCTGGTCCTCACGTGATTCCATTCAATCACCACCTCTGCAGAGACAGAAACTTGCCTTGTGTAGTACTTGACCTCTCCAGGTCTCTCCCAGCCCTGCCTTCTAGGGCCCACTGAGTCTGCTAAAGCAATTTCTACGGGTAAACAAGTCATACCACGAGCATTTAAGCCAACGAAGCCCCATTTCTTATTGGTTTGTGTCCTGGGGCCTGTTTCCAGTGGTTTCCCTGGTGACTCAGAACAGTGGAGGTCATAGCGCAGCCTTTCCTTCAGCGGGATGTCGCCTTTCTCCTCTACCTAGCTCATGAAGCCTGCAGAGCCTGATTGCTGGTGAGACTTCTACAAGGAAGGAAGGAAGGAAGGAAGATGGTTCATTCCTGCACCTTTCACTTCCTTAGGAAACTAGAGTAAAAAACACAGCCACAGCAGCCTGAAAGAAACTTCTCAGCTGTCCTGTTTCAACACATGCGGTCACGTGTCAGAGGACATCTGGCACGTGAAGTCTCATGGCAGAGGAGCGACCGCAGAGGCAAGTGGCAAGTGCACTTTCTAGCGGGGCTCCTTCGGGCACAAGGCCCAGCGAGTGACACACCGCTGGCTGCAGCTCGACGCAGTGGCCTCTCGCCAGCCACGTGATGCCCATGTGCCAGACACAGCTGACCTGCAGATCAAATGATTCACCAGCTAACTGTGTCTGATTTATAGAAGAACAGAAAAAATAGGTGGTAATGTTGAAAGGTGAATTACTGGGCGAGCATGATTGTGGGAATCAGTTCTGCAAGCCTCCTACTCCAAGTATGAGATTTATCAAAGCTGATTCTCCAGTAACCAAGCTACTAACAGCAGATGTTTAAGGTGCAACTTGCCAACACTGATTCTGAAATAATAGCATTGATTACTCATTTGATAGTCATATCATAGCGAAAAGCGCACGGAGACATCCTTCAGCTAATTCAATTAAATAGGTGGGTAGATCTGTCAGTGAGAAAGATGATGCTAAAGAGGCAGAGAGAGAGAGAGAGAGAGAGAGAAGAAAAGCAAAATTAAGAACGAAATTCATCCCTGCATAAGTTTAGTTACATTTCTGAATGATTTTTTTCAGCTGTCCTCGTGCCTCTTCTGAGTTTGCTCTTTGAGAATAACCAAGCAGGTAAGTTGTCGTGTGTAAAATACAAACATCACTCCGGGGCTCTCTTGTTTCTACAAAGGCTGAGGAGGTGACAAGCCAGCAGAACGCAGCGCAGAGGAGCCTCACACGTACTCGGTGCAGAAACAGTGCCACCACCGCGGGGAAGAAGGTGCACGAAGACCATTACAGAATGGCAGCTGGGCAAACTCTCCTGTAACTCTTCACAGTTCTCTTCCTCTCTAAAGTTTTTGATCGCTGTTGTAAACAGGCTATTTACATCCTCCCTCATAGCCATCCTGAGAGAACAGGAGGAAGGCAAAGGCTATGTTGCTCTTCTTCCTATCTTTTCCTTGACAAAACCCTTTCTGAAGAAATCCGAGAGGGATTTTACAGGATAGAACTCGGATACCAAATGCTCCAGGTCTACAAAGTGACCTTTGCCAGTCCAAAGCAATACAGCTACTGAGCACGTCCCAAACCATGTCTGACAGCAGGCGAGACTGTCCTGGAGTCAGGTCTTAGACTCTGAACCTCAGCAGTTACCTAGATGACACCCACTGGGAATGATTTTGGAATACCCTGGTGCTTTTCAGCCAAATCCAGGTCCTATTCAAGTCAGGGGAAACACTCCTATAAATTAGTTCATAAAATCTTGCACAGATGGGAAGGCTTATAAGAGGGAGGCTTAATTCCATTGCTTTCAGGGAAAAGGTTAAAGGTTCAACATCTGGCTCCGAGTGTGGATGTGTGGTCAAAGTGCCTGCCAGCCAGATATGAAGCAATCATGAAGGAAGGGACTGCCATGAAAGAGAGAAGAGCTGTACAAGGGAGCAGCTGTAAAACTGTATTGGCCCTAATTTGACAAACAGGAAGCATTAAAAGATAATTGACGTTTTGCTGGTTTATACACCTTCTCCATCGGAATACCTTGCAAAAAGGAATGAGAAAAGCTATTCAACGTCCTCTGGAAAAGTCTGTTCTTAATCCCCAGGGTACTGACAGAAGAAAAACAAACAAACAAACAAAAAATACACAAAAACCCAAGTCCAATATGACCTTGGTCCATCAGCTTTAACCAGAGCTGAACTAGCTTCTAAGTCACTTGTCTACTATCACATAGCAAATACAGGGCAGATATGGGATCATGTGTGTCATGTCCTGCCTCCAAGGCTGAATTTCCTCATCACAAGAGCATCTTTTCGCTACCCACAATTCAAGCGCATGAAATAACACCAAGTTCTTGGGGATTTTCCAGACTTACAGAGCTGTATTTTCGCTCAGATTGATCACTGAGATGGGTGTAAGGGCTTGTAGTCACTCCCAAGCTCTCCACCTCTATGACCATACATACAGTCAACACTGCATTTACCCAGCTATCATTCTATAATGGCCTTTTTTTTTTCCCTCTCCTTAAACAGATGTAGAGCGAGGGTTAAATTTTCCCTCCAGCTACCTATTTTTCTGAAAGCGTAGAAGCTTCTTTCTGATCTCCGAGATCAGTATGCTGGGTCTTGATTGCAATAACCACTCCCTGCTACAGTGGCTCATGCCCTTGCCTCTGGAGTACTCCCTTTCTGTCCTCTCTGCTTGCTAAGGGCAGGAATGGGCTTTTAATGCAGAGTAGTCCAGAGAGTCACATACCTTTCACTGAAAGCTGGTAGACCATTTTATCCCCTTCGCAGATGCACTCATAAAGTCCAGCATCCTCTGCTGCGATGCTGTGAATTCTCAGGGCGTGTCGCTTCCCCACAGTTTGATGTTCATATTTTTCACTGGCCTTGAGCTCTTTCCCATCCTTCATCCACTTCACAGTAGCATCTGCATCGGAAAGGTCAGCCTGAAGCTTGGCTTCCTCGCGCAGTCGAGCAGAGACCTTTTCTATATCTCTGCTCTTGTTGGTAAATCTCACTGGAGCACCTGTCAGGAGCAAAGGCCTTGTTAATTCAAGTTAGGTCAGACTAATGTCTCCCTGATATGTCTTGCTGCAGACCGCAGGATCTTTCAAAAAGTATTAGGTCCTGTTCTTGCTCTCATAATCACGTTAATATACAGCAGCTTTTTCCAGTTCAAGAGACTCAATCTGGTTTTATTGCCAGTGTCACTGAGATAAAAACATGGACGTCCTTTTACTGATTAATAATATTTTTAAAATGCTTTTGCAGAGATTTTCACCCAGAGATAAACGTATCTTTCCAGAATGAATGCCTATTTATTACCTTTTGCCTTGCAAAGCAGGTAGATACAGATATTGTTGTCATTTCTTAGAGGAAAGCCAAGGCACCTAAGTCTCAATGCTGCATCGAGTTATACAATACTAACTTGCGTATCATACTTGTCTGTGGCAGATCAAAAAATCTCCAAGGAAAGCCTTCACTAGTAATTAATGATCCTTTAATTCTGAATTGAATTGAATGCACTAGAGTCAGAAAGGCTAGCCAAACCTGGAGCTGAAATTACCGATCTAAGGTCCCACGTTGACTCAGTGGTAGATCTGGTCACAGAATCCACTGACTGGTGGCCCCATACCACAGAAATTCTTGAGCTGATGTTAAGCAGTCCAGATACCGAGCAGCTGGGTAAGCAACTCACTCTGAACTTCGCCCTGCCGTGGCCAGGTTATTACCAGGACCCACGCTAATTCACAGAATGTGATTTTGGGTACTTCCTGCAGTGCAGGCCCCGCTCAACGAGGGCATCCAGCCCTGACTCTAATCGTCATGTCACAGCAACTGTCCCTTTACTGGAGGTAGGGCAGAGATGAAAGCAAATACCTCTCACTCTCATGTTCGTGCTGGCATCAACATTACCGGCGACAAATTTCACTTCTGCTCCATCATCGTTCTTGGTGACATTCTTTATGATCAAGGTGTGAGTAGTTTGGGTTCTCTTGATGACACAGGTCTCACTTTCCTGTAAGGCTTTACCATTAAGGTACCAAGTGCCGGAACATGTCGTCGTAAGGTCAACAGTAAACGTGGCTTCTCCTCCAGCTACAGCTTCAACAGTTGTCAGTGGGGTTTTCACAGCCAGGACTGGTGCTGGGGAAGAACAACAACACGTATGGCTGAGAAAAAAGGACACAAGGCTGCCGTGCTGAAGAGGAGTCCTTCCTAGGAACAAAGTTCTCAGGGGGTAAACGGGGAATTAAGAAGTAAAAAAAAATCTTTCAGCCCTTATACAATTCGTATGGACTGAAGGCAATACACACTCAACAGGATTTGATTTCTACAGCTGCAAATAACTGACCTGTGGTGTTAGTTTAAGTCCTGCTTCTGCAGGGACAGAACAATGGGTGTATTTGACTTATTTTTTCCTTAGATTTTTAAGGGCATAGCAAGCCTGAACCACCTAGGATCCATAGCAAGTGTGCTATTTATTTATCAAGCAGTATTATTCTCATATTTCAGAAGGGTCCTCAGGAGGTCACCCAGCCCACTAGCCACTTCCAGACATTCTAGGAAAACACAGCCATGTTCTGACTGCTGGGAAAAAGGATTGCACAGTATCAAGACACAGCATGATCAAGGCTGAGCAAATATTGCTCTGTGCAATGAATTAAAGAAAGAAAAAAATCCCATTGCACACAGTGATTCTACCCACACATTGGCGCCCTTGAGATAAAGCAAAATCCCCATATTTCTCCTAGGAACTCTGCGATTAAAGAGACTGGAACTTGTTTTTCCTGACAGTATTATCATCACAGAAATATCCTCTAGCTGCACATTCAGTATGTCGTTTCTATACTGAAGATTGCATCATTAAGCGTGTCTCTCTTTCTCCTTTCACAGCAGCTTTGGAAGAAGCACTTGCAAGCTCAAGATTCATTGTGAAGTACTCTGCCTTTCACAGTCTGATGCGAGAGACGAGTATAAGCATCCTCTTGGTTGTAGCACACAACCCCACCCTGCATCCCTTTTGTTATGCGTGGTCAGTGGTTGAAAGGAGACAGGAGAACTACCAGTAAAGGCAAAGAGTTTTTTGAATGCTACTGCTCTCTCCTCCTCATGGTCATGGTCATATCTTTAAAGAGTTGGCATGGCAGATCAGCACGGACCCGTCCATTTTTAGGGGGCATTGTGCTCACCAAGGTGCATGCTTCCTGGGAATTCCAGATATGGGCTCTGTCCATACGTGTTGACTGCAGATACCCGGAACTGATAGTCAGCCTCTTCTGACAGGTTGCTCACCGTGAACTCGGGGACAGGCACAGGAGACTCATGACACCTCACCCAGGTAAAGCCAGTTAGCTTCTTGCGTTCCACTACGTAGCCATCGATTGGAAGGGGACGGTCCATCTTTGGAGGGGACCATGCTAGCATCACTGAGGTTTCTGTTTTATTTTTCACCACAGGGTCAACTGGGGGTTGCGTGGGAGGTTTTTTGGGAGCTGCACAGGAATAAAAAGAGGACAAGAAATTTGTGTCAGAGTTGAAAATCCACTGTATCTCACAGAAGAAAATCATCTGAGCTTGCACGGGTCTAAAGCACATTGAGGGTTAATGAACCTCAGGAAAACCTTGATGCGAGATGGAAAAGCAAAGGAATCCGTAAAAGGTAGTTCCAGACTGCATTATACCCCTTACACAAAGACGTACAGTATTCTTAATAGCTAAACGTATGTGATTCCTAGACAGCTTTACTGATTGTCTGCACAAAGAGTTTACTGTGAACAACTCATAGGCTTAATTTTTCAGCGCTAAATACAGACCCATACCACTTCCTGTATGGCTCCTGGGCAAAGCAGATTAACATTCAATGTGATATATTCACTCGGACAACAGGTAAGCCACCACCAGAGGGTGTTCAGAATTCTATGCACCAAACTGCTGTTCCAGTTCCCCGGTGTGAATCCAGGCTAAAACAAGAGACATCAGTGGGCTTACTTTGGCAAAGTAAACCCTTCATCCACCTGCTTACTAGACATCATTGCACAGGGATAGTTGCAAAGAACAGATCTGCACTAATACTGCAAGTCTCCTGGTATTAACCTTCTGCCAGAATTTCAACGGTATAAGTCCCTGCAGTCAAGAATGTAGATGTGCCTGTAAGAACCAACCTGTGGCACATGCATCTTCTTATCAAGGAGGAGTGTAACGATATTTTGCAATGCTTTACACACTGATGTGGCATCCTGTGCAGCAATATAAATCTACTCCCTAAAAGGTCCCTGGTGCCAGGAGTCCATCTGCTCCATTTCTTACCAAGAATCTGCCCCAACACTATACTGAAACATTTCAGCGCAGATCCTCAACAGATTTAAACAGAGGTCAGCTAAACATCGTACAACTGGGACATTTCAGAGATACAAGATAGAATCACAGAATCACAGAATGGTTGAGGTTGGAAGGGACCTCTGGAGATCATCTAGTCCAACCCCCCTGCTCAAGCAGGGTCACCTAGAGCACATTGCACAGGATCGCGTCCAGGCGGGTTTTGAAAATCTCCAGAGAAGGAGACTCCACAACCTCTCTGGGCAACCTGTTCCAGTGCTCTGTCACCCTCACAGTGAAGAAGTTTTTCCTCATGTTCAGATGGAAGTGTCTGTGTTTCAGTTTGTGCCCATTGCCTCGCGTCCTGTCGCTCGGCACCACTGAAAAGAGTCTGGTCCCATCCTCTCGACACCCTCCCTTCAGATACTTGTACACGTTGATAAGATCTCCTCTCAGCCTTCTCTTCTCTAGGCTAAACAGTCCAAGCTCTCTCAGCCTTTCCTCATGAGAGAGATGCTCCAGTCCCCTAATCATCTTTGTAGCCCTTCGCTGGACTTGCTCCAGTAGTGCCACATCCCTCTTGTACTGGGGAGCCCAGAACTGGATGCAGTAGACATGAATGAGCAACGTATGGGTCACACACCTTTACGGACGCCTCAGTTGCTTGTCACGCAGGCTTGGCCTTTCTCTTCAGCCAATTTCACTTGAAAATCTCTCCTCTGTCCTGCTTCTGAATTTTATGCCATCCCCACTCAAAGGCCCTTTGCAGCTTTGTCTCCCAAGAGTCACCCAGAATTCCCCTATAATCTGTGCAGAAAAGCACTCTCGGGCAAAATTCATCCCAGCTTAAAGTCAGTGTGTGAGACAGGTGACATGAACTGCACATTGCAGATACTTAGAAACTCCTGACTTTAGAGGGATCTGTGCAATGAGCCTAGAGTAAAAGCCAAGCTCCGAGACAAATGATCTGCTCTCTGCCTCAGTTTGCCCATCTGTAAAATGAGCATAGAAACAATGCAAGATACGGAGCAAACACAATATTAATATTGCTTGTTTCATAAATGCTATTAAATCTGCCAACACCAGCTAATCAAAAAAGACATGAACATAGTACATGGGATTCTTCGAGGAGCTAATTAGGCATACATGAAGCGTAAAACATGATGCACTTTTCCTTCATTACATAAGCAGAGACCTAAATGTTTTGGGGTGCACAGTTACCACCCTGTCAGTTACTGCTGGTCAGAGCTAGATGCCAAAGGTCCCACTCGTGTAGCATTAAGCTGAAGACTAGACACTGGAATCAAATCTCCTGACCTTACCATCAGCAAATGTAATGTAATATTTTGTTCAGAAATACCTGCGTATGAGAAGGGAGCTTAACTTTTGCAGTTACATGAATCGGCTCCTGCTTCATGACTTGAACAGCAGAGTCAGAAGTCTGACTGAGACTTTGTCTGTCATCCCCATCACAGAGTGCTTGGTTGGATGTGACAACTTTCCAAATACCTTCGAGACTGTCACAATGCTAAGTGCAAGCCTGATCTTTTTTCCTTGTTAATACTTGTAGCTTAATAGCACCAGCATGCCCCAACCAAGCTGAGGTCATGTAGCAATTATAAGCCTTTATTTATTACCACTGAGTAATTACAATTCAGAGGTGGTGGTGGGAGAAAAGGTGACAAAAACACTACAGCTGGTGACTTTTCCAATATGCAAATAGGAACTGCAGCAGGGCTAGAAACCAAATGTAGCACTCTCTCTCAGATGAAGCAGCTTTTGCCTGGGAAATGCAGTGCCATCAAAATAGGAGCAACTTAATAAAATTACGGCAATTTCACCAAAAATTTCATTTCAGGTCCTGTCTCAACCACACTGCACCTGCTGCTACAGCTCTGTCAACTGAGACCCTTGCTCAGATCAGATTTGCCAGCTGAAGGAACTCTTCAGCCTGCCTATTACATCAGTGTTCCCAAGTAAAGCTAAACAAGCCAAAGGTCTCTTTTTTCAGTATAGCTGCATCAATAGGGATCTGTCGGCACCTTCGTGTCAAAGAGGGGAAAAGAAATGACATGGCTTTGCTGGTCTTGGTGACAGGGAGGAAATTACTTTTTAGCAGGAAGAATCTTCCCTTTTCCTTGCAGGATTTTTGTTTTATTGTAAAGCAAGCAGCTTAAGAAGCTAAAATCAAAGCAAAACGTTTCAGCTTTGTTAAACACTTTACTGCACCTGAAATGCATTGTGTGTACCTGCGTAGATGTTCTTTCACAGAGTTTTTTACTTGCTAGAATACAAATAAACTTCACACTCCCCACAGAATGCTCTGGGGCCTTCTCTACTTCCCAGTAAGAGTCAACGCACTCATCAGAGACCCTCACGTCTCTGGAGACTCAGAGCCTAGGGAAGGAACTGAATGCTGGCCAACTCTCGCCTCCAAATCCTCAGTGAAGAGGAGAGAGGGAGAAGTGAGAAGCCCCTGTTTTCTGGAAAAGGCATTAGCCCCCCAATGGGAAATGGTAAATGCCCCTCAGAGAACCTAATGCTTTTGGAAAACAGAGCTTGTCTTATACATTGGTGTAAGTGTTTAGGACATTCACAGCGTTGTGTGTGCAACGAAGAAGGACAACTGCCATGTATGTAACTTACAAACTGTTTTCTAGGCACCTCCTAGTGGGGAGAAGTCCCATAGCCCGTACTCTGTCTTACTTAGTCATCATTTTATACTCATTCCAGACCAGTATGGAGAAAACACACATACAGGCTATGCTCTTCCCCAGGACTTGTCTTTTTTCTTTTGATCTCTCCCTAAAATCTTACAAAGTTCCCTTTCAGGTAGCGAGCCTTTTGTGGCAGACACAGAACTTTCCACTGTCTTTGGCCAACACACAACTTACCATGGCAGTATTTGGAGAGAACACTACTAACACGGGAGCACCTGCTTGCTGGGGAAAATACAACAGCAAGGCTGAATAAAAGTGAAGCTTACTAGTCACAGTGAACTGGGTAGAAGTCCTGCTTTCATCAGCCAGGAAGGCAATCTCACCAGCGTCTTCCATCTTACACTCTCGGATGATCATGGTGTGTTGTTTGCCGGAGCATGTGATGGTGATTCGATCGCTGGGTTTCACTTCTTCTTTATTCTTCAGCCAGCGGATTTTCTGGCATTCATTGTCCAGCTCCACACAGAAGACGGCTGTATCATTTACGTGGACTGCAGTCTTTCGCGGAAGTTTTTTAATGATGTTCCCTTCAAATGAGGAACCAATTATGATCAGCAAATAGCAGATATAGCAGATTAAAGTCTCTAGTAACACTGGACCAGCCAGACTACACCAGAACCAGCCAACTGCTCTCACCTAATCAAAACATTATAGACACTACGCAGACATCCCTAAATGAAATTCTGGACTCTGTGTTATACAGCAAGTCGGAACAGGTAATGCCAATGGCTCGTTTTGGCCTTCAAAGAGAGAAAAACAATCTTTTATTTGACTATGGTCACCCACATTTCTAGCCTAACATGCAGTATCTTGTGTTAAATAAATACAAGGTATGTGGCCTTGGCAAGGACAGATTTGACACTGATGTGGCTTTTATTGTCTGCATATACTGGGAATTCACATGAAAACTTTGCTAAAGTAGGTCAGTCTAAAACCAGACAGGTCCCTCTGCTGTCTTCAGGATTTTGCCTCCATCAAATGACCAACATGTTACATAACCAAGGGTCCAAACATACTGGTCTCCTGACCATAAAAGAAAATACACTGAGAACTTCGGAGATTTCTTTTTACAGCAAACCCAGAAATTCGCATGGAATGAACTTCACTTACTGGTAGCCTTACCAAGTTATTCGGATGATTATGACTTATTAGAATAGTCTCAAAGTTACAGGTAAGTTTGGACAGAATATCAGGAGACCATCCCTACCAACAGATAGAGACTCACTTTAGCCCTAGGAATGGTCCCTGCAAGGCAAAAGCGCCCTCACCAAGGCAAAGCACCCAAAGCTATTTAATGAGAAGCAATGCTGAACTGTTTTGTGAAATAACAGATCATGCACATGTTTTCGGCACTAGGATTCAGTACCCCAACTCCAAACCAGAATGCTCTCAAATAACAAAGCCATGCTATGACCTTGGAAAGAAAAGACTCCTTCCAATGCCCACATAAGACCTGTTTGTCTTACAATATGAAGCTGTGTTACACATGTAAATGACTATTGTTGTATGGCTGCAAGTTTTAAGTATTCGTGTCATTATTTTAGCCACAGGTGGGGCCCTCTAAAAAGTATTAGTGGACCGATGTTGACCAGAGCTTTGAGCATGATTTGTATTGACTTTGTCTCTCATGTGAGCTCCTCATGCGGACTGAAACTTGAAACTTCAGAGCCAGGTCTTATTCAATCAAAAATCAGAGCAGGCAAGCTGGGAATGACTAAATTCACAGAAATAAAACAAGTTTCTAAAAAAAAAAAAAAAAAAAAATCTGCCCTCAGAGATGGGGCCTTTCATTCAAGCTTGGTTTTAGGCCACAACTCAGCACCTTCATAGGTTGCAGATGACTCTCTGCAGTCCCCAGAAAGTCCCTGCTCATCCTTTCTTAAACTTGGCTCTGTGTCTGCTCCTTGGTGCCCTCAGCGGTGTCCCAGTCTCTGCAGCGCCATGGAGCTGTGCATCCTGCCAAGCTCTCACATTATCCCTACCCCACCCTGCTCTCTCGAATCTTCTCCCCCGGGGCAGGCATAGGGCTCCCACAAGAAGGCTCTGCCTCCTTTCCCTCCTGAGGGCTCCACCTGACTCAGTCACTCTCTTTTTAATGGAACATGTTGTAGTATCATAACACAAACAAGTAAAACAAATACCATCTGTCCTACTGGGGCCAAAAAGGCTTACGGTATTTGGCTGGCTCATTCCTGGCAGAGCTGTAACAAAAGGATGTCTGTCTGAACTCTCATGTCTTTGGGCTAAATTTCCCTTTAGGTCTTCTCCCAAGTACACTCTTGT
Source organism: Apteryx mantelli (assembly GCF_036417845.1). Lineage (NCBI taxonomy): Eukaryota > Metazoa > Chordata > Aves > Apterygiformes > Apterygidae > Apteryx > Apteryx mantelli. The sequence continues at coordinate 169,706,538 of NC_089979.1, forward strand.
CTGCTTGCTAATGGTACAAAAAAGAAATGTGCACAAGCACGTATCAGGAATGCACAGCTCTCTTATCTTACACCAATTTATGTAGTGGAGAACTTCTGGTTTCAGTGGCTGTAAAGACAGGCTTTAAATGAGACAAAGCAAGTGCTATCCTGAGCTGTTGCAACAGGTCTTCAATTCCTGTTACGTGTCAATAATACCAGCATAAGCAGCATTGAAGGTCCTGGATTTGCACTGGTAGGTGCTCCTTCAGATGTGGCTGTGTGTCTGTGAAACACCTATGCTATACCAGAGCCTACACCTGGATCTACTCCAATCCTAAAAACTCTGGGGAAACTTGGACTTGGATCTACATCCACATTTTGCCCCAACTCCTCATTTTTCCAGACCCCAGAGCACAGCTCTAGATGTCAGGGAATGTGGGTCTTGTTTCTGACAAAATCACACTGATGCTGACTACAGTCTGCACCACACATCGGACCATGAAATGCAGCTGCTAAGCCAACTTCCCAGTGTACTCAGCACCACTGCCGGACAGGATTTACCGCTGTGTTCCCAAGACACCTGCCAAGATCTGCGTGAGAGTGCGCAAGGGGATACATTCAGTACTTGGGATCATGTCAAGGAAAGGCAGCAATGCTAAGTTACAGCTCAAGGATTTTGCCTTCCAGGAAGACCCCCTAAGCACAGGGCCCCCTTCCATTATGTATTTGCAGTCATCGTGCAGCAACACAATCTCTTCCAGCTCTGTGAGCCTGTATCCCAGATGCATCCTGCCAGGAGATCCCAGGGACCCACTGACCAGCCACATGTGGTTCATCTGCACACACCGCAAGGGAGCCTACTGTGCTGTACTGTCTGCACACACGGGACAAACGCTGATCGTAAAGCTTGAGTCTGGAGCCTCATGTGCGAATCTCAGGGCGAGACCTGGATCATCTGCAGTAGCAAGACTCTTTCTTACCTTGGACAGACAACTCTGCTATTGTCCTGCTCCCTTCTTTCATCTCACAGATATAGACAGCATCATCATCTGTGGTGACATCCTGGACAGTGAGCCGGCGATAGGTGCCCTCTTCTTCGATGTTGTATTTCTTACTCTGCTGGAGTTTGGTTTCCTCCTTGAACCAAGCCGTCTCTGTACTAGGAACAGGCACCTCACATTGGAAGGTGGCGGATTCCTTCTCCCGAACTTCAAGATCCTTCAGTTTTTCCTTGAAGGGTATTGAGGGTTCTTAAGGGAATACAAAAAAAGGAGAAACAAGAATTTGTGAGAGTCTGGGATAAGATATGTGCAAATAAGTAACTTGGTAGAAAAACCTAACGCTCCTTATTAATGATGTTGTTTTGTATTGAGCTACCATCCAAACCCAGAATCAAGTCCTACTGCAGTAGTTTTCTGCTCTCATGTAAGAAAAGAGCCATTCTAGCCCATAAAATCCTAGATCCCAGCAGAATTATTTTACGGGACTTGTCTATAAGTGAACAAGTGTCAGTCTGAGCCATGGTACTTGCCACACAGCACCACACAGAGGTGTTAGCTCTAATCCAAAGAAATATGAACGCGTTGGTGCAGCACAAGGTTATCAGACTCTGCTCTCCTGGCCTGCTTGTCCTCCACAGTGAACTTCTCTGCATTGCACTCTGTCCCATAGGCCAACAAGATGGAGGGCAGAGACCATCCAGCCTGATCCTCTACGTAGCACAAGCCACCTCACTTCAGCGTAAAAGCCTTTATTAAAACTAGTTTCTCTGGGTGGGTAAATAGCAAACAAGCTACATTTAGGGAGAGGAAAGAGGGAAGCCATTCTGGGGGAGTGTGAGCAGTTGAGGTGGTCAGCTGCTACAAGAACCAATGTTTTATGGGTCTGGGAGCAGAAGTGAGCTTAGTGGAGGGATCTGAAAGGGCACAAAAAGACAAGAGGCAGCTGTGCACACAGGAAAGTCATGGGGGAAAGCACAGAAGTAACTGATGGAGAAGTTTTTTGTTCTCCCCAAAAGCACCAAAGTCCCTGGATCAGATTTGTCAATGACAACAACAACAAAAAAAAAGAAGAGAGAAAAAGCCCATGTCTCCCACCTGCCACATCTTTCTTTCAGCAACTGGGCTGCACTGCTCCAGCTTAGGGAGAAACCAGAGCGTAGATCAAACATGCGAAACAGCCGCATGGCAGTGATGGAGGACACTTTATGAACAGAACAATATAGATATCATTTAAATCCAGTGACAGCTGAGCTGTGAGAGCATCCTGATACCCCAGCACTGACATAGAGAAGGAAGAATTGAACTAAACAGGACAGCTTCTGGTCACAGCCACAGGACAGTCACACAGCAAACCTGGATTAGCCAGTGCTAAGGCATCACTGCTCACACTTGGTGAGAGATCACATCCCGACATGTACCCCTCATCTTCTGATAACTACTGCACCCGTTTCCAGTCTTTTCTTATGACTCCCTTTTCCCTCTCCCTACCCACTCCCAGGCAGATAATTTCACATGCTCACCAGCAGCTTGTAATGCTAGGCGTTAGCCTAAACGTCAGACAGAAGTGAATTTCTCTTAAATTCCTGATCCCATGCTTGCAGTGGCACATCCCGCTCAGAGTCACCCTGCTCTAGAGTCTGGAAAAACAAAAATCAAGGCCCTCAAACATCCCAGCTCTAAGCTTTGGCAATCAGGAAAAAACATTTTACAAAAGGGAGAGCTGTGTGGTGGGTATGTTGCTGTAGGGAAAAGCAGAGGAGGCACAAAACTGCCCTTACTTCTGAGAAAGAAGGGCTGATGTGCACGCAGGCTCATGCACACACACAGCATGAAAACCTGCTTCCCAGCCCGCAACACTTCCAGTCGGATGGAGCATGGTGTAAAAGTGGCTTCTCCTGCTTTTGGCAGTTCAGTGTAAAACTGAGTCCGTCATCTGTCCCCTCCTGTCCCAACCATTAGGAAGCAGGAGCCTGTTACAGGAGCAGGGCTCTCTTTGGTCTGTTTAGTTCTCTTTTGAACTCAAGCCCTGGAAAGCCATACATTCAGTTTTGCAGGTCCCTCATCCCACCCCTGGCACAGCCAAGATTGCAGCTGTCACCCAAACAACTCCCATCATTTCTAGCTGAACACGGCCTGGACTGTCCTGTCAGGCACCCAGGCACCAGCAGGGAGCAATGCTATCTGCCATCTCACTTGTCATCCAGAGATTAAAACCTGACTGAGAACCTGTAAAATACCTCAAGAGCAGGTGTGTGGCTCCAAATGAGCACCTGCCACTAACTTATCTTGTTGATTTGGTTATTTTCTTGAAAAGGTTCTGCCCTAACGTGCCTCATTTCAAGGCTTGTTAAAGTCTTTCCCAAAAAAGCCTTCAGCTACAGTAACACAGACCTGCTCTGACCTTCCTTGGCATGTTATTTTTCCTCTTCTCTCTAACCAACATGCAGCTCAGACTCCTGCCCTGCAATCCGGTATATCACCTCTGGAAACACCGCATGCGGTCAAGGGGAATGCAGTGGATGCAACTCTCACGCCATGGGACCAAGAAAGAGGATGAGACCAAGAAAGCATTTATCAGAAGGACGCCAGCCTCAGGGAACTGGATACAATGGTGATGTATGAGATACAAGGGAATCTGGAGCAGACTATGAGGACACCCTGACACGTCAAAGGGCCAGAAGGAAATACGAGACGCGCAGGAGAAGCACACAAGCATATTTCCGTATTTAGAACAATTAGCCACATCATTAACCCCTGCCCCTTTGCAGTCACTCAACAGTATCTAAAGTAAAAAAGAAAGGAAAAAAAAAAAAAAGCTTCTCTAAGAAAAAGCTATTAAGTGTACAAACACAGAAGAATCAAGGAAAGATCTCAAGGAAAGATCTATGAAAGGTAGCTGGTTGATCTTCCTTGTTAGGAGACTAATAAACACAGTCTGACTATATAACCATATAATATTTACATGAAAAAGCTATGTCCTGAGGAAAGAAGCCTAAGACTTCATACTGGCTTTTCATCTTAAAGATGATCAACATTACTAGCTAAATGCGAAAATAAACAAAAATGCCCATTCTCCCACTGGCCCGAATGATGAGTTGAGCGGAGAGCTCCATATCACTCTCTTTCATCCCATGTTGGTCTGTAGCCTGTCTTATCTTGACAGGCTACACTGCAAACTCTCTAATGCAGGCGTACTCTGTTACCTATTTGTACAGCACCCAGCACAGTCGGTATTCTGACCTTTGGCTGGAATTAATATATTTCAAAGTTCCCATTCATAAAGGGGTAGAAAATGATACAGAAATATTCTGTGCTACGACTAACATAGGTACATCAGGAAGAGTTCCTGCAGATAACTATATTTGATCTGTCAGATCCCATAACTATTGATTGCTCATTTCTGAATGCCTATTAATCATGTATTACCCTTTTGCAAGGTAATTATAAATGGCAGCTCATGTTAAGTATGTAGTAGAGAAGCTAAAACCATTTGGCTATCTACTGCTTTCCTTACTGTTCAAATTTTCATAACATCTGAAAATGTCCTTGGGAGATAAGCAAAAAGTGCACTCAGCTGAGGTTACATGAGACATAATTCTCACTGGAATCCTCCATTTCAGATCAGAAGTGCCATCAATTCCCATACATAGTTCTTTTAAATATCAGAGCTACTTAGAAGTTATTTAACATTCAATGAGAAAGGTGATTTCTGATACATCTCTATGTTCCACAGCAAAATGCTGATTATGCTCAAAATTCAACTATTCGAATTTTCATCGACAAGATCTAAGTGATTTGTGTCACAATGACAAGAGTTGAAATATTCAGGAGCGTTCAAGAAAATCTTTTTTCTTCAGTTCATTTTGACTTTCTGGAAGCCATGGTTTCACTGTTTCATGACCATGTCCTCTCCTAAGAGGCACTCTCCCAGCTGAGCTGCATCTGCCACAGTACAAAAGCACTTTCATCTCTGCTCAAGTCACCACCACTCACAACAGTAGGAAAACGAGTGTCACGAAGCATGGAAGACACAGTTTAGACAGAGCTGACAGAGCAGTTCAGGTGGATGCAGTTTAATACAAAATCAGATCCAAAGCGTGAAACTATGTTTTTCTGATCACTCCACACCAATCATTTGTAGAAACAGGTAATTTCATGAAAGCTCAGAGGTTTCAGTCTGGGTGGCAATTCTGCTTTGCTTTCTAACAGCACATGACTCATTTTCATTAACTCACAGTGCCCCAAGAGGTCATTTAAATTCATCTCTAGTATCAATAGCATTTCTTTTGTTAAATGATGAGTTCTCTGCAATTTAACTGTACACATTTTCCTATAATCTGTTTTTAGCCAAAGCAGAAATGCACATTAAGGCATATAATGAAGCCAATAATAAAATTTCTAAAGAAGTACTTGCAAAATAAGAGATCTACAAAAGTCTGCCTATTGGGAAAAATGTGAGATGGAAACAGCAAAGCAAAACCCAGAGCCAGCGTAGAGCAGGAGCAGCTCATGGAGTTAGTGGGTAGCTGCAAGAGCTTAGACCAGCTATGAATTTGGCTGCTTGTCTTGAGAAAATATTTCTCCAGAGAGTCATACACTTTTGTTTGGTCCATACCAACCAAACTAGCAATGAGATGATGTTATTTTTCAAAAGCAGGTTCTGCTAACACATATTTTGCTAAGAACAGGTGCAGGCTGCAAAGAAGCCAGCGTCTCCTCAACCTTCTTAAGGCATCTGTCTCCGAGCTGGTCTTCTCATCTGCCTGCATTTCCTCCTGCCTGCTCCTGGGCTTCCCATGGGCTGGCCATTTATTACTTCAAAGTCAAATTTTCCCTCTGTCAAATAAAAATGATCTAATGATGGTGAGAATATGGAGAATCTTTTCAAAGGAAGCAATCTAAAGGGGTACAGACAAGCTTGCAACCTTTGGTCTTCTTCCCATTTATGGTGGTTTCCAGCTTTCCCCTGTGCCTCCATATTTCTCATGTCTCAATTCTTTTTCAGATCTCAGATCTCACTGCCATGATAGTCAGTGGTCACCTAAAATCACTTCAGAGCAGAGGAAGAAAGAACTGGCCTCAGTACTAGTCCGTTTTTCCATTCTTTATCCTACTTGACTCGCAACCTTTAACCTTTACATACAGTATCTGATTACTGAACTAGTCCCTCTGAATTCAGGGACCCAGTCCCAAATTCCATTACTCAGATGAACCTTCCTTGGCCCAGGAGCAAGGGTGGAGACCTGTACGCTGTTCTTGCTAACTTTACAAACAGCCTAGAGACATCACCAAAGCCTTCATGAAATTCAGGTCATTTATTCATGCTCCTGCCACCCTCTCTGCTCTTCTGGAAATGACTTGTCAGAGGTGGTTTACTCTTTGGAAGCATTTTGTAACTTCTTTTGCAGCTTGAATTTCAGCACATGGCATGTGATTTTTATCCCTGCTGAAAACACTAGAATCCAGCACATTTCTGAATCGGAATAACTGACTCTAGGTTTTCCTTAATTGTGAGATGACAATCTGCCCTGTAGCCTCTCCTTGGAGATTCACATCTGATTCACTACATCTCATTTAGGAACAGCTCAAAAATCTCTTCTTTTTAGCTCAGTGATCTGGAAGGCCTGGGTTCAACAAAGCGCTTATGAATGTGCTGGGGCCCCTAGGCCTAGAAGCTAGACTAGAGTATCGGAGGACAGACTAGTGGATTTCTGACCTGTGCTCAGTCCCATACCTGAGAGGCCGCTAATATCCACCTTAGAGGCAGGATGCTGGGCTGCATGGCCTTTTTTGCGTTCTTACCTTTAACACACCCACAGATACCCTCAGATTCTTCTGTTTAAATTGTGTGTGACTCAGAATCCTACAGAGTATTAAATCTGTGAAGCTTGTCTTCCCAGGTATCTGCATCTATAGATGCTTGCTGGGGATGCAGTACCACAGGCTCTATAAATATGCTGTTACCTTTATAAAGACCAATGCAGCAGCATCATGCTGACAGAAGGTGGCTGCTTGGAGAATTTAGCCTCTTCTGCATTACTGAGCAAAGAGAAGATTGTTTGGCAAGATGACCTACCCCCAAAAACATGACAGCAGATGAGCTAATAACACATCACCAATGGCATAAATAGCAGATGAAAAGCTCCCTTCATGGCTACATCATTTGGAGCTGTGTCTTTGAAGGTCTGAGAAGGACTTCTGGTGGCACAAAGGAGAGTCATTACCCAGGGCCTAATTATAACCAACAAACACAGTTTTTCCATGCCGCCTTGGCCTGATCAGAAAGCCCAACATGGCTATAGAGTAGCAAAGAAACAGACTGTAAACATTTCTGCTTTATCCCTCTGACTCACAGATGTCTCTTGACAATGGACACTGATAAATAACCTTTTCCCGTGCTGCTTGCTCCCGGACCTGCTGCTTTGCATGCTTGCCCCATCTCCTTTGGAAGGGGTTGCACCCACTGGTGCAGTCAAATAAGCACGGGCCCTGGGGAGAAACTTGTCTTTGCAAGACAGGTACTGGGCAAGTAATGGCGCTTGAGCCATCCTCAGACTGAACACCCACCGGAGGGCCAGGATCAGTCTTTTCCTTTGAGTCCCGGCTCATGAAGCAGTCAAAGCTTTATGGAAGAGGCCAAATGCCTTTCCTGACACTACTCAGCACCTCCCAGGGATGGCAATGAGTGGGACTGTTGCCAGAGAGCTCCATGGATTAGGTGTCTCTGATGGACACAGGGAATGAATCACTGATGCGAAAGACAGTGAATGGGAAAGGAGAGGTCCAGAACAGGGAAAACAGAAAAGCAAATAAAAGATGAGACTCTTGAAGATGAGTACGAGACACAGAGCCTTCCTACTCATTTGGATTTCTAAAACATTTTGCTGTCAGTCAGAAAAGTCTATTTTACCACTTCCATTACAGAAGCAAAGCTTTCACATCCGAAAGTTAATTTATAGGTGCTGCCTGAAACCTTGCCAAATGGGAGAGCAGCTAAAAAATTTAGAACTTCCTTTGTAAAAATATTTGTGTCACATTTTTCCCCACAGTCCTGAAGAACTCAGTCTGACCCCCGCCAGAGTCAGAGGACTCTCTGAAGGCAAGTTCAGATTTGCCTTATCACTACTGACCACAATGGGCAGAGGCACCCTGGAACTGGCACAAGCTGGGAAAAGGCTGAGGAGGCCTGCAGAAAGCAAGGCCGCTGGTGGGCAGGAGAACTGAGGGGGGCTGCGATCAGAGTTGGAGTAGGTCCCCAAGGGATCTAAGGCAGCCTGACACACACAGCTTGCAGGGAGGAGTTTCCCCTACTACTGCTTAAACTGGCACATGTGAGGTTTGATTAAGCCCTGGAGGGTAGGATGGGGCTTTTGCAGTCACTGAACCAAAGGATGGTAACAGATTTCTTAGATTACTATAGGACCAGGCTGCAAGAGAGCTTTAAAGATCTAGTCCATCCCAGCTGCCCCACAATAGGCCAGTTCTACATCATCCAACCCTCACTGACGCTTGTTTACGCCCTTCTTATAAATCCCCAGTGATGATGCTCTCCCTCTCCCCAGGTCATCTATTCGAGTGGTTAACACCCTTTACAGCTAAGAGGACTTTTCTTCACATCTAATCCACATCTCCCTTGCCGCAGCTTTGTGGCAGAAGCTTTGCTCATACTCCCTGTGACCGACCGATAAACTCCTGCAAAGGAAGAAGGCTCAGAAGAGATGGGCAGAGACCATGAGCCCATGAAGCTCAGGGAAGAACAGGGAGTGACTGACCGCAGCTGTTGCAAAAAAAGCTGAATTTATGTCAGTACAAAGGAGACTGGAGAGCACCTCTCTTTTAAATAAACAGCTACATCAGTTGAGTAGATCAACTGACTACATCACAGTGGACCAATGGTGGTGTAAATGTTTCTCCCCTGAGTTAATCAAAAGATTGTGAATGTCTCCCTTAGTTAGCCAGATCAGCATGGAGGGAGTGAGGACATGGCTCAGCCCAACACAGAGTATAAAAACCAAACAACTCACGGAAAGAATTTTGAAGATGGCAATGGGCTTGAGCTGGTTTCAACCCATGTATTCCTTCCTGGTGATTGGGGATGCCCACTATCGTGATGGTGAGCACATCATAGAAACCAGTAATGAAAATCACATTTGTGTTGTGACTCAACTGTGTATTGTAATTGCTATCTATTGCTAAGTCTAACTTACACGTGCACTGTGATTTTGCTGTATCACTGTATATTGCTGTATCACACCACTAAATCAAAATCTCAAATAAGTAAAATCAGTATTGATATTAAAATTGAAGTAAAAAAAAAAATCAAAATCTTCAAATGCATGAATTTGACATTAAATATTACACCCTCCATGTGTGGAATATCTAAAAGAACCTGGTCAGAGAGTATTGGACTCTGACACTCCCACGCCAATTCGGGAGTGCATTGACTTTGTCTCCGTGCAAGGCTCCCCACCCCAGTTTGCAAAGGTAACCACCCACCTTTGACAGTGACCAGCACAGAGCTGTAGGTCTGGCCTGCCAGGTTGGAGGCTGTGCAGGTGTACAGCCCATTATCCACCTGTCTGCAAAAGAGGATCTTCAGCACAAAGTTCTCCTGGTCATCCTCATAGATGACATGCCGCCGCCCTTCCAAAATGACCTCGTTGTCCTTCTTCCACATGATCTCTGGCTTGGGCTCCCCTGTCACATAGCAGCTCAGCTTGGCGTGTTTCCCCTCAGTTACGCTGCACGCGCGTGCCAGCGCCCCAAACATTGCGTTGCGGGCCCCCTTGGCGGTGAGGCCCGCTGCCCTCTCGTAATCCCGGGAGAGGCTATAGCTGATGCCGGACAGCCCTTCCGTCATGGAATAAGACTGAGCGGACAAGGAATCAAGAGCGCCGTGGGCAATATCCGTCTTCCTGATCTCCTCCCGCCTCTTTTGCAAGTGAGACAACAAGGAGACAGTCTTGCCGCAGCTGGTATCAAAATAGCTGCTGCTGCCCGGGTTGTGAGAGCCCTGCCCTTCCACAACCAGCGCTGCTGAAGCACTGGCAGAGCCGATGGGATTCTCTGCTCGGCACGTGTATGTGCCACTGTCTCCGAGCTGGGTACACTGGATGGTGAGCGCATTTGACTCCCCAGCAGACTCGATCTGGAAGCGGTTGGCATCACTCCGGTTCCGCAGGTGTCTCCCATCTTTCTCCCAGTTCACAGAGAGTGGCGGGCTGCCCTGAACTTTGCATTTGAACATAGCATCTTCTCCCAAAGTTACTTTGATGGAGGTGGGTTTCTGGATGAAGTATGGGGCTGACTCTGTTACTGTGGTCTCCTCTCCAACTTTGATACTGACAGCTGCAAAAGCTTCCCCAATAGTGTTCTTGGCCCGGCAGATGTACTGGCCACTGTCCTCTAGGCTCAGGTCATAGATTGTTAGCCGGTAGAGATCCCCATCTTCGGCGGTTTTAAACCTTCCTCCAGACTGGACTGGAAGTTTATCCTTTTCCCAGCTCACAGCTGGAATGGGGTTTCCAATGATCTGGCAACTCAAGGTGGCATCCTTCCCCACAGAGACCATAAAGGCCTTAGGCCGGGTCAAGAACCGGGGGACTCCACTAAACGAGCTGTAATCCATCTTGGTTTCCTAAAGAATGAGAAAGAAAAATAGCAAGAGAAAGCAGATTAAATAGTGGAGGCAAAGAATTGCTACACTTCCATGGCATCAGGATGCTTGTCATCTAGAACAATCTAGTTGGATGATATTTTCGTTGTCCCTCTTATTATGGGTGAAAAGGTCTTGGAACATTTTAGGTCTTACAGATTTCTTAGATTTCAGCTCAGTGATGTGAATCCACTAAAGGAGAAGGTAGCTCACTTCCCCACAAGGATCACTGGGTAAAGTACAACCCTTGGGAGTTCATACGGAAATAACATAATGGTCCCTTTCAGCCTTAAAGACTTGGCACTAGCAAAAGGAGCAGCACTATATAATAGTGCTATACTATACTATAAAGGAGCAGCTATATAACATATAGGCTAGTTCTGTAATCATGGAGAAGCAGACAGACATTATATTCTGATGGATGCGTCTGCCCATCAAGACACCTTCTCTTTCATACTCATCTCCTCTTCATCTCTCTTTTCCACTTCATTTCCCTTACCCTTTTCAATTTTTCTTTCTCCTTGCTTTTTTTAAATTCTGTTTATATGCCATTCTCCATCTCTCCTCTTGTACTCCTCTCTGGTCGTTGCCCATCCCTAGACCTTGTCTCTGTAAGCGCCACATGACAGAGACCACCACATTCACACAGGGTTGTGGTAAACCCCTCTCCTCTAGGGGCCAGCCTTCAGGAGGACATGCAGATACGCCTGTCGTATATTACTGATGATACTTCTCTTTATTTCTAATTGCTCTTCAACACAAATTTAGCTATAGCTGCTTTCCCTCAGATGGTAGCCAATGAGTACCCATCACTTATAGGCAGCCTTGTCTGGACAGTCCGGACCAGACACAGCTGCAGTGGGAACGGGTGTCTGTGCACACGTATGGCTTGGGGCGCGCACACCACATAGGACGAAGCTGACTCGCGACCCCCACCTTCTCCCTCTTGCTCATGCCCACGGCAGTGCAAAGGAACTGACGGGGGAACGCACGCTGCAATCCAAACAGGGCCCGATTTCTCCAAAAAAAGCACCACGTGGCTTAGGGCTTACAGGAAAGATTTCTCATTACCCGCTTACTCTCAGCTGCTCTCTGAGCTTGCTGTTCAGCAGCCTGCAGCTGTCTGACAGCAGGGATCAGCCACGGGGACGTGGCTTAAGCTGTGTTCAAAATTAAAGCTCAGGGCAATTCTTGTGTTTTATGTCCCGAGAAAGTCAAAGCGATTGCTGGCACTAATCTTTACAGCAACATTCGCTCGCGCACACATTCTCCCGGTCCCTGAGCAGCTGGAGAGCAACGCAACGGACAGCGCTGCACTTACAGTGCACCTAGCACACAAAACTATTCACGGGGCTTCACTACTCCTGACCTGGATTCCTGGTTGTCCTTTCTCTTGCTGCTGGGGTGAATCTACTTCTAAACCTCCAAGAGCAGAAGCCCTTTTCTGTGCATTGGCTAGTATTTAGCTTGATGAGTACAGCACAGCTAAAGGCTCTGTCTTGACCCCGTTAGCACCAGTAACAGAGTCTCCTTGGGAGGAGGATTAGGCCTGACAGGAGTGCTCATCAAGGAGAGCAAACTTCCCAGCTCCAAGCCTCTCTGGAAGTCTCACTCAGGTGACTTGATCGGCGTTTCTCTCACCAAGCTACTATATCTTCCTGGCCTTATAATGCCAGACACTCCTATCTCAGCAAGTTGCACCCCTAATTTGTACGGAAGTTCTCTCCTTGGGGGTGGTCTGCACTGCTGCTCTCACGTCTGTGCTTTTTCACCTTCAGAGTGGCACACAAAGCAAAATGCCTAGGGTACTGCATGTTGTAAGGAGCTCAGAAAGGAAATAATAACCGGTCACTGCGACAGAAATATCCTTCTTAATCCTGCAGCAGTTTGGCTTCCCTGCTGGCCACACATCCACCCACTCTCTCACCCAATGACAGATGCCCTCACAATCTCCCTCCACCTCCAGCAGAAATCACTAAGGCCAAAAACCCTGCACTTTCATTTCTTGATTCACCATTTGGGCAGTGGTTTCATTACTTTTTCCATCCTCCTCCAATTCCTGTTGCAACGTGTTAACGTTAATGTGCAAGTGATGGCGCACGGGAGCGGGAGCTGGCTCTGCCACTGACCTGCTCTATGACCTTGGGGAAACTGCCTCTTTTCCCTGTGCCTTGGCTTCCCTCCCCTGTCTTCTTCACATCAGGACAGGCACAGTCTCTCAAATAATGATATGCACAGTGTATATGACAACATATTTGCAGGAGTATAGGATAAACCATGAGTGAAAAATTGTAAGATAATTTTCCATTCCATTTACTCCGCTGGGGATTGAAAGACACACAAGTCACCATAAAAATTAAATACTGGGAAAGTGCTGGTACAAAAATCCAGCATGGTATTCATTGTAATCATTACTATCATTGAGGATGGTATGACTGAACTAACCTTCAAAATTCATGTAGGCCACAGATTATATATAAGCCCAAAAAAGTGTAGTCTTTTTATACTTACCAAGAAAAATACACACTATTTCCTATCCTATCCTTCGCACTCCAAAAAACATATGAAACTCTTAAAAAGAAGCTAAGGAGAATCACACAGTGCATTCTGTTCATAAGCTTTACTAGTTGAAAAATATAAAAGTATTTTTCCCTTGGTCTCAAACTAGTCTATAAATCTGAATGCAGGAGTTTGCACTTCCCGGTCACTCTTACTACATTCAGCCTCTGTCTCCATGCAAGTCATTCAGCCTCTGTCTCCACTTATTTTAAAATATATTTTCCATAAGCACTTGCAAAACTGCAAGAACAGAAGCTGCATGAATGGTTAGAAGATGCACATATAGGCCTTGGGCTTGAGCCAAAGTGCATTGAACTCGGTGGAAATTTCCACTGAAGTCTTCCTTGAAGACTAGAGTCTTGTGCTTGTTTGGGGCAGGACCATTTTAACGTTCTGTGTGGGCTGCTGGGATTCCGGTTCCAGCAGTAGCAATCACTACAGCAACTAAGAATTAACAATCAAAAATGGACTCGGAACTCGCATCCTAATCTTGCCCACCCATTAGCCTGAATTTTAAGCTGCATCATGTCAGCAAAGTACTTGGATCTTTCTTCAGAAAGCACTGCCATGTCTCATCCTTCCTAGATCCCTGGTAGTTTCTGACAGATGTGTCACACCAACCCACTTCTAGCTTCAAATCCACGGTGTCAAAAAAGAGTAAAAAAGTTGCCTCACTTCTCCTTCAAACTAGGCTCTGCATAACATGGAGAAGTGCGTGGAGCATGCAGACAGCTAGGGACACAAGAGCTGCCTGACCTGGCGCCAGCGAGTGACCCTTCAGCAAACAGCGACTTCCCCCGAACCACCTGGGTGCCTGAGCACAGACTTCCTCGCCCGGGCACGAGGAGACACGTGCACGGCTAGAGAAGAGCTCCGTTCTGTGGGCGTGCGGCAGGCACAGACAAGGCGCGAGCACAAGAATGCTTCTCACTTCCTAAAGCTCTTGTGCATCTGCCTCGCCTGCCCTGCCGGCGCTTTCCTTCCACCCACAGCCTGCTTGCTTGGATATGTCCCTACTCCAAACAGCGCCCAAGCAGCCTTCAGCCATTCACTGGTATCTCTGATAGTCAAGGATGATTAAAACACAGGGAAGCTGCTGCATCCTGAAGGGTGTCATCAGGTGCCTATCGCCTTTTCCCACAACCAGATTGACGTAGCACATCCATCCAAGACCATTCTTCCCATAGCCTTGAGCTCCAGCTTCCCTTTCCCATTTCTCCCAAACACTTCTCCGATGTTTGCATCTCACTTCTCTCTTCACTCCAAGAGGAAGAAGCTGTTGTGCCCCAGCAGACACAGACCTGCTGGTGCAAGGTCAAGACCCCATGCTGTAACCTACATTGCATCTTGCTGTCTACCAGCTTTTGCCATGCACCCTTGCACCCAACTGCTCTTATGCCACTATGAACAGCCAGGATGTCAAAGGAAAATTCAGGGATTAGCAAAAACAGTGTGCTCATCAGTATTATTTTATATGAATATCTAATATGTTAGGAAAACAAAAGGGGATTTATTCCTTCCTCTGCTTACTTTTGTAACCACGAGAAAGACATTTAAATCCCTGTATCTTCAGTTCCTGTCTGAAAAAGGGCGTAAAAACATTGCCTCCTGGGGCGCTGAGAGCATGAAATCCAATAACAGGCATGAAATCCCAATGCTGCAAGGATGAAACCACAGTAAGCGTAACAGCTAGGCAGATCATGCAGTTTAGATATAGTTTATCTAGTCCAACCTATCTTATAGATTAGCTGAGATAAAATACATCATAGTGGATTAGACTGTGATAAACAGACAGATTAGGAGCCAGAGAGAGAGGACGGCCTTGTGGAAATATTATTGAAAGGACAAGATTTAATTTTCTACAGTGTAACTTGTTCAACAATTTACTAAGCAAATAAACTCATTCAGATTCTTTCTGTGTACTTACAAACTTCAAAAAAAAACCCAAAACAGTAATTCTCTGCAAGTGCCAGGACAGTTGTCTTGCAAGTAGTCAGACTGACAACAAAACATGAATAAGCCTTTTGGGGGAAGAGGTACAAGTGAACAAACGTGTCAAAATAACGCAAATAAATCAGATCACTGCACAGAAACTAACTCACGGCCGCGCAGCCAGTCAACGCCTCCTCTCCGCACTGCTTTCGGTCTCTGCCCTATACCTGCTTTACCCACAGGCAAGTGAGCAAGCCCCTGGCAGCCCCTGGAAGCACCTGGAGACTGTTTCAGTGAGACTTCATCTCAGGCCACTCTGCTGACATCAGTGCCAACAGCAGACCTCAGGGAGAGGCAAATTAGCCTGCTGCACCATTGACAAGAGTTGCAGAAAGACTCTGGATCTATTCATGGAATGATTCCCTCTTACTTGAAGCTTATCCATTCTCTCAGCCCCTGGAGCAAGGCACTGCTCTGGTTATTAAATGTCACCCCTCGTACAGGCAGTGTCATCAGTCTCTTGACCTCCTGTGATGCACAGGTTGGTAACACGTTGCTTCACCAATTTTGAGTGTGTCTGCAAAGCCTTAAACAACTCTAAGGCTTCAAGGCTGTAGCAGCCAGCAGCCTGCAATGATGCTCTTTGGCATGAAGGAGGACAGAGGTTGCAGGTTATTCTCTGTCAAGGCCTTTCAATTTAATGTTTGGAAGGGAAATCCTGTCCACCACGACTTTGGGAAAAGGGCAAAAAACACTGGGCAATCCACCTCATAAAATGTTCCCAAGACAAATGTCACCATGGGTAGCACAATTGTGTAATCCTAAAACTTTGAGGATATAAAGCACATGTGAGGACAGATGCCTAAATCTAAGAGGCTACTAAAGACTAAATACAAATCAGGAATAATGAAGTTCTCTCAGACACCACCTAGAGGTATAAGACCAGTCATATGCCTGTTTGCTTATTTTCTCAGTCAGTTTTTACTCTTTCTTTGCCAAATCAGCAAGTTGTTGGTTTGGGGTCTTTTTCTCACTTTTAGAGTTGTTACCTGGACTTTCTGCATAATGACAATTGCTACAAACTTACACTCCTCCCTCTCCTGAGATGAAAGGTAAGAATCTCAGGGAACCTCCTGACTCCAGGACCTGGGCCTTTCGAAGAAAACTGCTAAAACAGAAAGCTTCAGATAAAAATCAAGACAGCACTGTTATTACTGTAGTTTACATGACATAACTGTATGTGCTGTTCCATCTAAAAACACCAGGAAACTGCATGAAATACCTGTGGGTGGGAAGGGAAGTTGATGGACATGAAATGGGAAGTGCTGATTTCCTTTGATGTTCACAGAAGTACTGCTAAGAGCAAACTGCAATAATCCAGCTGCCTTATTATTTCTCAGTCTCCCAGGGAATGGGCCAACTTTAAAAACAAATAGCTAATGTATTCTGTGCCAGCTGCAAGCTGGATGACTCAGTTGGGCACTGATGGATGCCTACAAACCATTACACGAGACAGAAGGCTTCAAGGGTGAAATGCACACCAGCACACCCAGTGCTATATGCCCGTTACATCTCTAAATCAGCTATAAGTAGAGATTTGCACAGATGCACTAATCCGAGATGGCAGTTTATCTGACGCCCATTTCATCAGAGAAGAAGTATATCTGTCACTGAAGAGCTAGACTCGGAGCTTAGCTCGGGCTACTCTAAATTCCACGTCAGTGAGGGACGACAGATTCTGGCATGTTCAAAGGTCATTTGATGAGCACATGAAAGAGCTTTCTGGGGTGGTTTGGGGGATCTGTCTCCATACTCTGAGGAGTTCTGTCGGTTGCAGAGGACTCGGTGAACCTGCAATATGCTCACCTTATTGCAATAAGCTTCTAACTCATTTCAGAACACGGCTCATCTATTCCCTCCATAGTAAGCCAAAGTTCACAGGAGATGTTAGGGGAAATTTTGCAGCTGGTCAATGGCTAACAACAAGTGGTGGTAAACTTTTGAGTGTCACTCAACAAAATGATGACTAAAGCTCAAAGCAAAACAGTCTTTCAATTATGACCTTCAGGGTAGGGCTAAATATGCACCAGTTATCTAGGAAGGGACTTCCATCACCTCATGTTCTTGCTATTAACCCTTTATCAGTAACCTGAATATTTCCAGTGACTGATAACATACAAAAAAAATCAGACAAATCGTTAGAAAATACCAGCAGGAAACAAGCGCCATTCACATGGTTTGTGTGCACTATAGAGCAATGCACTCAGATCCCTCTCCAGTCACATAAGTGTATTCTTAATATAAAACATGGGAGACCTAAAACAATTAGATGACTTACATGGTTAAAGCATATACTTATTTCTCCTGCTTGCTGCAGAGACAGAGCTATTTCTCATAAAGCTCATCCCTCTATTAACCATCTGGTCAATCACTTTCCTTCTAACACATCAGTAGTTTCTGGCTTTGCTCCAGAGTAGGAGCTTCACCTGGGATTTTCCCCATGACAGAGCTACAAAGCAACCCCAGAAACTTCTGAAGGACTAAGACAGCTCAGATGAGTCCCTCTGATGATAAATGATCTAGTCCTTTTATCATCTTTCTGAACCTAAGGCTACCAAGGCTGCTCTCACAGTGTGTAAACAGCTACAACACAGGGGAGGTCTCACGCATATAGCAATGCCTTCCTGGTCTGCGGGGATGAGCATATAGGACATGAACAGAGGGAGAAGACAAATTCTGGGGTGGCTACGCTGGGGACAGGGGTCTGCAGGAACTGTTATCAGTATTATCAGGTCTGGCTGGTTTCACCACAGATTTCACATAAATTGGATTTTGCTTAAAACACAGCTGGAGGTGAGCTGCTATGGCAAAATCCCAGCTTTAGTTACACCCTAGTGCCTGCGCTCAGATTACAAAGACTGAATCTTTAAAGCTCACCTGACTCAAGCTGTCAGAAAAAAAAAAAAAAGAAAAAAGAAAAAAAGAATTTACACTGATTTATTTTACTTCAGTGGTCTCATGGTTTAGAAGTTTTACATATCTGAGGCTGGACATACTATAATATAGCTATGCGACCATATATGTTACCTCTCTGCACACACGCTCTTGTCTCTCCCTCAAACACACACTGCCATGAATAAGACAGGTTCTTACCAGCACTGAACCAAATAATCCCAACTCTTAAATCCTTTGTCAGCGGCAGTAAAAGAAAAACAAACTTGCTTATCTCAAGCTAGTAACACCGCCCTGAGTTTTAGTGAGTGTGATTTCCTGTGCGAGCAGTTGGAGGATCACAGCTCCCATAAGGATGAAGAATTCCCTCTGTGACAACTAGCTGCAAGGCTCCAGCCTGAACGCTTGTATTTTAACAAGTGAACGTCACCATCATTACAGCCACTCCACCCCATTGAGCTGTAGGGCTGAAAATAGCCTCAGCTGTCGAGCTCCATCTCTCTCCATCTCTCATCAGAGCCATTTGTAGAAATGCGAGCAGGGTGGGGGGTTGCAGTTTGAATTGGCATCGACACAGGAGCAGAGAGAAGCTCAGAGAAAAAAAGTCCTCGTTGAAGAGAAAAGCAGCACTGAGATTATGCCTTAAACTTAAAAAAAAAAAAACAAAAAACACACCACTCCTTGCTGCCACTTCTCCAGAGGAACCATTTTTCCTTCAGGCTCTTCACACACACTGCTATCCACAATTTGGGGCTGAAAACAATCATGTACAACCAACAGCTTCAAACCTGTTTTTACTCTCTTTTCTCCTCTCCTTTGGAGGCTGTTCTTTGCTCTTTGGATAACGTGTCCAGAAGTAGTTAAGCAAAGTAATCCATATTTGGTTCAGGCCAGAAGGACGAAAATTAATACCTTCAGCTCCATCTTCTTTCACACGGCAAGACATATCCCAGCATAGGAACATTGACATAGAAATAATCGCACCCCTCCCTCAGCTATGAGCAACTCCCTCCACTTTCTCTTGGCTACCAAAGTCCCCAACTCTCCTTATCTGTAGTGGAAGGTTTAGGGCTTACCTGGAGTCTTGTCAGAGTCTGAGGAGGAACAAAGCTCTAGGCAGAGCAAGAGAAAGCCGATTCCTACTGAGATGACACAAGGGGGAAGGGGGAAAAGGGGAACAGAGGACATGGGGACACCATGTTGGTTTCAGTTCCCCCCTTTGCCCTCCGGTAAAATAAAACAGAAACCCCAGCGATGGTAGGGACGCACAGCAGAAGGTCCCCCAAGTCCCCCTGCAGTGCCTTTGCTGCTCGGGGTTAGGCTGTGCCACCCCCCCTCCCCACCCCTCCTCTCCGTTGTCCTCCTCCAGTCAAATTGCTGACGTGCTTTGCTTTCCCTCTGCAGCCCAGCTCCAAAATAGCTCTGGGTGTCACTTACGGGGGAGATTAAGTTTCCCGCAGGAGAGAGGCAAAGGGCATCGTTTTAGGGACTCGCTGGGATGGACAGTCCAGCCACAGGGGAAGAATATCAGAGCTTGGTGGTGTGGGGGACAGGCTGCGGTGACAGGGTGGGTCACTTCTGCTTCTCAAGGGTCAATCCCAGAGCCAAAAGATAAACGTGACATAGGGACTCGGGAACAGGCAGCTGCCAATTTATCAGTATTACACGCTTGCTCCTCACAAGAGAGGAATTCCTTTTCACAGGCATCAGATCAATAGTAGGTTTATAAATAACCTTCCACAAAAAAATTGTTACAATGGAGATTAAATAGCAAGCGAATAAAACCAAGCGCATCACACCATCTTTTTGCGGCATGAATCTGTTCTAAGCAGAGTCTACAAAAATGGCATAGTAGAGTTGTACTCACAGGTTCTAGATCATCTTTTTTTCTGTTCACCAGTAAGAATGCTATTTTTCTATTTCCTGAAATACATCTTGCATTCCAGTCATTCACACCACCAGTGTGAATTTTTTTGAATTTAAAAGCCAATTCCTTTAACGCTATAGGAGCCAGAAAAGAATACAGCAGACTCTCCCACAACTACATTGGCTCTGCACAGCTATCAGGAGTGAACTACAAGATATACTTATTTTTAGCAGTAAACAAAACAGATAACATGGTGCATAGTCTGAGGCCATGGATCAGCTGAAGACACAACAGTATGTTTTGTTTACTCAGTCATTTTTCAGGAGAAGGACAAATACAATAGTAGGGGAGCAAAAGGGAATTTTATTAGGGATTTTAGAAGCAGGATCCCTGTTACTCTTCTCACCCCCAAGAAAAGGAAGCATGGTGGCTCTAAAGTATCACATTATCAAGGTCGTTTCTGCCTTGGTCTACAACTGAGAGCTGCTCGTAACAGGAATCTCAACGTTTGAAGCATCTGCCTAGATCTTGCATGGTTTCAGGGCATTTGGTCACTGAAAACTAGAATGTGGAAGACATCTAGTGTGAGCTGCGTGCTAATGGGATCTCATTAAAAGCCGAGGGCAGAGCTCCAGGAGGAGGTGACAAGGCTGAAAAGCAATCAGATCAGGAGGACTCAATGTTAAGTTGATGCGATGGAACCACCAAAGACAAGGATGCTGGCCAGTGGAAGACATCAAAGCAGCCCAGCAGTACAAGTACAGCTGGTTCCTCTGCAAGGAAAAAGCTGGGCACTGATTTGCTGTGGAAGCAGATGGTATTTCATCCCATGTGAGAGCAGGGTTGGCACCTTGTGGAGAAGTGACACGGATGGAGGAGAAAAAAGCCACGTGTCTCAGCAAGCATAAGATATACCATCCTTTTCCAAATGGGAAATAAAGAGTGGTGGTTGAGTGGTGACTCCCTGATGAGGGAGATGGAAGGACCAATCTCCCAAATCTAACCATAAGCAATATGCTGCCCACCAGTGATCAAATCTGAGACATTGCAGGGAGGTAGCATGTTACTGCCTCAAGCTCCTCATCCATTTTGAGTCAGAATACAGTTAGAAAAGACCTGCAGCAGGTCAGAAATGGCTATAAAGCTGCAGGACTGAGAGAAAAGGTACCTAGATCTCAGGTGGTGTTTTCCCCAGTTGTTCTGGTCAACAGAGAAGGCCTAGGCAGAAACAGACACATCCTGGAGATGACGGCATGGCTTATGGTACCATGGGAAGAGCTTTGCATTGCTGAACCAGGAAAAGTTAAGAAGGAATGGTGTTTAGATCACAAAGAAGGGGAAAAACAGACCTAGACACAGGTTTGTAAACCTAATGAGGAGGCATCTAATTGAGAAATACTGGTACTGTAGACAAAAGCCTGTTGATAAGTGTAAAAAAAAAAAAATTAAAAAAAAGTTTAAAGAGAGAGAAAGGAATCTTCATAATAGTAAAAGGGTTGTTCAATCCGCTAAACATTTTAGACAACTATACACTAATTAATGCAGGGAGTATAAGAATAATCAGAGGAACTAGGAGCCTCAGTTCATGATACAGCTCATGATCAATAATAAGAAGACAGTTTGATCAGGAATGGCAGGAAAAATAAAAAGGGAGAAGGCACCTACTTAATGCTGGGCCTCAGGAGATAAGTATAGTAAAACTGGAAGGCCTCATTACTGATAGAAGAGGAAATGAACAGTCTGCCAATTGGACTGTGAACTGCTAAAGCCCTCTAAGCCCAGTAGTCCAGAGAGTTTTCCACCTGCTTTGCAGTCCACCCATCCAGTTCATCTCTCTCCAATTTGACTATAAGGATAGTGCTGGAGATCATGACAAAGGCCATGATAAAGTCAAAGTAAACCACATCCACTGTTTTCCCTGCATCTGCAGATCCTGTCATCTCATCATAGAAGGCAACCATGCTGGTCAGGCACAACTGGCCTTTCACAGAACCACAGTTTCCAATCACCTTCTCATCTTTCATGTACCATGACATGGTTTCAAGGAGGACTTCCCCCACAATCTTTCTGGGGACTGAGGTTAAACTGACTGGTCTGTAGTTCCACAGATCCTCTTTTTTGCTGTTCTTGAAGATGCCCTTCTGGAAGCATAACATTTACCCTTTTTCAGTCCTCAGGAACATGCCCCAGTTACCACAGCCTTTCAAAGAGGATGGAGAGTTGCTTTGACATGATATCAGACAGCTCTCAGCACCCTCAGATGCATCCCATCTGGTCATAGGGACCTGTGTATGCTTAGTTTGCTTCATAGTGATTACTTTAGTTATATCAGTTGCTATGGATAGAGGTGCTATTGACAGGATGATGAACCTTGGTGACTCCATGAAGACACTTTATATCTCTCTGTGTAAGAGGATTCAGACACTGATTTTGAGCCATGGAGTCCATGGAACTAGATGGGTCTCTGCAAGGTTTTACTGTGCCTGTAGTTTGGTGCTGTTTACCAGCCACTGAGAGCAGTTTTAGGCAGCCTGACCAACTTTTTCTGAACTAGATTCCAGATCCCTTTTTTTTTTTTTTCCCAATCTCACGAATAGTCATTTACTTGCTCTCCGCTATATAGACAAGCAATTCCAGACATAACAAACAACTGCAAACTCTTAACCTGAATAACCAAGTTACCAGATCCTACTCAACAGTTAAACCAAGGCACACCTTCAGCAGTACTTTGTGACTGTTTGCAACAGAAAGTGATATGAAATACGATATCCAGTTGAAACAGTTAATAGAATTAAAATAGACATGACAAAAAGCATTCTGCTGGTGCTGGTCAGTACATTACAGCTCTACGGGTCTCCAAGCCACCCCCAAAAGGTTGACAGGGATCTTTACTCACCTTAGGGCTTTGGATCTTATTTTTATATCTTACCCAAAGGAGAGCTCAGGCCAGTGACTTCTGAACTTCCTACGCATTGGCTGAGAGATCAGGAAGATCAGTGCCACCATTCAGTGCCATAAAGCCGCATTCATAGGAGGTGCTTTCTTCAGGACTTCCCATCCTCTGTTATGAACAGAAGATCAAATAAGTCGAAAGACAAAGTCTAAGACAACACTAACATCTCTGATTTGACATACAACCTCAGTTTTAGCCTGTTTTCCCGCAGTTTTGTAAGAGCATTCTATTTCAGACATATCAGAAGACTTCAGGTGCACAAAAATGCTATTTTACTGTCCTTCCCTTTCGATCCTTATTACACAACTGAACAAAATCCTTGGAAAGTCTGAAACAGTCATGCTTAATTCATATCATTTGCCAAAGCAAATGCTCCTTTGTGAGACAGAGGTACAGGTTTGTACTAAGCTTTTCGCTATGAACAGTTTGTAGTTTTATCTGATGTTTAACCACGATTTTTTGAAACTCATTTTGGCCACTCTGCACGGTTCTTCCCTCTGTTGCGCAGACAGTTCAAAGTTATAAGAAAGCAGATGCCTATCAAAAAGCACTCTGCAACATATTTACAGTGACCTCCCAAAGACACAGAAAGGCTGCTCAAGTTTTGTTAGTAACTGAAAACTCAGCATGGGTTTGAATCCGTGTGGTTTCATTTCTGGACAGGGTAATTTGTAATTTTCCACAAGCTTAACATGAGAGAAATTATTTTCTCTCAAGTCTTGCTTTTCATTTTAAGGTCTATTCCAATCTGAAACCTAGAACACAGCAATGCCCCATGTGGAGCAAACCAAACCAAATAATTGTTTCCCAATCCCCCCATGAAGCAACCTTGCTTACGCTTCCCTGTACTATGAGATCTAGCAAGTTGTAGAGAACAGAAATTGCCAGAGGCATAAGAGGTGGATTCTTACAGGATTAAATGAGCAAAAAACTGCCTTCCATTCAACCGGTTTTCTTTAAGGAAGAGCTCAGAAACAGCACTTTACGCACTCCACTCTTTTTGTGATATACATAAGGGGCCAAGTATATGCACTAGAATTACAAAGTAATGACAGGTCTATTTTTACTACTGTCAAGATTAACAGCTCAATGACTCTGCTGGACCCATCGTGGCTGATCCCTTCTCAGAAAAAAAAAGATAAATACATACATACATACATACATACCAGGAGAATTCTCCACCCTCTGTTTAAGTCCCCAGAGATGTGCACAATTCAGAAGCCCTGTGTATCCCTTGTTCTGGTAGTCATACCTGCCAGACCGCTAAGTTTGACAGAGCATCTGTAAAATTCTCTATTTAATACAGACTTCCGTGGGATTTTCCTGATCGAAATAGTGAACTCAATGCAAAGAGAGACATGCAAAGAGAGACATGCATACGATGTTTTTTTTTTTATTATTTATTTTTATTTTAAGGAAGGATTTTAAATATACTCTAGTCAGCAAATTTCTGTAATCCTTTCACACTGGGAGAACAATCTTTCCCACAGTCTGAGAGGAGAAAGCAGCAAAACTGGATTTAACCTTCCAGCAAATCGTCACATACTTACCTAATGGGAAAGAGGATCCTTATCGGGATTGCCCTCCAGCTTGGCCTACTTTCACGGAGCATTTATCTCATAATTTTACCGTAAACTCCTTGGAGCTCATCTTACTGTGTCTGCCAGTACTCGGGACTGGCACCTCCTAGGCACCACACCAACAAGTAATAATCTCTCCACGTTCTCACACCGTCAGCCACTTTTTCGGACTCTGTGTGACTTGCCTTAATTATATTGACATGAGTGGATTGCCTGAGGTACTCTGAAAGAAGGTCACTAAAAATGAGACGGGCTGAAGTATCTAAAGTAGCAATGAGTTATTTATCTACTCAGGAATTTCCAAGTGTCAAAGGTTTAATTTAAAAGGAAAAGCTATAGAAATTGAGTTAATAAAGGTTTAAATTTAGAGAGCAAATGATGAATGGGTTGAAAGGACCTGCATTTGAATGAAAGCACATGAAACGTAATCAGGCCTGTTACTGTTCCTTTTTTGTCCTTGGAAGCCCACAGCCAGCTTTTCCTTAAGTATGTTTTCTCTCCCCACCTCTACACCCGCAAACATTAGGGAACTGTGCTTTAAATAGCAACTGCTATTTATGAGGTTTTAAAATACAGAAAAATCCTTCCTTCTGCTTGAAAGCTTTGCTATCTTTAACCTCCAAAATTGCTCATCTAAACTTCATGCAAGTTGAAACTTTAAAGGAGTCCAAACTGATTCAACCATGATTTCCAGACACTGAAAGAAGCTGGGTTTTGCTAGTTTTTCTTCAAAGAAATCAATGAAATTCCTTGGATTAACTAGCAAGGCTTGGGGTGTTATGTCCGGCTTCAATACTCCTTTTTAAGTACTAGAACTTTTGCATAAAAATGCAGGTTTTCGTCAAAAATGATTTCTCTTTCTCCCTACAGGAGAATTTCATTTGATTTTCTTCATGTAATACTGCACGAAAATTTAAAAATTGTCACCATTTTTTCTTTTCGGTGTGTTTAATTAGTTTCTATTGAACCCTGCTACCCCCCATAAAAACCCTCTGAGGCTTTGTCTCCCCATCTATTGCTAAGAATCTTTCATGAAAAGAAAAGATCAATGCAAATAAAAATCTTAAATGCCAACAACCCACAGCCAATACAGGATATTTTTCTACCACATCTAATTCTGACAGACAGGACCACCTATTCTGTGCTAAATATCTTCCAGTCACTAGCACTGATGGCCTACTTCCAAAGGGGCTCCTAATTTAAAAGAGCATTTCCCTAAAAAAAGATTACAAAAGCCTGGCAATATTAATTAGCAGCTAGATCTTTAGAGGGACACAGAGATTGACTCTATTACAAAGGCAAATCTAAGTATAAGGTTAAAAAAAAAAAAGAGCTGAGGTGCTGGATTAAATTTTCTTAAAGGCAGCTCTTCAGAATTTTGAGAAAAATTAAACTGTGAACAGACAATAAAGAATGGATAATAGTGTGTTAGACAACTCTATCTGTCCACACCAGCAGGCGGATTCAGTTAGATCCAAGAAGGATAGTAAAGGGGTTGGATATGTTCTTCAGACATAATCAACTAGGGTCTGACATCACAAAATCCTTATGGGAAAACAGTGAGGATACCTCAGTTTGGGGAAAACCTTAGGCAAAGGTGTTTTTTTTTCTTTCTTGTTTTTAAACTTTGAAATGACTTTAAGGCAAAACCAGAGGAAGCATAAGAAGACTTCTCAGCAAACATTGGTGTTTGTCTTTAATCCCAGCCAATCCTACCCTCATAGACCTCAAAAAGACTTCGAGAGGTCATCTAGTCCATGTCAAAGCAGCATCACCTTCACTTACCCAATCCCTGACACATGCTAACCTGATTTGGTATTAAAGGCTTCCAAAAAAAGCTTACAGAAGCTCCTTCAATCATCTTTTTCAGTGCTTTACTGTCCTTAACATCAGACCTTTTTCTACGCAGCTAACCTGAATCGGCCCTCCTATAGTTTAAACCCACGCACCCTGAATACAAAAGATGTATCGTGCCCTTCAAACATGTAAAGGTTTCCTGCCAAAAAAAGAAAACTGTTGACTCTGTTTTCTCTTCTTTGGACTGAACAACCTTAATTCATTTCTGACTCTCTGATCATTCTCATTGCTCTCCGTTGGACCAACTCCAGCTGTCTATGTACGTTTGAAGAGGCCCAAAACAAGGCACAGCACTCCAGCTGCTGCCGTACCAGGATGGACCAGGATCAGCAGGAGGACTACTTCAGACACACTGCAGCTCAGAGGCCCTTCGTACACCCACTTATGGATTCTGCTTGCTTCAGAGCAGTCTGGCATTGGTGATTCATGGTCAGCTTGCGCTTCCCAGTAATGCCCAAATCCTTCTTCACAGAACTACACCTGATCAGCTCTCTCCTATGCTGTCTTTGTGCACTAGATTATTTTAACTCTTTCCCTTTCACAGAATCTCATGTATTTTCTCCAGTTTGTGATCATGGATTTCTAAGCCTGCCCTACCAAATCCTGGAAGACCCTGCCAAAATCAGATTTTTCATTAAAATTGCTAAGCATCAGTGCACAAACAGCAGTGTTTGGTTCTTACTGTCAAAATGGAAGGCTGTATCGAGCAACCTTTAATAGCTACACGGTGAGTAAGGTTTTCCAATCAGCTCTATACCCATTCTAGAGTACTTTGCCTAGACCATGTTTCAAAACTATTTACGAGACCGTCATGGAAAATGGTGACAAAAATTTTTAAAAAAGGTCAGCTTACATGACTCTCTTGTTTCCTTTCTGTCTGTAACACTGTTGTACAAGGAAATCAGATTGGGCTGCCACGGCTTCACATAGCTATACTGACTGTTACTCCCCTCCTTAGCCTCTTCTCAGTGCTTATGGAGCAAGTCTCACTTTTTTGTTCCAATATCTATTGGGACTTGAAGTCAAGCTAGCTAACCTACTCCCTGTTGGAAATAGATCTATTAGCCCCTTTCTTACAGGTATTAACTGTGATATTTATCTTATTGCAGCCTGCTTTTTTTTGGGGGGGGGGGTCTGTTGACACCTCTCCTGCTCTACTGAGTATAGACCAATTTTTTCTTCAAGGCACTTGCAATTTTCATCTCATTTTGTGCCTTATCTTTTCCCATTTTTTTTCCCGTGTGATCATGCTGTCTCTGACCTATCCCACTCGGCTACCTGTCCGTGCTCAGCCCAGTTCAGGCACACCCCCTCTTTGAGGGCACCTACCTCCAGTCAGAACGATGAAAGTACAGGCAAGTTTATTTTTTCCACTAAGCTTCCTTAACTACTGTATCTTCCTTTCCTGTAGGCTCGGTTCCACTCTGAGCAAGGACATCAGCATGTCTCTGAAAGCAACTCAAATTCAGCTGCGTGCAGCAGCCCCATCCATTATACACGTCTGAACTCCATTCCCCAGACTCCTGACAAAGAGGGAATTACATTTGAGCCTGAATAGTTGCTTTCTACATAATTATATGCAGAGTGCTCCCATTAGTCTCAGCAAATGAAAACAAAAAATTTTTTGAAGGAACATTCATCACTACTTTCCATCCCATGATCTAATATTCCTCCTAGGCTTTACTGACACATACCAGAAGCTAAGGGGAGGAGGTTATAAAGAAGACAGAGCCAGACCTTTCTCAGAGGTATGCAGCATGTAGAGGAGGTGACAGACACAAGGAAAATCCCACCTAGGTGGAAGAAAAGTCTTCCCTATGAGAGTGGTGCACCACTGGAACAGAGACCCAGAGAGGCGGTGGGATCTCCATCACTGGAGGTATTCAGAATTTGAGTGGACAAGACCCTGAGCTCTGAAATTGGCCCTGCTTTGAGCAGGGATTGGGGTAAAGATGCCAGAAGTCCCTTTCAATCCTAGCTACTTTAGTCTATGAGCTGATAAGTTCTTCTCTTAGAATATGTTCCTTGGAGGTTTTCCCCTTAAACCTGTCTAATACTTATTGAATGAAATGCAGCAGTTTCGGATGTAAAGGGAATTAAAAAAATAAAATAAAATAAAGTAAAAGGCTTCACTAGTTTCTTCCATGGATTCATTCTCTTCATGGAAAAAAAAAAATTATGCTGCTAGAAATAAACACTAGATTTATTTCTTCTCTTACACTGTGGACAGTAGTGCAGTTGTCATAGCTAAGTAACATTCTTTGTAGAAAATAGTCACTTTGTTAATAGAATTGTTTCTCAAAAATTCTTCCATTGCTTTTAAGCTTTCACTATATCTTCCCGTGTGTATTTTCCTTTATATTGCTTCCTCTTTTCCATCACTTCATTTCTGTTACAACTTCGTATCTTTAAGTATTTTCTCCTTTCAGAAAGATGTGCATTCTTGAAGTGCACACAGTTTTTACAAGCAGTCTTCCCTCCTGAGCAACTCTAATTTTCTTGAAGTCTTAAACCCAGAAGCACTTCCACAGGAGGCTCCTCCGACCAAGCTTTGTATCGCTGAGTGTCAGTAGTTTGCTAGTTTTTTTTCTTGCTACCCGAGATAAACAGCATCTTTACAGCAAGGTTAAAAATTATATTAGGCACATTAGGATTTAATCCTGACATAGGTGCTTTTTGCTTGTGAATAATCTGGTTTTTTTGTTGAGTGGTGAAGATCTTAACATGCAAACTATCTTGATATCTCTTGAATCACACCGAGTCAGTTGAAGAGACTGAGAAGCAGGGCAGAAGCTTTTGTATGTAAATGCAAGTATGACATATTGAGATAGTAACAAAATATCAGAAGAAATTAGAAGCTAATTTACCTTATGAAATGTCTTTTACACAAAAAGTTTAATCCATTTCAGAAAGCTGAGAATTGCCTTTATTTTAGGTAAGTGCTTGAGTAGCACCACTGATGTCAATGGGACTAGTCAGATACTCTAAGCTAGTCGTATGCATAAATCTCTTCCTCGGTTTCAGCGCTTTCAGTTAAGGAGGAGGCATCAACACTGATAACACTGTCTCATTTTCTCATCCAAAGCCTTCTTCAGACCTTGCCTGATGACTCAGCTTGTCGCACTGCCTGCAGAACACTGCGGCCCGACAAGGCTAGATGGGCGCCCAAGAAATATGCTCGTTTGACTCTTACCTCATCCTCTCTTCTACTTGTCCAGTTCACCCATCTGTTGCACTTTGTCATCGGCTGAGCTCGCAGCGGCAGGGACAGCATTTTCCTTCAGCTTAATACAGTGCCCTATAATGTGGTTGCCTGGACACATCAGTAATATCAAAGATAATGAATGTTTTACTCAAAAATAAAACTCATTACTACGTTATTATTGGGTGTGGTGCTTTCTGCTGTCATGAGCTTAATCCATCTAGTTGAGTTCATGCCCTACTTACTGCCTATTTGGGACGTGCTGGAAAAAGAAAACTGATATCTAACCTCTCATTCCTTCCAACACCCTTATCACCAAGTTGCCTGAGTACATTCCAGTCATGATCAATACCTGTGTCAAAGGCTGAATCTGAAAGAGATGTAATATTCCCAGCTCTGAATTAAAAGGAAAAGTGGTTATAAAAATCTTTGGAAGGAATGGGAAGGTCTCTTAAGGAAGAAGGAAGGAGTAAGCACAAAATTTATATTCATGTCTTTTCTTCTGAAGGCGACTTATTATAAGGACAATTTCATTTACAAGATAACTAGTGGAAATATTTCCTACTACAAACATAGGCAGATAATAAGAACGTATCTGTACTGGAATAAAAAAGGCATTAACATTGCACACCTTACAAAAATTAAGAATGAAGATAATCTTTAATCTTCCTGTTTTAAATGCTAAAAATCATGGAAAGTGTATCATTCTCTAGGGAAAAGAATGAATGATGTGAAACGGGTACGCATGTCATCTGATTTACAGACTCCTGCAGTCACTTCTAAAATATCTGGGGGGAGGATTTTGTGTCCTTTGATCTGCATGCTAGCATAAGCTTGGCTCTTGTACCTTAACTGTTGCCTGTTCGCAACTACAACAAAGTGTAAAGGACTAAATTTGTATCATTTTCTGCCTCCTGAGGAACAAAAAGCTGGCCTCCTAGGAAGATCTCATTAAACTCAAAAGAGATGGAAGCAAGAGTGCAGAATCTAGGCCACAGAAATAAATGGCTTTAAATTGAACTTCAAGGCAAAATTTTTTGCAAGTTGCCTAATGACAGCTATTTATATAACTCTTGGTTGTAGTTAGTGGCACGTACAGGACTGAAGGGCGTAACCACAGAAAAAAGCAGAGTGCCTGCACAAAGGATTTCTAATCACAGCAAAGCAATTTATTTCCACATCACAACTGAATTCAGTCATTAGATTACCTTGAGCTGGAACCCAGGTGAACCATTTACCAGGTAATAAAGCATCCAGGATAAAAGAGGAAAGCCCGCACTTACAAACATATAAATCCGTAGGCCAGCTTCGCTCCTCACTATCTTGATTGATACATAATCGCTGCCAGCATCTATCTCTGCCTTCAAAAATCTCATTTGAATAGCAGGACTGAATTTAGAGGTAATTCTGATTAAAATGGAATATAACTTCGCTTGCTGCTAAATGATCCCTACACCGGACACAGGGAAAAGGAAGCTGTTACTAGCGTATACGTTCAGCTTTATGGAGGTCTAAGTTAAACCGTACTAACTCTAGCCTGTATTGGACAGCAACAGTAGCCCAAACATTAGAAGAACCCCATACACAAGAGCCATTCATGCACCATCATCTCCCTGTGCATTTGAATCAAGATAGTCACAGCGGATAAGCTTTGCTAAAGGTCCCGTTAAAAATCAACCGATAAATGCAAACTGCTTATCTGCAAGAAGAATGCAGTAATTCACTCTATAAAGACTTTATGAGGCCTGAGTAAACAATTCGTTGAGTAAATTCTAGCCACACCTCCATCTCCGTTTCTTCAGATAGCCGTCATATCTGAATACGCCATTCACTCTCAAGTCTTCTGATTAAAAACCCCAGACACTAGCAAGACAGATCTTGTCTTCCTCATTCTTACTGCAATTTTCTATGACTAATCCCTCCTACCTATTAAATTGTTTGCACTTCTGGACATCGAATTTTGATGTAATTGCCCTATAAGCTTTGTTACGTCAGTGGTCTGACAAGGTAACTTAAAAGCATGTTTTGCTTCATAATTTATTATCTACAAATAAACAGGCTAATTAAAAATCTGTTGAAAATGGACTGGTGGATTGCAGAGAAATAAGACAGTGGCACCCCACCAGTTCATCTAGATTGCCTCTCTGAAACCATTGATGTTAACTGCCTACTCATCCTTGTTCAAGGCTGTACGTCTTCACGAAGGGAAAGACTTTCTCTTCCTGTATGCTGCTCTCTAAACCTAACGTTTCTTCTTCCTTGTGAAGAAAAACAAAATAGTTCATCAGCAGTTTTTTCTTCTTTGTTGCTGTTTTGGTTTTGCACGTCTTGCCTTTAATACATAATGTGCTGGGAAATCTGAAAGCACTTTCAGAAGTCTTTGAGCTTTTTTACACCTCGTTTCTACACTGTCATTCTACACCTTCACGTAGCAAGAAGTCAACCATACAACGCTTCTGCATCTTCAGCAGTCATATTTTACGCTGATTACAGCCTGTCCTGAATCGGGTATAACCACGAACTTCTACTATCACTTTCGTACAACTATACCGACTTAAGCGGAGCTTGAGTTCTCTCCTCCCCTATTTACATCAGGAACTAACAAGTCAGCCTCAAACCCATGAAAATCCAGAGGAACTCTTTCACTCAATAGGTTTGTATCACAGCAAGGTGGAAGAGCCTCAGTGATATCTGGGGTGGTGGTGGGAAAACAATGGAAGAATTTAGCATGCAAAACTGACACTGAAAGCGGGTTTAGAGAGTATTTTCTAATTGTCCATCCCTTCGTAGCCAGTTGTTCACATCTGTTCTGACACACACACACACACACTCTTGTGTATGGGGTTTTTTTGAGCACAAGTTTCAAAGCATTCAAATAGGTTTTTCTCAATACTGTAACGTTACCATTGGAGCACGTATCCTGCTGCTTGCATCTATCTCCCTACTGCTGTCATGAAAAAATCATAGTAGGAACTACACTGGCACCTGATTTACAAGCAGATCTGTGAAAAGAAAAATAAATAAGACTATTAAATTCTGTACTATTTTGGGGGAGGAGAGGCAGGGGAGGGGAGAGGGAGGGTTGAGTTCTCCTGAAACACCAGAAGGGAAACAATAAACCCATGAGAGTGACTTAAAAGCCAAAGTTAAAAGCAAAAATCTACCAACCTCATGTTCAGGTTTGCCGTTTGTGAGAGATCCTCATCTATTTTACCCTGCAACATTAATCGTTTGCTATGACAGACATTCTTCAGGCACCATCACAGACTAGTAAGGTCACAAACATGGAAGGAAAAAAAAAAAAAGCTGCTTTTGAGTTACATGTCACATATTATCTTCAGTAATTGCTTACCCAAACCACAAATATCTGTGAGATTCAGACTGCAAACAATAGCAGAAATCTACTTGGTAGGCAATAATATAGCCCAAAATCACCGTCTAAGATAGTGTTTTATCCTAAAATCTAGAAGGCTGTCAGTGACTTCTAGAATGAGGACGAAAATTGCAACAGCTGATAAGGTAGGTTTCTAGCACAACACACTAGTGAGCAAGTTAAAATGACACATATAAACACTTGTTAGTTTAGTTTAATTGATCATTACTTCTCTTTTAACAGCTAGACTAAGATCTGTATACGCTAAATGTTTTCTCTGTTTAAGACGTTCACCTTTTGCTTTCCACCCACTGATTCTAAGCAAATAAGCATTTCGGTTTTACATTTGTTTATAATCCATTTGCAAGATCACTGAATTTTCAGACAAATACAATCCAGCAACCTTCAGCCTTTAAGCTGTGCAAAGGAATGTTATTCTACTAATAATTCTTCAGGAATATTTGACCGAACCACCTACTTACTGAGCTTTGCATCTCTTGTAACCTTACACTCTTGAAATATAGATACCCATACACAGCATGATTCACCAGCTAATATCACAGGTCTTCTCAGTAACCTTAACAAGCCAGCACTGTGGAAACGCAGCGTTTTCATTTTGATAAGGAACTTTTATTCAAATCAGAGCAGTACCACCAAACTGCAGGGCTTCACAAAAATCAGGCTATCAAACAAATGTGTCTTCCAAATACTTTCAACTACCATCATTAAAAAAAAAAAAAAAATCAATGCAAGAGACCAAATGTTATCAGATTAATTCAGGGTGTGATAGACGAGGAGAAAAACATTTCACTGTGACTAATTTCCAAAGTATCTTCGCAGGCAAGCTGCCAGCATAGCTGTATTAAAATAGGTGCCACTATTTCTTTGCAGGTGTTTTGGAACGTGTATCAAAGCAACCACACTGTATTTGAATAAAAGTGTTATATGTCTTTTTTTTTTAATATTTCTATTAATATCTACTATGCATGCATATTGGCCATTTTTCCTCGCTCTGCTTCTTTTGTAACAAAAATATCACGTGCTGCATGCTACCGAGAGCGTCTCTTGTTTCTGGTTTTCTGGACCAGAGGCTAAATTTCGATATCCCCACTGCTGAAGAGATTACCGTGCTGTGATCTTTAATCTTGGGCAGGATATTTAAAGCTCTCATTTAAAGCTCTTATTTAAAGCTCTCAAATAAGCCCCTATATTAGTTCCTCTACATACAATAAAGGCTGAAATGAATTTGTAGTAAAGCTCTTTTTCACTTCCAGCATGGTCTGCACCACAGATAACTTCCCCTTCCTCCCTACATAGGCACGAGGCAGGGAATAGTGCTATCAGTGGAGAGCTCCATCTCTAACGATCTGCTAAATAACAGTGCTTTGGGAATCCTGTTCGCTACCTAAGGGAGGGGGAAGAGGTTGAGAGGAAAAAGAAAAAAAAAAAGTTTCTAGCAGTGCCCCAAAATTAACTTCCGAAACATGCATACAAAGCAGCAACCACAACCAAAACCTGCAGAGTAGCCAAATACATTTAAGGTCCACAAACTAACAAAAAAAATCTGGTCTGCTTCAGTTATCCTAGTTACACGTTTTTATAGGAAGACTTCAAATTTGGTTCTTACATTATCGCAAGACGTAGCAGGGCCGTGACGGCACTGAGGACTATTTGGTAACCTAAATTCCTGTGGCTTGCCAACAGTGACATCCGTTGATCATTCCCAAACCCGAGAGCACGTACAACCCAACCGCACGCAGGAGCGGTGGGATGCGTCGGGAAGCCCCTGCGATCTCCTCCGTTGGACCATTCCTGACACAACTTCTGCTGTCAGTTCTCTGAGGTGTAATACGAACGCCCCGTGGTTTTTAGCCATCAAAAGTTTTGGTCCATGCTTCCTAGGACTCAAAGAGTTGGTTACTTATGCAATATAGGAAATGCAAATACTTGCAGGTTTGGGAAGGGAACGAAGGGAAAAGG
Organism: Apteryx mantelli; assembly: GCF_036417845.1. Lineage (NCBI taxonomy): Eukaryota > Metazoa > Chordata > Aves > Apterygiformes > Apterygidae > Apteryx > Apteryx mantelli. The sequence continues at coordinate 169,741,430 of NC_089979.1, forward strand.
GAACCAAAAATGTTGGCTGGGCTTTGAGAGGAATGCCAGGAAAAAGTGAGGTATGGAAAAAGAGCTCAAACAATTCCACATTGAGATACTTGAGATGTATAAATCAATTGAATATGGAAATGCTCTGCTTGAAAAATCAAAGGTTTAAATTATTCAAGCATCATGAAAGCGTATAAAATTGTCCACTAAGGAAAAACAATTAATTGATTTCTTTTTTTCCTTTATATCACTGGAAGAGAGACTGCTTAGAAATATTTTCCCCCAGTTTGAAATAATTCCACACTAGATTCCACAAGACAAACAAGCTGAATTCTTACGCTAGCTGTACAACATATGACTTGCTATCAGCCATACATTCGCCAACACTTCAGGATGGGATTAATCACATGAACAGTGTCACCAACAGCTGAGGCAGTCAGTTTATGCTCCATCTGTAAGTAATGGAAAAAAAATGGGTACTTTAAGAGCATAACCTGCTTGACCTAAGTTACATATCTACATATTATAAAGATGAACCTCCCTCAAAGATTATGGGGTATATAAAGTGCTTAGCTATTTTACGCAGAATAGAAGGCATTTTCAAAAGCCTACAAAGGGTGGCTTATGCATGGCATGAATTAAATGAAACAAGAATTTATAATATATCAGCAACACACATCATTTTTTCACTGCCTAAACCTACCTGATGCGCATACGCGGAGACGCTCTCATCGGCTACGTGGGATTCCAGAGCTTCCGAGTCTGCATGTACCCGAGGTTTGCGTGAACTCTTCTTACTGAAAAAAAAAAAAAAAAAAAATCAAGCTCTGCCGAGGGCAGCGATTTGGAAAGCGCGCCGGCTTTCAGCGTCTTCTACGACATTCAGCGCAGCAGAGCGAGGCGCCTGCTCGCAGCCGCTAACCTCCACTCCAACCAAAGCGGGCTCTACGACCCTTTGCGAAGTTACTTCGCGTGGGGAGCGTTCATCCCGACCGCTTTTCCCCGGTAATGCTGGGCGAAGCGATGAGCGCAACTTACTGAAATCACTTAAGCTTTTTCCTTTTGTGCGTTTTCAGCCATTTAACGCAGTTCTACGTTTTCAGAGGAAGTCTCCTCCGCGCGTGACCTTGCGTTCAGAGTAAGAGAAACTCCTTAACGCCCAAGTACAACAAATGCCGTCTAGGGATAACTATGGGAAACGTTCCAATTCTTCTCCCAGAAAATTTGCTAAAGTGATAAAATCGGTGTCATAAAGCATTTTAATTTTTGTAACTGTGTTAACCCAGAACACATAAGATTTGTTTTTTCAGTGCTGAATTACCAAAAAAACAAACCAAAACAAAAAAACCCACCCCACATCTCCCATGGAGACCAGCAGCCGATTACCAGCATAAATCGAACTAGATGAAACAACAAGCTGTAACTATTTATTAGGGACATACATACAACACAATTGATTATTTAAATAAAAGGAATCGATCGCATACATAAAAATATACTAAAAAAATCACACTGGCCATGATTTATTACAGAATTCTCACACATCTGAGACCTCCATACACGTGACGCAAACCTCGCAATCTCCCGACCGCTGTAACAGAAACCGCGCGCGAGCGTACACAGCTCGCCTGAAGCCCCTTTGCACGAGTGAACGTAATCGAGCCTCAGCCACAAGGCATCCCGGTGTTCCACATAAAACGACGAACGGAGGAAAGGAAAAGCACAGGGAACCCACGAGTTCAGGTGGACCAGCTTGCTGTAATAACATATATCCCCAAAGAGATCTGTGAAGTATAATTTTAAGAATGTTATGCAGGAGGTAGAAGGAAGATTTTTGCAGCGTTAATTCAATATCCACAGTTGTTTGACGGAAATACTTAAATAAGCCAAACTGACTGATTAAAATCTTGTATAATCAACAATTGACTTTTTTTTTTTTTCTTTTTAAGCTAAATTATACTTTCACATATTCCTGTTGGGTGTACTAAATGGATCAACTCACAAAACCCTCCTTCGGTAATATTTCAGCAGCGGTGTAAAATTTGCTTTAAGTAAATGAGTTTGACCAACAAACATGTAAAAGATATACTTCAGACACCAAATATTATATTAAAATATAGACACTATTAATCTTTGTATATCTGTCATAAAAAATAAAAGGAAACTTATTTTTCCCATATATATTGGAAATAGCCTAATTCTGTGAAAAAACTATGCTCATTAAGTTATTACTGTGCATAAACAAGTTTTAAACTGGTTGTATTTTATACAGTAAAAAATGTAAAGCAACCTTTGCCTAGCAATGATTTGTTTTTTTTTTAATTTGACTCTGGTCTAACTAGCTTTTACACACTATATGCAAATGATTTCCTTTTTTAAAGCTTATTTGGCAAACAAGCAGCAAAGAGGATTTATAGCTCCAGTTCCTCAATATTTTAGTAAGTTGCTCATAATCCCATGTATTTTCAACCTCTAACAGCACAGACTACGTACATCAAATGCATCTTATTTTTGCACCTTTGATTACAGTATTGCTAATGAAGAAAAATAATGACCCTTCATATTATATAACTGATAGAACTGACAGGAAAAATGTGGGTTTTTTTAAACAAATTATAAAGCAATCTATAACAAAAAATAAATTCATAGATGCCTAATTTTTATATAATATTCTACACAACAAAAAAGTGCTGGTGATTGAGACAGGTAAACCGCAGAGGAAATGAATCAAGGTCTTTGCATGGTTAAGGCTGTATTTCCATCCATGCAAATCAGGATAAAACAAGGTGCAAAATTCTCAGAAACCCACAGATTTAATTCGGCCAAAGCTTTTGCAGTAGGTATATTCCTCAGCTTCGAAAGAAAGCAAAATAATCCTTCTAATTCCAAGTTGTCGGCGTAGGGAGAAACCTTATAAAAAAAGGTCGGGAACACATCCTTCTGGAGTTTCTTTATATCAACTGTTCAAGGTGAACTACTAAGCTCATATTTACAAAGAGCCCACATAACTTGAGATGTCATGCCAGTAAAGCAACAGAGCCAGTTGAAGTCAAAACCTGTTAAAGCTACTGGCTTCAATGGAAGCAGGATCACACCTAGCTCATCAGTAGCCTAATTGCAAATGCACCTATTTAAAAAGAAAAAAAAAAAAGAAAAAAGTATATTTGAACATTAACTCCTCTCATACATTCCCTATTCTTTTTCAATATAATATACAATCTTGAAGATTTAAAAAAATAATCCTGAACTCAAGACTTTCCACCTTAATGACTCTATTTAAATATATATATATATCTATATCTACATAATACTGTAGATATAAAATAGAATTAAAAATTTAATTTTACAACTAAGGTCACACACACTGCCAAAAGAACCAAAGATACAAAGAACCAAAAACCCACCCCAGACCCCTACTGCTTTGGGTTGCTCCAACATGCAGCGCTTTGACATCACAGCTCCTGAACAGAGAATAAAATCAGCTTTCAGAGCAGATAAGGAAATAACTTTTTTAAAAATACATATAGGCTTAAGGTTTGTTTGTTGCATAATCTTTACAGCAATTAAACAAAAATCCAACATCCAACAGAATCAGAGCTATAAACTAATATAAATTTGTATCTGAGAATACCATGCTGAGCAAAGCTGAATGCTATCATTTTAGGAAGAACAAATCTCAAGAAAACAAACAAAAAACCCCCCAAACAAACAGTTCAATGCAACTTTTATGCTAGATGTTTCCTTGTCATTTGGGACCTTTGTTATTTCTATGAACTATACTGCATTTAGAAAAGATGGTTTGAACCCTATTTCTTTCTTGTTCCTGACGGACACAGTAGTGGAGAGGCAAGAGTTGGTGAACCTGCTCTAAGAGGAGGACCACATCCAGCTGTTCCCAAACCATATCCTAGCCACCTCAGGCTGGTACGTAGTTGAGAGCACCAATTGCTTCCATGATTACACCATTTAAGGGTGGAAGAACAGCTACCAGAGCACGACTGGCACAAGTCAACTCTACCACGAGTCTCAGCGGTTGAACACTGGCGGCCTCTATGACCAGCCGAGGTGGAAAAAGGGAAGCGCAGCTGAAGGAAAGACAGAGAAAGACTTGGACCCTCAGGCTCACACTGATTACTGGAGCCATGGCTGTTAAGAGGAGCGATCCTATCCACAGCAAGTAGGGGTTCTTATGGCTCCTCTTTCCTTCTTTATTTCTGCAAGCAGAATGGGAGAAAACCTGGAGAGCAGATCAAAGATAATCCCAGGAAGCTGCGCTCATGGTCTCCACAGGAAAAGCACACAGGACTAAAGCTAGGAAGTCTTCTACAAAATTCTGGAATATCTTCACACTTCTCTGAAGAGAGGACATTCCTAGGCAGAGACACCTATTTTTTTTTAAATTTCAACTACACCAAGAGTAATTCTTATTTGTCTGCTTGATTCTCAATTACCCCTAGCCGTCGGTAATAAACCTGGCCTTCCTTTTTTTCCCTTCTTTGTCAGGTCTCATCCCAGTTTGTAAGAAAGCGATGGGGGTGCGGGGTTGGGGGTGGGGGGGAACGGGGACATTCGAGTGTCCCATGCCTCAAAGAGCAGAAGAACACACATGCCAACTCGCACCATTTAACATGGATGGCAAGAAATAAACACAGCACACGGCCTGGTAAGGCAGTAAAGGCCAAAATACCAGCAAGTACCTCCAAAAGCCTCCCACTTGTATACTCTCCATCTTCTACAACGCACTTACTTCATCAAAGAGAAAAGGTACTGAGAGTAGTAAGAAGAGACTTATTATGAACACTAGAGCATCAGTTCCCAAGCTGTGAGGCAAATCATTTCCAAATGATACATATCCAGGTACCCAGAAAAGATTAATAGCAATGGCAAACACCAACAGCAAAGAAGAGCATCCAGTTTAGGGGAAAAAACAGCAGTCATTTGGGAGCTCACAGAATCTTAGAGACTCGCCTGTTCTTGAAAAGGCTCAGCGACACAAGCATCAGAAAGCTAGACAACCTCTCCACGAGCTGTTCTAACAGCAGTCACGACAAACTAATACCAGTTCATTAGCTTTGGTTTACACAAATACCACCAGAGTAACTTAACAGTTATAGGGACCCTGTAAATACAGAAGAAAAGCAGAGATACTGAACCCATCGGGAGACCAAAAAAAAGGTTCTTACTCTGAAGCAGCCCCTCTCCTGAGAAACGATCGGGTGAAGTCACCAGAAGTCTCCAGTTATCTACACATATTTTTTTAAATCTATGATATACTGGATTACCAGTTTGGGATTTTGAAGCATTTAAGATTCACTCATATCTATCAAAACACGTAATCTTGATTTGAAAAGGGACTCTTAAGCATCCTGTTCTCTTAAAATGGAGCAATCTAGTATCACTGCTGCCACTACCAGCTACAACTCTGCTAACTCCTTCACCTCACACAAAAACTCAAACTGCATAAACCAAACCAGAAGAAAAGAGATGAATCTCAGCAAAGCTACTCTGAAACAAACAAACAAACAAACAAAAAAAAAATCAGCAAAATTTTACTTCATTGCTCCACAAACAGAAAAACTCAGAAATCAAGCTCCAAAGCAAAACCACCTCTCTAGCTTAAGTGTAACGTGGTGCCTCAACTCTGCTTCCACTGAAGTCAATGAACTGGGAATAGAATTAATCCCTTAAAAACAGAAGCATTACGCTTAACCAGGCCAACAACTCAATGCAATACTCACAGAACTTGTACCTCGTTGCCAAATTAAACGCTAGTCAGCTAAAAAATATTTTGCGCCTGTAAGAGTGCAACTGCGACACTGGCTGCGAATCGGTTATTTTACAAAATACAGTATTATTTCTCCTGAACTATAAAAGGCTACGTAACAAAGCAACAGAACCTCAGCACTCTGAAAGGGCTTTTGCTTTTATAGGTCTAACGCTGTCCACAAGCAATGGATTTAAAGACAACGGGCATAACGTTTTTGTATGAAGACCCCGGGGGGGTCAGCAATACTCAAATGCAGCCAAACTGTAACCTTTTTTAAATGCGTTTTTAAGACTGCAATTGAAAGCATACAGTTATTTACTGGTTTTGAAAAATAAGACTGTTAAAGGCACATTAACTCCAGTGTGAGCCAATTAAGACCACACTCCTTCGCAATAATAATCAACACGCAAACGATACGGTAAGGACCTGCCGGGCCCAATACGTTCACCACTACAAAACGATCCCGCAGGACTACAATTATTCTGTAAACAGAAATGCAAATCAAGACTCAGGTTCTGATTTCCCGTCAACATAGTAATCATAATTCAAAAACAAAATTAGCCATGAACTCAAATACTGTAGACTCCGTTTTTCTTTTTAAAACCATGGAGTATAATTAGTTTCACAAAAGCAAATTTAACCTTCTGAAATTAATTTGTGCAAATGAACTGCACATGCACACATACACTCGCACGGCACTAAAATAACTCTTCAGTACTCACTTTTTTAGGCTATGGCTGAAAACATTTAAGTTGAATTCACTTTTCTTTAGGAAAAAGAAAGGATCTTACTATACTAAGATTCTGAATTCTATCAACTCCCATTTTTAAACTTTATTCCGTGGATTAAAATGAGGCGCCTGTAACTTTTGTCTATGAAGTTATGTGGTTACTGCCTCGTTGCAGTTAACGATGGTACTATTGAGAATACGTTTGTTCTAGACACATTATCAGATCCAAAACGACAGACCTCTTCTTGGAACGTTTTGCAAGTACGTATATACGGAAACAATTACATATTTATCCACAAAATGTCGAATTCAACATCAAACATTATGAAGCACAGCTAAATCTTCAGTTTTGTCTTTCGAACTTTCCTCACATCCCAACTGAATTTGCTTTTAAAATAAGAACTGCCCTCTGAAGCCATTCATTAATATACTGATACCTAAGAACCTTAGTTGGTTATTAGTACGTGTTAAGAGATAATCTAACATTAAGACACAGTTGTCAAAGCATTAAAATATGTGTAAGTACTCTACGAACAAAACTGGAATTACTCATTCTTTTCTAATTCTCACCCCAAACATTCACACTGATGCATAATACTTCTGATTGTCTAAGCCACAGAATGGAGACTAGTTAACAGCAATTAAATATATGAAATCCTCGCATGCTAAAACAAATCAGTTAAACAGCTTTGGTAACCTAGTATATAGTTAGCTTTGTGTAAATATTTTGCAAACATCCCTTCCCCCAAAAAATCCCTATATACCATGTGTATATTTATATAATAATATACATATTTCCTGAGTAAATCGTTAAATCTGATTTTTTGGAAGGTTTGGCAAAAGATCAACTGTATATTACTAAAAGAGAATTTTAAATAAACATTCAAAAAACACATTAAAATAAATATGGAATGTTTTCAAAAATTATAGTACCATGAACTTATATTAATAACCATAACTTTTTTTAATTAAGTGCATACTAAGTTATATAGTTACTGCTTTTTAACCCACTGAGGAATCACTAAATCTAATTTCTAATCCTGAGTGACAATTTTATATCACCTGCTAATGTGTACTCCAACATAGTACTTACTGAAAAGCTACAAACTCCTTAAATTAGTTTTTTCACATAAAACATTTTGTTACACGGATTACGCTATAGGAAATCTTGGTTTACATTGCTTTAGCTGGAAACTGAGTTGGCAGCACAACTGCTGAAGCGTTTCACGCAACCAACAATTAAACACTGATTATTCTTGCCAAACTGTTAGCAATTACCTGAACGATCCGACTCCCTGTCACAAAACCAGTACAGAAGTGTGAATGAGTCTGTACGGAGTGACAGGATGCAAACTATTTAGTGATCACTTTGGCACTTAAAAGAACTATAGAATGGTGCAAAAAAACAACAACAAAAAAACCCCAACCAAACAAAAAAACCCTGAACAATTATGAAATACCTTACAAATGGATTTAAGTGCGATAAATTGTATAATTAACAAAGAAAGGAGAATTAAGTTCTGCCACTCACTGGTTTCTCAGGTCATGGCTTCAGTCACAGCTGATACATAGCTTTGGATAAGCAGACAAGGAAATGCTCAGCTATTGTTTAATTCCTCTTATTAATAAAATTCTTATGTAGCAGACATTGCAATACCAGCAATATTAAAATTGCATTAACACTATTACAAGACGTGTCTCTCAACACCAGAATCACAGTAATAAAATTGCAGCACTGATCAGTTATGTTAACTTTTTGCTTTTTGATAACCTATCAGAAACATTTTCCATAGCACTATGCAAGCCACTTTCCCCTTCCCTCCTTCCTCAGCCTTCTGCCTCCCTTTTATTATTACTACTACTACTTTTTTTGCTATTATTCCAGAATCCTCATTGATTCCTCAGATTTTTCTTTTTTGCTTCCTTTGTTTTCATGCTCCATGTTGCTTTTTTCTTGTGTGCTTGTGTTTGCAGGGCAAAGCTCTTGCAATGCCCTTTCAACTTCTTCTTGATTTTCTGGACTGCTTAAGGAGGTTTTTGGTAAAGTCATCTGTAACGCACACCATAAAGCGGTACGAGCCTTGCGCGTGGAAGCGGCCAACTCCCTAATGGCAGCTGCCAGAGCCAGAACATCTACAACAACAACAAAAAAAAACATGTTACAGGTAAAACTAATACACGAGCCTGATAATATTAATGCATTAAAAACGTTTTGAATTCATTCAAAGCTCATCACTCATATGCAAAATTTGCTCAAGAAACAGTTTTTCCCTTTCAGTGGCTCTGATACGCATCCGGCCTCCCAGTGAGAAAAGACTCGCTACTGATGTTTAGATACATATTCGTCGACAGTGGAACTCAAAGAAACAAATATTTCACTGTGGAAAACACTCAGTGCTTTTCCATATGTGGTTTAGATTGTGCTTAGACATCCAAAAGCAGCATAGCTCTTCTTCAGAGACATAATCCCACCAGAACGGTCACCATTACCCGTAAAAGACTAATTGCAGTACTTCTAATTATAGGTACCATATCCGATGGTTCACATAATGATTCCAAGTATCTTCATTGCAAAGTGAAGATGAGTTCATCAAAACCATGGCTTGTGGGACATTTCTTTTGTTAAGATGATGACTACCTACTTCTTGACCTATAGTTGAGCTAATTAGGGTTAATTGGAGAAGTTTATTTGGCTACAGGACTATTACTTTTAAGTATATAACATCATTAAAAAGGTGCTTGTCACCTAACTTGCGAAAGCAAAATATTTTGACTCTTTTTACAATTTATCTTTCCCCTCTTGCAAGGGGAGCGATCCTATTACATTGCTTCAAGTCAAAAGAACTACACACTGCCGGCTTCATTGCAGCAACAGGGAGGCAATAAAAGACATAGCTCAATAAGGATCCAAAAGAGGAAAGGGGAAGAAAAAAAATTGTGTTACTCTCTGGAAATCTCTCTCTGAGAAATAAGTCTAGTCTGAAGAAAAAGAGTATGTTCTTAACTTTCAAAACCCAAATTCCTAAACGTATCGGCTGTACAATCATTATAGTGAATAGCAGCTACCACTTACCCTGCGCTAGTGGAACAAAATGCAGTTTGTCTTAGTTTTGCTTTATTGATGAATTAGTAATAGATGAAAATACATGGAACATTAAGCTGCTATGAATTAAGCAGATTTTTTTTGCCATTTAATATATAACTTTGAGAAGTTACTTAATTTGGTCCAACTTGTTGGACAAAAGTTTTGTCCAAAGTTTTGTCCAACTTTGAAAAGAAATAAACATGCAAAACAATGATTTCTTCAGCTTTATATCACATGGCTCTTTTCTAAGATTATTTTCCAATAATTATTTATAATAATATAATGAGCGACAATTTGTTAACTTTCTGGCAATTAAAATGCTTTCAAAGTCATAATTAAAAAGCAGATTTAGGGTCCATCTTTGAAATTCATCTTTTACAGTTGTGCTAGGTAAGAATAAACATATGTTACACGAACAGCACACAAGAAAAGGCTCTTCAGAAGCCTATACTTGTGCTGCACATCATTCTTGCTATATGTCAACATGAGGTGGGAATCACAAAACACTATTTCTGACTTTTTTTTTTTTTTAATTTAGATAAGGTAGACAGGCAGCACAGATCAACTCAGCAGCAAGCATATTTTTCACTTTATTATAAAGAGAAGTGAAAGACTGGCCAAATATCATTAACAAAGAAACTAAATTTGTTTAAAAATGAGTATATTTTGACTTAAAAGAGAATTACTTATGGTTATATATTAAAAAAAAAAGTGATTTTAGGTTTACTTTTTAGTCAAGAGAAGAAAGTTTCTAAGTGTTTAAACCAGTCAGAGAGAAACAGAAAAGAAAAATTAGGTGAGAGAAGATCTTTTTAACTCTTAAAAAGTCTGACTCCTATTTTAACTATTTTAGATTTACAACCTTTTTTGCTGATGTTACAGTAAATAAAACTGGAATTTGCTGCACATTTCAAATCGCGTATTTTCACAATTGATATTTGAAAAAGTTTTAGAACCACAGGAATAGAAATCATTTACCTTTTTCATTATTATAGCGTGGTGCTCCTTGTCTCTGTGGATTAGCAGCATTAACAATCTCATCCTTGCGCCTCGCTTGTGTTACGTGAATGGCTTCCAAATGATGTTCCAAAGTAGCGGATATGTTACCATGCACCGGGGTGCCCCGAAGCCTTTCCATTTTTCCTATTAAGGTGAGTACCTACCGGACACATCGAAAACACCAAAATCAGTCGGTATTTATAATTCTCCATAAAAAAACAACACAATATTTCACCTGGTATTATGACTCACGAGACAATACTTCAAGAAAGCTTACTCTGGCTTGTTCGCGTAACTGGTCCACAATCAAACGATCAACTCGTGACGGGTTAGCCGGAAGTCGGGACACAGGAGTGTTATTTGAGCTAGATACGCGCTTTCCTGGAAAGTTTCTTGCAAGGTCAGCTTCAGTCTGAAAAGCAAATAGATAGCTATTTTAAATATGAGTAATCAGTACTATATTACAATGTACAATTTTGAGGGGTTTTGAGTTTTCAAATATTTTAGAGGTGTGCTTGCTAGCTTTTCTTCTGATTGCATTTACAAAAAAAGTCCCCAAATATCTGTATCCAGATGTACAGCCAGCTCTTGTAAGAACATGAATACGCCTCTCATTTAGTTGTACCTCAAAGTAAAACGTTCAAAAGCAACATTTAGAACCAAAGTGTACAACTATATATTTAAATATATAGACCAAGTAGCAGTTCAAGGTAAAGTTAAGAGCACATTCATACTATGATATTCATACTACGCATATTCACATTTGAAATTTGTGCTGAAGACTTTATTTTTGCTTTACACAGATCCATATTACTTAGTCTCTGCTCTCACCTAACATGAATTGTAGGAGCTGAATGAGCTCAATTGCTTTCAACTCAAAAACCTGGAAGGTATTTGGAAAAAAAAAAAAGGATGGAGCAAGGGTCATGAATTTACATAAAGATACCACATCTTTAAGAATCACAGCTAAAAAACACTTCTTTATTTCAGTGCTATTCTATATGCACACTTAATACAATTAGTAGAAATTCTTTAATGGAGAGATCCCTGGGGGAGTAAAATTTAGAAAAGAAAACACGGAAGCTCACTGTTTGCTACTGAGAACTCCAGAGCAGCAGGAACGAAGAGGTTTGAGAGCTCAGATGGCTGACGGATTAGACAGGCTAAAATTAAACACAGGTCGGTTCCACTGCAGGGAGATTCTCTCTACGCTCAAGAAATTCATGCAGGGTGCGACTCTCAAAAGGGCGAGAATCTCAAGGCAAGAGGAATATGTATTTTAGCTGTAGGAATGTGAGTCGTGCTACGGCAGTTGGCCTCGGGGACTGAGAACAGTGGATACTCAAAACTCTCTACAGATGCAGTCTTGTAACTACACAATTCAAGGACCGAAAACGTCTGTAGCTTGAGTAGATCACTAGGATAAAGTCTGGTCAGGCAGCATGGACCAGAACAAGTTCACTGATCACATCATTCTGACTAAGAACATCATAGAACAAGGATCAAAAAAAGCTTTCTTTAATGATGAATACATATGAAACGTATATTATGAGCTGAGGACTTCGATCTTTCCATATGACTTAATTTCCCCAAATCCTGCAAAAGCAGGTCTGGAAGAGACTTCTTTGTCATTATAGAAAGCAGAAGAGTTGTTGAAATCACTACTGTCTTAGACACACTGGAGCAAAAACCATCATCACCCTTTCTCATCATACAGAGAATTCTTGGTAGAAGACTGGACAGTATCAGCAATACATTTAAAGGGGATCCTGGATACAAACAAACGTAGAACTTGAGACCTGTTATTTCCTGTTGATATTTGAAGTTAAAAATCAGTCTTGGGACACCCTCGCTTTTGAAAGAGAAAGACATTGTTCTGATCTCCCACTTGTAATCATTCTATATGAAGCAGAAGGGACGACGTGCAGAACTGCTGGGGAATTTGGAAGAGAAGGTGACAAAACTGATGGTGGGATGCAGCAGACCCAGAGACTGCTGCCCGGCATGAAGAGGTTATGGTGGGGGGAAATGTGAGGACAAGGTGATATTCACCCACAAGTGTTAAAGGAACTCAGGGATGAAGTAAGTGAACTGTAGCATATGACCTCCTGCTTAACACCAAGCTGGTCCCAAAGGAGCGGAGGGTGGCAAAGATGAGTAATTTTTAAATACAGTCCCAGATGGAGAACAACAGAACTACAGAACATCAGCTCTGGCATTTGTATTGGGCAAACAAGTAGAAACTATAGCAAACAAAGATTAAATAGATAAGATATTGGCAAATAAAAAAGCATTTTTAATACAGAAATTGCACTTCACAAACTATTAGTACTGTCTAAAGGCATCGACAAGCAGACAGGAGAGGCAGTTTTTATATTCTATTTAGATCTCCAAAAGGCTGTTAACAAGGTCTCCGAGCAAAGGGTCGATGCTGGAAAGAAAAAGGTGCTCTCCAGAGATACAGTTTGGTCAGACACCTGCCTCCTTCTCCACTGACGAGGAGGCTTCTCCAACATGGAAGAAGCAGACAGGCATTCAGACAACGTAAAATAGGACCATGAATCATCAAGAAAACATCCTAGCTTCAAAGATCTGATCTGAAGTTCAGAGGTCTGACTGTTTCTGGGGACGTATCTCCTGCCCCTTTTGAGCTTTAATTCTCAAGTGGTAACATGCTTGTTAGTAGCATGATCTCCTCGTGGACAACAGTTCTTAACGAGAGGGGCTGAGGCAGGAAAGTGACTGTAATGAGAAGGGTATAAACTGCAGCTTCCTCTGAAAAGTCACATCCACTCAAGACACTGTTACTGTTTTTCTCTACAGCCTCAAACAGGATTATTTTCTTCCAGCACTAAACCAAAAATTTAGTAAGACAAAAACAAAAGGAATAAGGGAAAGACACTAGAAGATTGGTGACAGTTAAAAAAAGGGGGGGGGGTTGTTTTGTTTTTTTAAATGACTGTGGGGGAAATGCAGGGTTTCAGATAACCTCAGTTAAAGATATAGTTGGGCATAAGGGGGCTGGGAGAAGGAAAGAGATGCAGAACACTTAGAGCACGAAGGTGCATTTTACACCAGTACTTGAAGAACCACCTGGGCTCGTGAAGGCCTTGCTGTATCCTCATGCAAGACTGACAGCTCTCAAATCATAGCAAAAGCCTACTGAATTGATGAACAACTAGCTAATGATTTTGTATTGACCACAGAAATACAAAAACAGTGTCCAAGCTGAAGACAATTCAGTGCTTTGGTCGGTGACGCTCTTATCATATTTGTTGTAGCAAACATTCACATCAAATTTCGGTTAATAGAAAGAAACGCCCTATCCCACTGGAAAGAGACATTAGAAACTGAACCCCAAAGTCACATGCATGATTTAAAAGCAGTCGTACCAAACAGCGCAAATGTTATATTCAAAGCAGATGTTGCACACGGTGTTTTAAATATCTGAAACCAATTTAATGCAGCAATAGGATTTTCTCCTTCTCAAAAAGGAGTGACAGGCCAGAATACCTAATGTCTATAACTGCTTCTTGCAATCACCACCTTAGATGGAAAATTATCATCAGTTATGTTTTACCTTCTTTCTCTCTTTCTCCAAAGCTCTCCACTGCTCATAACACTCCTCCAGTCGTGTATGAAGCTCATTGGCAGGTCCACTGCGATTTCTTGGAGGTCTATACTTGTTGAATGGTGTTGGAAAGGCAAAGTATGGTGCAGTTATTTCCCCACAAAACAGATCATTGATGAAAGGGTTCAAGTGGTTAAAATCGTCATAATGAAAAAGGTCAACCAGGTCTGAGAATGGGAATGGTGAAGGAGGAAAATTGAAATTATTTGCTGATGAAAATAGATGGTGATTAAATGGAGGAAAGTTGGGATTTTGCTTAAAATCAGACATTAATGGGAAAGAAGGAAGAAAAGAAGGACTGATGAAATCTGACATGCTACCACCATTCTGTTCTTGCTTTTTTCGGAACATATTGAATGGCTGGCGATTTTGGGTTGTGTACCCAAAATGAGGAATCCAGTTCCTTCTGCCTCTTCTATCATCTTTATTACTGTTCTCCTGGGTTTGCTTTTTTTGAAATCTGTGGTACTTTTCAGAGTCTTCACTTACAGAATTCTGCCGTGTCAACCAGTCAGATGAAAAATTAATGGGAAATTCACGGTACTGCCCCTCCTTACTAGTCAAGGAATCATGTTGGGAGCGTCCAGTGGGTTTCAGTTGTTTATGATTCTCTGAGATGAAATTAGAAACTGCCAAATTATTAGAAACACCATTTGATACTTGTAACCTTCCATCTTTCCTTGAAGAGAGGACAGGTGAGATCTGTGAGTAATAAGAGGACTGTGTTATAGACTGATGGGTGGGAGAGCCACCAGACATGGTTGAAACCCCTGAAGATGACTGCGGGCTTGTTACCATTTGTTTTCGATAAGTGATATCTGACACAGCTGTGGGACTTGCAGTCTTCCCATCCAGCCACGAATGCCCATGGTATAATGAATAACTCCCATTCTGCACAATGTTTTTTACAGATAAATCATATTCCGAAATTTTACGAGAGCATTCTTTAGGATTAATATGGATCGTACATTCATTATTATTAAAAGCATCCCCCAAAGTAAAGGTATTATGACCATTTTGCACATGGGTTTCCTGTGGCTTTCTGTTTGCTCCTCCAGAAAAATGATTTTCTTTAGGTGGTTGATTGAAAAAATATAGAGATGGATGAACGGATGACTGTGATTTATGAGTAGCTGTAAAGTTTTCATATCTTTTAGAAAACAAGTGGTTGTCCTGGGATACTTTATCCCAAGGGTCATCAACAGGCTGGTTAGACAGCTCAGGGGAGTACTTTGTTTGTTCTTGTGCATCGTTTTTCATAATTTTGCCTCTTGACCTTTCAGCTTTCCAATACTCTTTCTGAAAGTTAGTGCCTTCTTTAATTCTGTTTTGAGAAGAAAAGGTGCTAAAATTGGAACTGATTTTTTCATAGTCTCTGTTTAACCTCATATGGTCATAATTGCACACATGCTGATTATAGTCCACATTCTGAAACGAAAACCCTTCTTGCTGAATTACAGTATTATTTGGGAAAGAGGAATTTTCAGGGTAACTGTTCTTCAGGATATTATCAGGCTGAGTGCAAGAGTCAGAGGGAGAAAGCCAAGACTCTATGAGATGAAGATCTTCAAATCCTCTGTGTAACATCTCCACATCGTGCGACTTCTGCAAATGTTCTTGATAGTAGCTCTGCGTGCCAATCAGGTTTGAAAAGTCCTTACTTTCAACAGAGTGCTTAGATGAAAGCCCTGAGAATTCACCACTGTTTCCAAGATCGGGTGCCCACATCGGTGGAAATAATCTTGAAAGAGAATTCCTGTAACAAAATTAAACAAACTTTCAGGAATCACTGAACACATTTCTTACGCTAAAACAGTTCACATTTCAAAGTTATTTCCCCCCCACACTAAATGTTTAAATCCCTGTTACGTCTTTGGCTTATCATATAAAGCTTTGTTACAAAATTTAAGGTGAAAAAAAGGCTGCTACAGTGAGTAAAAGCTATATGAAATCTGACTGCCAGTGCTGTTCTCTAATATTAATCACTTTGTCTACCACAATTTTAGGCTCCCTCTCATACTTTCGTGTGCCAAAGTGTTACAATACTACAGCCTCTTACTTCTAGTTGTCATTTATGAAATACATTTATTGGCGCAATGTCAGAAGAATAAAACAAAGATGTGAACTTATGCCACACACTTAACCCAAAATTTCAGTGTATCCTTTAGAAAAATTCAGCCAAATGCTACTATTATAAAAGTAGTGCCAGGCTCTGTAACGCTTACTACCTCTTGCTACTTGTTGAGAAAAATGCGACAAAAACGTGGAGGTTTTTTTCCATCACTTGCAAAGCACATATCATCTGATTTGATTTCCAACAGTATTTGTAAGCTACCAGATAATTATATTATTCCTGTGATCACCCTAACACTCACCTGCATGTCTAACGAGTTTCAGACGAGAAAAATGAGAACTGAAAAAGAACAATATTCTAATATATCACTATCACTCCATTCTACTTTAATTATTTTGATATTATAGGTTTAACAAAAATCATCAAAATCCCTGCAATTTGACTGAACTTCAAGAGCCTGTTTTTTTTCATATGAAGGGGGAATAACTAAACATCCTTGTGAAGTTTTCCTTTCCATACATCTCAGGGCAAGTTGAATGAAATTCAAGCAAGAGGATATTAACTTTACCATCCAGTATCACAGATCCCTGAAATCCGTAAGAGAGCATAATTTTGCAGACACTTATTCCTTACATTTTATATCTTCCAATTCAAAACAAGCAAACCAAAACTTTTTGTATTAAGAGACAAATAATTCTTCCAAATTTCCTATACAAACTCTGTTTTCAGTTCCAAATCATAGACTTGCTTGATGCTATGGGTATTACACTTCTCAAAAAGGCACCAAAATTCAAGATAATATAATAGCAGTATATGCCAATATAAAGACACTGTCACATTACCTTCCACTAAAACAAAACAAAAAAAGTGAAGTGACATGTACATTTTTCACTAAAATTTAATCATTTTCTCATAAAAAAAAACAAAAAAACAGAATTTCTGCTATGTTCATATTGCTAGAAAGTAAGGCGCATGGTTCCCCCTATCAAATTTCAATAATGCTGCATAAACTGAAATTAGGAAGGCAAGAAAACAAGCCAATTAATTTTATACCATGCAAAGAACGTTAAGCTACCTGACCCTTGCCCTGATCGGATTTAGAGGCTAAAAAGGTAGGAGACACAGACATGTTAACTAATATTAATAGTTTGATTTGGATAATACTCATGTTTTATTTTCATAACCTATAAGCTATTATACAAAACTGTTGTGAGCCAACAGCTTGCCACCCAAAGTGATAATAGCTACAGTGATCAAATAATATCAGCTCCAGGACTGTTTATAATATTTATATTCAAGACTGCAGAGTTTATTTGTATTCATTAATTATTTTAAGTTCAACTGTATTCATAGTTAACTCTCCATTGTTTATTTTAAAAGGAGGGGTTTTTTTTTCCCCAAATGCTGTAGACTGATGGAAGACTATAAAAAATTGTGTTTCTAACAGTTTATTTCAATTGCTAGTAAAAAAAAAAGTTACCATTTTAAGGGAATTTAAATGATAAAAATAAGTCCTTTGTCACTCAATTCCAAGAAATCATGCAAAATGCATGTCATACATTGGTAACAAAAGGATGTAATAAAAAAAGATAGGTAACATAAGAACTTTCGGAATAAACTTACCAATCTGTAACTGGTTCCGGTTTGTTTGGCTCCTCTAAAATGCTTGTCACCAGCCCAAACATATCGGGACCATTACCAGAATACGAAAGATTTATCTGTGCCCTGAAA
Organism: Apteryx mantelli; assembly: GCF_036417845.1. NCBI lineage: Eukaryota > Metazoa > Chordata > Aves > Apterygiformes > Apterygidae > Apteryx > Apteryx mantelli. Next base: position 169,759,426 of record NC_089979.1, read on the forward strand.
AAATAAAACACCTAGATAAATAAGAGCTTACAAAACAGGCAGGAGTAATATAACATGAATTTAGCTTTAATTTATTATAGTAGTAAAATGTTCTGCATTTAACGTATTCGCACTACACAAACTGAAAACTCTTTGTGCATTTGTGAGTTCTATAGCTAAAACAGGTAGAAGAACAGTTTTCCTTTATCATTTCCTATTTTCCCACCTTCTTGCTTCACTGGAGATGTCTCTAGCATTCTGTGAAGAGATGGGAGCAACAAAAGATTCTTCTCTCTTTCCAATAAACTTTCTTTGAACTATTAATATTACACAGATACGACATTTTTATCTTTTCTGTCTCCGTATAAAGGTAAATATGATAAGTCTTCTCTAAACCTTGAAGATTCTAATTTATTCAGTTTTGATACTGAAGATTATTTTAATCTTAAAAATATTATCTTACTTAAATATACTTAAAAGGCATTAATTGAATCATTTTTCAACCCTCTTTTCTGAAAGCAGTTGTTCAAGACAGCATTAAATATTCTGGATAAACTCTAAAGGTGTTCAACCATCACTTTTCTTACACAATCCCAACTTTTGTCTTTTATTTCAGTTTCAAAATGAGATCTTTATAGAGCTGTTTACAATGAAATGTAGAACTGTGAACTGGTATCGGATAATTAGACCTCTTCTGTATCTTTCTCAGACAGAACTCTTGGTTTTTATGAACAAGGCCTATTTATTTTGGTTTTGGTGTGCAACCAACTGGAGATCATAGGTGGAAGCTGCATATAGAAGAAGATTATCAGTAAGTAAGGGAAAGTAATCAGAGACCACTGGCAAAGTGGTATGGAAACAAAAAAACCCAAACTGTTGACCATTTTAGAACTGTGGACAGGACAGTAGCAGGAAGCTGGATGCACTGCAGAATTAAACATTCCTAGGAAAGACCAAGTACAGGCTAGCATTAAGTCTAAAGTTGCCCAGACTTCAGAGATGTGGCAGAAGTGAGATGAGACTTTCATACTGGATGCGCACAGAAGCGCTACAACACAGTTCAAGGCAAGAGAATCTGCACCTTCGTGAATCCTTTTTTCTTAAATCAGTCAGTTGTTCAAACGCCGAACTAGAAACACCCCCTTGTGTCTCATGCAAGTACTTTTCACTACCAGCAATCTGAAAATTCTTGGTACTGTAACATGTCAAAGAACCATCTAAAAATCCTGACCCATCCTGATCCATACTTCCCATGAACCTCACTGACACATACATGAAAGAAGGCAATTAAGTTCATGTCTTCTGGCTTCAAAATAAAATATCTTCTACCAAAAGTCGGATAATTCATGTTAAAGTCACAATCTCAGTCTTAAAGGCATTCAATTTTCTCAAGACCATGGCAAGCTGCTATTATCCTTTCTAATTTCGTATCGGAAAATACTTGCTGTAAAATCTCTTGATTTTGCAACATCAAGGGGTCAAATCTTTGTCTCTCAGCGTTGTAAGACATCCTACTTTCTAAAAAGGCACAGCAACATGAAAAGAATCCATGAAAATAAACAGTACATGGGAAAGGCCAGAATCACAGAATGGTTGAGGTTGGAAGGGACCTCAGGAGATCATCTAGTCCAACCCCCCTACTCAAGCAGGGTCACCTAGAGCACGTTGTACAGGATTGTGTCCAGATGTTTTTTGATTATCTCCAGAGAAAGAGACTCCACAACCTCTCTGGGCAACCTGTGCCAGTGCTCTGTCACCCTCACAGTGAAGAAGTTTTTCCTCATGTTCAGACAGAGCTTCCTGTGCCTCAGTTTGCGTCCATTGCTTCTCATCCTGAAAAGAGTCTGGCCCCAGCCTCTCGACACCTTCCCTTCAGATACTTGTACACGTTGATAAGATCCCTCTCAGCCTTCTCTTCTCTAGGCTGAACAGGCCCAGCTCTCTCAGCCTTTCCTCATAAAAGAGATGCTCCATCCAGTCCCTTAATCATCTTAGTGGCCCTTTGCTGGACTCGCTCCAGTAGCTCCATGTCTCTCCTGTACTGGGGAGCCCAGAACTGGACGCAGCACTCCAGGTGTGGCCTCACCAGGGCTGAGAGGGGCAGGATCACCTCCCTTGACCTGCTGGCAACACTCTTCCTGATGCACCCCAGGATCCCATTGGCCTTCTTGGCCACAAGGACACATGGCTGGCTCACAGGGGAGCAAATAAATAGATAAATAAATAAAATTGCTTGTAACTATACCAAACAGAGTATGAACATCCAACCTGACACTGAGTTCGTGGTAGTGAGCAAGCCTGTCCCTGAAGACAGAGGAAGAGCAAGAAAGAGGACACAAGAACTAAGAACTACAGCTCCTCAGCAAAACTTCCAAGGGACTGACAGGGGGAGTAGGCTGTAGAAGATGAGCAGAAGAGCAACAAATAGTAGTAGTACCTTTTGGCACATCCTTGTGCTGTTCTGGCTGTTGTGAATAACTCCAGAATTGAAACTTGGGACACATCCATAGTCTTTAAAGACAGAAGTTAAGTGGAACTGTCACCTTTTTCAGGAGATACTACATTTGAGAATATGCCTGATTTCTTCAAAGCTGCAAATAACTTCATCCAACCTAGGGCTGAATAAGGATGCATTTCCAAAGGGACAACCCTCAAGGGAAGCTTGTGGCACAAGAATACTGGTCTAACAAAAGGCCAATGCACAGAAAAAGGCACTGAGGGTCCTTGAATTTATTGTGTGAAATAATTTCAGCGATGAAATAGATGAGAATTAAAAGGACAAAAGCACAAGCAAAGTTACACTGCAAAGAAATATCCAGTGATGGACTAGTCACTCTCACCAAGCCGTTTAGAGAAACTAAAATGATACGGGTGTACTACACTTAACACAGTTAGGCACCAAGCACTCTAAAATATTACAAGAAAAAAAAACAGCAACTTCAAGGAATTCTGCATATCTACATTCTCAGCATGAGTGTACACGTGGATTATCACTAACAGACAAGTAACATTTATTTGTTTAGGTCTTTGAATTGCTTTTTTTCAGCTACCTTGTGTTTGCTGTCTTACAATAATTTAGAGTCTGCTTTTAAGAAGAGATTGTATATTTTATTAGCAGCCTGCCACTCTGAGATTAAGCTTAGCACTTACAGCTTCTAATAAAGATATATGATCTTTTATTCAAAATAAACATCCCTGCACTTACAGCTACTAATAAAGATATATGATCTTTTACTCAAAACAAAATTCAAAATAAACATCTCTGCAACACTCTTCCTGATGTAGACTAGCAAAAAACCCAGCATTTAGCTTCTTCACAATGCATGCATCTTTCTTAACTGTCCCCTTTCAACTCTTGTGAACCAGTGGACTCCCCTTTCTCGGCACCTCAAACTTCCTCTTTCTTATTAGGTAACTGATTAAAAAAATAATAATAAAAAGAGATTGATATTAGAAATGCTAATAAAGTCGTCATAAGTATCAAGTGTCAAAAACTACTGTGCCAATCAGCATCAACCAACCCCCCAGAACAAGGCAATATTATACTGCCAGGACTTGACGTTAAGTTAGAAAAAAAGAGAGCAGGATGCCTAACACTAAATTATTGTTTATGCATTTCTAAAGCTGGAAGAGTTTTAACATTATTTCAGTTACTGTACACAAACCATTAAATAACCAATATAAGAGAGAGAACACCCACCCATATAAAAGAGAAAGCAGCAAATTCTGAAGAGTATGAAAGTGACCCCAAGGAGAGAAACGAATAGATAACACACCAAGTCAAATTAGTCTAGTGGCAAGCAGCTGCAGCAAGAATTTCTTAAATCTAACCGAGTGGATCACAAAACCAGCCAGGAGAACTGCTATACCTAGATCACGCCTAAGCTCCATTTAGTCCACGCTTCCACGTTTGGTACCAGTCAGCGGCAAAAGTCTGGAGAGCAGGACAGAGCGATCCTTCTCCTAGAATATCCTTCGGCTTGGCAGTCAACAGGCTGGAAGTTTTCTGAGCCGCACAATATTCCAAACCTTTGCATTTACGTAGTCAATGAACCAACCCTTAATGAATTTGCCTAGTTCCCTTTTGTTATCCCTGCGCTTCTTGGACAGTGAAGTAACAAAACATATTTACGGATTGTGTGAAAAAGCGTTCTTTTAGTTTAAGCTGCTACCTGATTTTTTCAACCCTTATTTTTATATTGCGAAATAATCATTTCCTGTTCCTCATAGTCATCACATCACTCATGATTTTATAGAGGTCATACCCCTGCATAGCTGTCTCTTTTCAAAGCTGAAGAGTCATTTTATTTATTCTCTCCTAACACGGAAGCTTTCAAACCTTTATCCAGCTTTGTTGCCCTCCTCTAACGCAGTAGAATTATTAAAGGTATAATTAAGATTGGATGATCAGAAACCACAGATGCTTGCAATAGTCAAGACTTGGTCAGAGTAGATTTCTCCAGTGTAATAAAAATGTTTCTGGTTTTGTCTTTAATTTATTTTTTGATAAACCTCAACACCTTATTTGCCCTTCTGTCAAATACTAAGCATTGAGGTGAACTTTTCAAAGATCTATCATGGAGGACTCCACAAGACGACCAAGGGAAGGCTGAAGAGAGAAAGTAACCTGGGTGTTAATGTTGGGAATCCAGGTAAAATCAAGACTGGAAAGTCCATTACAATTTAATGAGAAAAGCCAAAGTGATCCTTCTCTCTTTAGGGAGCATTCCAAGGTTGCCTGTTTTAATTATAGGGAAAATACAGTTTTTAATCTCAGAAATGAGTGTTGATCTTTTCCACCAAAAAGTTTATTGGACTACATAAATCATTTATTGAACTAGCTATTTTTAGGTGACAAACAAGTTCACTTATGTATTTGTAATGCATGATTCAAATAACAAAGACCCTTTGCATTCTTCAAGCTTCTGAAAATATGAAGCTTTTTGAATATAAAAATCATACTTGAAGGCATTATGTCAAGGGCAGGATATTATAGAAAGCTGATGCATTTTCAAGAGTAGCTGTATACATATTTATGCTGTCAGTGGCAAAGGGCTACCCACTCACATCTGTCCTGTGTCTAACACACTCTGTATTATTGATGTTCCAGGAAAAAATCATCAAGCAGGATCAAAATGATCTATAGTACCAAGGGACGGGAGGTAAGGAAGAAGAGGGGTCTTTTTAAAGCAGTTTTCAATTACATATGACAGGTTCCCATTTCATTCCCTAAAAATAGTATTTTTTTAATCAATTTTTAAAATATATATAAAAAATGTTTATATACATGCATTTAATTTTATACAAAATATATAAATATAAACCCACACAGACCTCCTACCATTTTTCACAAGCTCTATAAGAAATATTATAGAATAAAGATAATTTATAGAGTTTCTAGCAAAGTAGTTATCCCATAACTTCTTTCTAAAGAGACCTGGAATCCCACTTGTGCTGCCCAGTAACAATTTCAGTTTTCTAAAATATCACCATAAGATTATACCAAGGAGGTCCATACCTTTTTTTTGTGCAGTCTTGAAAAGAAGTTTTTGCGCTGATATCATCTCCACATGCAGCCCAGTCACTATATAGACGTGAAGATTCTAGTGAAGGTGGCGTATTAGTAATTGTTCCTAATAACGGGGAGAATAATTGAGTGTCCATTTTCTGTTTCTTGTTATTTACCTACATTGAAAAGAGAAGAAAAAAAATTTTAAATGTTCGATTTTATATAAACGAGCAGCAAAGACAACAAAGTAAAGTACGACCTTCCTTTTATATCTTGATCTAAATGATTTTTCAGGAAAATTAAATGTATACCAATTAAGCAGGCATTACACAAGGATACAATCTAAAATTTGCACTTTTCTTTGGCCTAAGAAATTTATGTATCTGCTTAAAAAATATATATATATATATATATAAAATATATATATATATTTTTTTTTTACTATAAAATTACAGGAATTCTCTACAGATTTCACAGTGTGGGTGTTTGTGTCTCAAATCCACAAGCTCAGACTCTTCCAACCTATATTACTGAAAATGCACGTGCCACGGGCATACACATCTTTTCTGAGAAAACAAAGAGCAGAGCAATTATCCCTGCTATACCCCTGAACATACAAAATATTCCTGCAAAGAGCTCCACGTAAGCAGGGAAGAACATTCGTTTGAGAATTCCATGGAGCAAAATTCACTTAAGAGAAGTAAACTCTCTTCTCACTTTAAGCTTTGTTTCAGGAAATCTATTACAGTTAGATGATTGACAATCACCATTCAAAGAACGGGCAATCAGAGGCCTAAGTAACAATGAAGGACTGTACCTAAATCCGTATCTGAACTAGGAGCTGCCTAAACAGAAGCTGTGATTTATAAAGGTTTAGGCAGAATCAGAGAGCAATTTAGGCTGGAAGGAACCTCTTTGATGCTCTGGAGTCATCCAGTCTAATTCCCTGCTCAGAGCAGATCCAATCAGATCAGGTTACTCAGGCTTTTGCCCAGTTGAATTTTCAGTATCTTCAAGGATGGAGATCTCACCACCTTCTATCCGGGCAACTTGTTCTAATAGCTGACCGCTGTCCTATTCAAAATATATATACATGACACACACACACAGATGGAGATGTAGAAAATTACTGATATCAAGATGCAACTTGTGTCCATGCCTGTTGTCAAAGGCTGTCCCGCCCCACTCCCCACATACGAGCATCTCCTGGCACTGCCAGGTCCTGTGCTTGTCCCCTTGCTGGGGAAGGCCAACTGGCGAGCAGCGTCCCTGGAGAAAACTGCTGGCACCAATGCTATTTAGTGGCTTTGCTCATGACCTAGATGATGGGACAGAGAGCACTGTCAGTGAGTTTGTGGGCAGCCCCAGTTGGGAGGGAGCAGTTGACACTCTGGAGGGCAGGGCTGCTGTTCAGAGGGACCTCAACAGGCTGGAGAAATGGTCCGGCAGGAACCTCATGAAGTTCAACGGAAGTAAAGATGGAGTCCTGCACCTGGTGTGGGATAACCCCATACCACAGGACAGCCTGGGAGCGACTGGCTAGAAAGCAGCTCTGCAGGAAAGGATTGCGAGTCCTGGTGGACAAGCTGGACACCAGTCAGCAGTGTGGCCTTGCGGCAAAGCAAGGCCACCCAAACGCTGGGCTGCCTTAGCAAGGGTAACCAGTGGGGCAAGGGCAGTGAACAAAGGCATTAACCAGCACTGGCCCCAGCAGTTATCCCCAGGAGATGCTGCTAGCAACTGGCTGCCAGCTGGGCTTTCTACCGCTGACCACAACCCAGTTAGCTTGACGGTCCAGCCAGTTTCTCACCCACCTCATCTTCCACGTCTCTGCAATGTGGCTACAAAGAGAAGAGCCAGTGTCAAAGCCAATTCATATAAAGCAGTCCTGCAAGTACACCACTCAAGCCTTGGTTCTCAGACCATGCACAAACCCTAAACAGAGCATCTTAATAGTTACTTCAAACTATTTTCAATAGCTTCTGGAGAGCAAAGGTCTAAGCAATTGATTAACATGAAAAAAAAATGGAGTTCTTTGATGAGGTGCTTCTATTTTAGTGGCAAAAGGCCAGAATTTCAAAAAAAACAAGTTTGGACTCCATGGAATGTCACATGACTTGGGGTAAAAGACAGAATGAATATTGGAATACACTTATGTCAATATATATTCAAATTCAAAAGAACATTTAGTAAGAATTTTGGTTGTACATCTACCTCTACAGAACATCACACTGGGGGAGTGGAAGAAGTTTGTACACCATCCATTTTGAACCAGAACAACAGCAGGTAAAAAGAACAGCTCTCCAGGCTCCACTGATAGCACCAACCAGATCATCATTTCGTGTAACAGGCATTCAGACAACTAGCAACATGTAGACAGCTAAGTTTAGATGCCTTAAATCTGCTAACTGAATCTCACCCAAGTGGTGCAAGACACAGAAATACAGAAACATCATAATCACTACAGGAAATTCTGATGATGAAACCATTCTGTGCTTTGCTGAAAAAATAAAACATTCACTCATAACCACTCCTGAAATATAAAGATGTCTATTAAGTGAAGGCACAATTACAAACTTATATGACCCACAAACTAAGCCAGACTTTTACCAAGGTTCTTGCAGAGATCTGAACTACAACACACTACCAAAAACGCTTGAAAACCCAGCCTCCTCAGATCAGCTGGTACGACAAAGTATTTGACTGATATGTTTATAGCATAAACATACACAGTCACTAAGGGCTAACGCAGCCCAAACCATGTTTTCCGCTTCTTCCTATGCCGTGCACCACTGGGTCGTGCATCTCAATTATCTAGCAAACCCCTTCTAGTAATCAGATTTGTCCCTCTTTCCAGGACCTCAATTACAGACCAGAGAAGGGCACAGCACTAGGACGTTAAGAAACGGCAATTTTCAGAGCTGCTTCTGGATGCATATACAGTCTGGCAGCAGGAAGAGTTCTGAACACACCACCGAAAAAAGTACAGCTAGCTTAATGCAAGACCCTAACGTTCAGAAGCTTTGCTGAAATCCTGCTACCTGGCTGCTGGGGATGGAAATCAAGAGCTTTAAGACTATGACAATTAAAAACAAACAAACAAACCACTTTTGTTACACGAAGGATCAAAGTATATACTGCTTATTGTAAATGCAGCTGGAATAGGTACAAAAAGTGAGACTCCACTTTTTAGCTAGCTAAAAAATACTTTCATCAGGTCAACCAAGCTTTGGACTGAAGAAGCCAAACAATTTGCTAAACCCTTTTTGAATAACTGCAGAGAGACCTTAACCATGTACTTATTAAAATCCTGAAAAGGCTTAAAAACAGAACATGACGGGAACAAATAGTGCTACCATGAAGACTGGGCCATCATACTTAAGAACATTAAACTGATCTACCAAACTCTCCTTTTATTGTTTGATATAAAAACTACATTGTCACTAGAAACCATATTGATATGGCCTAAAGTTTAGCTAATTCTGTGAGACTGGTACTTGCTTTTGGAGAAATACCTCTGAAGCCTAGAACAAGCCAATAGAAAATAGAGGTTTTAGGAGAAATGCTCAGTGTCTGAATGTAGCCTTATGCATCAAGCCCACCAAGAGCCACTGACAGGCTTTTCAAAAGTTATTTGTACCTAAATAGCATAAAAGAACAAAAATTTGATATTGGTCACTCCACTATCTCATGCCCCATCCTTTTAAAAGAGAAAATGCTATGTTAACCTGAACTTTTCTCTCTCCCTGTGACCCTTTTCTCAAAGGTAGAACAATAAAGCCTTGCTTACTACAAATCTTAGGCCTGAATTTGGTTTAGTGAAAGCTGTCATAGACCCAAAAGATCTCTCTTCCTCATTCTTGGGCTGAAAAAGAAGTAAAGTGGTATGACCTGGCAAAGGGTGCTCCTACCTTGACCTGGACAGAACAAATCTTTGACACTGTAGGGTACTTTAACAAAAATAAAAATAATTTACACTGAGGGTTTAATCAGTTTCTATAAACTTGCTTTACACATCCAAACAAATTCCTACCGAATAACATAAATTAAGGTGGTATAACCATAGAAAGGCTGGACACATACTCTGTAACATTCTGTAAGGGCACGCTGTCTATATGTGTATCAGTAAATAAAAAGAAAGAACGCCTCCTCGCCCGGAGGCTAAAAGGCTCGCGGTGCTCGCGTGATACAGCTGAACTTTTACCCCTTCGGATCAGGAGGGCAGTATCCAAACTACCTACTCCAAACGTCTCCTCGCTTGTGCTAACTCTTGAACCACGCGCAGGAATTGTTTGGGAAAGCCTTTGCTGACCAAGGCCAAAATTGTATTAACAATTTAGCAACACTGACAATCACGTGCCTGCGCCTCGGTCTTGTTTAGTCTACTGGAAATCAACATATAAATTATGCTCCATGGCTAAAGTATAAAATACTTCTGCAGAGCTTAAAAACAGGAGCTGTAACTAATGGATTATCTTTTATTTTCAGAGCCATTAGTCACTGCTAATGTGAGTTGTGCAGGACAATGTGACTAAAGCTCAGGAGAGGAGGTACTTCATGTACCCTAGATACAGCCTCATCAGTCAGCACTTCCAAAACAGTGGAGACTCATTCTAGCTAGTTAAAAAAAAAAAAAAAAAGTTCAAAATAACTGAGAAATTCTCATCTGTGCTTTAAATATGAACTAACAGCAAGTTACAGTAAAAAAGAAAGAGATAAAACGTTATTCTGTCTCTTACAGTAGTACTTTTGTTTCAAAATTCTTCACTGAATCTCAGATAGAGCGATAACCTAAATAACTGGCTTTACGGAGAAAGGACAGCCTGCAGAGGAACAGACTTGTTTCAGTCAGAACTCCAACTTTAAACGAATGAATGAAATGCTATCTCCAACAAAATCAAATGACAACTCCCACAGTCTTCGGCAGAGCTCTTACTTCACTCTCCCCACCCGGCAAATCACGGATAGCCAGTATTCTCACTAAATTACCTCTCAAAACAGCAACAAAAAAAACCTTATTACATCTAAAACCTAGACACATCGCCTTAGTGGATTTTTTTTTTTCCAAAGCATAACAGGATACAGCTTCTGTTCGTTCTTGTAAAATGGAAATGTGAATGTGCTAAATTCTCTCCCTGCAAACATACCTGACCATATATATATATATAATATATATATATATTTTTTGAGACATCTACCACTGTTATTAAGTCACATCGTATCTTCAAATGCACACAGAGGAGCTTTTAACTTCCTGCAGAAGTTCTTCATAACTGAGGAGTGAACACAAACACAAGCATTTATCAAAAAACATTCACCGCTTCCAAAAGCCTCACACTGCTCATCACATTCAGAAGCTCTTCTAAAGTTTATTTGGGAATAAACAAACCAACAGAACTTTGTCAGCGTAACAGTAACTATGCAATTATAAATATATATGAAATTAAACAGTATCAAAGTTATTAGACATCGATATTATTAGGGTATCTGTGACACTGCACACTGCCATTCCTAACCCCAAGCTGGCTCACTTTTTGCCACCTGGCCTCTTTGCGCTTCCGTCTCCTTCACGCTGCTTCCTAAAGATTTGCTGTTACTATCTGCGTGGTCTCACTGCTGCAGCAGCGAGAGCAAAGGACCTCAAGGGAGGCTGTTGTTCCAATATTTTTCTTCCTGCTGTCGTCTCATTCCACAATAAAGTGCCCAGCTAGCACAGCTGCCACGCATGCAGTCAGACGAGACGTGCAGATCTCTATAAAGGACTCGATAAAGAGTAATTTGTACTGCGAACAGAAGATCCTACATGGCAGAGAAATCGCAGAATAGTGAGGTTGGAAGGGACACGTGGAGATCATCCAGTTAACCCCTTCCCCTGCTCAAAGCTGGGTCAACTAGAGCAAGCTGCTCAGGACCTTGGCCCATCGAGTTTGGGGTATCTCCAAGGATGAGCAGGATAGAAGATGCACAGAAATCCCAGGGTGCCTCCCCACTACCTTGTGCTACAAATACAGGATACATTTTCCTTAGAGAGAGGTTTCTGCCTCACCATCACTATTTGAGATAGGCAGCCAGGAGATGCACATCTATAAGCTTCTGAAAATCCTCTGATCCTTTGTCCAAAGATTTAACAGCACGGGGAGTAGAGTAAAAGATTCAGATATTCTTCCTCATTACTGAAAATTTTTTGTTTAGTAAGTTCTCCAGCTAAGCACTGGAAACACAGTTCAAGACTGTAACCTCACATTTTGAGACAGCTATAGCTGCTGACAGACTAGCAAAGGCCCCTCAAACAGAACAGAAAAGTTTTAGGGACTTTCATAGAGACCACTACATCATGTAAAAAAAAAAATCATATGAAAAGTCTGCAATGAAGTTAGGGAGATCTGGAGTATCTTGCTGAACTACAGCATTAGTGAAAGTGGAGTTTAAAAACATTTCAACAGGGTGTCGCTATCTTCCTGTTTAGAGTCAGGAACAGTATACAGCCTATACAAGGCTGCAGCAATAGTATCTAATACTAAAGCAATTCTCTGAAAGGACATATTCTAAGTTAAAATATAACATAATCACAGCTAAATCTCTCTGCTTCATTCCTTACAAATAATTAGCAGAAATTACTTGTATTGCCCTATATACAAGTCTTAGCTAACAGAAAGTACATGATTCTCCCCTCCCCCAAAAAACTTTTAGCTAAATTAATATAAAAGATCTTTTACAGTCACTTATCCTAAAACTGCAGGAACTCACAGCTGCAGAGTATTGCTCCCAGATACTCCTTATAAATAGCTATCACAACTTATTTGTAACATGAGTAACAGCACTGCACAGCATTTTTACTTCTACCTTGAGTATATTCTTTTCTGATTTCTTGGCAAGACAAACATTTCTTGTTTTTCCTTGACAAGATAAACTAAACATAAGATAAAGCAGCGTCTTGTATTGTCTTTTGACTTGAGATTTCTAATAATTCCTACCCATAGCCACTTTAACCTAAAGCACACTGGAATTGGTTAACCCATTCAGGATGCACTGCTATTAATTCTCTGAAGCTGAAACCAGGGAAAAATAATAAGAATTCTATAAGCTGCTTTCTTGTGTTACCTGGGAAACTAACCAGCAGGAGAAGCAAATGTGTGATGGGGACAAATGAAAACTAAACCTGGGGGAGAGAACAGATCAGCTATTAAGATCTCTCTTAATACTACAGACAGAAAGATACAAAAATGGTAGATTACTGCAGACTTGCTTCTATATCCCAGAACTTCATAATATCTTAAAAGACCTACTAGAGCAGGAGAGGGGAATGTTGCTTTTCAACACCCAAAGAATCAGGAAATTTTTGTCTGAGAAAAAGGAATCAAGTCTGCAAGACCTCACTCAGACAACAGGGTCAAAATGACATAACAAAAACAAAAAACAAAAAAACCCTACACTTTTGGGAAAAAAAGGGGGGGAAATGTACAGTTTGGAGATGCTTATTTGATATATGGGTTCTATAGCACAATTACTATCAAGAATACTTATGGACTATTGGGGCATTGCTTTTTTTTTTTTTTTTAATTTATTTGTGTTTTTTTTAAAACAGTAACATCTAAATATGTTCATTTCAGGTAGCCAAAGAATTTTCATCCAGGTAACTTCTGGCAATTGTTCTTTAGAAGGCTTTGCGGTAGCAATCTCACAAATGCCCTTGACAAGAGCCACTCAAAGCCAGACGGAATGGGGAACGGCTGACTTCCAGGAATAGAGGATTATTCTCCCGTACAAACACAAAATAGAGAGATCTGCTCCATCTGTAGCGCAGAATTCTCTCCAGACTTCTTTTATAGGTTGTTTTACACATTTAGTTAGAACAAGCAATAGATCATAAAGTTATTTATTTCTGTTTACCTAAGCAAACTCACTTTTTTGGACTCACCTGTGGCTTGTAATGACCAAGAGTGGCGCTTTGTTTGACCATGTCCTTGCTATCAGTACAAAAGTTCTCTTCTCTGAAGTATGCAGCATTGCCATATGAGCAGCAATTTAGATTCTTAAGCACAGAGTTAGCCTATTTAAAGAAAAAAAAAAAAAGTTAAACACAAAAAAGCAACAATTACCAGGACCGTCAAAGTCTTACTTATTATGCATGAAACTCGTTTCTAGCTGCCCCCCATTGCTCCTCCCACCTCCTTTCCACGTCACACCACCCACAGCCATGCCAATACCACCTACATCTCACACATTCACAGAACAGTGACGATGTTTCTTTATCGCTGTGAGATCCCACATGACAAAACAGCTCATCTGATACGAGATCTGCTGACCACAGGTCACACGGAGTCCTGGAACGGGCAAGGCAGCTGCACTGCACTGCACCTGGGATCACGCAGGCAGGGGCGTACTGCCCAGTGACAGTCTCCTCTCTTCAGCTTTGTCCCCTCACATACGTAGACGGATATATCACGTAGGTGCACATCTGCCGCGCAAGTATATAATCTCACCGCACGATCCCACTCGCAGGCACGCATCCACACAGAACAGAACATCCACCCCCATTACATGGTAGGACAAACAAGTACGTGGGCTCGCGCCCACTTAAGGACTCTCCTGCACCTTCACAAACTCATAGCTTCTGTCAATGGCAACGGCAAAGTAGTTCTTACCACACGCCGCTATCCAAAAACAGCTGTGAAAAAAAAACACGTTTCCAGGAGCACTCCAAGGAAGTCTAATATGCTGATTCTGCAAATCCTTTTCTATGCTCTCTGGACATCCATTTACATGCGTTACAACCTAACGTCGTATGCTTCCCTTAAGGAAAAACGGATTATCAAATTGCCACTGCCTAGTGCCGTGCCTGCAGTTTGCACGTGTGCCATTTCTCCAACTTCACCCATTTACATTGCACGATACAGCAAAACAGCGTCCAAGCTTAGCAAGTCTGTGCACTATGTGAACGTAAGGCTTCATCTTCACTGACAAAAAGTTTTATTTGGTGGAAGCAATGAATACAGGAACGGCTGCTTTCAGATCAAGATAAAGCAAGATAAAATTTGCAACAGTTATATCACGATAAATTCTTAAAAAGTAAAAAAGCACTTGCACTTACGCAAAGTAACAAGATAATGTCAAACTGTACCCACACCCAACTCTGGCTGACCTACTCTGACCTACTGAAGCTAAGGATTTACCTAGGCTGATGCCCAGTCTAGAGTCTGCGGCAATAAATCATTTAGCCCACAGTCAAGTCTGTGCTGTTCCCTTTTCCAAGGGCCTGCTGAAAGCAGATTAAGAGCCGGATGAATTGGTCAAAGCACTCTTGACAGTCGCTTTTCTCAAGATTCCCACAGCATTTCCATCATCATGCAATGGAAAAACATGCTACAACAGACAGGAAAGCCTGTAGGCAGGAGCAAGCTGCAGAAGAGTTCTGTGAAATGTCTGTACGGTAACCATGATGCTTCTGGGAAGTGCCGGGCTTGCCACTCATGTACGAGCCGGTCCTCTACGCGTGTGTAACGCACCAGTCTTCTAACGAGGAAGGAGCCGCAGTAACGCCACCCTCTCAACACTACAGAAAGCTCTGTGGCCCACACAGATGGAAAGGTTAAGCACCCTATATTTAATCTAAGATACAGGGTTCTGCACCGAAATGACTCAGGTGCACGCAATTGTTACTAGGTGCTAATTTTACTGTATACAGTTTCCTTTCAGAGCTAGTAAGATTTTTATACCATCTATGATTATTTCTTCAGTCAACACGTGTCTAAGCCACCAACCTTTACAAATCTTTTAACTACTTGCGATTTATTAGCCGTTCCTCTGTCAAAGCAAACTTAATGAAACACAATTAGCTAATCACTACATCAGTGACACAAAGTAACACCGGGTACTTTATAAGAATAAGGACTTTGCAACTTTAAAATAGGGATGCACAAGGCATTAGTTGTAATTTGAAACCCCAAACAACAATCCGTTTATATTTCGGAATAGGAATTAAAATGGGTACTACTTCAAATCATGGGAAACATTCAAAGCAGTGCAGATGCTGTATTAGCCTTCACAACCTATGTGAGCGTCCAACCGAAATTTAAAATTTACATAGCTGTTTGAAAAAGATAAGAGTTCTACCTCTGCTCGCTAGCCAACATGCCCTCTTTCAGAAAAATAGATTTTCAATTATCACTTTCCGTGAGCTGTTACTTAGCTTTTAGGGGTTGATAGAAACGCATGCTTATTGCGCTACTGGTAAATAATTCATTCCTAGAAAAGCCTTTTGGGATATCTTAAGCATATGAGGTGCTACATTATAGCATTGATAGAAGCAAATGCTTTAGTTAAAGAAAAACTGCCAGCTTGCATTTTGTTAAATTGACAAACTTAAATGAAAAAGTCTCTCATCGAGTACTTCAGTGTCATGTCCTGAATTTTTTTTAACTGGTTCAAAAGAGTTTGGGTTTTTTTTTTTCTTTTTTTTCTTTTGATGCTGATCAAGAATAAACTTTGAGCAAAGAGATGAATGGCAACAAGAGCATCACCAAAAGAAAACAAGTAGATCAACCAGCAGGGAAAACTGGCTTCCTACGCATTCATGCCTTATCCGAAGCTAATCACACCAGCAGCAGTTTCCATACCACATCCGCTTGGCCTCACCAGTGTCTCCGCTCCCTCCCAGCTTGTCCTAATGACCATCAGCTAAGAGCCCACTGTGGCAGGACTGGTTTTAGCTGCGTGCTGACCAGCAGCCCACACTGAACAGTTACAACCATGCCAAGGCCTTTCTCTCCGGGAGGACACTATCTGGACCTCCCTTCTGTGAATCTGTCTACTTCTACAGCATTTACAGAAATTTATCATCGCCGAGACATTTATTCGCCTCTCCCTCAGTTTAAGTGAATTTGACCAATGGTTCAAAACTTACAGGAGGAATGACAGACTGCTCAACAATTTAACCTTCATTTTCCCCGAAGGAGGAAAAAAAAATCCTCCTAATCCTTCACACAAAGTATAAAAAATTTTGAATGTCCACAAGATGCATCTTCCCCTCAACACTTTTCAAAGCTAACACTAGAAACTTCAAATTAACTTGTAAATAGTGAGCCCCCTCAGCGCTTGTAGTCATTCTACTGATTTTGGTGCCTCTGTGCAACTTGCTTTGCCCCCTATGGAAGGGGTAATGAAAGCATTACCCTTGAACACAGCGTGCGCCATTATTATAGCTTCAACCTTTTCTAAAGTTAATAATTCAGAAATTCAGATTTTTAACCTCTACACTTACTGTGTTTTTTGTTTTATTAATTTGAAAAAATAAGGAGTAATTTGCCAGCAGGTAGCTTAGAAACAAAGCCCTCGTCTGTAATTCATTTCAATTAAGGGGAAAAAAAAGTTACTTATGCTGATTTTAATCATAAACAAACTGTAACCGTGGCCCAAAGTCACAAGTACTTCAAATACTGGAGCCCTGCTATTTTCAACTACATTTTCCCGCAACAGTGGCTTATGCCTGCTGCCCTTACTCTCTCGAGTTTCAGCACATGGTTTTTGTTTATAAGACATCATAAGGAGTAGTCCCCAACTTAAAAAATAGTAATAATAATAAAAAAACACCTTCATGAAACGTTGACATGAAGTTACCAACTGTAAGAACTATGACCAAGTCAGGTGCAAAATGCCATTACCCAAAAGCTCAAATTTGGGACTAATGACGGGAAGTTTTACTTACGTGGGGAAAAACAGCCACTTTAACATGTTTATCTCTAAGCAGCCTACAATATTCAAAATACTCTGAGTAACCAAATACATATTTAAGTATGTGAATAGCAGATTTCATATTCACTGCAGGCTCCATGGAAATATAACAGAACTTCATATTAGCTACCTGCATATATTCACCCTCACCTTGGAATTCTTAACATGTGTCACATTCCGTTATCTTCTGGTAGAGCAAGAAAACACAAGGGAGTATTAAATAAACAGATACTGAGTTTTTAACTTTACCTTCTGATTATTTGACTTTTTAAAGTGAGTAGAAGCTGTTTAAGTGCATTAAAACCAATCACAATTTGTAGATTACATCATTTCAAATATATATTTCTTCAGAATAGGATTCAATATATTATCAGTAAACCTTTTATTTTAGGAATATAAAATTCCAACTGGTGACTGACTAAATATTTTTTCCAGATTCAGTTTGATAGATGGACTATCTAGTACAATTTAAACTCCACTAAATCAAAAAAAATCAGTTCCAAATGTATTTTTAAAGTTGTTTTTAAACAAACATGAAAATGATGAAATTGCCAATTACTGAATGTGTCAAAACAAACTCTGAGGTTACAAAAAACAAACTCTTTGAAGTTACAAATCAAGTAAATAGAATTTTTATCAGTTGTACAAAGATCTATATACACTATATATCATTATATAGAGATTTTATCTTATTTTCATTAGACTGCTAAGATCAGATATAAAGCTACTTTTCCCACTTGACCACTTCCTCAGCTTGTGAAATTCCAGTAATAGAGGTCTCAGAGATTGCAGACTTAAGTAAATACTGTCACAATACCATTTAACAGATCTAAACTGCAGAAACACAGAAACGAAGGGGGAACTATTACCTGGTTGAAAAGTTATTAAATTACTCGGAGTAGGGATGACAGCAAGTATTCCCAAGTTTCCTATCCTCTTCGTAAGTCTCTCATCATTGTCTCTATCAGAAGGTTCTGGTGGTGAACACTAAGAGACACTTGTGTTTGGAGAATTATGTTTCTGTGTCAGGCATTCATAATATGCAATCATGTGAAAAGCTGGGCACTGTCAGGCAAATAAATTATCACAGTTACTTTAAACTACAGCATTATAGCACCCTTATCAAATATTACACTGCAAAAAAATTGCTTTGCCGAATTGCTTGCCAGCTTCCTAAAATATCAGTGTTACTTCAGACAGCAAGCATCTCACCTGATCAATAAATTCCACACAAATCTCAACTCCCACTGTGAGAATCAACTTCCATTCAAGACAAACCCGCACAGATGGTACCACCAGCCATTCCCCGCATGCATTCCTTCCACCGACACAGGCCACCGAGGGAGCAAAGGCAGCACAGGCTTTGAAACATGCCAACTGAACACACCGAAGCACTGCAGCAGCGGCAGCAGCTGATCCCGGTGCTTTCGAGTCCAGTGGCGTAGCCTAGCCAGCGCTGAAGCAGTGCTACCGCCGCACCTCGTTTACCTTCCCTAACATTGCTGCCATGGGACACCCGCTACACACCTCAGTTACTATACGCACACAGAAACTGTTGCCAGGCTCTGGACAGCGTCTCTGCTCCACCCACTGAAGCTGCAGGACAAAAACAGCAGAAAGCAGCAGGCAGATTTCAGGCTGTGGGAAAGAAAAAGGCCCCTCAAGACAAAATAGCAGCGCTGGCATTAAGCAATTACTCCACATAGCTTTTCCTAGATAGAGGAGTCTCTAAGCTGTACTAACACCAAGAGAAACAGTACAAATTGCTCGCCCTTAAATGTCACCTCATGTTTTCTTCAGATACACTCCATTTTAAATACCTCTGCAGCACCTGCAAACCTCCCCTAACACGCAAAGATTTCACACTGCCAAAGGCCCTGCTACAGAAGTGAAAGAAACACCGAGCTTACATTTTTGGTCTTCTTGCTTTACAACCAGTCTCAGCCATGTAATGTCTGATGTCACTGGAGTACCAGTATGTGGAAGTACTATGGGAATTGTAGTCTTTCCTCTATTGTGCAATAGCTACAAGGTCCAGGACTCCAGCTCTGAGGCTTCGAAACAGTCTGCTTAACACAGAGGCTTACGGGAACTGCCCGTGAAATACATCCGAACTAATTTACCCAGGAACTGTTTCTCAGATTGGAAAGAAGAAAAGTGTACCGAAGGTTTTGAAATGCACCTTCTTCTGTTTCCCACACATGCAGTAATTTCTAAGCAATTCCTCTCAGGTGATCATGTACTTCCAAAACCTTAACTTAAAATCATCATCAGGAAGCACTACCTACTGAGGAACTATGAATACCTATGAGGCGCTCTAGCATTGTATTTAAATGCACAAAAGTTCCTCTAACAACTTCTTTGTCCCTTGTACCTCTGGGGTTCTGGCATTTCCACATGAAAAAATAATTCGCTCAAATATATGTTTTGTCAGTGGTCATGATGGAACTGCCATTGCTGTTCCTATCTTCCCCACTGAAAACTATCATTTGGCTCACCTTAGCTAAGTAACCACGAAAGACTTGCACAATTTGCCCTATCGCTCCTGTAACAAGAATTAAAAATAAAATTATTTTACTTAAAGGCTGTCTTGCATATTAATATGCATGTGCTGTACCTGACTTAACTTCTCCCCATTATCAGTCATATATCTCTTTAGGCATATTATCACCTTTTACATTATCACGTATTATCACCTTTTACACATCTTTTTTCCATAATAACACCATCATTTTCCCACAATTCTTTGCCTTGTTAATTCAGACAGATAGTGAATCCTGAACATTCTCTCACACTACCATACTCTTAAGCTATAACAAGAATAAAGAAATAATATAATTTAAGTAAATTAAGAGGTCCACAGAGATAATGGAAGAGAACTATTTTGATCTTTACAAAGAAAACAACACAAAAGCAATCAACTTGCCAAAACGGATATAATATGAAAACATTTTGGTTGCTGGGAACGGTAATCAGTTTTTAGCCAAGTATTTCTATAGAGTTTCAGGACTAGAATGAGAGAGAAAGCATAGAGCTAACAAGCTCTGATTATTTTTTTCTAGAAACTCAAGCCACCCTTCAACATACACTCAAGCTAGTTGAGTTAAACCTAAAACATACATTCTTAGCCTTGAACAGTAAAACTGAAGTGTTTATCATGCTACAGACCCATCTTACAGAACAAGAGAAAACTTCTGTGACTGCTAGAATTTAGAGCAGATATCAAAAAATCATTGTCTTAAATTCTTGAACAATTTAATGCAAGCAGACTAAAAATGAAATTTTTTTTTTTTTTTGGAAAAAAGGACTTTGTCTAAAGTTATCGTCTGTTCCCAAAGTATTTTCTACGTTTCGTGTCAGTGAAAACATTGCTAAAAGCAACACCGCAGAAAGAATGCCACACAGCAAGTAACATTCCCAAAATGTTATTTAAATGTTTCCATATAGCTTTTCTAACACAGCAGTAAATAGGAAATGAGGTCACCCATTCCTAAAATCTCAGCCCTTGTTTAAATGTTATTCTTATTCTCCCTTTGATTACTATCTATATGAAGCTGCAAAGGTATTCAAAGAGCACGAATGTCCTTCTCCAGCTTCTCCAAAAGTCTTACGTAGACAAAAATCATTTAAGACTAACAACATACATAAACATGGCGTAGAAAGCTTTTACATCAATTTCCACATTTAGGCTTTTGGAATAAGGCCTCTTCCTTCTTGATGATGCATTGTTATACTTCGCTGTTTTTAAAGCGGGGTTCTACCTACATGCTTGTATTAATGGTACATCTAAAGCAGGGGTTTCCAAGCTGCAGTATAAGTCCGTAAGTCAGTTATTCCACCACCAGACATTTCAAACTATAGTACATTCACAAGTAGTGTTTAAGATCTCAAACATTCAATTGACTTTTAAGTATCTTTCTAAAAGCTGGAGATGTGTTTTCCTTACTGTCTCCCACCTTCTCTCCACCCTGTCTTTGCAAATCCAGCTAAACATTCCACCAAAATATAGCAACTCTGTAGACAGTTCGCATTTATGTTTTCATCCACACAGATGACAAACGTGGTCCTCCTTCACTGACACTCTTTGACAGATTCTATCAGACACAGCATTATTAGTTAGCGATAGCGTATTTACACCAACGTACACCATAAAGCGGATTGCACTCAAGTGTTTAAAGAATTATGACCTCAAGCCATGCTCTGACCAGAAATTAAAGAAACAGAGAAAGCTCAAACCTTTCCAGCATTACAACAGCATACATAATACCGAAAAACATGCACTGATTTTAGTAATGCAGATAGGCACTAATAGCCATAAATGAAGTCTAAAAGCAGAATTTTGTACTTCTTTGACCTGGGCAAGAGAAAGGGAGAGAGAGAAAATCCAGATGTGAGTCCACAAAAACAGTTCAGGCATAAAATATTTCCGCTAGCTTAAGAACGGCATGTTCCAGAAAGACAGTATTTTCTGGAGGACTTGCTATCTAAGTAAAAGCAAAACACAATGCAGACACAAGGGCAATGCCTGACAGAATAGCTTGAAGCCAAAATTTAGTCATAATCTGGTAAAAAAATGGGCTCCCAACAATATTTTTACAAAGTCACTAGTATTAGCACCTACACCCATATCTCAAAATAACATGCAAAATGCCCCTGCTGACTATATAGAAGCATTTAAGCAGAGCTGAATTTCATCAATGATGGCTGTGCAAAAGTCAATAGAAGCTGCCAAATTACGCTGTACTGAAAACACTGGAGAATATGCGCCTGCTACAAAAGCAGAAACATCACAGGCTTTGAAGAATGCACTGTGTTTGTGACACTCATCTGTGCAATCACCTAATACACCAAAGACACCAAAGTTTTCAGGAAAATATTAACAGCTAACCAACTAACCAATATATGCAAAATATTAATAAAGCTACAAATACCTGTTAGGAGTCTTTTAAAAGAAAATCTACTAACTTTAAATAATTCAGTGTAAAGAAAAAGATGCTCAGATGCAATCTCCTAGCATAAATCTGGCCACTGCACTGTGAACTCATTCTGTTAATGGTGCCTTTAAAATAGGAGATTGCAGTCATTTTAATAACAGTAGAACATCTGTATGTATAGTAGGCTTAAGTAATAGCACTCACTTTCCTGGATACCTTACCCCTCACCACATCAAGACAAATTTTTACTTTTTTTTTTTTTTTTTACTACAAGAAATTAAAACATTTAAAAAGGGGGAAAAAAAAAAATCAAACATTGCTTCCAGAAACAATTAGGGGGGAAAAAAAAATCCTTCTTTCTCCTGAAACCAAACATTTCAATATATTCCCCTCAGCAGTCTCAGAAAGCGATTCCTGTCTTATCCTATTGGGATTTCAAGCTATAATACTTGCTTACTTCGCAGCTCGCTCCTGCTATCTCTCTTCAGAAACATCAGTCATTTTTGGTGTGTCAACAGTGCTCGCAGCTCTTTAACTTCTGAGTGCGCACAGCTCTCTGACAAGGTGCGTGTGACAGACAAGCGGAACGGAAAAACAGCCTTGTATTTTCACAGATACGTTCTTTATTTACATCGCTCTGCTCTATCAGCAGCCACAGGGGTTCCCCTCGCCTCAAGGGAGCCCAACAAAGCGGCGGCGCTCGTCACAAGCGAAAGGGCCGGTTCCTCCCCTCAGGAGCGAAGCGCCTCATCGTTCCCCTTCACCCCCCGGCTCCGGGCGGCAGCGCCCCCGCCTCACCTCTGACCGGGAAGCCCCGTCAGGCCGAGAAGCCAGAGGCTGGGCGCTACTCGCCACCATCTTATTCTCCCTCTCACGTCCCTCCCCCTCCACCCCCGTGAGGGGCAGCGCGCGCCGCCAGCGCCCCCCCCCGCTGGCCGCTGAGCCGCCCCAACGGCCGCGGCGCGCGCGGGCAGGGGCAGCGCGGCAGCCTCCCCCCCCCTTGCCCCGCCCCGCTCCGAGCGCGCGCTGCTTCCCGCTCGCGCTGCCAGGCACCGCCCCGCCCGGCGCGCGGCGGCAGAGGCGGCGGGGGGGGGGGGCTCGGTCAACGGCCATAGGTGGGAGAAACCACTTGGCGAGGAGGAGGGGGGGGTGAAGCATTGCGGGGGGGGGGGAGAAACCATTCTGGAGCGGGGCGGGGGGAGGAGTGGAGCCGTTACTCAGGTCTTGGCTTTCCCGCCCTGCGCGGAGGCAGCCGTTACCTCACGAGGGGCAGCGCTGCGCGCCGCCGGCCCGACCCTAAGGTCGCCGCTGCTTCTCGTGAAAGTTACCGTTTCTTCCCCCAAACCTGGCCTTGCCAGGCAAACGGGCACGCTTGGAGCTTCCTCTTGTGGTGTTTGTTCGGGGAATAACGCTCCTGAACGCGTGCCGGACTCAATCCTTAACAGAAGGACTAAGGAAAGCTCCTAAAGCAAACAGTGCACAAAAACGGTGCACTATTAATTTTCAGTAACATATGCAGTAACTATAAAGAACATAATGAAGGCTGTAACGCTTAAAAGTTAAATACTGGAATTAAAGTTCTCCATGTGGCCCTAATTCACTCCTGTTGTGCACAACCATTATATATAATGTTTAATTACGTAGTCATGCAGCGCTTCTTCCACAAGACCTTGCCTCATTCAGCACGCAAGACGTGTGGCAGTGACCAGATA
Organism: Apteryx mantelli; assembly: GCF_036417845.1. Classification (NCBI taxonomy): domain Eukaryota; kingdom Metazoa; phylum Chordata; class Aves; order Apterygiformes; family Apterygidae; genus Apteryx; species Apteryx mantelli. The sequence goes on from NC_089979.1 coordinate 169,783,290, forward strand.
CTAAACCATTATTTTCCTCCTCGTTGTTCAGTGTGCAGCCCCAAGCTTTATTTACTGCGGGCGGTTCAAACCCTCTCCGAAGGCAGAAATGTCAATCTGCTCATCAGCCATCCCACAGCTCCCCTTACAGCGATATTCGTGTGCTTTATGAACATTATTCAATTTATTTTTATCGTGCCCTTGGGGGAAAATGAGGAACATTGCTATTGCCTTTTTGCAGAGGGGAACTGAGGCAGGGCTGGGTGAAGGCGTGAAGCACACGTTCATTTTGGTGGCAAATCGAGAGGGTTAGGGCAGACAATACCTGTCGCTCCCAGCCTGATCCTTTCTCCTCCGAGTCCAGGCTCCCAATTTCCCGTCGCAGGTGCCACCTCTGTTGCCCTGTGACTCCTCGTCTCAGCACGGCTCCAACTCCTACGCTGCCTGCGCACAGCACAGGAGACACGTTGCCCGGCTCCGAGACCCAGGGAAAAATGCTCAGGAGCTGACAACGCATTTACAACTTAACCCCCCTTAAGGACATTTTTCTGACAGAAATGACACACCATCTCCTCCCCCTCTTCCTGGGCACTTTTCAAGTCCCTGCTCCAGGTCGCAAAGCCCAGCAATTTCTTCAACACCTTTAAAGCAAGTCACAGCAAGAGGCTGCCCTCCACCTCCTATTTACAAATGTTGAACCGTTTTGGCTGAGGATGGGCTGGTGATATCTAGTCTGAGACAAACACCTGGTGCGGGGTTGGCCTCACCTACCCGTTGGTGTCTGAACGGTAAATGCTCGCAGCTGCGCTACCCTGGGCTTTTAGTCTTTAAAGTCTTAATATCCTTGTGCTCCTTCTCTCCCCAGGCTGCAAAGGGACGGTAAGGGGTCGAGTGCAGATGTCTCTATTTCTTGCTGTCTCCATCTGGCTGGGAGTTTCTGAGCAAGCATTTAAAGATGGATAAGGATATCAGCAATTGAGAAAAGAGCATTTAGTGAGGCAATCCTTAATATTTAGCCTGGGCTCTGTGCAGGTGTCAGGCCGTGCAAACCATAGCGCTCCAGTGGTTTGTTTCTCTACAGGTTTTCCGCATTCCTGCGGAGATTATTAAAAGTGCCTCTGAGGACATTGCAAACGTTTAGGTGATGTGACTAACAGAAAGAAGTTCAGTGGTCTTTTCCCCCATTTTTAATAGCTCCACTTAGCATTTAATTAGGTTACCTTTCATACCTTCAGTCCGCAATAGATTTCTTCTTGCACTTCATTCAGTCCACCTTAGCTGAACGTGATTTACTCCACTATTCACTGTCCATAAGGCATACGCCACGGCAACCTCAGACCAGGACAACTGATACCCTGACCTTGCAGCCCCAGCACAGCTGAATACATGAATGATGGAGCAGGCTGGAAGGGAGAATAAAGATAAAACAGGAGAGGGTGGATCGGGGCTGCCCCTCCGATACCTGCTACATCCTTTCTCACCTCCAGAAGTCATCTAGTACCTCTGAAAAAAAAATCAACCTGCATGTGCATCCTGGGTCTAAGCATCCTGCACCCTGAAAAATGCAGCTGTTGGTAACATAAAAGCCTTTCAAATACTTGGGAAGGCAAAAGAAATGTGTGTGCAGCAGAAAAGATACGTATGGCTTCCCCAAATGGAAGAAATGTAGTGTTTATTCATGCTGCATATATAGTAGCACAATGTAACTATTCTGCGAGGACTTTGCACAATGGGCGGCTGGGAGGAAAAGCTGCTCCTGGCAGACCAGCGTGAACGCAGGCAGCACAGTCCTGCCTTTGTCACAGTCAGAGGATCCAGAACGTGCAAAGCACTACAGTTTAATTTCTTTTTCCAGCAGAAAGACTTTGTTAGCAATCTAAAACCTGACAAAGAGGTAACACACAGTCTAAAGAAATATCCTGAGCTAAAGCTCTTTGGGGATGTGTTTATTGTCAGCAAACAACACAAAAAAACCACCACTACTCCATTATATATCTTCACACTAAGTAAATAAAAGGTTGTGTCTCTTTTCTTTCAGACATGTAGATTTAAAATTACTGATACAATCAACTTTTAATGAGATATTCCACAGAATCATTTTACAGCAAGCATAAGGAGTTTTGACCAATACGAGCATCTTTCACAGATAAATTTCCTTCACAGTAATGGCTACAGCAATACAGTGACAGAATGTGCTTTGGGTGGTTTTTATTACAAATATGTATACAAGAACTCTTCTTTTGCCAGAATGGGATCTCAGCTACTCGTCTCTCTCATCACCCACTTCTTCACATATACCATTTCAACACTGGACACATAATGGGTTTATTATAATATAAAAATACTTATAAATTAGCACAGGTTGACAGGGTGAGGAGGCACAGAGCTGGCTGGCTTTGGAGAGCAAAGAGAGGAATAAGTTGATTGTGGAAGCAGGAACAAGTGCAAAGACAGAAGAGCAGCAGGAGCCAGAAAAAAAAGCAGCAGCCAAAGAAATCTTGAAGTACTGGGCTGTTCTGAATACCCACAGGGGAGGATAGATGGAGAAAACCTCAGCTAGAGACAGCAGCAGGGACTGGCCAAAGAGAGCCTTTTCGTGTGGAGGCCGCAGAGAGCTCCTAGGAGAACAAGAGTGGCAGTGAAGAAGCCAGAAAAGTGAGTGTGGAGAAAACCCTCAGTCAGGAACACCAAGCTAAGCAAAAAGCAAGATGCTGACAGGGTTGTGAAAAGGGTGCATGAGACCCACAAGGACCTGGACGGGTTCTGCTTGGTATCCTCCAGTTTGCTTTTCACCCAGGGCAGCGCTGTGCCCTTCAGTAGTAGCACGCACTTCTCCAGAGACTGCAGCTTGCACTAAAGGAAGCAGAAAGCATCTCACATTGAGATGGGGACGTGCTGTCCCTTCACCAGCTTTGCAGCGGTTACATGGAAAAAGTGATGTAACCTACCTGCTGAAGGCTTCAAGGATCTTTCTTAAGATTCAGAGCACGTCATCCTAGTGTTTCGTGCCTTTAATCACAACACTTTTATTTCGGTACCTCCCTCGTTATCAGCTGTGCTGGCATAAATAAAACAGTGCAATCCCCTGTGCAAGGAAGCTTTCCTCCTAGGTAACCTTGCACACATCCAAATTAGGAGGATGCCAACAAACCCCCTCGACTGTTGTTGGCAGCTGAATTAGCTACACTGGAGGGAAGCTGCTTCTAGCAATAGCTTACTCCTGCCAGGCACCAGTACACCAGTATAATAGAGTCACTGCGGGACATGTACCAATGCACTTCTGTAAAATATCACATTCCTCACTGAAAGAGGGGGAAACGGTGTGTGCAAGACGAAGATGAGGAACTGCAGTGCAGCTCCACTGCAGACTGCTGCTGGCTGTGCTCCCTCTGCTGGCCCCGCAGCAGGGAAATGGACAGGGACCTTTGAGGGCTTTCCCGCGTTTTTCAGCGTGGTGAGGTATCGAAAGCGAGATCTGAAACGTGAAGTACAAGGCCTGCTTCTCCCTGAACACAACTGGCAGCAATAGTGATGGGAAAAAATATCCATCCAACCAGCAAGTTTAATAAGAAGCTCAATGCAAGGAGTATTTTGCAATGAACACTTTAGCCTGAGTATGATAAAGATGTATCTTATGCAAACATAAGTGTAGCAAGCATGCTCTCAATTAAATAATTTGTAATACCACAGAATGGTTATTCTGAACAGAAACATTCAGTACGTACAATAACGAAACTCCTATCACTTCTTTCAGTGTCTCAGTACACACAGCACCATACTCAGAATACAATTCGATCTAGTGAACGGTGGACTAAAAATTCAGCAGGAGTCCAATCCAACAGCACGCGGCACCATCTAAATAAATATCGGGCACCCTGACATAAAGCTAGCCTGCTGAACATCCCCACTAGATGCCAGCGTAGTCCAGTCTTTTATATTCTTCTGTAAATAACTTAAGCAATCTTGCTGTATGCAAGGGGAACCAGTACCAAGATAACGAGCTTTACTCTGATTTTCCCTATGTCAGGTGTAGGCAGCAGTAACCAGCCTCTCTCTGCCCTCCTTCAGAGGTAATTTTGTGCATATTAGAGAAAGTGGTCGGACCATGAGGGTGCTATGGTCAAGTCAAGGATCTTCCACGTTTCATTGCCTAGAAAAGCCCAGTCCCACTTACCCCTACACTTCTTAATGGAGCAGTCAGAGAAACTGAATTTTACACGCTTCCCTGTGTGCTTTATCCTCCAAGGATCTCTCCACAAAGTGTTAACAGATTATTCTCCTTCCATCAGCGACTCACTGCTGGTTTGGGTTCCTGCTGTTCAGTCCTGATTTGAAGGATGCTGCTAATACACTCTCCACTCAAACACTGCAAACAGAAGCTGAAGGCAGAGTTACCTTCGAAAAGCTCGTCAGACAAAAAGATATTCTCAATAAGGCAACTGTGCAAAAAGTGGTTCCTCAGTTATTTACCAGCGGGTTTTGGCCACCACTCAGGTATAGTTGCAGTGAGCTTCACTTTATCACCTGGCATATTGAGGCAAAGTGGTTCATTTATGTTAGCAAGCCTCAGCAAAGCTATACCAAGTTCATCTCCTCCAGCGCGGAACTTGCCAGCTGACTTTCCCGATTCAGTTAAGATCTCGGCACCCTCAGGAATACTTTGCAGGGGAAGAGAAGCCGAAAACTGAACTGGCAACAGACGTTTGCGAATGACACCCATGTGATGGGTTCTGGCTGTTAACTCCTGTCCAATGTAACAACCTTTGGTAAAGCTGATACCATTCATGTAGGCCAGGTTTGATTCCAGTGGGAGGGCTACTCCGGGAGGGAGATCTTTCACACCTTCAGGAATTCCTAGGAAAAGAGTAAAACCAACAGGTAAATATGGTAAGATACGCAGTATTCTAGATTTCAGGGGTATGTCTCCTCTGTGTGTTATAAAACCAAGATAACCTGTAAGCGAGAAGCAGCAATGTGAAATAATGGGCTTTCCAGTACTCCAGTTTGGGCCTAAATGAAATCACTAGCCATGAATGATCACGGCTAGCAAAGATTATTTTTAAAGGTAAACAGAAAACTGCACTAGAACCTAATTTCACGAGGCTTAAAGCACTTCCTAAGTGTACCAGTGGAAATTCAAAGCACCCAGAACTATGTGGACTCACATATAAAGGCATCAACATACATTTAATACCAATGGCAATATTCTTCTCACCACATCCTCTAAATAGACTTTAATGGCAGTAAGAGTTATTTTATTCAAAGCTGTCTAATGAACATAAGTTGGCCAACTACAAATGCTTCTGTGACTGCTTCTGTAGTAATAAACAATACTAAATTTTATCTTTTATCCTAAATTTCAGAGTATATGGGAAAGAGGACAGGAAAGGTTTAAAAACAAAACTACAGACAACAGCTTTATGAAATGGTCACTATTTTTTGTTAGAAAATAAGCATATCGTCCTGTAGAATTACTGAAGGGATCACATGGTGGATCTACTGAAAGTGATGCTCCTTGTAATTCAGAACCAGAAAATTCTTGGATAAAACAGTGCTTTAAACACTATTTTTCATCATCTTCCGCAATCAGCAAGTGTCAATTTCTCAAAATTTCAGACACTTTGAACCTCAGAATAACAGCCCCCAAATCCTCTTTTTTTATTGATTAAACCTAAAATTAAGGGCTAGCTTGGATAATGAAACCGTAAAATTCAAAATCTTAATGTTTTCAGAGGCCAACCTCTAGTCATGGGTTCCTAATGGTCGGAGATGAAACAGGACCATTAGATCATCCAGTTTGACTGCCAGTCTATCAAGCCCATTACACTTCCAGCATTTGGGCAAGGTATAACCTGTCTGGCTGAAGCACAGCTTACAGAAACACATCTATTTTCTGCTAGAAGATACCAGCTGATGGAGGCCCGTTTCTCTCCACGGGTAGTTTGTTCTAAAACCCCCTCTCAGAACTAAGAGCAAATTGGAAAATATGAATACAGTTTTGTCTGTCTTTACCTTCCAACCATTGTTTCTTGATCCCCATTCCCTGGGAATTTAAAAAGCCCTCCAAAACCTGGCATTTTCTTCCTATACAAGAGGAGGACTTGGTGACCATCTATCTTTTTCATGAAATCCTTATCAAGGTTCTCACCTTGCCAGCTATAAGATTTTTTCAGTTCCTCAAATCACTAGGGCATCTTTTTCACATCCTCTTTCATATCTTTTTTAAAGCACGGATGCCAACTGTGAACAATATTCTATGCATATACACTATGAGATGCTGAGATAAAAGATACACTCTTATTCTTACTCCCTCTTCCCGTGCTTATATAGTCAAAAACGCATGAGTTTTGGTTGGTTGGTTTTTTGCCAATGTGAGGAACACATGTCCAGCTGCTTCCCCGCTACCAATGTCAGTGCGGCCACGTGCAGGGTATCACCCCCATCCACACACAGTCTTTGATCCTTGATGAATGTCTGCGTAAGTAGCTACAACTGCACACTTTTTTTGACCAACACCACAACAATATTAGTTTTTCGAAGCAGACCGCTGGACCCAGCTTTCTGCAGCAGCACGCAAGACTAGCGCTGGTATATCAGAAAGGTGTCATACCACCACGGTCAAGTCCGGTTTGGCCCATTAACAGTTGCTCAAACTTTCCCCTGCTTTTCTGTACCAGATAGACTGAGCTTACAATCAGTGTTTATGTGCGGAGGACCATCATCTTTCAGCCCACCAATTAATTTAATCCACTATCTGTGCAGACATAGTAAGAGCAATGGGAGCCCTGCATGGGCACAGGGGCTCTCACCGTCAGGTTCCCTCTCAGATCAAACACTCCTTCGGCTTCTGAATTAACTCCATGAATCCAACAACATATTTTTAGGGAAGTAACTTAAGAGTGTTTCCTTTTATTTCCTTAGCAACAGAGAAAACACGTAGGCTGTGTGTAATCCAAAAATAATCATGATGACACAAACCAAGGAAGTTTTACTCTAAGAAAATGACTAATCCTGTTTTTTCTCCTGTTAGTGTTCTTGGCCCACAGTCCCATAACCTTTGTAATGGGAAACTGTACTCAAATATTGATTCTGCCACAAGATAAAATTGTAACTATTGGATCAATTCTATCCTCAAAATAGTAAACAATTATTGAACATATGAACATGTTAAACATTCGGGCATATCATTGCAGCTTTTATAATTTCTTCCACTGTCCTATATTAGAGCATGGATTCTTCATAATAATTTATTTTCCAAAATCCAATAACACGGAGCGTAAAACAGGACTTGGCTTTACCTTGTTTATACCTGTGCCTGTGGTAATCCTGAATATTTCCAATATGACTTCCAGGGATAATATCTAGTAGATTTGCTTCTTTTTTTGTAATCAGTCTCCAGCCCATGACTTCTGTTCTGGGGTCGGGAGTTAAAACCAGAGTTTGGTCTGCGCATTTGTTGAGGGAACCGGCAATGTCTCCAGGCCGCTCCCTGGGGATAACGGCCCACAAAGAGAGGTCGAGGCAGGGGGCAATGCTGACTTTCCTCCGGATCTTGTACAGTTTCAGATGTTTTTGTACGGCGTCGAGCACGGTGCTGTCGCACTCCAGCAGGATGTGCGGCTCTTCTTCCGGCCGCTCGTGGAGCCTAGAAAAGTAACGCGCACACAGGTCAGAAGCCGCAGCTCCGCCACGGAGCGAGCAGGCGCTCTTCATCCTGATCCCGGTCCCGATCCAGCCATCCGAGGAATTACACTGAACGCTGCTGGCGCGCGCGGGAACGGCACTAACCTCGCTTCAGTAAAATACCCGAATCTTACTTTTTCTGCCATCAGTTCTGCTCTTCTCTAACAAAAAATGCCCCCACCTCCCACGACGAAAGAAACGGGCCGTATTTTACACTGAGCCCTTCCCTGCTTTATTCGCTAGCGCTGGCGCTAATCTGACTTTCAAAGAGGGGGGAAAGCTGGAATTACTGACGAGCGATGCTGAAGAGCTTCAAATATCACGTTCGATATTACTGTCCCTTTCCAATAGCGACGTGCCCTTTTTTCCCCCTCACCCACCCGTTATTCCTTCCTGACTGAAAGCAGCTCGGGGAAGGGCCTGGCAATGCTATTACTGGACAAAGCCTAGTGTTTCGTTTAGCTGCGTCTCGCACTAGTTACCACAGCATTAAAGTGAGCTGACGACAGGCAAGAGCCTGATGTTGCACTGATTTACGCGGTAAGTGGCCGCACCATATAATTATTATATTCCTGCCTAGCTTGCGGTCACGTAAATGACTATATTAACTGTAAGGCAGGGGAAAACCCGAAGCACTTGCTTCAGATATAGTCCAAATATATCCTTTTTACACGGGGGATTTCTCTCCCAAAGCACGGAAGCAAAGGGAGAGCCATGGGGGGAGGAAAGGGGATCGCGGAGCCCCCCACCACGGGAGGCCGCGGCTGCTCCGTCTCCATGGCAACAGCGCGGCCTCCGGCGAGCCCGCCCCCCCCTCCCCCGCCGCCTCGCCGTGGTCTCTCCCGGCTCCCCCCCCCGGCCGCTTGGTCTCACCTGTAGAGGATGAGGTCATAGAGGCAGCGGCCTTGGGCGTTGAGCGCATGCGCGTAGAGGGCGCGCGGCGGGGCCGCGGCGGCGGGCGGCCCGCCCCCCGCGAGCTGCGTGACGTCGTTGGTGAGGAGCCCCTGGAGGAAGAGGGCGGCCTCGGGGCCCCGCACGCGCAGCAGCGCGCGGCCCAGCGGGAAGCAGGCGGCGGCGGTGGCCACCGGCAGGGAGGGAGAGGAGCAGGCGGCGCCGCCCCCCCCGGCCCCGGCCCCGCTCCCGCCGCGCCGCCACAGCCCGCGCAGGCCCGCCGCCGCGCCGCCGCCCGCCCTCACCAACATGGCGGCAAGGCAGGCCGGCCGGCGCTCCGTCACGGCGGCCCCGCGGCAGCCGCTGCCGCCGCCATCTTGTGTGTGTCCGAGCGGGTCAGGGTGCCGCCTGCTGGCGGCGCACGGGCGCTGCAGGCCCCGCCCCTCTCCCACCCCGGCCCCGCCCCGGCCGCTCCAGCCCTGAGGCGCGTTGCGCAGCTCCGCTAGCCCGGCGCTGTCCTGTGTGAAAACGCCCCTCGCCTCGGGGTGGGGGCGTTTGAGCCGGAAGAGTTTAGGAAAAAAATTGCCAAGCTGCTCCTGGGCACCCTTAGCTCTGCCCTCCGCACCGGCGGGCCGCACCGGGTGCCCCTGCGGCGTCTCCCCGCTGTGCCTCGGGTGCCTGTGACAGTTGTGTGGGGGCCAGAAAGAGGAATAAAGAGGGGGTGTCCTCTGAACCTGGGTATCCTGTGGAAATGACAGTTTCCTGTGTGTCACCCGGGGCTTTAAGGCACATCAATATAAAAATGTCACCGCTTTTGATTCTGTAGGCGGAGCGCTTCTCTTTGGCAGGATCACTTCACCGCTGCACCGGTTTTCTCCGGAGCTTTGGAAATACGGTTGAGATCCTATTTACCTGCCAACGCCCCCGAGCAGAAATATGACCTGAGCTCTGAAGGAAGTAAAGGAAACAGCTTAAAATAAACCAGCCTACTGTTTATTTCTTTATTGTCTGATTTCTTGGCGAGTACCCGGACTACCTCGCCGCAGCTCTTCTGGCTGCTTGCGGCGTGCCTGTCCCCTTAGTCATTCCTTTCTCTGCTGAGCCTTTAATCCTCTGGAAACTAAGGGTAGATAGGGTACATACCCAGTCTCCTCCAGTGATATTTTGGCCAGCGCACTGGAAAGCACTGCCGTGCCAAAGGCTCTTTTTTTCCATTCTATTTTCATGCGCTGTTGCTTCTTCTGTTTCTATAGGACCCTTCTGCAGCCCCCTCCTCTTTTAACAGAGTAAAGTCGTCACTGCTTTGTTCTAGAATAAACTATAAGGTTTGACAGTGGGAATTTCTATTATGTTGCATTGCATTGAGGTAAAAAGCCCCACGTTAGAAGCATGGAGCAAGGTGCCCTGAGCCCGTTTAAGCCCGTTCTCCCCCCTTGCTGCTGCCACCACCAGCGCTCCCACAGCTGTGTGGGCAGAGAGATCAGCGGGCCGAAAACGAACCCTGCTCAAAGGCAACGCCGGTGCCGAGGGCCAGCACAGAGCCGCGGGCCGCTGCATGTAAAACTATGAGCAAAGGGACGCATTTTTGGGGAGCTGCAAACTCGCCGGCAGCAGGCAGCACGTTCCACCAGCCGGCCGTCGAGGCAGGGCCGGACCGCTCTCCGTGTGCACCAGCGGTGATAAAATTATCGTGTGCTGTCACACGTCACCATCTCGGGGCGCGGGAAGAGGTCTGCACCCGGCGGTGCCCCGCGGCGAGCAGCGCGGCCCAGCCGACTCCGAATTCGGCGCTGTCCACGGCTCAGAGGGAACGCTTGTCGGACAGCTGCGTAAACAGAGCAGGAGGAGGGATTAAAAACAGGCAGCGGATGTGATCTGAGGTGACCTCGGGCATGCAAACACGCTCTGCCCGGCTGCTGGCACGTGTGCGGAGGCTGCTCGGCGCGCGCAGGGCATGAAAGAAGCGGCTGGCAGGACACGCCGGTAGTTAGAGCCCTTTCCGCGTGGCCTTAAGCTAGTTGCATCGTCCCTCTGTGCTGCATACGAAAAAAGGGGCTTTGGAAACCTGTCTTCCTTTAAACCAGGGCTGAAGATGCAGAGACTTTTCTCTTCCTGGATGTGACAGGAATATGCACTGCTCTTTGCTTTTTAGACATCCAGAAAAAGGGGGGGAAGTCACATATTTGGAATTACAACTGAGCTGAAACGCCAGGGTCTAAAATGCGCTGTGTACAAACAGGACCCACAGCTGGATCCAACAGCTGGATCCAGCTTTGGCCCCTGTCTACCCAGGAGGGTAAAAAGGGGTTGAGTGGCAATAGAAAGACAAGTAGAAATGGAAGAGAACCATGAAGGCAATTTCTGAGTCTTTTTCCTTTTTTACAGCTTTGATTCACTTTCCTCTGGGATCTCTTTCCTTTTGGCACAGTTATGCTGCCCATAAAGTAGTATTTAAATGTGCCCGGTGGTTCCTTGTTGCCTTTCAAAAGGAAAACCTCGGACTTGTAGGATGCAGCACAACAAACTGGCTCGTTTCTTTCTGTCTCTCTACCCAATTTTTATCCACAGCACAAAGCTGATAGAGGGACAGCGCTTCACATTAGGTGGCTGCGGTGCTTTCAAACTGATCCTAAGACCTGACGCTGGATTCGGGGTCAGGTTTCATTTCAAGGCGAGCCCACGCAGCGACTGGTTGCTGCTGAAAAGGGGACACCTCCTCGCTGCCATGCCTGCACTCCTGACCGCCCACAGCTCCTGCTGCTTTCAGCCAGACCTAGCATGTGCCAGACCCCTCCGTGAGCCAGTTTAACTCTCTGAAATATCAGAAAATAAAACCCAGCAGCAGTATGTTAGAGATCTACCCACGGATAATATGCTTTGTGCTTCGAGAGGCCTCTTTTGTGCCAGTGGTTGTAAAGCGAGTATAAATGATGAACTTGAAGGCTTCGCACATTAGCTAAATGTCAGTGACCTGAAACCTAGTCACAGGCACAACGTGATTCCTGGAGCTTTCCTTTAGATGAGTTTGGCACACACGGGGTTACTAGAGCAGAGAATTTGCCTGGCAAAATTCATCTGCCGGCCTCTTCCCCCTCCTCCACATCCGTGGTTTAACACTTCATTTGGATGAAGTTACAGTGACTTTAAACCCCGCTAATGCAGCAGGACTCAGTGAGCGTCTCCAGCAGGCAGCTTACACGAGAATTGCTGTGAACGCGTGGGGCCGAATGAGCCGATTGCTCCGATTTAGCCAAACGCGGGGACAGCTTGCTCCAGTGACCCTTGTCGTTCCTCACGGCCAGGGCTGCTCCACGATCTTGGCAGGGAAGAGCAGAGCACGTTGTCCTTCCCGGTGGGGCCTGCCACCGCCTCTCATTTTTCATCTCACAGCGTGTGCCTGAGCTTTTCAGCTCCAGATGAATTTTAAAAAGTTAGAAAATGGGGAAAAAAGCACTTTGGTGAACTCTCTCCTTTTTTCTAAGCTCTTGGCCCGTTCTGAAGCCAGCAAGATTTTATCTTCGTAGGGGTTTGCACTGCTCAGCACTGCTTGTAAAGGTCAAATACTCTTGCCCTGATTCATGACAATAAATTCCTTACTTGGCTAATACTCTCCTGGAGGATTAATAGTGTGAGACTGAGTAATGTCATCTCCCTTGCTGGTAACATTTGATGCTGAGTTTGCATCTGACCTGCTGCGCTTCGAGCGACAAGTGTGGCATGATGCCACATGGGCTTTCTGCTGCGTTCAGAGCTCCCAGGCGCAGTCGCCGACCCTCTCCGTCCCGCCGCCTGACCCACAGCCCTCTCCGTCCCGCCGCCTGAGCCCACAGTCTCGGCTCAACAACCGCGCGAAAAATAAAACGTGAGGGAAGGAGTCTGTGTCCTCAGTTCACTTCTTCATGTCCACACTTCAAAGGCAGCTTAGGACCATCCGAATACCTTGGTGCTGAGTGGGGTTGACAGACGCAGTGGGGAATTTTGAAAGACAAGTTCTCTGCTATATTCAGTCAGCTTCTGCCAAATTCTCTGGGGTAGAATATCTGATGTTAAACCAGGAAAACAGTCCTCTCCTTCGTGAGGTTCTTCTACGCAAATGAGGACATCCCAAGTGGGTTCCTTTGTAGATCATGGAGGGGAAAGACCACTCCAGGGTGCTTTGTTTCATCCTGAAGCCTTGTGTAAACCAAGTCACCCGAACTGCACCTTAAATGTGCCTCTTCTCCCCATGGTCTCTGCGTTAGTGGAAGGGGAGCCAGTCGCCCAGGGCTGTGCCTGGAGTGATGTGGTGTCCCCAGCTAAGCCCAAAGCCCTTCATCCACCCCCTGCCACTGAAATACACCTCACGTCCAGGTAGGAGTATCAGGGCAAAGCAGAAACGCTTCTTACAACTACAAAAATAGTGAAAAAGGGCAGAAATGCTCTTTCTGTTCCTCAGCCATCCCAGGACGGTTGCACAAGCTGCCGGCAGCCTCTTGCGGCGGTGGGCGGCTTGCTCCAGCAGCTCTCTGCTGTCCCACCGCCTCGAACCCTGCCGCGTCGGGCTTTGCTTTGCTGGCCGCCCGGCTCATGGCGGCAGAGCAGCCTGTGGCTGCCGCCCGCGAGGGTTCGGCCTCGGTGTTTATTCATCTGTGTCTCAGCTACGCTAACATAAATCAGGAATGAGTCTGCTGCCTCTTAGCTGCCTGCCCTCTGGATTAATACTGGTATGAAAACTCGTTTTCTCCAACTTTTTCTCAGTGTGCATGAACTCTCCTCCACAAATCCACGGGAGCTGCAATTGTGCAACCCCAGCCCTGCGCATTAAATACTCCCCGAGCAGCACTCCAGGAGCTCCTGTCCCAGGCCGCCATCGACGGGGACTCAGGGCTGCAGTAAACCCTGGCAGGGTCCCCGGCTGGGGGCGAGACGATCTCCCCTGGCCTTGGAAGGGGAAACACAGGTTGCAGCTGGTTTAAAGAAACCGGACTGCGTGCACAGAGCTAGCTGTGATTACGTGGGAATCTGGACAAGCTCTTGCACATGGTCCCTTGCGATCCAGGGCAATTGGGTAATGCACCCCTAATGAGACGCTTAACACGCACCGCATTAAAACCAATAAGGCTGCTCCTAAGGGAAATTTGTTCTACAGTGGCAATCCTCTGCTGGTAAGAAATCTGATCTAGTCTCTGTCTAGTCCCTTAAAAAAACATTGGTTGTTATAAGCCCTAATCCATTTGCAATTATTATTCGGCACGTGGTAGAGGAAGCACAGGACAACGTTAAAGCCAGGGAGGCCTACAGAAGATAGGATGATTTGCCAGGGGAATAGGTTGGACCCTCCCAAAAAAAGCAAAGAGGCAGCGCTGGGGGAACCTGGCTGCCAGACAGAGTTTGCAAGGAGTGAGCCTGTGCACAGAAGCGGCTGAGCAGTGCTAGTGAGGCTGAAAATGAAGGTAAAGCTGTTATTACAGTTTCCTGGAGGGGAGTGATTAAGAGCTAGTGAGATGCTGTTGACAGGAATAATATCTGCAACATGGGGCAGCTAATGAAAAAGATGAATCCTGTAATCCCAGAGAGAAAGGGACTCTGGAGAGTCACTGGTATTTTTAGCCTGGATTTCTAAAGAAATGAGTTTTTTGCAGTGGCTCTGCATGTTCCCCAAATACAGGCAGACTGAGGCAGCTTTGGCTGTTCCTCCTTCTGCTGAGATCAGGATTGGGAGTAAAAGGGGCCCCATCACCCGCTGACTCTGCCCTCCCTCCATGGACACCATCCTCACCGCAGTCACAAGCAGCAGCTTTCCATCAGCAGGGATTTGGAGGTGACCTGAGCAAAGCAGATTTGGGCTGGTGTCAAGTCCTTGGGGCAAGACGTGGTTACGTGCAGGCCGGGACACAGAGACCTCAAGCGAGCAGGACAGCGTGGGGTTAAGGTCACTAGTGAGGAGACTCACTACAGGATTCGTTTCTGCTTGGCCATGCCTGGTATCAAGGCAAGGCCAGCCACCCAGTGGTGCTTGTACGTCCAAGTAGGTCCAGGTGTCAACCCAGGAGCAAACAGCTCTGCAAGGGCTAATTTACCCTATTCGTCAGTGCTTGCTGGTTTGGTGGACACCTTGTTATTTAACAAAGCTTCTTTTTCTTTTTGGGGGTTTCACTTAGCACTGCAAGGCATGTGAGCTGAGAGGCTAAAGGACTTTGGACTATTGGTGTTCCTTGCAGGCTTCTTACAGGCTCTTGCTCCTGTTTCCTGGTTGCAGTTGGTCCTGCAAAGAAATTGTAGACCCCCCCCCCCAAAAAAAAAACTGCCAGAGAAACAGAGAAAAATGCATACTTCCATCCGGATTTTCTAACTGCTTCCTGAAGACTCTTTCCTGAAGATTCCCAGTGGTTGTGAATGAGCTCTCCTGCCATTGACTGCGAACAAACTTTGAGGTCTTTCGGAAAGGCAGGTTTTCTCACAAGCACTTTCCCATCATTCACTCGGCTCGAATCATCAACTTCCCTCAAATTCTGAGGAACTCAGTGTACTCTGCAAAGTTGCCTTGCTTTTGGAAATACAGGCTCCTCTAAGTGGTTTCAGCTCCATGCCTGAAGGAATCGTAGGCAGTGATTCATCACACAGAGAGACAACAGACCCCAAACAACCAGAAGGTCAACTGTTTCTTAAGGCAAAAATATTTTGCAGTGATTTATAACCGTATCTGGGAAAATAGAGCTCTTATGTGGCTAAAACAGGCGAATAATAGATTGAGAAGAATTTCTTCTCATCAACACTCAGCACCCATCTCATGAAAACACCGCACACTTTGCATACTGTAACAAAATGTAAGTTTTATTCCATTTTATTAGTAACGGACATGGAAGAGCCAGTCAAAGAGTTGGATTGATGTATCTTTATCTTTTGACCAATGTTTAATATTCTAACCACAGTCCAGATGTAACATTTACACTGAAGAATACTTACAGATTCAATCTCATATGCCAAAATTTTCTAGTACAAATACAGTTAGTACATAAAAAATGAACAAACAAACAAACAAAAACCAATCCCAGAAAATTCATAACAGCACAGACTGGTTATGGCCTTGAGTTAAGTTCAAGTATTTCCCAGAGGAATGCAATGCAAGCAACAAGGTAATCTGGCTTTTACTGGGGACATTCCTGGCCCTGAATGGTAATATCAGAAATGTAAGGGTGGGCACTTTATCCGGCAAAGTTTAGTGAAAGAGTCAACATTTACGATTAGTTCAGCTACAAAGCTAAACCCGTCTCATGAGTGAACAGGATTACTAACCTGTAAAAGAAGCAAAGCATTCATTATGCTGCTAGCATTTCTTCCCTGGCTGACACTGCCTGCCATTTAATTGAAATTCCTTGAGCAGCCAGCTTAATTTGGGATGTTTATGACCAGGTTTTTGCTTGTGGTTGTGTTTATTTTGCCTCCCTCTCCTTTTCCTTCCCAAACAGACACAATAAAGATGTGACCTCTCTTATTGCCCTGAACGGAGTCATTCCTGCAGAGGCATCGAAGCACGATCGTCACTTTTGTGGCAGTGACCATGGAAGGACACAATATCCTAAAGGCTTTAGAGGCCAAGAAGTGGAGGAGGAACAGGGCGAGTGAGCAGCGCAACATATATAATAGTAATCCTTTATATTTTTAGGGCCGTTTGCCTTGTGCTGGCTCCTGTGGGCTGCTTGGGTGGGATGTGGAAGAACAAGGGTCACTTCTCCCCAGCATCAGAGGAGTGTGCCAGGCTCTCCGGGATGTGGCAGGTGACCGTGCATCCCCAAAGGCTGCCCAGACCAGGCTGCCGGACACTGGAGCAGTTCTGCCAAGAATGTATCAAAGCGCTTGGAAAAAATAGGAAAGCAAGATCAGCCCCATTTCACAGGGAGGAAACTGAGACAGACCTGAGCCAACCCCAGTGCAAAGCGTTTTATACACCAAAGTTGTTTCAAGCCCGACAGATGAGCAGAAGTGGCTGGAAGAACGGCTCGGAGAGCAGTTGTCCTGTCTCCCTGCCAGACGAGGAGGTTGTATTAATTGCACAAGTGTCTGTCCTGGCTCTAGCACTCATCAATACTGCAATTATTGACTGCCACTATGGAAAACAGTGTGTGCATATTAAATGCGATGGTGATACCCGCCAGAAAGAGGCTGCGAATTTGCTGCAGGACTGACTGGTTGTTCAAAATCCTCTTGGCAAACTGGATCGCTTGTGTGAAAGCGAGAAAAGGCGAGTGGGGGAACAAGTGCAGAGCGAGGGCAGGAAGATGCCAGCTGCACACACGCACGTCTGCAGAGTGGAGCAAGCCCCATGCCTGCAGAAACGGGGGTGCTGGGGAGGACCAGGCTGTTTAGAAGAGGCGGATGGATGCATGAAGAAGAGCAGGGTGGGAAGGTGACACCAGGTCCAGCTCTGCTGCAGCGCTGCCACCAGCACACTGCACTACTACGAAGGCAGGGACTGGCTGGTGGTGGTTCAAAGACAGCAATGAAAACCACACTGGAAACACAGTCCTTGGAGAAAGGTTGAAGGGACAGGAGTCCAACTTAAAGCAGACTCGAGGGATATGAAAATAGTCTTCAAACACCCAAAGATTTCTGCAGATACAAAGGAAATAAGCTGTTCTCCATGTCTACTGAGGGCCAAAGTCAAGGGTTGCAGCAAGGGATGTTCATGTTAGCCATTAGGGTTGCCCTGTGGCTAGGCTCTGGGGTTTCTGGCTTAAAATCTGCTCCTCCTTTCCACACAGCAAGGCAGGACAGTTCCCAGAAGCAAGAGCAAGGAAGGTTCACACCAGTCCCTACATTTGGTGACTCGCTTGTGAATCTGCAGGTCAGCAGGAGCCAAGGGACCAATCTGAGTCATCAGGAAATGCTCAGGCCATGCCTGGGGCTGAGGAAGGTTTTGCTATTATGGGCAGGAGAAATCCAAAATCAGGGCTCCCACCCAGCACAGAGCCTGCCTGCATTGCATGGGAAGGACTGTGATATTGCTAGTCATCCCGAAGGAATCGAGAAAATCCCGCACAGCAGCCAACCATGGCTCTCGTGAGATTGTCCATCCCTCCCTCTGGATCACGGCTTTAAATACATGCTATTTCCATGGAGAGGGCAAAAAATGAGCAGGATTCACTTGGACATGCTGTACAAGCTTGTGCCCTGGGTGGCCTTACGAGGGTGCAAATCACTATCCAGCAGGATCCCTGCTCTCCTCCCCAGCCCTGGGCTCTGGACCCGGGTGCATTTACCTCCATCACCACCACCACCTCCCCTGCATTGCCCGAGCCACAGAGGAGGATGAGTTTCCACACAGAGCGTTCCCATGGGCCAAGGAGCAGCAGCGCAGTCCTGCAGAGCAGTCAGATATGTTTCTCTCCCCACCGCTGTGGTGCGAACTTTAGGAACCTGGAGTGCAAAATTTGTGGCATATGGGCCATCCCTCTATGTGACAGATGTGGGTTACCACTGACCATTCCTGCTGGGGAGATCCACTGATCCTCCTCCTGCATCCAGTGGATCGTTTTCAAGCGGAAGGTCTTTAGTAACGAGGAGCAGACTGTGCTCCAGGCATTTTACCAATGCCTTCAGTGGGACCAGGACCAAGCCTCAAAGTATTCTCCAAACTGTTAAGCAAAACCATATTGAAGATTTGCAGATGAATACCTCACTGGATGTTTCTTTGATTTATTTTTAAACCTACTTTTTTGCTACCAGCACTGTTGTCTAATGGCATTGCACAGATTTATCAGTGTTACCAGGCGCTGAAGGCCATACTCAGGTGTATCCATTTGGCCTATGGGCCTGACCACACAGGCAACCTGGAGACTTTTGGAGACTGATCTCAAGGACATGAGGAAGATGGTCAGCAAGCAGTTACACAGGTCCATTGGATAAGAAATACTGGCACGGGGACCTGTGTGCGACTTCGTCTGGCTGGCAGTGCCCCAAATGAACAGCAGGTGCGTTTCAGCATATGGGCCGTGCTGCCCTTCAGTGGGGATTTACTCATTTCACGTTAAGTTTGCTCTTAAATACTCTGGCTATTTAAGTCCTCCAGGGTGGCTCCTGGGAGGTTGTGAGAGCATCTGCCAAGCCACAGACATCCCAGGAAGATTTCCGCTCTCTGAAGGATGTGACTCACTCTGAGACGCGGCAGACCGCGGGGCAGTAACTGATTTCAGCCTGTACCATTTGGCAGCAGATGGTCTTTTCCTCAAGCTAACAAAAAACCTATATAGTAGGTTTTCTTTCTACTTTGTCTTACTGGATGGTGGCAAAGCCACAGGCCCACAGCTGTACAAGAGACGCAGGGTAAAACCACCCTGACAAAGTATATTCGCAATACTAGCAGGAGCCTTGGAGCTCGGCAGCTTTTTTTAACATGCCCCCAAACTCTTGTAACTGCAACCCTCCCCCCCTAAAATCCAAAACAAAACCAAAAAATCTCCCATAAATTAGGGAAAAGCTTGTTACTGGCCTCGCTGGTCCTGTCCCCACTGATCTTCTGCTGGGTGCCCAAGCAAGTATGTGAAAAGTTGCAGATTCCCCAGGTGAGGCTGTACCCAAGGGCTGCTCCAGGAGGAAGATCAGCCGTCGTTCTGGATCAGCCAGGTTTACCCAGTGAAGGGGAAGGCTGTAAATTTCCAGCGGGTTGATATTACATTTATATATATATATATATTTATATATATTCACACAGACATGTTCATATGTGTCCATATATATACTTACATGTACACACAGACACACACCATATACATGCTATGCATAGATCTGTGGTCTGCCACTATAAGGGTTTGATTAAACAGAAAAACAAATCTAGCCAAATTTAGCCAATAAAGATGTCCAAACCCTTTACAATTTTGTTTTCCTGGTTGCATAAAGGCACTTTCTGATGATGTGAAGTAGCAGTTTGTTAAAAATGCTGTAAGTGCAACGATCCCCATCACATCTGCAGCAAGAGCTACCCCAAAACCGTTACGATGCAGTTCCACTGCTAACTCCTGCGATGGAGTGTTTGATCATATTTGCTTTTTGTTTCAATGCGGAGGAAGAAAAAAAATAAAACCTTTAGCACTGTGCTATGCTCTCAGGTCTCCCTGTGCAGATACAGTCACTGCGTTTCTGCCCCCCATAACCTGACGTGCGTTCCAGGTTACAACGCAAAGCACAAATCTCTGTTGCATACGTTTCCAATGATGCCTGCTAATGCAGCTACGAATTCAGACAGGAAATTAGCCATAAGTGTGTCATGAAAGTTCATGCAATGTGTCAGCTGTTTTCCCTTTTAATCAAGGGATCGGCGATTAATTTTGATTAAGGATATTTAATAATTAAACACTCCCTAACCTACAGTACGCTATCCTCACACTGCAGGGGAGGAGTTGCTCACTGTAGGGGTGACTTCTCTTCTGAGCGACCAGCAGCTCCTCTCCCCATCAGCGCATTGTCCAGTCCCTGTTGGGAGACGCAGCAGTGACCGAACAGGTCGGATATGCAAGGTCTCTGACCCTTGCTATTGCTCACTGGAGGTTCCCAGCTGGAGAATGGCTTGGAAATAGTAAGGAAATGTCTTTTGTTAATGTACTGGAAGACAACACTAAATTGGTCTGAAACTCCTTTTCACTGCTGACTTCCGTATAAAAATTGTGCCTGTGCCCTGTGAAATGAACTCAAGACAATACTGAAAAACAGAAACAAACCAAAATAAAAACTCCACTTACACTGCCCTCTCTCCTTTTAAACGAGCTATATCCAAACAGATGTCTTTCCGTCTTTGCTGCTTGAGCTTCCTTTCTCCAAGCAGGCTTTGGGTTTAGCACCTTGTTTCTCCTGGGCGGTGTTGGCCCTGTTCTGCTCTACCACGGTGCCACCCGAGGCGGGACTGCTGGTTCGAGAAGGCTGTGTGTTGGGCTGGGTGCTGCTGTAGCTCTGAAACGCTATGTCTAATTGCTCCTGGGCCACTCGCAAGTGTTTGTGAAGGGTGGACAAGTCTGCCGGGATATTCTCATCTGGGCTTGTGCACTGCTGCTCCTGAGCAACATTAGCCAAGTTCTGCTCATGGGCCATCAGGCTATTGGGGAGCTTGGTGGATTTCTCTGATTTCACTACCAGGTTGTACTCAGGAGGGCAAGAGATGTTCTTTGGGTAGGCGTAGTTGTAGGGAGGCTGCCTAAAGCTGTTGATTTTTCGGTTACGAATGGCATCTCGGATAGTCCCAAACCCCAGATGAAACATCTCACACATGTTGAGCAATAAGCACAGACAACTCACAACATACATCACCAGGAGAAAGATCGTCTTCTCTGTTGGCCTGGACACAAAGCAGTCCACAGTGTGAGGGCAAGGGACTCTGTTGCAGACAAAAAAAGCTTCAACTTCAAAACCGTAGAGAAGATACTGCCCTACCAAGAAGCAGACTTCAAATGAAGCTCTGGCAAGTAGCTGGAACACATAGATTTTCATCAGTCCTTCTTCCTGGATGCGCCTCCTCCCATCATGCTTCTGCTGTTCTTTGCTTTTGGGTTTGTCTTTGGCTTTTTCGTTTTCTGCTGTATCATCAGAGATCATGGGTTCCTCTTCATCTGCCTCCATCGGGTCCTCCAGGCTGCGCACTGCCTGCCAGTTCAAAGCAAACTGCTTCTTTTTCTTGAATCCCTTGAACTTCTTCTCCTCTTCTGAGGACCTGGCGATCCTGTGGATGGCATAGCCCAGATACATGACCGAAGGGGTGGATATCATGATGATCTGGAAGACCCAGAACCTGACGTGTGACAGCGGTGCGAAGGCATCGTAACAGACGTTGTCGCAGCCAGGCTGCTTGGTGTTACAGGTGAACTTACTCTGCTCATCGGAGTAGATGGACTCCCCTCCAACCGCTGTCAAGACAATGCGGAAGACGATCAGCACGGTGAGCCAGACCTTCCCCACGAAGGTGGAGTGATTGTGAATCTCTTCTAGCAGGCGGGTTAGAAAGCTCCAGCTCATGTTGGTCATAAGGGCTACTCAGTTATAACCTGAAGGAGGAGAGAGAAGCAAAAAACATAAGTTAACGTCTGTGGCAACAGTCAGCAATAGAGTCAGTCTAGCATTGGGGACCAAGCCGTGGCCGGTGTGGGGACGTGCTGCACCACCTTGATAGGAGGCAGGGATACCTGGTTACACTGGATGTATGTAAGTTCATAACAAGACAAGCCCCAGGATCTATTAGATTCCTGTTACCCATTTTATTGCCTCTTTCAAGACATTGCTCAGCTGTAACAAGGCTTTGGGGGCTTTGGGATAAATGAACATAGTGGAGAAGGGAAGGAACATAGGCACAAAAAGACAATTAATTTGTGATAATCTCTTGCTTGTGCATCACGTGCTCAAGCACTCCATGAGGGAAGGGATATGGGAGAGGCTGAATGTGGGAATGGGAGATGTTCCCCACCTCACAGAGATTCACACTGCTGAAATGGCTTTCATCAGCAAGCCCAGAAAAATGCAAAAAAGTCAGCAGAAGAATGGGAATATTTATATTTTCAGGCCGACAGAGCTTTTAAGTTCCTTTTGAGAAACAAAACAAAACAAATGCTTAAATCAAATGCAGGCTGTTTTAAAAATAACCTTCAAAAACTTTCAGAGAAGACCATGCGACTGTTGGAAGACCTGGGCAGCTGGGGAGGAAGAGCTCATAATAGCTATTTTGGGCTTAGCTTGACTTGCAGTGGGGCCTCAGCCCAACCTCCTTGGGTTACCCACAGGCACCAAGAAAGACACGCACCTATTTGACTGACAGCAGCCCTGACAGATACCTGGGGACTCATGACCCCATGGTGGAGTCCAGGAAAGTGAAAGCACTTGCTAATCCCGCTCGCCAGCCTTGGGTGCACCAGCCCGACCCCTTGCTCGTTCTTTGGACGTGTGCATCCCGCACTCAGCGTCAGGTACTGACAGCAGTAGCACACTCAATGCTGTCATTCGTTGCTGCAAATCATGATGATCCAATTATTTTTCAAGCATAACTCACCAGGACAGGCATAAAAAATATTTAAAAGTAGGCTGTCTAGATAGCTACTTTTTAATCAAACCATTTAAAAAAATGAAGGAAGAGGGTGATCACTATTTTTTTTAGGCTCAGTTAGATGTTTTCCTTTTATAATTTTGCCACGGAGCATAACCAGGGCAGAAACTGTCCCTTACACCACTAGGAAGAAAACCAACCCTAGTTCCATTGCCAAGCGGGCAATATAGAAAACACTGCAAGACACAACTTTGCTCAGCATATGCGATTCCCTCCCCAAGGAAGATGTGAAGAAGGACCGAGGTGAAGCAGACATTGAAGCAGCTCCAGCGTGGTGGGGGCGAGATAAGGAAGGCACCCAGATCTGAAGGGCATCTTGGTGGGGCTCCTGCTGGGACAGTGGGGCTCTCACCCTGGAGTGGCAGAGGATAGGCTGGGCGGATAGGTCCCTCTGCTGCAGAGACATGTTTCCTCCACCGTGTCTGGTGGGGATTTCTGCTTTGAAAAGCCATCGTTTACTTTTGTTTCTATTCAGACCATGTTTGAGCTTAGACAGCTCAGGTGGGACTCAGTGCATGGATTAAAAGGCAGATTAACATCAGGGTGTTTGTATGTGGGTGCTCACCTGTACCCATTAAAGCCAGCAGAGCCCAGAGAGCAGTTCAGCTCACCCTCCAGTAGACACCTACATCAGTTCTCAAGCTCCACTGACTGCAAGGGAGTTCACCACCTTGTCTGCACATAGGCACCTGATGGCAGGCAGTAAATGAGGTGTCTGTGAGCCAAGACTCATCCTTGAGATGATGCTTGCTCCTGCATCCAACAGCAAAGAGGGGATATGTTGGTGGTGGATGGTGGAGTCAAGCATGTGAGCGTGGACATGAGTGTGTCCACACAGCAGTGTGTTACGGCTCGGTGGTAGCTGCCCCAGCACAGCTCTTCCCATGCCATCGCTCAAGGTCATGCAGAGGAAGAGGAAGGAACTACCGTACATTTACTGGGGAAGCCTGACCCACACCAAAGCCACCCCTCAGTTCAACCCTGGCTCATTCACGAAGATAAGTGTCCAGGAGGCCAAATGACACCATGAGACATGAGCCCGGTCCTAAGGGGATTTTGCACTGGTTTGACATGAAAATACATAATTAGGCACAGGGTTTCCTTGGCACAAGCTGGAGCTCGACCCCGCTGGCTGCGACAGGGTGGGTGGGAAGGAGCCCTTGTGCAGCTGCTTTCCCTGGCACAGCGCTCTGTGGGCACAGCCCCGAGCGGGAGCAATGAGGGAAACGTGACTTGCTCTATTCTCCACATTCTGCCTTTCCGGAATGTTATTTTCCTCATGCTGTGTCTTCGGATATGAGCCAAACGCAGCTAGTTTGCTCAGCGCGAGTCTCCACGCTGCTGCGGGAGGGAACGACGTGGCCCGAGGCTCGAGATCCAGCTAAATTCTTTCAGTGTCAAGAGCTCTCGAGAGAAGGCAGATGGAATTTTCTAACCCTGCTATTTCTAGATCAAACAAATCCTCTGTGAACCCAAAACCCTAAGTCTTCACACGCTGGACTCAGACAGCAGGAGCACTTTGCAGATGGTGGCGAGGGCTGTTATTCTTCTCCTACAGCTAGAGAAACTGAGGCAGAGAGTGGGGAAGCAACTTGCCTTAGGCTGGCTAACAAGCCGGGAGAAGAGGTGAGGAAGGTCTCCTGCCTATCCCGAACTTCTCAGTTGAAGCACAACAGCTCTGAAAGTCACTGGCACCAAAATCCCCATCTCCTGTCCCAAAAGTGACTCAAGCCAGCAGCCTCCCTGGGTAGACTGGAGGTATCTGGGACAGTTTTGTTTGGGTCTGTGCAATGGGTGTACCACCACGGCTTCCAGGGGTTACTGTAACGGAGGAGAGCCCTGACACACAGCAGGCAGGGAGAGGGTCCACTTGGGTCCATCAATGTCCAGAAAACCTCTGCGGTGGTGAGTCCACCATGCCTCAGCCACAATGGTCATAAAAATGCTTCTGCAGATACAGTCACTGCAGAAGAACGTGGAAAATGATCTCTACAGAGCTATTTATTAAGGAAATGGGGTTTATTAAGCGGCAAGATGGGAAAGCCCCCTGTTTAAGTGATTTTTGCTCCTTTAAACTCAATGGATACATTTCAAAATGTCTTTAACCCTGCTGCTGATTTGTGTCTGCACTCAGGTATGGGCAAAATGGGGAGTTAAAATATTTGCAGGATTAATCCAGGCACTTGACCAGAGTCCAGCTGATGGGAGGCTGGGAAGGGTTAGGCCCCACTGCATGGCTGTGCCGTAATTGCCTGCTGCAGGACACGGTGCGTCCGTCTCCGCAGCACCTGGTGCCGGCAGCGGCAGGGCTTGGGACATGCCGGAGTGCAGGTCTGCTCCAGCCTGACTACTCCTATGCCAGTATTTAGCCATCCATCTGCTCCCATCTGCACCTCCAATTTCCTGCAAGCGCAAAATCAGATTTGTTCTAAAACGTGGACTGCAAATGTCATGTCGAGCACTTCAGTTCATTTCAGTGCTCACTTAGGAGGTCTAAACTGGGGATAATTTACCATTTTGCAATTGGTACTCAAGGACAAAATTACCGGAGAGCTGAGGAAGCTTCCAACAGAACTTTTGCTGGGGCCGTGAGGGTCTGACCTGGGTAACGATGGATTTTGGAGTAAATATTCAAGGATCGATCTGATGTTTTGCTCTGAGGAGGTTACCAGCTACCAGCTGTAGCTGTTAGTCCCGTCCTGAACAGTGCAAATTCCGCCAGCTCCGAAAACCTGCCACCCTCCGTGCACATCTGGATCTGCAGCAACATCTGCAGGAAACAACCTCGCGCTGTTTCTGCATCCCAAGGACCCCGCTGCTGCCTCGGTGCACCTGGATGATCCTTTGTGCCCACCCTCTCCCAGCACCGTACTGGAAAGAGCCCACGGAAACGAAGGAAAAAACCCTCCTGCAATCTGCTCAGTTAAAACCCTCCTACAATCTGCTCAGTTAAACTTTCAGCACTTTTTTAGAACTGGCTGGCTAGGAAGTCTGTGCATTCACTCCGTGCAAAATGAGATTTTAATGCCTTTAACTGCTTGAGGATTTTAGGACCTCGTTCTGTTTTGAAAGCAATTATCAGGCAAACAAGCTTCCAAACGGTCACATCGCTTCTGCTGAATGAACAGGATGGTATTAGGACAAGACTGAGACTCTTCTCCTCAAAATGCAAACTATCAAAGCACAAAAAGACAGGGTTTGGAATCTTTGAAATGCTTCAAACTCAGTTCCTCTGCTCAGTAAAAAAGTTTATATAATCCATATCCCTGGGCAAAAACATGAGTGTGGAACTGCAGCAAGTAGATGGATTAGATTATAACACGGGGGGTAGATTATCTAGCTAAATTACCTGTCGGAGAGATCACATGAGGGCATCTCCCATCCCTCGGGCTTTGCAATCCATTCATTCACTATTATCTAACTTCACCAGTCTTCTCCACGCTATTTGATATGCGGCATATAAAACACCTGCTGGGTAAACGTTGCACTTTGAAACAGCTACGAAGAGGGGAGTTGCACCGTGTTCCCAGCTGATCCTGACCCAAACCCCACGCAGTCCGACAGCTACGTTTCTAGAGCCTTTGGCTCACCCCTAAAATAGTGAAAACCGAGCGTAGCTGGGTAGAGGGTCTGCCTTTTGGCTCCGAGCCTCACAGTTATTTCCCGAGATCTACTGACTCCTCTGTGCAATTGCAGACACAGCTGCTGGAACTGGGAAAACTTGAAAACCTGAGTCTAAAATAAGCAGAACAAGGAGCAGGGGAGGGGAAGCAGAAAAAACCCCCTGCTTTTACTGGAAGTCTTTCGTTGCTGCTCCACTCCCCACCCTGTTCTCCGCTTGTGTAAACTGAAGGGAAAAACGCAACGGAAAGTCTACTTACAGCGACATAGTGCTCCTCGCTGTGGGTTTCTCCCCCCACTCCGCATTCCAAGTTTTTCCCGCGCGCTGAGCCCGTCGCCCGGCCCTAGATAAGCGGCTGCCGCCGCGGTCACGCCATGCCCCGGCGGCTTGAACCGAGCGCTCCGGGGAAGTATTTAAGAGGCCGTCAAACTCCGCCTCTGGGGCAGCGCGGCACCCGCCGCCGGGACGCCCCGCGCGGATGCTGCCGGAGGACCGCTCGCACCCACGGGCCCTTTCCCTGCCGCCGCTGCGGGTGCGCGAACGTGGGGCGCCTCCGGCCCTCGCCGGGGCTCCCCAAGCCCTTACGGACGAAGGGAAGGTGCTGCGTGACGGGGAAGAGCGGAGCACTGATTTTTTTAAACGCAAACAAGCTGCTGGGTCCGTTTTAGGAACGCTGCCTGGAATTTTGCTGTCGAGCTCTGGAGGCTGTTGGAAGTAAATTCGTAGCGTCAGTTAGCGGCGCTGGTAACAGATTTGTAAGACAGAAAGCATGACTAATAGGGAACATGTGGAAAACACATTTTGGCAAAAGCTCCATGGGCAGAGAATTGGTGGAAAAAAAAAAAAGAGAGAGAGAGGGAGAGAGAGAGAGGCAAGACTCAGTAGTGAGAAAAACCTATTTCAGGATCCTGCTTTGCTGCATCCCCAGGCGAGGCTCTCTGAAAGGGCTCATGGGTGGAGGTAGAGGGCAGACCTCCCTTCTCAAGGTGGGGACTGTGATGGGCTTTTGAGCACACCACGGGCTTTCTTGGCTTCTCTGCAGAAGCAAAAGACATATAAGGACATTTGGGAATCAACATGGGACCTAAGGCAGATGGAGAAGCATCCCCCTCCTGATAGTGCAAGGATCATTTCTGTTCCCCACTACGTTCATGGGAACCTTGCCGTTGCCACACCAGGGCTGGGACTCCAGGTAGCTGCTGAGATTGAAATGGTGAGTCAAGGCAGAGTGTCTCTCCAGAGGCCGGGAATGAGGAGAAGGAAGTGACAGCAGTGGCCAACAGCACAAAAAAAGGATCAGGCAAACCCTCCAGGGGAGAAAGCACAGAGGATGCCCATTTTGATCAAGGGAGAAGTTAGAAACCATATGGTCTATCAATCAGGAGCTTTCATCTCAGGAGGGTGCTGTCAGATTTACAACCTTTGCAAAAAGGCTGCGGTTGCCCAAAAATCCCAAAGGGGGGTGGATGGGCAGTTGCTGCTCTCTGGAGCACCTCACCCCGATGATCTTGTAAGCAGTGGTGTCCTTGCACTGGGCCACGCTGGCGTCGTGCTTTGGCCATGCCATTGGAAGTTGCTCCGCAAGAGCCAATGGATGCGTGAGGCTGCTCCCATCAGAACTCGGCCACGTGGCACAGCCTCACGCTAACAGGTCCTCCGGGGGGGTGGTGTTTCTGGATGTACTGCAGCTACTTTCTGGAAGCTCTTCAGATAAAAAAATGACTAGTCATGCACAGTGATTGCTTAATTTCTCATTCAGAAGTAGCCATCTCTGATAGGCAGGTGGAAAGAGCCCAGCGTTAAGCTAAGTTACGTGTAGGGGTGGACATACCCTTGGGCATAGGGAAACAGGCTTTTTTTTGGCAGGGGGAAATTAGCCCTTAATGAAGTTAAATTGTCATGACCCTGGTGCATCCTTCAGCTTAAGCGTACAATGCTCCTACAAAGCTTGCACTCTCAAAGGACCTGGTGGGGATAGGGAGCTGGTTTCAGTGGAGAGCACTGGGTCTGGACCTCTCCCTTCAGCAACGCCCCAATCTTCCTGGAGATGTCCCGTCCAGAAGCCATCACTTGGCTAACAACATCATGCAAGATCTTGGTGGCGATGGCCACAGAAAGCCCGGGCTGCAACTCAAGTAGGACAGCTTTGCCAGAGGACAACATGGCCAACAGGTTGTGAAATGCTGCACATCTCCTGCGATTTGGGCAGTGTTGTCCCACCCTTCCCTCCCCAGTCAAGACGCCAGGAACGGGGCAGATTAATGCACAGCACTGCTTTGCCAGGGTCATATCCAAGGGCTGTCAGAGCTGCATTGAGTGAGGGCTGCGCTCTTCAAAGCAGACGGCAGCACACATCCTAAAATAGCATTTCAGCCCTCAACATGCTGCTGAAATCATTTCATGGGAAACAGGACCTGCCTGGACACGTGGTGTGGACCCCAGCTGAGACAGAGGAAATGTGCAGCAAGCCAAGGCTACATTGCCACCGCACGGTTCCCAGGGCTTGGAGCCGGCCTCCCGCCTGCTTCGGGGAGCCCTGCGAAGGCCACCTGCACAGCAGTGGTGACCTTCTCACCCACACGGACCTTCACATCTAGGGACAGCCTGGTGGGCCACCTCCATAGGTGCCACACCATGGTCCCATGCGGGGACCCTGTGATTTCCAGCACGTTTCACACCACCTTCATCAAAAAAGGCAAGTGCTTTGAGCTCCATCAGCTTTGAGGAATGACTACCGAGCTCTCATTCCCATCAGAGACTGTGGCAAAACTATGACCAGCTCCAGCTGGAGTAGGACGGAGCTGCAGAGAGTACAGTTATTTATAAATAACTATCTGAGAACAACTTTCAGGCTCTGCAGGACTGCAAGGAGCAACTTAGAGATAAAAGGCAGCTCGGCACAGTGCCGGTCCCGCGGGTCAGGCAGCCTTTCCTGGCCCTTTGCTTTCTAACCTGCGTGGGTTATTTATACACCCAGCAAGCTCTCTCGGTGGAAGTCTTCTCAAGGGGCACCGCTCTTTGGGTGACCAGTGCTCCGTCTGCTTTGCCCCCGGCCTTCGGCACAGCAGATACGGCTGCAAGCGGGGTGCGAAGCAGGCAGGGAGCGGGAAGGTTTTAGCTCGGTTTTCACCATCAGAGGGGACAGGTTGTGTGAAAGCCAAAGCCTGTGCTGTGCGTATCTGCAGTAATAACACAGAAGAGCAGGAATATGCACACTCTCATAAACAGTTTGTGTTTTCCTCCTTCCAAGGCAGACACTGGAGAACAAACAGAGCTTTTCCAGCCCTGAATAAATCCCCAGACTAAAACAGCTGTAGGCACCTTTTCCCCTGCCCATCCCTCCAGTGCCCCATGTCCTGGCCTCTAAATAATGCTTGGAACTGAAAAAGGGCAATAAAAAAGAGGGCTGAGAAAGAAAGTGAATGTGTGTAATGGAGACTTGTGCAATTCTGGCTTCTCCTGGGAGCCGTCTATCCACCCAGGCACCTCTCGTATTTTAGAATATTGATCTATAAATGATCATGTCATAAATGTTTAAGTATCCAGCTAAAATGAATGACAGTTGGATGCTAACAATAATCAGATCTAGTATTATGTCTCCTACTATGTCAGTGATGAGTAGCAAGCAAAATTTTCTAGTCTGGCCCAATCTCTACAAATCTCTGTGCTGCATTGCTCTGATGGAGCCGATGCATTTACTTCTCTAATTTTCACCTTTTGTTTTTTCATTCAATCCATTTCAAAACTATATCAAATGAAGAAACACATCTTTGCCCGATTAATAAGGTTGCTGTTTAAAACATAAGCCAGGATGCAACTTTACTGTGCTGAGACAAATTTCACAAAACTGAAACAAATTAGGAGCATCAAATTTTGACCTTATTGGAAGTTGTTGGATTTAGGAGCATTGCTGGCTTAGGAGGCAGCAGAATTACATGCCTGGGGAGCAAAAACGTTTGAATCCAGCAAATGAGGGTAGCCTTGCTGCAAAGGCACCAGATGGGGACTGGGGAGAGAGAGGTAAAATTCAGGCTCAGTGATGGACAGGGGTGGAAGAGCCCCAGGAGAGGTCCCCAGGCTGGAGAGCGACAAGAACAAGATACCAAAGCTGTCTAAAAGGAAAGTAGAGATTTTGCAAAAAAAATTCTCCCCTCTTTGCATATTCTAAACTCCACTGCAGAACTGCTGAATTTTCTTGTTTTTTTTTCTTTTCCCCCAGCATTTTTATAATTCCATAAATGGGGGGGGGGGGGGCTTATAGCTTTACCGGTGAATGATAAGGTCTCACGGTGACAGTACAAGGGAAGGCACCTCTTTAAAACGTCCTGGCTAAAGAGGGAAAAGCGGCAGGTTTTAATCTCATTAGTGCCTCTGCTTTGGCTGGGCTGCTATTTGCAGCCCCGTCGCTTTATCAGAGCGCCGCTGTTCTAAAAATGGCTTTAAACAGAGATTTTGGTCAGGCATAAACATGTGCTTCAGAGAACGGCGCCCTCCACTATAAACGCTTCCTCCTTTTCTGAAATTCCCCTCTTCCTGCCATTATCCTCATTGTCTTCAGAGCCGCCGGTCTCCGTGCGAGGAATTTATGGGGTTGGAAGAAGAGGACCAGCCACACATTTGCACCCAACCCAGGTCACCGACCCGCCCCTCTCTGTCCCATTGAGCCTGATAGCTCGTGTTTCCTCAAACATCATGTCCTGAAAGGCACCAGGTCTCATCCTAAAGACTTGGAGATTCCTGCTCCTTTCTTTCGCAGCATGCCGCAGTGATTCCTTACCCCAACTTCATCGTTTGCCTTGTGAAGCAAAGCTCTCTGCTTCAAAAACATTTGTGGGAATTTGAGTGGATAATGCCGGACTTGGACAGGTGATGAGAAGATGGAAAAACAGGGAATGTGTCTTAAAAATGAAAAAGAAGGGAAGAGACATATTTCGGCTATGCCGGTGACCCTGCCTCTCCAGGCTAAATTTGAGATGTTCAGTGACTCCAACCTCCCTTTAGCAGGCAACAACAATTCAAGAGAAAAAGCAGGATCTAAACCCTGATGGGCTGGGTTTAGGACTGCTTCCAGCTCAACAGCACCTTTCTCCCAGGGTTATGCCATGATTTCCTCCATTACTGGAGGGTGAGACTGCCACTCGAAACAGTAACTGGTGGTGTTAAGGCAAATTGTCCCGTTAGCACACTTGGCCACCCCTGGGAGCCGTTCAGGAGCTGCTGCACAGACACCCGGGTCGACCCCAGCACAGTGGTGATGACAACCGCGGAGCAAACGTGCCGTCTGAACTGCAGCAAGCCAAGGCACCTAGCCATTTCTCGTCAGGTTCGTTCTTTTCTGATCTCTACGCGCGTCCATCTGTGCTTGCTAGGTGAACCCAAGAAAGCGCCTGACCTGGACCAGAATATCGCAGTTGGTCTCTGGCTCCTGCAAGGGCCAATCTCAGAAAATCAGGTCTCACACATTTTCAAAAGCCTGTGGAGATTTTGGCTATCTATCTCGTGTAAGGATATTTGAAAACAAGGTGAAGGCTGTTTTCATTAAAGCACTCTGAAAATATAAACTCTGAATTTGAATTTCCATTAGATTTGAGCGATTTATGACCACTGTAGGGCCTCTGTTAGCCAAAAAGACCAAAAAGATAGGTCAGAAAGCAGAATTTGCTTTAGTTTGTAATTGGACCAGAAAGACCAATGATATTAACAGAATGAATAAAATCTCTGCTCAGTAACATTGAAATGTGTCTTCTTGATATTGCCGAATGATGACCGCAGAAAGGCAAAAGCACTTCACTTTGAAAGTGTAAAAAATGTGAATATAGTTAAATAACAGTAATAAACTAGAAAAGCCCAGAGGAAGCATTTAAACCCAGGCCAATGAGCAGAAATGATTTATTCCGGTTCTTCCCAGCTGAAAATTTCATTGTGATGGACATAGTCTTGAGATAAATTTCAGCGTTGACAAAACCACATATTTTTTGGACAGGCCCCTTTCTGTTGAAAATTTCAAGGCCGATTTTATTCTCTATGGTAACATATGTCAACGTACCGAAAGGTAGCAAAGAAAGGAAGCGCAGGAAGCGTGAAATGCTGCAGTACCACTATGGGCAGCGCTAACATTAGAAAGCCACACTGCTCGGCGAAGCTCTTTATAGCATTTTTCTATTTGTCTGTTCTTGCTCCAAAGAAAGCATAGTAAAAGCGGCGATGTGCCTCAAGAGTCAGAGGTCTCTGCAAAGGCCAAATCAAGCAATTATTTCCTTCTCTATTTGCTTCCCTTTCCTGAAGTAGCCACAGAAAAATAGAGAAGAAAAAAGTCTATCTCCAGCCCCACCCGAGCGCTTTGGGGGAGTACCTGGGCTCGGTGCCGACCTGCTTCTCTCCCCCAAACTCATCGTTCCCTGAGCCCTCATAACAGGAAGCAATAAAATTTCCAGCCAGCGTTCCTAGCGCTGCCTTTTCTAAAGCACATCCCTATGAAGTGAGGCCAGGCTTGACTTGCTGTAGACCTTCCTGAGCTTGTACAAAAGACAAAAAAGCAAAAAAAAACATAAATCAGAGGAAGTCAGTCCCCTAGCAACAATGGCTGTGCAAAAGTTCACGGCACATCACCTCCTCCTGTTTTTGCCCCCTGGTAGCTCCTCCTTTAACAGTTCACAGAGCAGAGGTGCGTTAACACAAACGAGGGCAGAGGAAAAAAGACCAGAGTGCGTGGGAAGTGTTAGGGAACACTGGAAAAAGTCAAGCGGTACAGAAAGCAGCCACGTTTTTGGCCGCTCCAGAAAGGTGGAGGGGTTTTTCTGACACCTGTGAATGGGCAGAGACAGTACATTAAGTGGGAGCTTGGAAGAGCCCCAGGAAAAGGGAGCAGAAACAAAGGGATGGGGAGCAAAGATTGGAAGGTCAACCACAGCTTCTGGGCTCGATTCAAGAGATGCTGGGCGAGGTCCCCTGGCTTGTGTTGAATGGACAAGAAGGACAGTTTTCCCTGGTATTCAGCTGCATGAAAAACATGTGCACAGTGTCAAGAGAGAGAGGGAGGGGACAGGAGAAGCCAGTGACTCCGGACCCAAATGAAGGATATTTAGACAGCTTTGCATAAGGCACTAAGCCTCCATTGTGCCCAAATTTTATGCACTGGGGGTGATGTGCTCCTGCTGATCCTCTGATATAGGAGGTCACACTTCTGATCCTGTTCTGGTTGCCACTCACCTCACCTGCCAGACACGGAGCGGCAGTAAAAGGGTCACTGCGGCCAGCTTGACTACCTATCCCCAACCGATGCCAGTCTGGTGTTAGACCAGCTCCATTGTGTGCAGCAAGTCTCAGTACAAGCTCCTCCACCAGGATTTTAACTAGGTTCATGCCAGTTTTGCCTGAAAAAGCAGGCCAAGGCAGAAACAGGCATCAGGAGAACAGAGGTTCACTAAATACTTTTTTAAATAGGGTGAGACACCCGGTTGGGAAGAGAGACAGATGACAGTAGTATGCCAGGACATAAATCTGTCCGTAAACTGAATCACTTTCAGTGGGCCTCATCTCACCCACAGGCCCCTGGCAAGGCCAAGGTCCTACAGAGCCAAAATGCAGTTCATTCCTTGGCCATGTGAGAGGCGATACGCCGCAAGACTGAAGGACCATGTCTTACCAACGCCTCTGCTGGGAGGGCAACATTCCTGTTAAGGGGAATGTGCCTCTGGGCTTTTCTCCTCCTCACAGTGGAGCCCCCCAAGCTCGCTTCATCCTAAACCAGGAGGTCTGATCAGTGCTGTGTTGTGTGGACTTAACACTGACTCTGATATCGACCCTTTTAGACTTGTCCCATGAGCTCCACATCCTGTGGGTTGGAGGAACCCTATTTCCCTGGCAGAGGGAGGAGGGGAAACCCTACCACTGCCCTTACTCTGCTTTGGCTGGAGAGCACTTTTGCACCGAAGTAAATGGCTGTGCAACCCACCAATAAACATGGTCCTGTTGGCCAAGGTGGGGACTCAGCTCTAAAGATCCCTAGTCCAATCTCAATCCTGGTTCACTTCTTGGCTAGCATCTACCTGCCCAAACCACAGTGCAATAGGGAAGAAGGCTCTGGCGAGGGGTTGAGGGGTTTGGTTGAGATTTCTTTTATCCCCAAGAAGCACAGCTTGAGAATTGGGTGCAAAGACATCTCCCTGTCTTTGCCACCCCTAAAATAACTGTAACTTACTAACCAAAGTGCAGATTAGAGGAACTGTGTCTTTACCCTAACACGGAAATGAGCTTGCAGTGAGCAAGACCCCTCTGAACCACTGTGGGAATCTGACCCACAGGACCCATCCCAGCTGCCTGAGCAAGGTCCATGCTCCATTCACCTGCACGTGATGCTCCCTGTTAAACCTTGGCCATATCCCATGAACGCTGAATGACTGCCAAGTACTTGTCCTGTCCTAAGCTCTTCTCTAAGCAGAGCTCATGCCTTAGTGCTTTAAATAACAGTGTGGTTAAAAACAAAGTGTGGGTGATTTGGAAGAGCAGCTATACTTTTAAGCAGATTTAAGGTACTTTTGCTTTGGTGTGGCATTTGTTTAGGGTGCTGAGCCAACACATGCCGAGTCCCACACTGCACTCCGAGTTTCCAGACACTGGTTTTATATCCTGTGCAGGTATATCTTCCTGCGGTCACACCTCTGCCTGCAGAGGTTTGAGACATAGCCTGAAAGACCCAAGAGGGCAAGGAGGAAACATGTCCTGCAAAGCAGTTCACTGGGTCCTGCTTCCACTGAGCTGCCTTCCAGCACAGCAAGTGCTGATGTTATGATGAAGAGTCACCAGCATAAAACAAACGTGAGTTTTTGTGGGCAGCATTTCCAATCCTAGTGGCTGGATGCAGCCATTCCCCCAGGCAAACGATGTGTTGCTTTAGGGAAAAGACCAAATTAAAACTTAGACCAAGGTTTTTCAAAGCTAAGAACATAACACTGGTATCCTAAATCCATTGTCCAGGAGCTGAAGTGAAGCTCAAGGAGCTCAAGGAGCTGGATATGTATGATAGGTCCAAATCTTATTCCAGCAGGACTTGTGCTTCTAAGACACCAAACCTCCCTGAAAAGCCCAACAGTTGCACTGTTGCTAGGACACTCAACCCCTTGGCTTTGGAAAAGCCTGTGATTTTGGAAAAGCCAGGCCAGTTAGAGCCACAATGGTGAGGCTACTCAGTGACCCAACTGTTGTGCAAATGGGGAAAAGGAGTGGGGACGGCTACCGTACCCTTTACTCCCCCATATAAATCTATCCCTGCTCCCTCCCTGAATAAGCTCCATGCAACAGAGCCCAATCCTGCAACTCCAAATCAGCAAAATGTTACACAGGACCCCTGTACAAGCTGCAATGATCTCATGTTGCAACAACACATGGAAAAATTCAGTGCTGAAGCAGTTACCGTAAGAGGGATTTCACCAAGGCCACCAGGGCAGGGGAGGACAGAAACAGTACATGCCCAGAAAGACAAGCAGTGACTACCCAGCTTCATCCACCTACAAAAGCCCAACATAAACTACATAAGGATATTGAAGACCAGAAAGCAAAGGTTAAAGCAAAAATACCAGACACTTGAGTGTAGCTTTATGGCTCATTTTTCCATTACTAATAAGACTTAAACATAGCTAAAAGGGAAGAGAGGGAGACCAGAATGTGATAAATGAGGAAACAAACGTGTTGGATACTCTTTTGCCAACTGTTCTTCGATAACAGACAAAACAGAAAATGAAGAAAAAGGAAACATTATTACTACAAGTGCCTCCCTATCCTTCTGGCTGGGGTCCCAGCATGACTGGGGCAGGTTTCTACTCTGCTAACCAAGATTTATTGTTCCACCAGTATCACCAGTAAATATTTAAATGGCCACTTAGGTAATTATATACAGAGATAATTATATAGTTATGCTTACATACAGAAAAGAGGGAATACGAGAGAGAAATGCCCAGAGCTGGGCGTGCGGTACGGTACCTTCCCTGGGAGCCCTCTGGATGGAGCATCGGTGGAGGCTGGCTGGTCTGGTCCAAAGGAGAGCGCGGTGTGGAAAAGGGACAGGAGGCTTCCTGGATGTGTTTACATAGGTGGGCCCCCACCCTCTGACACCGGATAGGTCAGCGGCTCCTGCGTGAGGGCTCTTTGCATCATACCTCACATCTGGAAGCGAGTGGTCCCCCGTGCCAAGAAGGGAGGCCACATGTGCACGGCACATTTTCCTCCACCATGCTCGTGGGGCAAGAGGGGCTTTGAATCGGGGTCTCCACCAGAGAGCTACTGAGGTCCCCTCAAGCTGGCATCCAGGTGGAGCCAAGCCCATCCCATCTTGCCTGGGCCATACTGATGCAAAGGATGACACCAGGGACACCTTCAGCACTAGAGGTCCAAGCCCTTGAGCATGCAACAAGGTGCTGAGCACATCCTCTCCACCACATTGGGCAGAGGTGCCTACCAGCCTGTCTGCCAGGCCACGCATCCAGCTCTCCAAATCCTGCACCAGAACCACCACCCTTGGGAGATGTCCCTTCTTGCTCAGGCAAACCCCACCAAGGTAGGGGCCCTCACCAAGGCCTGGGGGTTTGCCCATGGCCCCATCAAACCATGTGCACAAGGCTGAGGGGGACACCTTCCCAATGCCCCTGGAACACACACCTTCCCATGGCAGCTCCTTGAGTTGCTGCCTGCCCTCTCCTACCAAGGGATGGATGGAGCCGGCCTCCGCTGCCTGGCCACCTTCGCCCATGCAGAGCCAGGTGGGAAAGGGCCTGCAGAGCTGGGCTGCAGTGGGGCTGCACGCAGAGGACCCTTGTGATCCTTTGAGTTGTGCTCGAACAACTCAGCAGCATGATGCACACGCTGCTTTGCAGCAGGTTGTTCTGGAGAGTGAGCAGCAATAAAAAGCCGGAGAGTAGAAAGGATAATATCAAACCCAGCTGTGAAAACAAAGATTAAAATCCTGTGAGCCTACAGCCTCCCTTGGCCAATGCATGGAAACACCTTGCCAACATTAATTCCTCTCTCCATGTCCATCCAACGGACATTTTTTCATGAATGAGCACGTTGAGGCGGAAGGGGAAGGGGAGAGATGCGGGAGGAGGAAGGTGGACAGCCCTTCCTCGCCTTTTATGCTGGGGATGTTCTGCAATGCAGAGAGCAGCAGAGCTGCGGGGCTGAGCCAAAGATGCTCCAGTGCTTGGGGCTCATCCACAACCGGAGACAAGCGGGACGCTACATGAGGTTTGCTCTCTCTCTGCTTATGCAATAGACTGCTCCTGAAGGCAGAAATCTTCCTGAGGCAACACCAGGTTCATGGGTACAAGGTTTAGGAGTGGAGCTAGAGCAGCGAGCAGCTTGACTGCACGCTACCTGCTTGCACCAAAGCCTCCAGCAGCCGCAGGGACTCCTCGGACTGCAGCAGCTCCTGCTCTCCGAGGAGCCTGCTGGTACCTACGTGGCACCGCTGTGGCTTGCAAAGGGGTCAAACAGGCTGAAGATGGTACACAGAGGATGCTGCAGTTACAGTTCTATCCAGAATAATACTGAAATCCCCCAGTTATGTGTAGCAACTCCCTTTCTAGTCTCCCAGTCTTGTGTTTACACTTCTTTCACATCCTCTCTGCCAGCCCAGAGCCATTTCAGCCTCCTCTGCTAATATGAGCATTGCTAAATTTAAATCAAATAATTAAACAGCATGGAAAGAGCAAAGCAAAAAGAGTGCAAAAGAAAAATGCTCTGATCCTCCTTCACTTTGTTATAAACATCCCCTAGAGATGCCAAGTCGGGGTCTCAGCTAGACCTACAGCAGCTACCGGGGTGCGTCTAAGTTTGCTGCTGGTTGATCATCCTCTTCCTCAGGGCTCTGGCGATGTTCACTAGCTGAGTACCCAGCCCACTCTCTGAAGACTGATGGACACTTTGGTATCACAGGAAAACCCCTGGAAATTTTCTGTAGATAATAGCTGCAACCAGTGGTCTGGCCATAGATGAAAGCTGAGGAAAGAAGATGAAGCTGTGGGAGGCTCTTCTTAAAAATGCACTCTTTCCATCTCTGATTCTTTCCCTCATTTCCTTTCCAAGGCATCCTCCCTTTAGCTTCCAGACAAAAATTAGTAAGAAACCACAGCGCAATCTGTATGTCTGGGGAAGATTAAGAAGTAATAACGGAAATTCCCGCCCTTCACTTGAGGGATGTGAACCAAAAACCCACCTTGTGTTCTCTAACAGTGCTATAAAATGGGACAATCTGCACATGGATGGACAAGGTAAAGCCCTGTGGGCCACACGTACAGCTGTGAGGAGCTGGAGCCAGCAGAGCAGAGTCAACAGACGGTACCCAACGCACTGAGCAGTGATGAATACAGAGCCTGGGAGCTTTCTCCTTCATCCGCTTCCCTACATTGGGGAGCGTGGGGCTGTGTTCAGCAATCCCGGGCATGCAACAGTTCCTCCAAAGCCATCCAGAGGAGTTCAACACCCTCTACAGACAGGACCAAGTGAAGCCTCCATAGTTTAATACAAAGAAATACTACAGAATACTATCCCAATTTATAGATAAGGAAAATAGAGGCAGAGGCTAATCTTCTGAGTTCATTTTCCTCCTTCCTCCTCTCTCCTGGCAGTAGATTTGCTGCCCATACAAGAGCTTGGCAGGTTTCACCAGCGGGTAGCACTGATTTTCCCTTAGGTCTGACAGGATGCCCATGCAGTTGGGGTAGAGCTTGGTTTTTGGGGTTGGCACACGGACCCACTGGTGACTTACGTCTGAGCTGTTAGCCAGGCTTGCCTTTCCCCTACGATCTCCATGCCACTTTGTGCCAAATGTTTCTCTTGCATCTTTCAGGTGGAGCTCTTCATCCATCATCCTCCTTTTCCCTACAGCTCTCAGAAAGCCTGGGAGGATTCACCTCAACCCTCTAGAGCCAACATCTGTGCTACTCCAGCAGCTTTCTGCTGTCTCCAGGCCAATTGCAGGCAGAAATGACCAGGACAACTGCATTTTCGCCTGTGCCAAAGGCAGTGGTGTAAGTGACCTAGAAGTGTCTGCCCTCTCTCAAGCAGCAAGTGTCCCATAGGACTTGTGCTCCAAGAGAGGACACAATCTGCTGGCCGTGCTATAGGTATCCGGCCTCTCCCCACAGATGCTGATTTCTCCTGACATTTTAATGGGGTCCTTACATATCTCCTACAAACACCCCACACATCTTCCACTCCAGCCATCCCACTTGTAAGGAAACGCCAGCATCACACAGGACAGATCTCAGAGGACTGGCCTGAGATCACATGCAGATGTGGTGCCCTTTTCACCGGCTCTACAAGCTGGAGCTTTGCTCTGGCTGGTGCTGTGCCGAGAGCCCCAATCACTGGCACGAGACACAGCCCACAATGGAGGGTGGTAGAGTCATGATGAGGAAAGGGACTTGCCTGGTGGGAGGTCATACCCAAACCAAGCCCAGGAGGTCCCAAGGCAGGACTGTCCCCTGGCACTGCCACTCTGTCCCATGCGGATCTTGACCCAGCCATTGCCTCCCACTTGTATGTGTGTCTCTCTCCTGTCCCTGTCCTTAACAAATGTCATTGCAGTGCCCTGTTGTGATCCCAGGGTCCTCTCTGACTTTGTCTATACCGCTGGGTGAACACAAGCTCCAGAAAGGACCCAAAATTCAGCAGGCCACATGCACAAGCTGTAGTGAGGGACACTCTGCCTCAGATCTCTCTTCTCTCAGATCTTCCACTTATCTTTCCCTCCACGCATCTCACCCTGACCCCTGCCATGTTCTCCCTCTCCCAGGGCACCTAATGCCACATCTCGCCCTGCTTGGGACTGCAGATCCAGCCACCCACATGGCCCTCTCTGTGCTGCTTTCCATTCAAACATCCTCACTTCATTCGTGTTCTGAAAATTCAGCTGACCAAGTGGTTTTTCTCCTTTGGCTAGAGCTCTTCTTTTCTGCTCTTGCTTTAGTTGTCCATTTGTAATAGCCAAGATTTTTCCAAAACCTGATGGAAAATTAAAGAATCAGTGCAGGAGCAAAACCATCCCTGCCTTGGAGACAGCCGCTTTCATTTCCTGCCAGCCATCCTCTTTCAGGCATTGAGAGCAAAAACCTTTGAGCCTTTCCAGCCACAATTATCACCCTGCTGGACTAATAACGTGGGCAGTTCAACTACACCTAGTTCCAGCTATTGAAATGACGGCAACAGTCTCCATCCCACAGGAACTGACCCCTCTACTGTCGCCGAGGCTGGTGGAAGTGCTGATGACATATGAACATTAGCGTCTGTTATTACTTTCCAGTGGTGTTTGCTGAAAACTGGAATTCAATGCAGAGCGAGGGGTGGAGGGCCGTAAGCTGAGGGGCCTGGGGATGGGATGTGGGGGCTCTCAACCCAAGAAA
Source organism: Apteryx mantelli (assembly GCF_036417845.1). Taxonomy (NCBI): domain Eukaryota; kingdom Metazoa; phylum Chordata; class Aves; order Apterygiformes; family Apterygidae; genus Apteryx; species Apteryx mantelli. The sequence goes on from NC_089979.1 coordinate 169,823,917, forward strand.
GAAGCCAAGGGCTGCACGGAGGGTGAATTACGGCTTTGTCCTGAGGGCTAATCCCTATCAGGCTAAGAGGGATATAGGCTGGTTAGTGGGAATGCTCTACATATGAGCGTATGTATCTCAGTCATCATGCTGAGAACCTGCATTCAAAAATGTGTGACGTGGTTCTTGGGCTTCATAGGACCAGGAAATGGGGCCATCACAGTGCAATGCAAATGGTTTCCTCTTGCAGCTTCCAGCAAAGTCTGCATGGTGGAAAAGTTTGTGCACACACTCGGGCCACCACCTGCCCCATCCTGGCTAACCCCAGGAAGAAATCATCTCTTGCCCCACAGGCTCCAGTCTTCCTGCCTGGATTTGTGGATAGCCCCCACTTACGGAATTTCATATGCTTTTACCTAGAGTTTGGGAACCAATTTCCTCATTTTCATGCCTATCCAGGCAACAGCCCCATTAACGCTCTGGCAGAGGTGTGGGAACAGGGGAACATTAGGCGCCTCTGCTCTGCTGTGGAAGGGGCGAGTGGAACGTGCATCCTTGGGCAGGTCTGTTTTTGAAAAGCAATTACTGGCAGGGAAGACGGCAAATCCTGCATTCCTCGACGAAGGAATCCGGGTGATGTCACCTCCTGCCCAGTGACAGGAGCATTCCTGCAGCCCGCTCCTCCCTTCAGACAGCCCCTGCCTTTGCTACAAATATTTGTGTTGGCCTCTTTCTTGGACGCTTCCCATTACAAGGAATAACAGCAGGGTGGATTCTCCTACTGTAAGGGCAGTTTCTGCCCCAGCACATTAGCACAGGCCACAGGTTAATAGAGGTTAACACATGCCAGCCAAGGTTTTACTGTCAGTAGCAGCAGTGTTTTCGTTCAAAAATCTGCATGCTTCAATGCAGGCTTAGGAAGACCAAAACCTCTTTAAATAGAAGGCTGTCTCCTCCCATAAACCAGTTTAAACCAAATTTGCTTGAGTACCTATTACGCATATCTAGATTGCAGGCATGCAGACATGCCACTGATCCTCCTGCGGCCTTCTCTCGCTCTCTTTCTAGTAGGACACAACAGTGTAAAGCAAGTCAGGATCTTTCCAGATCAAGTGGTCTGGAATAAACTGCCCTTTTGCCTGGAAGGGGAGTGATGCCCCAAAGATGTTAGGGTTGCAGAGGTATGCGACAGGGTGGTGAGGAGATCTGGAGGCAGGACCACATCCAGCATGGTGGCTTCTCCTCAAAAGGAAAAGAGGAAAGAGTATTTTGATAGCCAGGAATGGAAGGCTCTACACTGGAGCATCTGCCCCAAACCCTGACCGTGCTCCTGTCCCATGGAGATGGTCCGTCAGCTAATGGGGACAATGAGCCACTGCTCAGGGTGCTGTCCAGACTCAGCTCCCCTCCCAGCTGCGGCGTTTTGCAAGGTACCACTGTAGAGGGACAGGGGATGAGCAACCTCTCATTGTCCCCTCCAAGATCATTTTTAGGACACTTGGGTGGGATTCTGTCACCTAAACTTAGGTGCTCAACCACCTGGGAGATGAGCTAAACATCTGCCTGGCCTCCAAGTGCTGGTCCAGGACACAGTTCTCCTAGCAGTGCTGTGCTTCTCCTGTCAAGCCTGTGCAGGTAGCCCAAGACATCTCAAGTGGCATGAGACATCTGCATGTGGGCAACCAGACTGAGCCACGGGGTCGGACTCATCTGAAAAATGGTCCATTCGGATTTTTTACTACCACTGATCATCATTCAGAGACTCCAAGGTGGGAAGAGCTAGTTTAGGTCTATTTTTTACAATGACGGAAGAGAAGAAAAATACCAAAATATTCAGCGCTGTGACATTCTTCTGCAACTGTTTCCTGCTACCTTACATTTTTAACTACCCTTAAAAATACCTATTCCACGTAGAGGTGCTGCTTGCACCTCACTGCGCACCCACTTTTCCTTAGCATCCGTGATGGTGGAACAGGACGGAGGGACACAACCAGAGGGGGCAAGAACTGGTCCTACAGGAGGCTTCTTATGACAGATGGGATAAATTGCTTCCTTACGTAGCATAAGGAACCTGAAAAAGTTGCATATTCTCAGTGTTCACACTGAAGAATAGAAGGCCAGTTCAGCTCCGCTGTAGGACTAACAGCATCATCCTGCCCTTCAGAGGCTACTGCACCTCAGAGACCCCGGGGCAGGGCTGCTTGTGCTGTTTCTGCCCAACCTCTGGCTCTTCATGCACTGGAAGTCCCAGCTAGACAAGGTCTGACACCACGCTTCAACAATCATCCCGAGCTAAGATCCCCTTTAAGGTACAGTTTGCAAGCTCAGACGCTCCCAAAAAAAACTTTTGAGATGTTGATTTATGGAACTGGAAAGTGTTAGAAGGGCAGGAGGATGTTTTGTAAGATGTTTGTGAGATTAGATTACTCCAAATCCCACGGATGTTGATGAGATCTCAGTAAAGTTGCTGATTTTAGGAAAACATTTGTTATGCCACAGAGATCCTAGCAAGGATCACAAACAGAGGAAGGATGAAAATGGAAATGAGCTGTGTTTTTACCAATAGCATATGGTACTCCCCCTGTATTTGAATGCACGGATAAGATGATTTGGATTCTGAAAAAGCATATTTAAAAAAAAAAAAAAAATCACTTTTGGAAGTTCCCTAAGCCAAAGCCTTTCACATCTGCTGATCATTTTGTTCTGCCATGCCAAGAAGGCTCTGAGCGTGGAAGAAAGCTGCAGACATCAAGGTCTGGCTTGGTAAGAATGATTCACTGATGTGAGTAAGAAGGGAAATTAACCCTGTCTCCTGGCCCCTGCTGCAGTGAGCCCGTAGCTTTCTGCAGTGAAGCTAGTGCAACAGCTCAGGGTTCAACCCACGGAGAGCAACAGGTAATTCAGCCTGTCCTAATCGCAGCCAAAGCTGAAGGGTGACGAGACCCGAGACTTGGCCGAACCACACACTGGCTTTCTCGGGGCCCACCATGGCCCTTTGGCATCGTGGCTGATGCCAGATGAACCCCACCACGCTGGTGGGAGAAACCCTCTCACTTTCCTTCAGAGATGGGGAACTTAAGGCTGCAGCAACCTCTCCGAACGGTGCAGGCACCAGGAATTTAGCACAGCTCCCCGCGTCGCCGCTGTGCAGCCCGGGCCCTAAATCAACCTTCTTCAATTAGCGCACGCCTTTCATCAGCGCTCCGTTGTTTTTAAATGCCAGCGATAAGAGGGTTCAGGGAACATTTCAAGCTGTAGATAAACTACCGCCTGCCAACAAAAACACCATAAAATGCTCTACATAAATCATACATCAGAGTTCATCCCCGCTAGGACTGCTGTTAAAATTCTCTGGAAAAGGGAATGGCTAAAAGGGTGCAGCGGTCTGCCAGGAGTTTCTGAGGCCATGAGATCTGGGAGAAAGAGAAAAATGCAGTTCAAAAGCTTGCAGTAACACAGCTGCTTGGAAGAGAGTTTCCTCCCCTTCCTCCCACCTTGAGATCTCTAAGCTAGCTCTGCTCACGGAGTATTAAATTCGCTCCACACCCACACGCATCCTGGCAAGTGTGTGAAACCTCTCATGCATTCGGTGTAGACACGACATCTCTTACAGGAAGCCTTCTGCTTTCCCCTGCCACTCCTCCGGCCTCTCTGGCCCTGAGCATCAGGGGGCTTTGGCCTTTCTTCATCTACGTACTCCTATTTTCCAGCGGCAGTTCAACCCTCCGTACAACAACAGCTATAAATAAGCTTATCTCGCAAACTAACCGCCTGCAGGCTCCTTAGAAGTAATCTACTGCCCCCCCAGGGATCCAGAGACTGCAGCTCACGCACTGATCTAGAGGACCAAAACAGGAGATCAAAACCTTTCCAAGGATGTCCTTGGATCACAGCTACAAATCAAGTTCGAATCGGCAATTGCTTTGCTCACATCGTGCACTCACCAGGCAGCCCCATCCTCCCTCGTTGGCCACCAAAGCCTTATCCGATCTTACGGTAAAAACTGCGTCAGTCTAATCCTACAGCAAGCCAAAGAGCCAAGAAAAGGACGGTCTGGGGAAGCTCACCATTTGGATTCGTCCCTGCGCTGCGATCCAGACCGAGCTTTGGCCTCCTCGCTGTAGGTCCCATCTGACACGACGCCGAACAGAGGGGAAAACCTCAGACCCGCTTCTGACCTGGAGGTGATGCCAAGAACAACGAGGCTCCTAAATCACCGCAGAGCCATCTCCCAGGCAGGGGTGAAAGAAAAAGAAAGAGCAGTCCTCTCCATCTCCAAAAATGATGGAGATAGGCGGTTGATCTCACCCCGTCAGGGAAGTTCAGCAGAGCTTTGAACGCCCCCTCGAACGCCTCGTGTCTCCGCTGGCCGTTGTTGAGCAACGCCGGGAGTGCGGGGACGCGAGTCAGGTTTCCATGCCCTGGCCAGGGCGGTGGGAAGTCTCATGTTCAACCGAGCCAGCGTTTCCCATCAAGCCCTGTTGAGTCAGTGCCCTGCAGACCTCTGGGTCTGGTAAATCAGACTGTGACCAAGCTTAGGGCTCTTAAATAAAGACCTTCTCGCCCAATGCTGGGTAGAGCAGCAATGACTGGCAGCCGGCACGCAAGGGCGGCCAGTGCACCGCTGCTGGCACGTGTCCTCCCGCGCACCTGGTTCACCCTAGCTCACATCCGCTCGCTCTCCCCCCCCTGCCCTGCAGCTTGAAAAAAGCTTTGTCCGAGCGCGTGGCCTGACAGCGACTACCTCCTGCCGGAGCCAATCCAAGCGAAACGCCTTGTTTTAACTCAACAAAGCCTCATTGAAGCAGAGCCTCGCGCGTCCGGCCCGTTCCTGCGGGTGCCCTTGGAGAAGTCGCTACATGAGGGCAGAGCAGCTAGCCCCCGGCCGCTGTATCGCTGTGTGCGCCTTTGTGCCCTGGCCACGAGCCCTGACCGCCGGCAGGGCCGTGCGGAGCGCGGCTTGCTGCCGCCGCCGCTCCGGCAGCTGCAGGATTTCAGGAGCGAGCAGCCTTTGCAGCGTCCTCGGCGCCCTCGCGCAGCGAACATAATGGATTGTGGCAGTTTGCAAAATGTGTTGCAGGCTCAGATCGTGTAGAGATGAAATATCTCCTCCTGGGATAATTATTCCTGAGGAGAGGCATTTGCTTCCTTTCTAAGGAAGGTTCATGTGATTGTAACGATTGTGGAAACAAGCTCGAGAGCCTGGCTTTGAGGCTGACCTCGGCCTGTGCCTCCACCGACGTGTCCGAGGGCTGCGCGGGGAAAGAAAGGCACAGGGATCTTCAGGCCTGCCTGACCATGGGCCGAGACGGGGCTTGGTCAATGGAACCATGGAGGGGATTTGTGGAAATGGGCCTGACGGCCACGTGCACCCAGGTCAGGACCAGTGTCCATTGCAACGGCAGCAGTGGGGGGCTGCTACGGGGATGACTGAGCTTGCAGGTTAAAGCATCTGGGGTGTCTGCATGGAGGCAGGGTAGGATTTAGTGTCCCAAATGGGGACATCATAGCATGACGTTGGGGGGTCCTGCCTGACCTCCAGTTGCCACTGTAGAAGGCGGCTGTCTCCCATGCAGATATCTCAGATGCCTGGGGCATCTTGGATGGCCCTAGACACCTACTTGTGGGCAACTGGATCCACCCCTGGGTGTTTCACCCCAGTTATGGTCAATGAAGCCCAGGCAATGCAGTCCATGGAGCCCTGGGTCCTCACCAGGACCTATTCTTCACCCATGCCAACAGCTGGCCCCAGAGGTCTCCAAGCACGTTGCAAGGAGGGGTGGTATCAAACCCAAGGCTGTGCACGGGAGGCCAGTGACCTGCTCTCTCTGTGTGGGCAGGCCCAGGGGCCCCAGACATCGGGGCTGATGCTCTCAGCTGCAGATCCCCGCTGGACCCAAGATCGGCACCGCAACCCCTAGAGAAACCCGGCTAAGGAATGAGGACCTCCTACACTGGGGAATGCCTTGCAGTGCCCATGGTGTCATCTTTTCCCTTTCTCTCGCTCTTTCCTCCTCTCCTCTTTTTATTAGCTTAGCTGTTTTGACTCGAAACTGCAGAGCCGGAGCTGTAGGTGCAGCACGGCAGGGCTCATGTCTTTCCCGGAGCCATGAGGTGCTCCGACCATGCGAATCACAACCGGAGAGCAAAGGCTGAAGCTGCAGAAAGCCCTGTGGACGCGGCAGTGCTTGCACGGGTCACCGGGTCACCGATACACATGCCAGCGTGAGGAAGAAAACGTCTGCTCTTACATCATGTCACTACACAGCTACTCCTCCCAAAGGCTCCCGGCAGCAATTTGGGAGCGCTGGAAGAGCCAGCGCAGGGGGGAGGCAGGCAGGGGCAGCCGGCTGCCTGTGAAAGGAAACGAGGACATTAACTTTGTAGTAAACTCCGTTAACTATTTCTGTCCGTGAGCACGGAGGAAATGGCTGGGCCGAGCAGCAAGAAATACCATTGTCCCCGGCAGGAAAAAAAAAAAAGGATGATAAAAATGTGCCTGAAGGAATTTGGCTCACGCTCGCTTTTGAACCAGCATCAGGTTTCCAAAGGAGAGACTTGTGGATGCACGGGCAGGGCGTTTTCCCAGGGCTTCCCAGCCCCGGCTGAAACCAATGGGGAAGGTCACGTTGGGTTTTGGGTTGGATTGACCCTGCATCAACCCAAAGGGCCAGACTGACCAAGGATTTAGGCGCCGAAGCAGGACTCAGACGCTCTCATGGCCCTCAAAGCTTCTGTCCTTCAAGCCCACGGTGAGGGACGGGAGCATCCCTCTCAGCCCGGCGGCTCGAGGGCTTGCTCTGGCTGCGGGAAACCTGGCTCCAGCACTCACCTCGGCTCTCGCCGTGCCCACGGAAATCCCGGGTGCTGCTGCAAGCCGCCACGGGGGAAGGAAGCGGAGGGAGGCTCTTCCCAGCCTTCCTGGGAAGGGGCTGCCGGGAAGGAAACAGGAGCTTGCTGGAGCCAGGCAGGAGCGGGGCCTCCGCTCCGGCCTCGTGGTCGGGCCACACAGGCGGGTAGGATGAGCTGTGGTTTCCGGGCCTTGTTCCTTTGCTTCAGCTGTTTATTTCTCTCCAGCAGGACTGTCTCTCCGGAGCCCCGTGGTGGGAGAGCGCACTAACCTCCCGCACGCCAGCTCCAGCTCGCGCCCTTCCTGGCTTCAACCTTGTGTTTGAAAGATGCTTTTGCACAAAGAAGACACTTGTAAATCTCCAGGCTAAGTGTATGTTTAAGAGAGCATTAAAAGTCGCAGTCAAAAATAACAGAGCAAAGCAAAAACGTAGCCTCGGGATATGCCAAGGTCCCTCAGTCTTCCCCATGTCAAAATGGGCCCTTTCCCAGTGAAACGGGGAAACTGTGAGGAACTGGCCCAAAAAGTAAAGCCTTGCTACCCCAAAACCGTGGAGCAATTCCTGCTGCTCCCAGCCCTCAGCTCTGTCCTGACACCCCCCGAGCATCTCCTGGTGCTGCCAGGTCCTGTGCTCGCCCCCTTGCCAGGGGAGGCCAGCTGGTGAGCAGCGTCCCTTGGGGATAACTGCTGGCACCAATGCTATTTAGTGTCTTTGTTGGTGACCTGGATGATGGGACAGAGAGCACTGTCAGCGAGTTTGCAGGCAGCCCCGGTTGGGAGGGAGCGGTCGATACGATCTGCTATTCAGAGGGACCTCAACAGGCTGGAGAAATGGTCCAGCAGGAACCTCATGAAGTTCAACAGAGGTAAAGGCAGAGTCCTGCACCTGGTGTGAGTTAACCCCAAGCCACAGGACAGCCTGGGAGCGACTGGCTAGAAAACAGCTCTGCAGGAAAGGGTTGGGAGTCCTGGTGGACAAGCTGGAGTCAGCACCCGAACACTGGGCTGCCTTAGCAAGAGTAACCAGTGGGACAAGGGCAGTGACTATCCCCTCTATTCTGCCCTTGTGAGACCACGTCTGGATCCTGTGTCCAGTTCCAGTTCATGTGACCTGCTGGAAAGCAGCTCTGCCGAGAAGGACTTGGAAGTGCTGGTGGACACCAAGTTAAGCATGAGGCAGCAATGTGCCCTTGTGGCCAAGAAGGCCAATGGTATCCTGGGGTGCATCAGGAAGAGTGTTGCCAGCAGGTGGAGGGAGGTTATCCTCCCCCTCTACTCAGCCCTGGTGAGGCCACATCTGGAGTGCTGTGTCCAGTGCTGGGCTCCCCAGTACAAGAGGGATGTGGCACTACTGGAGCAAGTCCAGCAAAGGGCTACAAAGATGATTAGGGGACTGGAGCATCTCTCTTATGAGGAAAGGCTGAGAGAGCTTGGACTGTTTAGCCTGGAGAAGAGAAGGCTGAGAGGAGATCTTATCAACGTGTACAAGTATCTGAAGGGAGGGTGTCGAGAGGATGGGACCAGACTCTTTTCAGTGGTGCCCAGCGACAGGACGCGAGGCAATGGGCACCAACTGAAACACAGACAATTCCATCTGAACATGAGGAAAAACTTCTTCATTGTGAGGGTGACAGAGCACCGGCACAGGCTGCCCAGAGAGGTTGTGGAGTCTCCTTCTCTGGAGATATTCAAAACCTGCCTGGACACGATCCTGTGCAACGTGCTCTAGGTGACCCTGCTTGAGCAGGGGGGTTGGACTAGATGATCTCCAGAGGTCCCTGCCAACCTCAACTATTCTATGATGTGGAGGCCTCCAAAATGGTTGTGGCCTGGAGAATGGGACATACAAGGAAAGGATGAGAGAGCCGGGTCTGTTCAGCCTGGAGAAGGGAAGGGGAAGATCTTACTGGTGTCTGCAGCTACATTATGGGACGTTATAGAGAAGGTGAATCCAGACACTTCTGAAGGGTGTGCAATGAGAGGACAAGACACATGGACACAAGTTGCACCCAAGGAAATTCCAAGTGGATATAAAAAGAAAGTCTTCTCCATGAGGGTGGTCAGACACCGACACAGGGCTCCAGGGAGTTGGTGGGATCTCCACCCCTGGAGATACTCAAAACTTGACTGGACAGGGCCCTGAGCAACCTCATCTAATGTTAAAGGTGTCCCTGCTCCGACACCTCCCAAAATCCCTTTGACTTCAGTTATCCTGAGTTTCCACAATTAATCCTCAAGATCCCCATCAATCCCCCCTACCTAATATCTCTCACACCACCTTTGCACCTGTCCCGGTGGCTGGCACAATTTGGCAACCTCCCCAGGGGTCTTCTCTGCCCCTGGGGCGAGCGAGAAGAGAAACCTCAGAAGAGGGGCTGAAGCTCTGAGGATGTCTTCTGAGACCTTGCTCAGGGGCTTCGGCTGCCCACACAAAGCCACCTTGTGCTTTACAGACAGCCCAGGGCATTGGAGGTAGGGACACGGGGCTGGCAGGCAGCCCTGGGGTCCCACCTTCTTAGGAGGCAGACAGAGAGCTGATGGGACACCCCACAGTCCCACAGTGCCAAAAACAACACCGGCCCCCTGGCAGCAAGGAGCAGAAACAACAGCTGTTTCCGTGGCTGGTCACCAAGATCTCCAAGCAACGAACGGGGTCAAAGGGAGCTGAGCAGCGTTAAAGATGAACCTTGCGCTGGTTGGATGAACCTTGGGTGAAAGAACTCCAAACAAGCAATAAATTAAAGAAAAATTGGAGCCTGCTGCAAAGCTGGGCCCTGCAGAAATATATCCCTCCAGCGAAGCTGCAAGGAGCAGAGACCTTCAGCACATGCCGTATTCAATAGTCCACCTCCGCAATACATGACAGATGAAGGAGGGGTTTTCCTTATTACATACACTGAAAAAAATCTCCTGGTATTTTGCTCCTGGAAGACATCCAAGAATTGTCTCAGCAGTAGCTCTCATAGCTTGCAGGAGTCAAAGGCACAAATTCCCCATCATTAGCGTGCCCCTTCCCCTCATTCCCACCCAAGACTCACTGCAGCCCGGTTAAATTGCATTTCCTTCAACAGCTTTGCAGAAGGGCACTTTCTAAGGAGGGTTTTGACGGAGGACAGATTGCCCTCCTGTGGCATTTCAAGGTAGTTTGGGCTAGAGGAGAAAGCGCCTCTGGTTCCTGAAACTCAGATGGCTCCTTTGCTCCCCTCTGGTTTGGAGACTGGAGCATCTGCTCGTCCCTCCTGCCAGAAAAGCGGGGACGTACATGTTTCCAACGGCACCGCTCTCTCCCATTAAGCGCAGCTTAAATACACTTACTAAGGCAAGCTCTTGTGCTTGGAACAGCAATGGATGAAGGTCTCCTGCCCGGGCCACGAAGGTCAAAGTTGGGGACCCCTGTACCAGCCCCAAGGCCCTGTCCTCTGCGCGGTGGCCGCAAGCCACCTGGCTCCTTGCAGACACTGGCTGGACACAGGTTCCTGCACAACCACCGTCACCGCTTCCCACCAGGCTGAGGCTGGAGCAGGACGTACTGGCCACCTGCTCTGCCAGCAGAGCCCGCACGCGGCTCCCTGAGGCCTGGGGTTTGTCCCGGCAACAAGAAATCCCTGGGAGCATTTTCTCGACGATCCTCCGAGAAGGGCCCTTCAGCACCAGGAAAGAGCACTTTGGGTTGGGAGGAGATGGAGCCCCAGGCCTGGGAGGTAAACACATCTCCATCATGCACTGGACAGAGGCCCAGCAACTCATGACACATTGGCGACAATGTACCATGGGTGGCCACGGATGAAAGGAAGGGAATAACCTGCTCTCTGCACCCCTTGGTCCTGCAGGGCCAAACAGGCAATGTCTGCTGGTGGTTTGGGGTGAGCTGGTCCTGCCTGGGGCACAGTAGGGCCCAGAAGGTCTCAGGAGGATCCTTCCGGCTCCACTCTCAAGGGATCCAGCTGGACAAACACTGGCTGTAGCCAATTCACTATGACCGTAGTGGTGACCTGGAGATAAGAGGGATGTAGCTGAGGGTCAGCACAATATCTTTCCTCTGTTCAATGTCAGCTTAAGTTTTTGATGAGGAGAAAACCAAACTCTGTGGAAAGACAACAGCATCTCTAAACTAGATCCATCTAAGGACCTACAGATATTAACGGAGAACACAGGTTGGATAGAACGAGATTCCATCACTGGAGAAAGCTGCTATGTCTGGTAGCTGATAGGACAATTTTCTTTCAAAGGAGGCAGGTTGGCCTAGAAGACAAGGCCAGCAGGGAGCAGGTTCAGCTGCTGCCCTGTGGTGATGTTGTCAAGGCATTCCCCCGCTCGGTGCCTCAGTTTCCCCGGCTGCACAGGAGAGAGGACACCCTTTGTGAGGTGCTTTGCGAGGCAAGGATGAAAAGTGCGCCCACAGCCTTGGATGTTATTACAAATTATAGAGAACGTAAAGGTCAACGGACCTTTTGTCCACGGGTTGGAGGCACCAGCTGCGTATTTTGCTGGGATGAGCTCGGCCGGGCTCTGATCTCTTGCTGCTCTCGGTCTTTCGAGATCATTCCTTGATGTACAAGTGCATAAGGCTTAAGCTGATGCTCCAAAAGAAAGCACTCTGCAGACCAAAAAAAGATTGCTGTGGCTTTGGCCGTCACAGTGCAGATCGTTCCACAACTGCCGGTTTCTGGAGAGAATTTTTCCACCATTTAGGTGGAAGGCTTCAAAACACTTCTGAATCCCACTTTGCTTTAAAAATACACGTTTGTCTACAAAGGCAAGACAATGGACGGCTCCAGGCATAGATCTAGAGACAACATCCCAAGCAACAGAGGGAAGGATTAGGGTTGTCTAACCCAAAGATGACCAAAGAGAGGTATAAAAGGAGTCACCAAACATGCTGTAAAGCTGCGCACGGGGGGGGCAAGGAAGGGTTAGAGTCCTTTTTCCATATCCGCTCTGGGGACACCAAGGAGCAAAGACTCAAGCTGCTGCAAAGACCACTGAGGTTGGAAAGCAGGAGGCCCCATCTCCGCTTTTCGGAGATGGAGATGGCATATAAGAAAAAAAAAAAAAACAACCCAAATTGGACACCTGCTTTCTGTTCCTGCTGCTTCTCTGCCTCTTGGCCCCCATCAGAAGCATTCGACCACCCTGCCACAGCAACTTGCATCAGGAAGAAGTTAACACACTTAATCCTGAACGTTTTGGCTCAATCCCAAACTGCCTGCGCACGGGAGCCTAAAACCTGAACGGCGACGGGAGCTGGAATTTGGGAGCAGCTGAGCCGCGCTGCCCCACGTAACGTGGAGCGATTTACCCGGGTGTAAAGCGTGCATAAAAACGCCCTCGAACAGGGATATCGCGTCCCTTTGCACAGGCACAAAACGCAACGCGAAAGCGAGGTCGTGGCAAATCCATTCCCGGCCCGTGCGATGGAGAAAAGGCGGAAAGCGGAGAGAGAAACGCGTGAGCAGAGCCGGAGCGGCGGGAGGCAGCTCGGGGGGGGGGGGGTTGCAAAGCGCCCTCGGAGGAAGCGCCAGCGCCGCCAAGCTCAAACCGCCTTGCAAGCTCTAAAAATAAAACGGGGGAAAAAATTTTAATAAGAAAAAAACATCAACATACGGAGAAGTGCTGGACTCGGTCCTTTGCAAAAACCGTCCCATGCTCCCAGCTCCGGCGCTGCAAGGCGAGAGGCACTGGCAGCCGGGGCTATTCCCCCTTCCCTGCCGGCTCCCGGCGGCAGCAATCCCGGCGCCTTCGTCTCCTCCCACCCCTTCGGATGGCTCTCGCGTCCCGCTGCCTGAGCCGGCAGACAGTGACGTGGAGCCCTCAGCCCGGGAAAGCTTCCTGAGGGATGGGGACGCTTTCCCCGGCGCCCACAGGGCTCAGGAAGTCGGAGCCGGGAGCAGACGCCGGGCGCGTGGGATTTCTTCCCTTTCCTTTCCTCTTTGCAAGCACCCCAAAAAGACCAGGAAAACCGAAAACCTGATGCTGCTTTCCGCAGCTAAGAGCAATGCCTAGGGGGGAAAAAAATAAAAAACCAAACTATTTCCCCCCAAATGGAAGGGTTTAAGGTTAAAAGCAAGGAAAAGAATGGAGAAAAACCCACCTAAGGGATGAGGCATTTCTCCTCTAACCGACCCCCCCCCCCCGGTCTCGCCCCCGGGGCGCAGTGAAGCGAGGAACAAATTTTTCCTTTCGGGGGGAAGCCCGTGCGGCTCCGCGATCCCCGCCGGCGCGACGCAGGAGCGACCCCGGGCGTTGAGGCTCGCCGGCGGCGCGGGGGGGAGGCGGCGAGACGCCGCGATCGCTCGAGAAGTGCTTCAAAGCCAGCGGGGCAGAGCCCTCGCGAGCCCCCGATTTGGGGCAAGGCGGGAGAGCAAACGCCTCCTCCCGCCGCAGCGGAGACCAGGGCTGCGAGACAGCGAATTGGGACTTTTTTCCCCCCCCCCCCCCTCTATTCCTCTCTCCTTTCCTCCTGCTTGATTTTTGCATCGCTCTTCTCCTCTCTCCTGGAGCGCGGGGGCGTTTAACCCCTCCGTTCCCAAGCCCCCGGCCGAGCCCCGGGCTAAATTTCACACGGTTCGGGCAACGGGGACAAACACAAAACGCCATCGGGACCAGAAAGCACAAGTGCTCCGAGCTTGGTACCAAAACCACGAGAAATTTGCCTCCCTACAAGCCGTTTCCCCTAAGTGTTTCAGCTCTACGCACCGACTTAAACGACTCTCTTCCTCGGCGGTCGGACATCGCGGACACGCGCTCTTTTGCCACGGCAAGCAAAAGCGAGGGCCTGCCTGGTTTTTGCTCCGCGCTTATCCCAGTTTCTTGGTTAAAAAAAACCCTCGGAGCAAGCCCTGAGCCCACAGCCCGGGATCGCGTGGCATTGAACGGCATTTCGGAAACAGGTCTCCGCTCCCCGGCTCCGCCGGACTCGTTCAAGGTACCGGCGCAGGAGAAAAACGCATCTGGAAGTATGCAAAAAGCAGGCGGAAAAGCCAATTAAATTAACTAAATTAAATTAATGATGGTTTTAGTAGGGGCTTAAAAACATATAATAGAAGGGCGCATCCGTAAGAGGAGAGACTTGCCCAGCATCTCCCACGGCACGAGCGCAAACGCAAAACGTAGCTCTCGGAGCAGCGCGGGCTGCAGGATTACCGAAGCGGAGCGGAGCACGTTACGTTCCTTTGGGCTTTCCGCCTTTGCGGTTCACGTTTCTGCGCTTTTGCCTGCACCGTTTTGAACCCGTCGATGACGGCCGAGGTGTCCTGCTGCCCCGCACGATGCCGGGAGCTGGGGCTGGGAGGGAAGAGGGTCAAACCCCGCTGGCGGGACCCTGCGCCGTGCCCGTGCTGGATATATATAATAAATATAATCGATGCTGCCGCAATGCGAGACGGCTCAGAATCACTCGCGTGCCGATTTTAAAGAGAACGGGTGCCCCGGCTCCCCTACGGAGCCAGGATGCGGCAGTCAGGTTTGCATCCTTTTATTATCTCTATATATTTTTAATTGCATATCTTATCCCGGCTGCTTTCTGGGAGAAACAAGATGGGAAGGAGCCCGGCTGGGTGGGAGCGATGCCTTCCCCGAAGGGGCTTCCAAAGAAAATTCGCTCCGAGGGTGCCCTGAGCGACAGAGGAGGAGGAGGGGGGATGAGGGAAGCTTTACCGCAGCCTGTATGTTCCCGTGTCAGGCCTGAAAGGGTTAAAAGCCAAAACTGCAGCCCCGAATTGAGCTTTTCAGACCAATTTTGGGTAAGAAAAGAAATCCCACACCACAAAAGCAAGATTATTTTCACGGCTCCCCAAACTGTCTGCGTTACAGGGAGTGACGGAGGAGTGACCCGGGCTCACGGCGACGAGGAGCAGAGCGCCGTTTCGCCCCGGATCGGCACGTTATCCTGGGCAGAGACGCCTCCAGCGTCGCAGATCAGCGAGGAGCCGGCGGCGAGGCCGCCCCTACCTTTCGCGGCCGGGAAACGAGGTGCGTGCGTCCGCCCGGCGGGTCGTCACCGCATAACCGAGGGCTTCGCGATCCGGCGCGGCTCTGAAACAGAGACGGGGGGGAAAAAGGGGGAAAAGAAAGAAAAAAAGGAAAAAAAAAAAGGAATAAAAATAAAGCGGTTATTCGGGGGCTCCGGGCGAGCGGCGCCGCGGTGCCAGGCACCCTACGGCGGCGCCGGCGCTCAATGCTGCCATTGTGCCCCCGCCAGCCGCCGGCGCGGCCCCGGAAGGGCCGCGGGAATTGCTTCTCCGGGGATGGGACGGGTCCTGGGGGGCTTAAAACGCAGCGAGGGGGAGGTTGGGGTCGGACTTGGGTGGGGAGGGGGGAAAAAAAGGTGTCATTCAATAAAAGAAATAGTGTAGTTAAGGCAAAATAAAGGTGAAAAAGCTGCTGTGCTGCGGCCAGAGCAGCTTGACTCCGGGATGCTTGCCGGCACGGCTGGAAAAGGCCAAAAGTGACCATGGGAAAGCTGCGCTGGAGGAGGAGGAGGAGGAGGAGGAGGAGGAAGGTGAGCTGAAGGTGGACGCAACCCCGGTTAACGGCACGTGCCGCCCGGGCGCTTCGCCCCGCGGCGTGTATTTGGGGAAAAACGCAAGTGCTTTGCAAACTGGCTCCCAGCATCCCGTTTCCCTCCCCCCCCCCCAGCTCCTTCCGCGCCTGAGAAATCGAGGGCGGAAAGGAAGCGCCAGGAGGGGACTGGGCCCCCGCTTGCACCAGCGTCCGCTCATACCAGCTGCCGCCGGGCCGAATCCGGACAGCAGACGGGTCTGTCCCGCCGCGGGGACGGAGGCGCGTGCCAGCCGAGGAGAGGCACGGCCCCCGGCGCCAGGAAAAGCCGAGCCGGTACCGAATGCCCTGTTTCTTGCCCATTTTTGGGCAAGAATTTTAATTGTTTTTAATTCCTAAATCACCGCTATGGCACAAAAATAGTCCCTTTCCGTTCCTGTAACGGCCTTAGGAGCCAAGGTCGCTATCCGGACCCATCCCAGACCAAAGCCCAGCTCTGCTCGGTTCCCAGCGCCGTCGGTTTTATCCAAGGGAAGACGACAACCTCCTGGGGCCGCCTGTTTTCTCCGGGCTGGGAGAGCATCGCCCGACCTTCGCGTGCAAATACACACAGGCATTTTGGGTGCCGAGACCCCCACACCTCATCCCCGCCGTTACGCAGCGCCAGGGTCCTTGGGGTGATTTCGGGACCCCTCTCTCCCAGCCGGACGCCGGGGCAGGAGACGCCGCGTCTCACCCGGGCTTCTCAGGGTGCTTTCTCGAATGCCGAGAGGGGGATAAACGCACCCCCTTCCCGGATTTCTGCATCTCCCTTCCAATCCCTATTTAATCCGTATTTTATATACCACGCCGGCACGTCGCTCTGCTACGACGGCCGCTCTCGGCGGCTTTGCGTCCCCGTGCACGCGCACGACCACGCAGCTAATCCCCTCGCCTTGCTTCAGGCTCGCGGCTCCCGCCACCGTCTCCGCTCTCCCGTGCGCGGATGCGAATTAATACTGTGCATGAGAAAGAGAGGGGGGAAAAAAAAACCCAAAAAAACCCAAAATTGAATCAATTCTCCCCATGCGACCCGGTTTCCATCGACAGCGCTCTCCTAAAACCCATCCCCGGAGCAACGGAGTCAGGAGTTGCAGGGAGCGCCGGGAAGGAGCACGAACGCGGCACGAGCATCCCCGGGAGCACATCTCCCGCCGGGATGAGACCGGGCTCGCGGCTGCTGCCGAGACGGCGCTTTCGACATAGTCTGGCGTCCCCTAAATACCGGGCCGCGGCCTGCCGAGACACCACCTTCTCCTGCCCGGCCCCGGCAGACGTTGGATAGAGTGGAAAATAAGCGCTTTTGCCGGAAAAACCTGTAGCCGGTGGACTCGGCCCGATCCGGTGTCCCAGCCAAGACGGACTTGCAATATATATATTTTTCCACAGATTACATTTAACAGCGTGTAGGTTGCCGTAACTGGAGCCTCCGGCGAAGCTGGATAACGCCGGCGAGAAAACCAAGACTATTTCCAATTTCCCTCCGAGGACGTGGCAGGAGCCGAAAAGGCTTCGCGAGGCAAACGTGGCGGTTTTGCTGCAGAGATTTTTTTTTTAAATTGTCGCTTATTTTAAACGCCAGATCTCTGCTAATGCCAAGGAGCCGGAGGTCCGGCAGAACGATTCGGTACGTGGGCGCCGGGCCGAGCTGCCGGGCCCTAATTAAGCAGCGGGATGCTGCTTGCTCAGCACGTTTCAAGGCATTTGCCGAGCGCCGGCGGGGAGAGAAGGGGCCGCGAGGCCGACGGGCCGCTGCGGAGATAAATAGAGAATAAATAGTCCCGAGTTCAGCAGAAAGCACAGGGGAAAGGAACGGAGGTGGCACCGATTGCATTTTCGTTACGGACTGTACGGTCAGCCCCATCCTGCCTGGAAAATCCTCCCGGGTACGAAACGGGAGAACCGGTCCGGGTAACGCAGCAGCACGGGGCTCAACTCCCGCACGCCTTTCCCGAGAAGGACGCGAGTTTAAGCCGCGCTTTGTGATTTTGTGCACGAGATGCTGCCTAACGTGGAAGCCTTTCGACGCCACGTCGCGCCGAGAGCATGCTACGCGGCGGCAAAGACCCGCTGAAAAGCAGCGACGCGTCCGGAGGAGACCTGCCTTCCCTCGAGAGCAGCCGATGCGCTTACGCCGTGGAAAAACGCTGTTTTGCCTCATAAAAAAAAATCACTAGCCGCGGTCTGATCGAACGGCAGAGCAGCTGAAACCTGCTGCCTCCCTTCTGTCCCCCATCCCCTTCTCCAGCCCGGCATCGAGCACCTGGAGCTGCTGCTCCAATACCCTCCCTGGTGAGTTGCTTTCCCTGTCAAAATGAGCTTAGATTTGCAGCAAAGAGCCCAACCTTTCGGTTCAAACACACCCACAGTCCCACAACTTGCCGATTTGGCACTAGATGCTCAAAATCCGTATACAGATTGGGGTGGATTGATTATTTACCCCCATTTCAGAGCGAGAGGAGCAGCCAGCACCTGGCAGAGCAACATCCGAGGACCTGGGAGCTGGCCAAGCCCCTGCCGCTGTGGTCGTGGTGCCAGGGGGTCTCCTCGAGCCTGCAGTCACTCGGGACAGGAGGAAAAGAGGCAGCTGGGCAGGAAAGGCTCCACGATGTCCTCGGTATCATCGGCTCCTGGTTAATAAACCTCAGCATCGCCTGCCCTGGAGCCGTTCTTGCAGGACTGGTTTGGAAAAAGGCTTAGGTGTCTCCAGGGCAAAACTGGAGAGACGTCGAGGAGAGGCGGGACACGCAGCCGTGGGGGAAGTGATCGCTTCCAGCCTTCCGCCGCAGGGCTTCGCGTCCTGGGAGCCACCGTCCCCGGAGGCGTCCCTGCCTTCCTAATCCCTACGGCCGAAAACTCACCGCCTCCGCCACCCCTCTTTGACACTTCCTTCTCAGATCCTCTCTCCGTGGATGCTCCCCCAAACAGTCGTCCAAGCACCCAAACCCTCCGACCCCTCTTCCTGCTGCTCACTTGTCCCCCCACATCTCTTGGCAGCGGGTGATGAGGACAAGGAGAAAACAGCGCAAGCGTCGCTTTGCTCCTGGAGAGGACGCCCCGTGTCGTCCGCCTGCCCGAACGGGAGCTTAGAGCCTGCAAAGAGCGCGCTCAAAAATCCTGCGGTGCTGAACGCATCGCCCAGGCTCCGGCAGCTGGGGCTGCTTCGCTCGAGCGAGCAAAGCTGCGTCACCGGCCCGGCGATCCGCGCGGATCAAGCGAGCCGCTCCCGGTGCTTCCTTCACGCATCGCCGTCCTGACACCTTGCGTTAGCATGAGGCAGGGAGGCGTTCGCTGCCGCGCTCCGTCAGGCACAGGAGCAGCCCCTAAAAGCAGGTCACCCGATACAGGCCGGGTTATTTTGGATTTCCATATCCATGATCAACAGGGTAGCGGGGAGCAGGGGTTAAGACCTGAACGCGGTGTTCGTGGTGATCTAAATGACCTTTTTTCCAGCGTTGGCAGCGCTCTCTTCCGGAGCTGCTGCACCGTGTTGCTATAACGCTACAGAGTTGTCCCTGCCTGTTCTCGGGTAGCACTTACCAGTCCTGGAGGGACACCAGAGGGCTCGATCCAGGGCCGGGAGTCGCGCCGTTCTGGGAGCCCAGGGGAAGCGTGCAAGCACAGTGTTTGCAGGACAGCTGAGCACGTAGCTTCTGCGCATTTCCATCTGGCAACAGCTCAGCAAGTCCCGCTCGCTCGCTGCCCGGAGACCACTGGACTGAGGCGAGCGCCGTGACGGGCACCTCCGCGTTTTTCTGTTTCGTAGCTCAGTCCCCGCGCGTTTTCCTGCTGCCGTTTCCGCCATCTAGAGGGGAAGTTTCTACATTGCAGACGTGTCCCTCAAAAGCCAGCTGAAACGCCCGGTTCGGAAAACCGCGGTCCATCACTTGACCAAGGTCTGGTTCTCCTCTGCTGTTGTCCATAGCTGTGTGGAGGATGGAGTTTAGTAAACTGGGAGGTGATCTGAACCGAGATCTGCAGCTGGGTAAACTGGAGAGAGGGATTATGAAGTGAATAAAACCCAAGAGAAATGAGTATAAGGTACTACGCTGTCCTGGTAAGACGTGCTTTCAGTGGGAAAAGGGGCACTGTTGGGCACTACATGGGGTCTGCATGATGCAAGCTCCACTTGAGTTCAGTTTGGAGGGGGACAGGTGGAAGCGACCGCCTGTGGGATCCAGCTCGGCAGGATTCGCCGTTTCTAGAGGATCACGCAAACCCAAACCACCTCCACCCTCCAGAGCAACATGCTCTGGGACAACTGAGCCTGTGAACTTCTCAAGGACACAGCAGCTACACAGCACGCACATTGGCAGCAACTGTTGCTTCCCTACAGCTCAGAAACAGGTTAATCCACCTGCGAGCGCAGAAGATACCAGATGAGACATTGCTCGTCTCTCTCCCACGCTTGGGACTGACGGATGTTTTAAGCATCCTAGGTCAGTGAGTGACCAAGGCTCAGGATACAACCCGCTGGAGGGACTGAAGGGCTCAGGATATGAAGGCATCGGGGTTAAGGCTGAAGAAAGCCAGGGAAGCTAAGTGCAAGTCATCCTCCAAACACCAGTCAGGCAAAATGCTCCCACATCTCAGCCAGAGACCAGTGCGAGGGACAGCAGCTAAATCAAACAGATCCCTCTTAGGATCCCTGCAAAAAGCTGCACCGCTTGGAAAGGAAATACTCTCTCCTCCAAATTGTAGGTATAGGAGTATCCAAAAAAAAAAAATCTACCTGCATCTGAAATCTCAGCATTTTAAGCAAACCCCCCTGTTCACCAGGACTGCAGTTAGAGCGGCCGAGCTGTGCTGACGTACCGCCATGCAACAGCGACACAGAAAATAACCACAGAGCCCGAGGATGGGAGACGATCAAAAATGCCTGGAGAAGCTGTAGCCAAACCCGCAAAAGGAAGCGAGAACCGGAGGGAGAACGAAGACGCAGCAGAGGCAGCGCAGTTGCTTCCAAACCATCCACCTGAGATACAAACCCGGGAAAGCACACGCCGAGCGCTTGGTCAACACAAACACAAGCGTGACCGGGTTTCGTTTTCTTTCGTTTTAATAGAAACGTTCTAGAATAACTTCGAAAGGGGATCAGGCTAGAGAGAATGTCTCTTGGAATAAAATACTGTGACGCGCTTCAGGAATGATGTGCAAAGTTAAAACGTCCAAGCAGGTTCAGCTCAGGACTTCTTGGATTCTTGGGCCTTCTTGATTTCCTGCAAGGAGATCAGGGAAATAAGTGAGCGCCAATCACTCTCAGGGAGCAATGCCTAGTTTCACAGGTCTGAAGACCACGAATGATTACCACAGCACAAACCAGAGTACCACCGCACCAAGCCCAGTCTGTGCACGAGCCTTTAGGGACACAGCTAGGTTTGCCTTAGAGACACTTCAAAAATTGCACAATCCTCCAGCACTGTCCAGTGGCACGTGCTTATACTGCCCCTAATCCAGTATCGTACTGGATCCGTTCCCCACTCTTAGGCCTCTGATCCATGATCACTCATACGAGGTCACAACTGGATCACCTGCCAATTCAAACTGGATCTGGATCAAGTGCGGGCACGTGGTTGCACTTCTGCGGCCGTTTACAAATAGACCCTGCCCTGCTCAGCCTAGCGGTCGGGCTTACGCAGGGAGCAAGGTAGGCAGAAAAGTCCTGAAGGACTTACCTCCCGGAGCACTTCCTTCAATTCGGAATAGGCTTTTTCTAGATCATCATTAATAATGACCAAGTCAAACAGGCCAGGCTCTTTACCTAGGGAAGGAAAAGAGGACAGAGGAGTTAGAGGGGAACACGTTTCTTCCCTGCGCTCTCTCTCACGCAAGACTTGAGTTCCTGTGGCATTTTAGTACTGTTATTTCAACTATTGCTAATGTGCTGCTCTGCCAAGCGTCCGCTGGGAATTGCAATGGGAAACGATGCAGTATCACGCTTAGATCAAGCCTAGCCAACGCGCAATCCCTGCCAGCGCTCCTCAGAGAGGAGAGCTCAGACCTTCATGTAGAAAACGACACCTAAACCACCAGCGTCCCCCCTCTCCCTAGCCGCATCTCTCCAAGGCCGCTGGACTTACTAAGTTCTAAATCTACGCAGGCTGCAGTCAAACGCTTCCGTAAGCCTTCTTCCGTCTCAGTCCGTCGGTCACGTAGTCTTTTTTCCTAAACCCAATGACAAATATATTAAAGAAATGTGCGTTCCAAATTCCGAGTGCAGAAAACACCAGCCACCCCATCAGCTTAAAAGCCACAGCCCTCTGCCCCCCGCACAGGAGCCGTTGGCCAACATCAGCCACCACGGCATGCGAAATGACATCCTGCAAAGGGCAAGGGGACACGTTCACGGTCACAGAGCGAATCAGCGTTCAAGCTGGGTTTGGGCTCAGGACATCGGGTTTTCAGTATCTCTTTCCACTCTAGCATCCTCCCGCACAAACTCAGTAAGAAACGCAGATTGCCTGATCTGCTGAGAGTAACAGGGCAAAGCCAGGCCCCCGGCTGGGATCCGGGAGCCGCGGGGCTCAGTCTCTGCCATGTACTTCCTGCATGGCTTCAGCAAGTCACATCTCCAGGACCACGTCCCCCTCCGAAGCCGGACAGAGATTTCACTTCTCCCAAAGGCGCTGTGTACACGTGATCATTATAAATAAGGGACCACGTAATCGCCTTATCTTTACAAAGGACAACTAATGTTTTTGTAAAGCACTTTAAAGGCCGGCCGTGCTCTAACGGAGCTGCCACCCGGACAGAGGCGATTGCACTCCAAGGTGTGGAAAGAGACTGTACGGGGAAGATCCAAGAAGCACGGCACTGAAAGGTGCTTTACTGGGAGCCAAGGGCTGCAGTTGTAGATGGGGCAGACACCGAGCAGAGGTAACAAGTGTGCTCAGAACTGAGCCCCCACCTGTTCTGCAGCCCTTAAAAATATATACATTAAACAACGAGGGGGGAACCCTCATCGCTTCAGACCAAAACGCCGATTACCTCTAACTGCCTAACAGCAAAGGGAGGCAGCCGCTCACCAAGACATCTATGGACGGAGGCTGCACGGAGATGTAGATGGGGTTCAGGTCTGTCCTCTTGATGTTCTTCACGCCTTGGATGTCGATGTCAAGGACGCAGATCTGGTTCTGGGCCTGAATGGCCTGCACCGCACCTTTACTGGGGACAGGCAGAGAGGGAGCCGGTTATTCCCCAGACCAAGCAGGAGAAGGGACAGAGCATCCAGCCACAGCAGAGCGAGTTTGATGTCCCCCAGCAGTGGGCCTTTTGCCTCATGGGGCTTCCAAGCGCCTTCATTGCTGCAGGAGGGAAGAGGAAATTTGCTCCACTCAGGCTAACGGTGGTTTCTCTCTCCTTGAGGGTCCTCTGGGTCCCTGGGAAAGAACAGAGGGGCTGGCAGAAGGGCTGCCTGCTGCTAGAAAGAGTGGCAAAACCTTAAGGAAGGAAGGTTGTGGAAACAGATAACACGCAACTATCCCATGTGCAGCGTGGCTCGGACGCGGTCCACAGAGATCCTGCCTTCACCAACTACAGCAGCAACCTCAAAGAGCAAAAACACTCAAACCCTTCCTTAGAGGTCCACCAATTTCCATACTCATACGCTCTCCTGAAGGATGCTTCAATGCTCCTGCCACTTTTGCAGGATGCACGATTAAGAAAACATTTTTTAAGTGATGGCTCTCGTACATCTGTAAAGACGGTTGTTTCTCTTCCCCAGCACGGGCTGTATATAACACGCGTTGCGCTTTTCCCCAAATACCTACAACGCTCCCTTGAAAAGCAGCAACTCCAACCCTCTTCCGGTGCACCAAGAGAAGGTACCCGGCACGGCCAGTGGGTATCAGCCCTGCTAGGGGACTCTCCAGTCTGCCTTTGTACCGTGCTGGGCCAAAGTCCTCCTTCACGACAGGCCCTGCAGCACAACGGACGGTGAGGAGAGAAGGCCTGCGAGGAGCTTGGAGATCCGCTGCAGGTTCTGAGTGACCTAAATCAGGAGGCCACGCAGTGGCAGCAGAGTTTAAGAGAAAATGCTGCTCTAGAGCTAGCCTTGAACTATCTGGATTCTCTGCCTTTACCCAGGGCACCTCTTTGGACCTTTCGCAGCATCTCTGCGCCCAACGTGCACCAGCAGGATTAGCCTGCCGATGGAAAGGGCCTTCCACAGTGATGTGCTGAGAACTGACTCCCTTAAACGAGTGTTGCTGTGTCCTCCAGTGTCCCAGGAGAGGAGAGTCGCAGAGACTCAGGACTCCCACAGCCATCTCTCGCCCCAACCCCAAGCCAAACCCTCAGCTCTTTCCAGCGCTGCTCCCTAGCTGAGCAGCACCCTGGACTGGAGCTGGCAGGAGAAGGCAAGGCCTTTGCCAGCATAGAGAGGAAGCACCCATGGGTGCCATGCAGCCAGGGCGCTGCTCTTCGTGGGATGGGAGAAGAGCAAGACGCAACAACACAGACGGAGAGTCTGGCATCCACCGACCTTGCAGCTTCACTACAGCATTCTGCAAATGCAGTCGGAAAGGATGGAGGCGGCGTGAGCAGAACGTGTCTCGGAGGGATACGGAGAGGAGCTGGGGAAAGCTGTAAGGACTTCTTGGAACCTGCAAGCTCAGAAAAGCCCCAAGAAGAAGAGCTGAGCAATGGAGCAGCCAGAGCCCCAACCTGAGGGAAGGGGTAGAACAGGGGTAACACTGAGAAGAGGAAGAGCTGGAGACCTTGAGCAAACAGAATAGGAGAGCGGATTTGAACAGCTCTGCAGCACTGAGCTGGTGTGGTGCCAGGTCTGTGAACCCCTCACCCAGGTCAGGTCACAAACACACCGGCGACAGCTCTTTACACACCAACGGTGGGAAAAAGCGATCCAGCAGCCAGGCAGCCTCGAGATCCCGAAGCTGGTGCAGGCCCTCCCAGGAGGCCCCAAGCACACTGCAAATGGGCAAGGACTAGCGACTGCAGAGATGCCGTGGTGCTGGGGTCACGCAGAAACAAGGCGACGGCTAAAAGCTGTCTTCCTGGCATTGGGATCCCACAGCACAGGTCACTTAAACCCCAATCAGCAGGAGGAAGCTGGAGTGATGCTGTAAGACCATCACTGTGCTATGTACAACCAGAGATTTACCACCTTGCCCAGAAGGGCAGCAATAAGAGCCCAGATCTGAGCATCATCTACCACAAATCCACAAAAAACTCCCCAAACTGGCTTGTTTCTCCTCGAAAAAGCCACAAGCTTCATCAGGTATCACCAGGTATCAACCAACTCCTGCTACAATCAATCCACAAAGAGCCAAGAGCTCTCTGTGCCCCACTCCCGCACTCAGATTTCAGCCCCTAATTAAAGGCAGCTTCAAATAAGTCCTGATTTTGGTGAAAAGGGCTCGGCACTATCCCAAAGACATGGACCTTTCAGGGCTCTTAAAATAAGCAACCATTTTTAGTTATTAATAGCTGGTGGGATTTAGGAAGCGCAAAGCATTGGTGAAAGCTTCAACTTTTCTGCTTAGCGTAAGGGACCCTCTCCTCCATCTTATCAAACAGCTCTGATTATGAGACATCCTCAGGCACTTAAATAGAAAATCTTCGCTTGCATGGTTTCAATATTTATTTTGCTTGAAAATTTACATTTATTGCTGAGTCGATCTGAGTTAATTCCAGCCTCTTTCTCCCACCCTGAACTCTCCCCACCCCAAGCCCAGAGCAGAGGCAGCATGGACCTGCAGGCTAGGGGGCCGTGTGACCAGAGACAAAAGCGAAGGCCGGGGAGAAAAGCACTTCAAAACCAAAGCCAAGCATATTATTTGTATCTGCAGCGATTAGGGCATTTTATCTACCAAGATTTAATCTTTTTAGGTTTATATAACCTACCACC
Organism: Apteryx mantelli; assembly: GCF_036417845.1. Classification (NCBI taxonomy): domain Eukaryota; kingdom Metazoa; phylum Chordata; class Aves; order Apterygiformes; family Apterygidae; genus Apteryx; species Apteryx mantelli. The sequence goes on from NC_089979.1 coordinate 169,849,152, forward strand.
GTTAACGGGGCACACGCTTCTCTCCGTCACTGACACGCACGCCATGCAGCGGGGAAAGCAGCAATCAGATAATGTACGGAGGCGATGTGAGGTTATAGCAGGAAGGGAAAAATCCTTGCCTGCCTCAGCTCCGAGCTTTGTTTCACTAACCAGGTTTATATAATCGGGGCAGAAATTCAGCTAGAGGCTTCTCTCGGTCTGGGCAACCACAGGAAAACACTACAAGGCAATCAGAAACCACAGTAAGGCTCCCGGTTTGATCTCATTTCAAGCGTAACACCTGCAGCAACATCATCCCCAAGCATCCTGTCTCACCGCACAGAGCCTCAGAGGTTTTCTAGGCCAGGATGACAGTTCAAGGCAGCTAGCATGAGATCGGCGTGCAACCACCGAAACCACCCGTGCGCTCCCAGGAGGCAAAAGGAAGCCCTGCTGTCGCTGCTTCCTCAGCGCTACCTCTCCCTTCCTGTTCGAGTTATTAAAGATGCACAAAAACGCAGGATCCTCTTGCCCCGTCTGCCCTGAGGAAGGTCAGCAAAACCTGCACCCTCTGGTCTTCCCGGCAGCCTTTCTGACGCACGTGCAGTTGTACTGTCCACGTGTCCTGTTCCTCCTAATAATGGACTCCATTAGCCGATCTCACCCAAATTTGATGGAAAAAATATGACTTAAAATAGCCAGTTCGTGAAAAATCCCATCGAAATCAGCTGGCGAGAGGAGAGATGCCTTGTCAGCACCCACCGTGAGGAAAAGGCACCACGACCAACCCAACCGGTATCAGACATCAGGGAGCTGCCATCTCCTGCGCACTGCGGCTGTCTGGATTAAGCAGAGCACGCGATGGGAAGCCAGCACGTCCTCCGCAGGGTGAACCCAGGGATTAAGGAGCTTGCACCTGGCTCCTCCTTGGTGCCGAGCATTTGAGATAAACCGAGAGGCGAGCAGTGACACTGGAAGCATGTCGGCCAGTCCCCGGGACACTGTCCTCAGCTGCAGCAAAAGCAGTGATGCCTGCGCGTGTCACATTAAAACACCGACGTTACTGTGATAGAAGTCACCGACCTTTCCTTTACAGATGTGCACCTACGGCACGATCAGTTTGGGAGCTTTATGCAGAGACACCTCACAGAGAATCCAACCTCAGAAGAGGAAAGTTAGCCAAATTTGCTGTCTCCAAAAAAAATCCCCCAAAAGCACATTCAGCCCTTTAAGAAATGCAAGTCTTTCTGAAAAACATTTCAGGCAACTTTCTCTAATTTAAAAGATTAAATATCTTAGAACTTAGTTAACTTTCCTCCTTAACAGGTCCTGTACCATAGCGCCACACTTTTCTAACAATAATTATGTAAGGTATTTGACTTCTAATTAACATTGCAGCTAAATGTTTTATTGATCACCAGCTCCAATGCCCAGAGCAATGCTATTTTAAAACCCACCCAACTCTTTAACCCTGGTCAACGGTGCCAGGCAATAGACCTATTTGTAAGCAGTTACTTTTCCAAATAAGCATGTGTACTTGTTTCACCACAGCCAATACACGTGCAATAGCACCCGCTCCTGAATTTATCATATTCAGACCGCAAGTTAATAGGGAATAAGCGTCCACCTTGCCCACTAGCCTCTGCAGAGCACTTGAAGATATTAAGGAGGGCAAATAGTCTGCGAAAATCACCCCTGTGCAAGAAAAGCATTAAGTATACAAACTCCTTCAGCAGCCCTCAAACACTGGAGGCAACAGGGAATCTCATGTTGCAATGAAGAATTAACCGTAATGAGTTAGCTCTTTGTAAGAGTTAATTTTGCTGTCTTAATAATGACCAAATACAGCTGACAGGTCCCTGCTACCCAAATGAAAGGCTTAGCTTAAGGCAAGAATCTATGCATTTGGGGGAAAACAGTGTCACTAAGTTAAAATATTTCTTCCTCCATCATAATCTCAGCTCCTCTCACCCACTGGGTTCAGTGGCGACAGCGTCCGAGTTGCGTACCTCGTTCCATACATATTTCCGGAGAACTCCGCATGCTCAATGAATTCACCGGCATCAATTTCTTTCTGCATTTCTTCTCTGGTCACAAAGTGGTAATCTGTATATGGCAAACAGGAAAATCACCCAGAAATTAACAGCTTTGAAGGTAAAGTGCATGGCCAAGATGGCACAGGCGAGGGCTTAGGGGAGAAGCGCCTAACAGCCTGCCCTGGACAAGCCTGGCAGACCGCAGATACCTACCTTCTAATTACCATGTACAGCATCCCCTCTCCACCCCTTAAAGCATTTGGGAACCCCTGTGCATCTTTCCATGTGGCCAGATATGCTGCTGTGCACCCTTTTTCACACCCTTTCCCCTTTCTGGTGGGGTGGGAACCCTCCAAAGCTTGGAATACGTTACAGCAAAACTCTTTATTTGAAAGCAGTTATGATTAAGACTAGAGAGAGGGGGAGATAAAAGGGAACATCAAAACAAATGAATAAAAAAGAAACGTTTCCCTATCTTTGGTTCAAATTTCTTCCTCTCGCTCTGTAGTGAACATTGCCTTCAGAAATTAAGTGCCAACCTCATTTGTTTCTTTCTGAAACATGCAAACCGACCAGAATAAAGAAAAGTGGCAAGCCAGCTGCACACAGGCTATTAAGGCAGATAAAGGCATCTCATTAAGCAGCTGCGTCTCCCAAAGAACCATACGTTTGGTGTATCTAACCAGAGCTCCTTGGCACCAAACCAAACCATTCAAAGCTCAGGTATGGACGGGAGAGCTTAAATTGAGAGCCCCACTTTGAAAACCCTGGTCAATGTGTCACAGAGAAGGTATCTAAAAAAGAAAACTGGAAGCACATGCTCAGCTTCTGTTAACGTTTCACTACTTCATTAAATTCTGGTTCTGTTCTGCCAAATCCATCCCTCTTCGTATCTTCTCTCTATTGCACGGCACACGCTGCAGAGCAGCAGTAAGCAGTTATGGTCTCATGGCCATTGAGATCAAGAAAAAAGGTGTATATATATAAAACTCAAATATATCATTACTGAATGCCTATGCCTCCTGCCTGAAGGAAATGCCCCCTATAAACACAGATGTAGGACTGTCGTCTCTGTAAATGGGCATTCATGCAGTTCTCTCATAAAAACTTAAATTTTCAGAGCTATAATTTGTCGCGTCTGATGAGACGGGCCCAACTGCAACGCACTGACCTTTGCCGTTTACTTCTCCAGGTCTTGGCTTCCTCGTGGTATCTGTAAGCAAAAGACGGCCTTGTGAATTTTGTAAATAAAGGAAGTAATAGCATCAGAGAAATAAAAACCACACGCAGATTAACCCATTCACATAGGAGGCTGATCCTCTTTCAAAATGATCAAAGCTTCTGGAATCAACTAGCGTAAAACACAACAACATGCATGATTCACACCTTTGATTTCTAGATAATCTGAAAACAATCAATTGAGAGGGGCCAGTTTGGGACCTAACAGGCTAGGCTTAGTTTTCTGCTCTGCTACAAGCTTCCCTGTGTAATCCTAGACACATTATTCCGATCTCCATCTCGGTTCAGGGGAATTAGCAGTGCCCTACTTTAATAAGTTATCTTCATTTTGAAAGATCACGCAGCACCTACTTAGGTGCTTAAAATAGCCAGATTTAATGAATAAGGGCAAACTCCTAGGTGAAGCAGTTGAATAAATCAGACATTCCATGAAGCCTTTTGGAAGTCATTCAGACTTGTGTTATTTTAGGCATACGATCTGCAAACCAAAAAAGATCTGATGGTCCACACGGAAGGCAACACTCATTGTTTTCTTTAGGATCTGTGGGAATTAACCTAATGCAATAAGGCTCTCATCACCTCTTAGTTTTTATAAAGCGCTAATTGCCAAGGTCTAAGTGGTCTATGGAGATTTAGGAAAAAATATATAGCAAAAAGCTGCCTTGTGGAAGCAACAAGATTTAGTTTGGGGTGAGCTCTTCATTAAGAGGTTCAGTTGAATTAAAAGCATTGGATGAAAAAAGGAAAGACATTTTTAAGGCTTCTGAGTCTCCAGTAACTTTAAAATTTTCCACATTTCAGTATGTGCTTTTTCATAGTGGAATGAATCTGGACCTCACAGATCTCGGTGCGAGGATTTCACTTGCAGTATCCAAAGCATTAGGACAGTAAAAATTGTGATAAAATACTTAAAAACACCTTCCAGAGCCCCAGGGAAAAATCAGGTGAATAAGCTGAGAATGCAGCCCAAACTCTGATGGTAACCCTCAAGTTGCCAGTCACAGAAAAGGCAACAAATTAGTTTTGCAACGGGAGAGCTGCTCCAGAAAAGTTTCCTACACTTACTATTGAGAAAACAGTTTGCACAGTAATCCTGGTGACCCTGATGTGTCATTAACACCCCACCACCTCTTTAAACACATCACAGAGAGCTTCACGCTATTTTATAAAAGTCAGCAGGAAGGGAAGAGCGTTTTAAAAGAGTTCTGCTAATGAAAACGAGCTGACTGGCAGAGATGAGCACGTAACCTGCACTGGAAACCGGGCAGTTCTGGTGGCCGTCGTACAAATCCCTCAACCTGTGCTTGAAGTCCACCACGAACATGCCCCTCTCCCATGACCTGCCAGGGATGGGGAATCTGCCCTCGCCCACCAGCCTGAACCTGCCTCATTTGGGCAAAGGCAGCAGGCGCGAGTGGACCAAGTCAGCCAGATGGGGGCTATTTTCATATTAAAAGAAAATATCTCAGGTAGAAAAACAGGACCCTTGGCCAGCACTCAGCGATCAAAGTAGAAAGTAAAGTCAACGAACCAGTAGAGCAGTGGCAGGAACAAGAATGTGAGTAGGCGATGGGATGAACTGTAAGACCCATCTGGCCGTCGGGTCAAGGAGCAAAACAAAATGTGTATTTTAAATCAGAGACCATGCTAACCAGAGCCCGAGCTATCCTGCAAACAAAATCCTCATCAGCACCCACAGGCAGGTGGAAAGACTCGGCTTTTGAAGAGAGTCTTCTCTGGGATTTGGTTACTTTCCAAGTGAGGAATCACTCGGAAAAATCTCATCACCATTTTGAGCTGTGTTCAGAGAGGTGGCGAGTCAGAGACCTTGAAAGGTGCCATTCCAGGCAAATCCTGGAGTTGCCTCTTAATACTAGTCTTAAAAAAAGGCCTGACTTATTTAAACATCCCAAAGAGCCCACAGGCAGACCAGGATACAGGTAAGCCAGAGAAGCAGATTATCCAGGGCACAAATACTGCTACCGAATCAGGTTCTGGGCTACCAACCTCAACCTCCTGCGCTCCCCTTCACCAATGACACGCAGATACTCACGGGAGACACTGAAGCCGAAGACGTTCTCGTAATCTTTAAACAATTTCTTTAACAAAGTGCTCTTTCCTGCGCCTGACGGGCCACTCAGAACCACCGGCCTCGGCCCCTGCATGGCTAGAGAGACAGGAAAAATACAAATCCGGTTAGAAAGAGAGACAGCCCATGAGAAAACACAGCTATGGATTTCCAGGGGTGCCTTGTGCCCACAGAAGTGTCTATTCTTTACCTTCAGATACAAGTTTCTGCAGGCAAATCAGAATTCATCAAAATCCACAAGTTAGAGCCGATGGGGAGTAACCGGGGAGCGCGGAAAATACCAGAGAAATTCCAAGAGCTATTAAATTAGCAAACTCGCTGCAAACTGTGGCAGCTGCCACCTCTATACTGCTGAGAAAGAGCCGGGCTAGGAGCCCTGAGGAGTCAGATCTCATTTTGGAAAGCAGATATCAGAGGCCACGAGCAGGACAGCTTCACCCTGCTTTGCTCCTGGCCCCAGTCCTCACCTGAGGGACCCATCCTTGGGAAGGGCAAGTTCTGCATCTAGGTCCCACAGTCATTGGCAGCTGCCCCACCACGAGCTTCGGCTCGTACAATTAAAGGACGAGTATCACTGCAGTATGAGCACTTGTCCTCGAGGGACTGAAGTTAAACTCGCATCACATAACCCGAAGAAAGAGGAAACTGGACTCCAGTTGCCACTGCGAATGGCACAGCCGCTTCCCTCTCCAAGGGCCAGTCTGTTGTACAGACTCGTCTTACAGTTTCCACTCTTCCAACTCGCATGCTCTGGAAAGGCTCACAGCAGACCTTACTGTTGTCTATCAAAGGGAAAAGGACTGTTTTAGATGTACAGTAAAAGGGAAATAAACCTCAAAAGCCTTGCAAACGACAGGCTGAACAAGGGTGTGATTTGGGAAACAAATACCAGCTGGCCACGGCCACGCTTCACCACGCTAACGCCAGCTTGAGGTCTCTTGTTGCAAGCAAGAAGGGTCCTAATACCGGAGAAAGGCAGCCTCAGGTCACGTGGACCTTTCTGCAGCTGCTTCTTCACCCAGAAAGAAAAGAATGGACATTTTCCTGTGCTTGCCTCTCTGGGGAGGAAGGAAGGTTAATGATTAACATGTGAATAAAGAAGAAAACCCTGTATTTCAGTGCAGAGAATATGGCCGGGGTCAGTCATCCATCAACAATTCAGCAGCTTTTAAAAAAGAGGTGACACAAATCAAACAGGTCTAGTTTCCTATTAAAAAAAACCAACCATCTTTCTGCAAGCAGTAAAGCCCCTTGATATGTGTTATTTTAACCTCATCAGCTGAGTCTTGACCCAGGAGCATTCAGAAGACAGACAGTATAACGCCTCCCCATTTTAAATTAGATCATAGAAATGTGACCCTGACCTTACAAATCATTTTAAACAGCCTTAAGCCATCTGCAGTCTCTTACCAAAGCAGTGGCAGCCACGGGTTGCACGGCAGGCTAATCCAGCCACGCCGTCTACCTGACCTCAGCCGGCATGAGCGGGATACTTCCTTATCCCTAAATCCCTTCTGCACAGCTCCGCGGTCTCGCCGACGCCTGTGAGGCAGCACTAAAGCTAGCAAATTATTTGAGTTTTCCCTCCATTCCCTACAGATGCTTTGTGTGTCTGATCAGAACTTATTCAAGCACGTACTAAAGAAGAGCACGTTAATATATGAAGTCTCGTCTGTGCAGACTCTAGCAGCAGCTAACATGGATATCGGCGTAAAAACTCCCAAGTTCAATCACTACCCAAAAGGAGAACTGTCTTTTTTTGCCGTTGGTGTCCTTCAGGTGCTGCAGCTCCAGGGAGCTGGATCATCCGTTCTCCAGGGACCTCAGAGGATTGGTCCCATCATATGTGTACTACCACGATGCCGGATCTGGTTCCATCATCTGAGAAATGCATCAAGGTTGAACAAGCCTCCAGGGAGCCCTTTATGGACCTGTGTTATCCTTCCCTTCGCCCTTGACAGGATGACTGGATCACTGCCAGAGGAAGAAGAGTTTTCCTCCCTCTCCTTCCCCAAAATTTCTTCGACCCTTTAGCAAGCAGTGATAGGAAAAGGGGAATTCAAATCAGCCCAAATCAGTTACGATCACATCACTCAACTCAAAGCACATTGGGAAGGAAGTAGTGGAAGAGGCGAGGGTACCGGAGAGCGCTGGCTGGGAGCAGCAGACTTCCAACAAATTCTTACCTTTTGCTTTTATACCCTTCCAACCAAGATATAAAGTCCAGCTCTTCGTAGCAGCGACAGGCTGATAATACGAGCGAGCGGGCAGAAAGCTGGGCTATTTGCGAGCCGCGTAAAGCCTTAATTACGGAGTCTCCATTTTAAGATGGCCAATGAAAACCGCCTGCTGATCTTTAATCATCTTCTCCGGTGGTTTCCTCCCAACTCCCTGCTCTTCTGACTGGTAAAGCTGCAAACGCCATTCACACGTTGATGAAGGCCAGCGTGTGCCACCCTGGTACCTCCCCAGGTGAAACCACAGGGTAATTCAGGTTGGAAGGGATCGCGGGAGGTCTCTAGTCCATCTTCTGCTCAAACGTAGCATGTCTGTATGGATGGGGCTCTTAAATCACATCGATGTGCATTCGGTATAAAACCCAAGCCAGATAGCTACTACACTCACATTACACCCAACATTGGTGTTTGGTTAAGACAACTCTTCTAGAAAGACACTCAACCTGTTTTTAGCCACCTTCTCTAAAAAGCGTTCTTTTGGACTTGAGTTTGCATGGCTCTTGCCTCCAGCTTCACGTCAAGTCAAAGATTGAGACACTTACCCACACTGAAGGTGGCAGAACAAATTCCTTCTCCTTCTCTCCCAACAGATGTGAACCCAAGCCTTCAAACAGCATGTTCTAACACCTCTGTGGTGGCACGCTCCAGGGTGTACGCCTCTCCATCCCTCCGGATGGAGCTCTCCCACTTTGACTAAAATATTTCAACACTAGAACAATACTGGATTCAAGATCCTTGGTGTCAGCCCTTTCGGCCCACCTGGCCGTTCATGGACCACAGCTCTGCCCTACCACAAGACACTGAGCCCACATTACCCCAGAAGAGCCAAACCTGGTGCCCGGTGGCCAGGAACACCTGGAGTCAGACACCAGGTCTGGATGCAGCACAGCAGTGACCTGAACTCTGGTCTCTCAAGTCCCTGGCGGGCACCTAGCCTGGCTAACCACGATCTATTGCTCTACTTTTCCACTTCTAAATGTCTTCATTTTCTCCTCAAGCATGCTAAACCTTCCAAAATCCACAGTCATTCCCTCAATATCTGGTGTCAAAAGGTCTCAACGTCATATCGCCCTTTTTCACCAGATGCCAACACCCTCCGCAGCTGAGGCAGGTGCTGGATGTCTCCCAACACCCAGCCTTCACCCTTCCTACATCAGGATATTAGCAACGTCACACCTCCGGTGCTAATAAGACATCGAGTTAAACGCTGCGGACGCCTGCCAGCCGCCTTGCACATCCCCGAGGTCCCAATTTGCAACCGCTGGTGGCAGGCTGCGAAAGGGAAGGGAGCAGGTCCGACAGCAGGTGAAAAAATAAAGCACGGTTTCCTAGGAATCCGTGCCCTGAGGATGTGGATTCCCTGATGTCTAGTAAGGGTGGAGCTGATGATGTTTTTCCATCTGCAGGAGCGCTTGTGGGGAGGTTGGGGGAAGACGTGGCCTCTCCTTTACCTACATTTTTTCACAGAATTACTAAGGCGAGAAAAGACACACCGATTCCCACTGCAATCACGCAGGCCTCACTTCTTCAAGAAACAGGCTAAAAATAAACCAAAGGACTTACAGATGCTTCCTCTCGCCTCCTTTCAAAACTACCCCTTCTTCTCTTTGCTGGAGATCTCTGCAGACCAAAACAGGGTGGAGAGGAAAAAGACAAGACGTAATTTACAGAAAAACCAATTTCCGTTGCCAGATGAAGAGGCTGGGCCCTCCGCGTGGGTGGCAGACAGCAAACACCCGGCTGGTAAATTGGGAATCTGTGTCAGAGCAGGACAAAAATAGCTCTCTCAGAGCCGTCACAGCACCTACTTTTCGCAGGCGCCCACCACCTGGCACGGTGCAGCGAAGCCCTGGCCTCTGCTCAGCTCTGCCACAGCACAGACGGGTTTAATCTCAGACGAGGATGCGAGAGATTTTGGGGGCAGCTGCCCAGGGTGGGAGAGAAAGGATGAAGATGGTCTGGGAGCGTGAACATATGAGTTAATCTCCACCTCTACATGCGAACAGCACAGATCTAGGAGCGAGCACCCTCTCCGCCGCCGCCCCAGCACCCGCAGAAGCGGGTAAATATAAGCACCGCGGCACGCTTGTCGTAACAATATTTCGTTCCTGCTTTTGACTCACCAGCCCATCTCCTAGGGCTATTTCTCCGGCCTTGTCTACGGCTCGCTCAGCAAGTCACCCGAGGGCTTCTCCCTCCTCATTCCCGTACTCTTGAGCCGCCGAAAGGGTATCACAGCTCTCCACGGCGGAGTCACGGCACGAGCCCGCTGCCCAGAGGCAGCGTGAAGCCTTCAAAAACCACAAGTGAAGCACTTGTGTCACACTCTCAACCTGCCCCTTGCAGCTGCCACATTACAGGCACATTTCTGTCCTGAGCAGCAGCTCAGGATTTTTCCCTTTGCTCAGATTTTGGCATTTTCAGGAGAGCAGCTGGTCTCCAAACACTGTATCTAGCACAGAAGGTCTCTCACCTCTGCTGCAGTTACACCTAAAATGGTTTTGGCTCCAGCCTAATCACCGTACATCACCAAAACCATAGCAGACTGAAGCTGATTGGAAACAGAAAAAAACATTGCTTTTTAATGAAGAACCTCATGTTTTGGGGATGGGCGAAGCGTCACCCCTGTGATTTACAGATGGCCGAGTCTGGCATGCTGAGGATGAACGATCGCACGGATCCTGCCGGGTTACAAAAAGGTTAGGTGGTCAAACAAGAAGCACATGGGAGATGCTTCCTCCTTGGGGACGTGCAGGATGTGATTTCAGGGCATTAACCAGAACGGCAATTAATTAACTAAGGCTCTCGATGAACATTTTTCTCAAAACGGTTTGTAGGTTATATTTTAGATGCATATATGTAAGTAATGTATACACACACACATATTTTTATTATGTATGGAGGTGTAACTCAAAAATCTCTCAAGGCAACAGTTTCTTCTTGAGGTTCAACACATCTAGCTTTCCCAGCTGGCTGAGTCTAACAACAGTACGTCCAAATCTGAGACTACCTACGTCCTTAGGCCTCCAAAGGAACCTCAGCTTATCACTAGGGCGTGGAACATTTCTAAGCCTACGCCTGCTAAACTTCCCCTCGATTGTAACTGGAAGGCAGCAATACAACTAGTAAAGCAAAGGACGGACATCACAAGAGTTAAACAAAACTAATGCTGATTAGCAAACAGGCTTTAAAGAGAAGGTAAAACCACCTTATAAGTAGCAAAGAAGATTAAAGGACATTTTCTCCAGAGCCCCAAGAAAGGTCTCGTGGATTAGGTATATAATCCCATTCCCTATTTTTAGCAGGCTCTTTTACAAGCCCTCGATTCCCACCTTCCTAACTTTTGGGACAGCTGATTGTATCACCCGAAAACCCCATCCAGCCAGCTGTAGGAACACAGCAAAGTTTAACATTATCTCAGAGCAGGCAAACACTCGGCTTCTTGATGTTTGCAGGAGGCCCTAAAAACACATCTCCTCCTTCCCATGGGCGGGCAGTGACTTACGGACGGGCCAAGCATTGACCAGCACTCGGCCAGCCACGTCGCACCGGCTGCTCGAGCAGACACAGCCCCGGATCTGCATGCATTCAGCTGGGGAACCAGAATGTTATCCCTGACACGCTCATCATCTGGTCACAGCTGATTTAATTGCATCGCCTCATTAAGCACATGAAACAAGCGGTAACGAGGATGCAACAAACAACGCTCTTCGGGGCCCTATTAACGCCCTAAGGAGATGCACGTGGCGACCTAATTAAGCACCAAGGCGCCGTCGCACGCAGTCCTAGCAGGGCCCAGCAGCAACGAAACAGCTCCTGCTTCGGTTATTTCTATCCAGAGTCTCCTCTAATTTGCAGATGATAATTCCTTCCCTCTCTTCAAAAAGCGGAATTAAAACGCGAGCGGAGCATCCCGCCGTGCAGCCGTCTAAGTGCATTGCAGCACCCATACTTGGCAGAAATAACGAATCGTTTCTCTCCCCAGAAGCAATTAGCTAACAAAAACGCTACGTAAGCCCCTCCGCCGGCAGCACTGATGAGCGCTCCTCGCTTTCCAGAGGGCAATGCTGCCAAAGGAAGAACAAGAACCGTTTGCTCAAGGTCACTGCAGAAATTACTTAGGTCCAAGTCACGGACGAGGCCGGGAGTTGGTCTAAGACCTGGCCTAAAGGTAAAGCTGGAGCAGGTGAACCAACCAACTGGTTGGAGAGCAGTCCTGACCCTTTCCACCCATCCAGACAAATTTCTGTAGCCGTGAAGGTCAGACGGGTGCCGTTACGCTGTCCAGGTCCCCCTACAGTCCAGACGCTACCGTTCCCATGAATTAGCTCATTTCTGAGCTAAAAACAATCATCTCCAGATGTTCAGGTCCCCGAGGATGTAGGACACCCACTTATTTTCTTCTGGTTTAAGTGGAAGTTTCCACTTCCCAGGGGACCTTATCCCAGAAGCACAGCACGTACGTTGCGTTTCACCCCACGGAGCTTTATTTTTATATGTTTAAAGCGCGCTTAACCCCCAACCCCCGTCTCGTAGCTCCTTCTCGCGTGTCTTCGGTCAGGGTCAGCCCCATCCCCGCAGCCATGGGAAGGGACACGCGCGAGGGACCCCCCGGAGCTCGGAGGGGCGACCGGAGCTCAGCACCCCCAGGATGCGACCTCCGCGACGGGATCAGCATCCCCGCAGGTGGGACCGGCGTCCTCGGGGGGTGGCCGGAGCTCAGCACCCACCGCGACGGGACCCTTGCGGGGGGCTCAGCGTCCTCCCCGGCGGGACCAGCACCCCCAGGACTGACTGGAGCTCAACCCCCTCCCCCAGCATGAGGCCCCCGGAGGGACTCAGCACCCCCGGAGGGTCCCGGCCCCCCCGAGGGGGGCGGTCGGAGCTCGGCGCCCCTCAGCACCGGACCCCCGGAGGGTCCCAAACCCCCCCGGGGGCGGTCGGAGCTCGGTGCCCCTCAGCACCGGACCCCCGGAGGGCTCCGGCCCCCCTCCCTCCCGCCGCCCCGCAGGTCCCGGCCGGCCCCGGCCCCGCTCACCCGCCGCCCGGGCGATGGCGCCGCTCAGCCGCCGCCAGCTCATGGAGGGGGCGGGGCCGCCCGCCGCCGCGCGGGGCTGGGGATCCCGGCAGCCCCCGCGCCCCGCCGCCGCCTCGCGCCGCCGACGTCACCCGCCGCGCCCCTGGCGGCGCGAGGAAGTGACGTCACCGACACGAGGAGCGGCCGCGCGCCGGCGGAGGGAGGTTTTGCCGGCGGGTGCGGTCACGTGAGGGGAGCGCGGCGGGGCGAACCATCGCGCCGCGGCGGGGGGGGGCGCTGTGGGAGGCGCGGGGAAAGATCCGGGGGCCGAGCAGCGTGGCCGGGGAGGCGGGGGAGGGACTGGGCACCGGCAGTGTGCAGCCAGGGGGAGCCGCCGTGGGCTGAACCATAATGGCGGCGGGGGGTGTCACCTTGGGAGCTGGGCCCTGATGGGGGGAGCCGCCTTGGGCTGAACCACTGCGGGGAGAGGGGGAGCCGCCTTGGGGTTCAACCACTGTGGGGCGAGGGGGAGCTGCATTGGGACTGAACCACTGTGGGGCGAGGGGGGAGCCTTCTTGGGCTGAACCACTGCGGGGAGAGGGGGAGCCTCCTTGGGGCTGAACCACTGCGGGGAGAGGGGGAGCCACCTTGGGACTGACTCCGGCAGACCATCTTGTTCCTCAGGTCGGCGGCCGAGAGACCTCGCCGTGCCGTGCCGTGCCGTGCCGCACCGCTCGGGCTGCCCCGGGGGTCCCAGCCCCTCCACCGCGCTCACCGGCCGGGCATGGCGGCACTGAGCAGGACGCTGGGGTGAGCGTCATCCCCCCGCTGCCGGGCCGGGGCCCCTGCCTGGGCCTTGCAGCCGGCGGGGAGCGCGGATGCACGGGGGTGAGGGTGGGAGCGCGCCCGTCCCTGTCCGCGGTGCGTTTCCGCCGTTGCTCGACCCAGCGCCGCTCATTTTCCGGCAAGCGCAGCATTTTTGCCCCCCCATCTTCCTCACGCCTGACCCCTTCTTGCCTCCCCGGCAGCGCCCTGCGGCAGGATGCCGTCCGCAGGTGGCTGCCCCCAGCTCGCCACCTCCACGCCTCCTCCGCCCACGGCAACTCCAACAGGACCTCCGTCGCCCACATCCGCAGGCAGGTGTACGGCCGGCTGTACCCCATGCTCCTGGTGAAAACTGACGGCTCTACCGTCCACATCCGCTACAAGGAACCGAAGAAGATCCTCATGGTGAGGTTACGGGCAAAGTCCTCGTCTAGGAGCCGTGACGACTGATTTAGTTAGGGAGATGAGAGCCGGCGGGTCACAGGCTCTTCTCACCCTCCGCTGCTGCTTCTCTTCCCTCCCCAGCTGCCTGTAGACAGCAACACGCTGCCCGAGGCCGAGAGGAGAGCCAGGCTGCGGAGGCAGTTCCCCAGCAAGTTTAAGGTCAAGAAGGAGGAAGCGTTCGAAGAGATTAACTTGGACGAGTACAAGAGGTTTTGGAAGAAGTGAGGTGCACCGCTGGCGGCCATCGTCGTCCCGAGGACCTCCGCAGAGGCGCAGCGACCCCCCGTGCCCGGGCAGAGGCTGCAACCTCACGCCTGGGGGAGACAAAGTTGGAAAAGAATCCATTTCTTTGGAGTTTCGAGTGTTTCTGTCTGTTTTTTTTGGGGGGGTGGGGAGTGGTGCTTGAGGGGGGATCGGGTCCCGCCCAACGGGGCTGTTTTGGGGAGACTCGCAGGCATGGGCAGCCCCCTCGTTCCGCTCCCCCCCCCCGCGTGGCGGCGCGATGGTACCGCCCGCTTCCCAGCTCCCCCCCTCCCCCCGCGCAGCGCGGTGGTAGCGCCCGGGGCGGGGCGAGAGCGGCGCGCGCCGCTGGGGGCGGGGCCGGGGCGGGGGCAGCGCGGGGCGGCCGGAGCGCGCGGGCGAGGTGCGCGGGGGGCCCCGGGGGGGGGGGGGGAAGCAGGGAAGGGAAGGGGGGGTGGTTGTGCGGCCCCTGCGCTTTGCAGCCCCCCTCCCGCCTGCCCCCTTCCCTGCGGTCCGTAACCCCCCCCCGGCCCCCCCTTATCCCGGGCTGTGCAACACCCCCCGAGGCCTCTGCACCTCCCCCGGGCTGTGCAACCCCCCCCATTTCGGTCTCTGCACCTCCCCCGGGCTGTGCAGCCCCCCCCCACGCTGGTCTTTGCACCCCCCGGTGCTATGCAACTCTCCCACCCCGGCCTCTGCACCCCCTCCCCCCCCCGGGCTGTGCAACTCCCTCCCCCACTTTGGTCTCTGCACCCCCTCGGGCTGTGCAACCCCCCCACTCCAGGCCTCTGCACACCCCCCCCCGGGCTGTGCAATGCCCCCCCCCCCCAGGCCTCTGTAACCCCCCCCCACCCCGGCCTCTGCAACCCGCTGCTCTCTGCACCCCCCCTCCCCAGCCTCTGGGCCCCACCCTGGTCTCTGCACCCCCCCGACCTGTGCAACTGCCCCCCCTTGGGGCTGGGCACCCCCCTGCCTGCCATCCAGCCTCTGCGCCCCCCCCCAGGGGCCGTGCACCCCCCCCCCCCCCGCACTGCCCAGGCTTTGCAACCCCCCCCTCCACCCCACACGTGCTCCCCCCACCCATGCACCCCCCCCCGCACCCCCCAGCAGGTTTTGCAGCCCCCCCCATCCCTACGCTGTCCACCCCCCCCCCCCGGATTTGCACTCCACGTGGTGGCTCCCCTCCGCGTGAGACCCCCCCGGTGCAGCCGGCAGCCGGCACCATTTCGGGGGCGGGGGGGGGAGGAGAGACACCCCCTACTCTTGCTCCCCCCCAGGCTGGTCGCAAGACCGGGCTGGTAATGAGGCAAAAGATGCAAAAACGTGGGGAGGGGGGGACCTTTTTTTGGGGGGGGGAGAGGAATTTTTATATATATATATATGTAACTTTGGTTACTCGTAGGCCGCGCGGTCGCGGCGGCACCATGTTCGGCTCGTCGCGGGGCGGCGTGCGCGGCGGCCAGGACCAGTTCAGCTGGGAGGACGTCAAGGTGGACAAGCAGCGCGAGAACTACCTGGGTAAGGACACGGAGCGGGGGGGAGGTGGGGGATGACGACGGGACCAGATGGACGGACGGATGGGACCGGACGGATGGACGGACCCGCCAACCCCTCCGGGACCTCTCGCGGCTGCAGGCAACTCGCTGATGGCGCCGGTGGGCCGGTGGCAGAAGGGCAAGGACCTCACCTGGTACGCCAAGGGCAAGGCGGCGGCGGCGGGCGGCGCGCCGGGCGAGGAGGAGCTGGCGGCGGTGCGGCGGGCCGAGCGCGAGGCCATGCTGGCGGCGCTGTGAGTGCCGGGCTCGGGGGGGGGGTCCCCACCGTGGCGGTGGCGGTGGTGGTGGGACGCGTGGTGAGGACCTCCCCGCCTGCCGCCTCCTCTGCTCTCTCCCGCAGGGGCTACGGCAGCGTCCGGCGACGGCCCTCGGGGCTCAGCAAGGAGGTGAGAGTCTCCCCCACCACCCCCCATCTCCGCGGTGGCCCGGCATCCCCGACGTGGATGTCCCGTCCCATCCCCGTCCCCCTCCCAAAACATCATGTTTTGGTGCCTGCAGGACCTGGCCGAGGTGTGCAAGCGCGAGGGCGCCGAGCGGGGCCGGGCGGACGTGGACCGCTTGGTGGGACTGGGCAGCTCCAGGTAGGTGAGGCCGGTGCCCTTTCTTCCCTTCCCTTCCGCCGGCACACCGAGGCCACGGTGATGGGTGCGGGGGGACACCAGAGCGTCGCCCCCCCCCACCACCATGGTTTGGGGACACCTTGATGTCACCTCTTCCCATTCCCCACCACCGCCTCTTCCAGCGGCTCCGCCGGCCGGCTGATGCTCTCCAAGGAGGACAAGGAGGCGGCCAAGTTGGGGCTCTCCGTCTTCACGGTAGGTCCGAGAGCCGGATTCATTCCCTGCCGGAAGAAACAAAGCTTTTCCTTCGGCAGTGACTAACGCCCGCCTCCTTTCCCCAATCCTCACTCCCTTTGGAAGTCCCTTTCCCCCCTCACTGTCATGCACTGAAGCTTTGGGGCAACTCGCTCCGTGTTTTCCTTTCTCGCTTCCAACCCCGCAGCATCAAAAGGCGCCGGGCAGCCCCGAGGCGGCCGGCTCCGGCAGGAAGCAGCGCAAGGAGGAGAAGGCCGAGGAGCGAGGGTAAGGTGGGGCGTCCCCGGCGCGCGCGGGCATTGCGTTCCCCGCCGACCGCCCGGCTTTGGGCCGATGCTTGAAATGCAGAAATTGGAGGGGAAAAAATTTGATTTTTTTTATTATTATTATTATTATTATTACGGCGGGGAGATTTCTGCTGTCGGCAGTCGGGTCCGAGCGTGGGAAATGGGCCGGGGGGTGGGGGGGGACACGCCGGTGACCCCTGTCCCCTCCACTGCAGCTCGGAGAACATCAAGAAACCCAAAAAGGAGAAGAAAAAGAAGAAGAAGAAGAAGAAGCACAAGAAGGAAAAGAAGAAAGACAAGCGGCGCGGGAGAGACGCCTCCGCCTCGTCCTCATCCTCCTCCTCCTCCTCCTCTCCGGAGCGGGACACGAGGTGGCCGGGATGGGACGGAGGGGGGTGGGATGGGGCGTCCCGGTCCCCCACCGCCCCCTGCTCACCTCCCGCTCCGTCCCGCAGGCGCCGGCGGAGGAAACCCGGTGACGTGGACGATTCCTCTGGCAGCGGCCGCCGCTCGCCCAGCCGGAGCCGCAGCCGGAGCCGGGACGGCCGCGGCCGGCACCCGTCGCCACGCCGCCGCGGCAGGAAGAGGAGCCGCAGCCGGTCGCCGCCGCGCCGCCCGCTCGCAGGAGCCGGGGAGCCCAGCGCCCGGCCCCGCAGGTCTTAAATAGTCCATGTTTTTTTAAAGGTGTTATAGGAATTAAAGTCGCAGCTTGGCAGCTGCCGGCGTGCAGAGTCTGGCCGTCGGCGGCAGCGGGAGAGCGCGGCAAAGCCCTGCGGCGCGGGGCGGGCTGCCGGGTGCATCCGCCGGGGACGGACCCCGCCGCTCGCCCGCAGCCGGCCGGGGCGGAGAGCGCTGATGCGTCGGCGTCGATCCGGTCGCGCGCAGCCGCCGAGGTCTTTGAGGGCCGCGCTTTGCCGTCGCGGGCGGTTTTGGACGGCTGGTCGCGGCCGCAACGCTGCACCGCTCTTTGCCCCCATCTGCGGTTCCAAAGGACTTGGATGCAACGATTCCTCTTTTTTTTTTTTTTTTAAATATCTCTTCTTTTAATGCTCTTGTTATTTCTGTTGAAGAGGTTGACGGACAGTTTCTTGCCTTAAACCATTCATTATTAGTTGCAAAATATAAATCTGACGTCACGATGCTGAAAAAAAAATCCCCGTTTTTGCACTCGGTGCTCACGCGTGCTGTGTTGGGTGGGACGTGTCTCCTGCGTGGTCCCCAGCTGTCATCATCCCTTCGCCCAGCCGTGTTCCCAGACAGCAGCTGGTGGCACTGGATGCAGCCGCTGCTGGTTTCTCCAGGTCTTTGGTGCCCATTTTTCCTGCCTCAGGGGGTTGTTGCTGCTTTTTCTTGGTCCTGCGGTGCTTGCGGGGAGCTTGTGCCCCCCCGTTCGTGCTGCCCCGCGCTCGCGTGCATCCGAGCAAAGCTCTTCCCAGAGCTTGCTCCCTTTCCCGCCTCAGCCTCTCCTTGGTCTTTCTCCCCTGCTTGCCCCCTCTGCCAAGGCTCCTACTTTTCCTCTTTGCTTTTCCCAAGCTCTTTAAATCACCGCTGTCATTGCAAGAACATGAGATGAGGAGACAGGGATGGCTCCGTGCCCATCACCCAGCACGGTGGAGCTTGGAGCTGGAGGCCTTGGGTAGAGGTGAGGCTCGGAGATAAGCCACCAGCCAGCCATCCACCTCTCCTGGTCACCTCCCGGCCACCTCCCCACCTGGATGGGGAGCAAGGAACTTCCCCAGCCCTCGCTCCGCTCAACCCTGCCAAAGCGAGCAGATGTCTGGCTGTGAGCATCCTCCTTCCTGCCTCTAGGGACGGGGTGGCTCAAGTCCCCGCGGGCCTGGCCGAGCCCAAACCAGAGCAGAGCTGGTGCTGCCCTGAGCAGCCAGCGTGGCTGCTCGCAGGCTGCTGAGCTCAGATAACATCAGGACATTCCCCCCACTCTTCCTCCTTGCAGCATGAGCTGACAGCAAGTTCTGTGCAGCAGGGAGCAGCATCTGCTGCCCCTGGTCCCTGCCTGCCTCCCCTGTGCCAACACACCTCCGTGACAGTCATCACTCGGGGACTCCCACGTCACCAGAAGCCTCTCTGCTATGGAGGGGGGCTGAGTCGCAGCAGGACATCCACTTGTTTTGGGGATCAGGGAAGGGAGATGGTGATCCTCAGCTCGTGTTACCTTGCTGGGGACTCCACTTATTTCAGCAGCGCGCAGTTGCGTCAGCGGGAGAGCTGGCGCTTCGAGTTCACTTCCGTGCCGGAACAGGCTGAAGTAGATGTCCTGCCCAGTTAGGTGTGCAAATATCCAGATTCAGGACTTGAAATTCAAGGTGTGATGAACAGCCTTGAAAGAGTAACCTGCCTTACGAGAGTGTTGCAATCCCTCGTCACAGCGTTTGCTTCATACTGTTCACCTTTAGCTTCTGCAACAAGCTCGAAAACGGAGTGCAAGGAACAGACACTGTGCTCAGGTAGCCCTTGCTGGGTAACTTCTTGAAGCCTCATCACGCAACTGTGGTATCCCCAGCAGAAGAAAATCAGAACTCCACTGACCAAGCCTCTGTACAAGAGAAGTGAGGCCCAGGGAGACCTTCTACTAAAGACTGGGTTTAGGGTCTGTGCCTACCTGTTAAGTGACTGCCCCGCTGCCTTAGACCTTTAGAGTCTAAGGTGGTGAGTGACAAAGTGCAGCGTCCACTGAACAGGTGAGAAGCTAGGAGATGCACCCAAGTCCTCAACAGCACTCGGCTGTGTCTCACTCATCTGAGAAACTGGATGCCAGGCCAGTCTAGGACTGGAGAACCATGCGCCTGTCTCCTCACTGGCACAGTTGAGGTCCTCTTTGGTAATTATCCAAATTAAGGCCCCACATGGAAGTGCTGTTCCTTTACACCTTTCATTCTATAGGTTTCCAACCTGTGAAACAGGTGAATCAGCTGAAACTCAAGGAAACACAGCATCAGCAGTGCAGCAGCTAGAGCTTTACAATCAGTAATGAGAAGCTGCAGCTGACCAAAGGCAAGGCAAGACCATCAGCCAAGAGTACAGTTTTGGCCCCAAGCCAGAGCTGCAGTGGACTGCTGAAGGGGAAAAAGAAACACCACAGGAAGTTTTTAGGAAGGCAGACTTGGTCTTTTTCTCCCCAAATAACAGGCTCAGTGAACAAGCTGCTTAAATGGGAAAAGCAGGAAGGACCATCTGTTGTGGAAACGATGATGATGGGACAACTGAAGAAGCTTGATAGATGCTTCTGAGGCAGTGAAGAGACTCTAGTAGAAGCTGACTACCAACAGCTGGTACCCAGCTCTCCACCTGCAATAATCCAACTAGGCACCATGAAAAATGTCAAAGATGTGCTGAAGTTTTCATGCAAATTCTGATGTGCCAAAACACTGGTTAGATTTGCATTGTGTTAGTCTTTAGTAAAAATTCAAGCACACAGTACTGCACAAAGATAATACAAAACATGATACCAGTGCAAGTTTCATGAAACTTTTTATTCAACAAGTATTTCATTATGATTCTGCCAAGATGATCAAATGAACAGCAAGGCATAAAAAACATGAAATAGTTAAGAGATTTTATTCTAATAGCTTTAATTACAGTGCTTGTTTGTCGAAATGAAAACTGAAAACAAGTATACAAAACAGTTGATTACTAATTGTGTATTGAAAGCAATAAAGGTTTCCACAACACTAAACAAACCAGTTCTGATAGTTCCTCAAGTTAAAGTTTAACAGCTCCAGCTTCTTCAGTGTTTTATCAAAATACAAAAGAAAAGTAAAGAGGTCTTTTTCTGATGGCAAATCTGAACCTTGCAGTATGAGGGATGCCAAGGGTTTTCACACATATACAGATATGGGATTGTTCCAAAATGGGATTGAGTACTTCTAGAGTGGAATGACTCTCCAAACTCTCATGCTTTTTTTTTTTTTCCTAGACACTATACATAGATGTTTGGTGTTTCTCATGGCAATTTTTACTTAAGTACAGTACTTTCTGTCTATAGAGCTTAGGACTAGTACAGGCTGTGCTTTCTGTGGAAAGGTTTGCCTTCTGGAGTGGTTTACACACAAGAAAAGTACAAAACACTTTAGACAAATACACCAGGCTAAAAATGTGACTTCCAGAAATTATTCAAGTTCAATGGAAGTGATAAACCTCACCTGAACCAAGAGTCAGAAGTTTAGGATGAGTCTGAAAGCTCACCTAAACCAGCTCTGACAAATCTTTTAACAAGTACGAACAAATATGAGCACATACTATGAGCTACGCAAAGAACCAGAGATCTACCAGTTGTAATCTGTACTTTAACCCGATGAAGCTAATTTGGCGTCAATCATTGCTTCACCGTTTCAAAAGAATTAAAAGTCACCGTATTAGAGTTAGAACAGCAGAAGCTATGTCAAACATACTCGTATGTTCAAGTGTTTTTACTTTTCCTTGACTATTTAAAAAAATACAGAATTCAGGTTAAAAACCAACCACCAAAATGGATCTCACAGATCTCACAACCCAACAGAGATAGTATTCAGCTCTACTGCACAATGATCGCTGGCAACCCTTATGTTAATCCATTTAAATCCCTTCCAAGTACTAAACAGTGAGTTGATTCTTTACAATAAAAAAGCTGAGTAATATTGCATAGGAGTACCAGAAACTGCCTCATTGGAAACAAAAACTATTTACATTAAATAAGAAACCTAACTGTTTTCAGGCTTGTATTTGCCACATTTACAGCATGGTGCAATATATACTGTGACAAAAGAAATGAAAACAGCTTCCGGCACTCAATACCACAAAGTAGCACAGTTTGCCACATTAGAGTAAAGCGAAGGGCGAATAGGAGGAAATAAGAGGGAGGGTGGAAAAAGAGGGAAGAGGAAGGTTTATGGTTTCATTTCTGGTTTCGGAGCTGATTGGACAACCAGTCCAGTCCTTCATAGAGACCGTCTCCGCTAGTGGCACAGGTCGCCTGGATATACCAGTTCCTGTGACGAAGAGAATGCAGTCCAAGTTTGTCTGTGATTTCCGCTGCATTCATCGCGTTCGGCAGGTCCTGAGGGAAGTAAGCAGAGTCATTCTCTCTCCTACCAGCTGAGGAGAAATGCCTGCCTTCCTAAACAACTCTAATCAGCAGCTTCAGACCCATTAAAAAAAAGTTATGAGCTTTTAGAGTTTCTCTTTCAGAGGAGCTTAGTAGACTACTTTTGTATTCAAGCTTTTTGTTTCAGAGAAACTCAACAGATTACTTTTGCATTCAAGCTATTTCCCCTATACTGTCAAAAATCTCCAAAGGTTAAAAGCACGATCACCCATTGCTGGTTGCATTATGGGCTACTTCTGTGGAAAAAAAACCCAGAAGTTAGGTGGCTAATGTTTGGATTAAGTCATCATGCCACTCAGCGTTGGCCCAAAACCGCTTACAATTCAAGGGCTGTTTTCATTCACTTTCCATTGAGGAAATGCTTTCTGCCGCTGCAGTTCAATGATTTAAGTTCAAGCTAAACTTTTATCGTGAAGTCATACTTAGCACTCAGCAGCGCTTCTGTTTATAATTCACTTTTCCTGCTACTGGGAAAGACTTAGGGCTTCTTTACCTTTCAGAGCCTGCACAACTGATGAAGCAGGATGCTATTAACTTCTGAGTAACTGAAGTTTAGTTGTATTTAAGACTTGCAACGTTTGGGTTTAACCTACCAAGTTTTTTTTTTTTTAAATACAAACAATAAAAGACAACAAAGTCTCCATTAACTTTGCGGTCTAGAAGAGTACAGCTCACAGTCCAACGCGAGTATATCGAAAGTCAACTCCCTTTTTCCGCCAACACAAGCTGTGCTCTCAAGTGCCCTCACTGCAGGATTAGGGAAGTGGCAGTTTTGGGCGTTCTGGGCTTCTTTTCTGTTTGGAGAAAGCTTAGGTGGGTACAACACCCGAACCAAGCCGATCTAACATCAAACTGGTAGAATTCCTCACTAAAACTGAGAATATGGGAAGTTTCATTAGCCAACACTGTTCTGAAGAGGCACTTTTCAAATGAAAAGAGGGCAATTTAAGTTCTGTTGAAGACAACAAGCCCAGAGATTAATGGACATTTACTAAGTGACAGCATACCTATCATGCTGGAGACATTCACATCAAGTTCAGCAGCTATCAACTCCTAAATATGCAGGGGGTTTTCAAGAGCTCTTACAGAAAGATCTTGCTTGCGCATACCTGTTTGTTTGCAAACACTAATAAAACGGCATCTCTAAGCTCATCTTCTGCCAACATTCTCATAAGCTCTTCTCTGGCCTCGTTCACTCGTTCTCTGTCATTACTGTCAACCACAAAAATCAAACCTAGAAATAAGCAAACAATCAGAACCAGCGAACACCAGACGTTATTTACAAGCAATACCACAGTTCCAGAAGTCAGAACTAAGCTTTGAAGAGAAAGTAATGCAAAACGATACGTAGCAAGAAAAGCACAATTTTTATCCTGTGGTAATTTTGTGTCTGAGAGAAAAAGTCTGCTCTTGCTGAGAGCTAGAGGAAGTGAGCAGCTTGCTTGCATTTGCAATTTTTGGAACTTGTATGTTGGATTTACGTAACTACTCCATATTTTCAAGGAGCAGCAACTCTCAAACTCCTATGACAGGACTCTAATGCATCTATATTTTACATTATAAAGGCCTACCAGTGGAAGAAGTGACATGTCCTCAGTTCACAGGCCCGGTAAGTTTGTAGGAAATGACAAGTACTAAAGACTCTACTTTGGAGTAAAGGCAGAGGAGCTGCAATGCTTTCAGAGGAAAAGCAGAATTCTGAACTCTGATTCAGATGGACGACTGGTTTCTGGATTTCTTTCCACCCCTCTTTGAACCTGCACCAGCTTAATATCACAGCCAGCCCAGCCCACGTGCAAACACACACACACCCTGTTATAATAAACATTTTTCCCAAGAAAATGTCAAGACTATCCGTGTAGGGACATTAAAAAAAACAACTTTTTTATATTCTGGTAACTCGTGATTTAAGCACAAAGACTCACCTTGTGTATTCTGGAAGTAATGGCGCCAGAGTGGTCTGATCTTATCCTGACCACCTACGTCCCACACTGTGAAGCTAATGTTCTTGTATTCTACTGTTTCCACGTTGAAACCTAGAACAAAAATTGTGGCAAAACCTCAGTTAAGCATAGCTGGCCCTCCAACTATTGTATTTTCCAAGTCATGCTCATAGTTTCATCACTGAAAACATTAAGTTTTAATGTTTAAAATAAGCTGAATCTTGCACAAGACCTCAGAGCAGACAAACGCTGATTCTCTGGAATCTGTTTTTCTGAGCACCCACTTCTCAGACAAGCCACCCTCCATTTTTCAGTCTAAACTACCTGACACCCCCAAATCCTTAACAAAATTAGGGTGACTGCCCTTCCACAGCCCATAAAGTGCTGTTCCACAACCAACTGAGGAGAGGGAAGTGAGTGAAAAAGCAGTCATTTAATCTCTTCCCATGCCTTTAGATCTGGCTGTGCTGTCTTCACAACACAGCTTCAGCGAATGTTGGTACTGACTGGCACGTCAGGGCGCAGCACTAAGTCACTTAAATCAACAACGTGGCAGTTGAGATACTGCTGCAAACGACAGGACTCAAATCTCAAAGCAAGCAGTTTATATAAATGAGGAAAAAAAAAATCTTACCTATAGTAGGAATAGTAGTTACTATTTCACCAAGTTTAAGTTTGTACAAAATAGTAGTCTTTCCTGCAGCATCCAGACCAACCATTAGAATACGCATTTCTTTTTTGCCAAAGAGGCCTTTGAAGAGGTTAGCAAAAATATTTCCCATGGTTGAGATATGTTCTCACTGGCCAATAAGTCTAGAGAAAGAGATCACAGCATCGCACAGTTAAAACCGGTTCTGTTCTGACCACCAAATCAACCACCAATAAACCAGACGAATATGAACTCTTTAGGCATCCAGACACACAGTACACAGTTCTTCCCATACTGAAGCAATGCAAACACCAACAGATAAGCCAAAACTTACCCGAATAAAAAGAAGTGGTTCTGAGTGCTTTAAAGCTTTTGAATATTCTTTCAGAGATTTTAGTACCAAATACTATTCTCACTTATTTGTGGCAGAAGCAAACCACAAATGATGCAACTGACTGCTTCAGGTACTTTGTCCCCCATTGCTATGGCGTAATTTATCTACTGCCTAAGGTGTCACTGTAAAATCTCTTTTTCTAATTGACCTACAGTTTAAAAAAAGTTTACACTTGAGTTTAAGAAAGTTTAAACTCATGTCTTTGTCGCTTAGTGCGCTGATAGTTTCTTCTTTGGGCAGAGGAAATTCAAAATACAGCTCGAATTCTCTCCTACTCAAAACAGTTTCCTTCCTCTCCAGCCCTTAGGAAGTGGCCTGCCAGCACAGCGTAAACACAAAGCGATATTAGCTTCATTAACATTGAAGACCTTCTCTAGAAAGCAAGTCAATGTTTACTGAAGCTCAACCATCAAAAATTAATAATTATATTAAAGGAGTCAGGCTTAGAAATGAATGCTTCTCCGCTCACTGTAAGCTGTTCAGTTGGGATGCTCATAAATGATTAAAAATATCTGAAGCTTCCTGTTTTAGGAACCGAGGAAGTCGCCTCTTGATTGCTGCAGTTACAGAACACTCGCTGTGCCCTTGGAATGGGATCCACTGCTACCTATTTCCACAGCTTTTCCAATTTTTTTTAAGCCTACTACTATGCCATTTACAGCAGAGCTTAACACCACCCCAGAAATATTATTCTGCTGCTGTAAGACATGAAAATTCATACAGAAAGTAGCCTTAAAGCTTTACAGCAAAGCAGAGATGGGGATGTTACATGGCACTAGTGACAATTCACACCTTTACTACTGCTTTAT
Organism: Apteryx mantelli; assembly: GCF_036417845.1. NCBI lineage: Eukaryota > Metazoa > Chordata > Aves > Apterygiformes > Apterygidae > Apteryx > Apteryx mantelli. Next base: position 169,874,812 of record NC_089979.1, read on the forward strand.
CTAGAAAGTCTCAGACAAGTTTGAAAAGAAGAGCCTGAGACCGACTGAAAAAACAAGTCTAAGATAGCAGGAACATATAGAGTCAGGACGTCTAACATTCAGGGGTTGGGCTTCCTGTAAACCAAGTCACACAACTCGAAGTGCAATATTAAATTTCAATCCTATCTTGAAGATATTCGGCACATCACGATGCAGTTGTAAGCCTGAAGCAGAATTCCAAATAGAAGTTTGCTTTCTAGCACATCAATTTAAGACGATTAAACCAAGTTTTGAACTGAAAATTTAATCACTGCACCACAGACCAAAAAAAAAAAGAAATCTCGCTCTGCTCTGTTTAGCCCGATGCAAAGAACATATGAAATCTGGCTTCCTCATTCAACACAGATCTAAGCAGTTCTGCTGTTCCCAGGAAGTTCTGCTCGAAACAATTTTTAACCCAAAAGCTCAGCGCTGTAACACTAACAGTCACATGTCGCTGCAGAGACAGCTTCACAGTCAAGTTCACAGTACGCTCCAAAGTTCCTGAATGACATCAAGCACACCAGCTCGCTGAAGAAACTGAAGTCCAAGATGCATTTGTTTTACACGACTGAAACTTGAGAGGATTGAAACTTTTAAAACTAAGCTGGCTCCTCTATGAGCCAGACAGGGCAGTCTACGGATTAAAACCAAACAAAAGGCTTAGAAGTTCTATTACGCCACCATTTCCTCCATATTCCTGAAGTATAACCATGAATATTCAGCTGCCGGTTGAATATATGAAAGCTGTGTAAACAGAAAAGTTAATTAGAAAGTAGAGAAAGCATTTCTGCTAGAGTCCCTATTTATCCAGATCACTCTTTCAGACAGCAGGAAATCTCACTCCTCAGCAGTCAACAGCAACTCTTGCTGGGCCGGAGGGGAGGGAGGTTATAAAGCTTTCCTTTGTCTGCCTGTTCACGCTGCCTCTATTTTCTACCTCATCTGAAAAGCAGTATTTGGGTTTGAACTGTTATCTGTTACCACAGCTGTTATAACCCTCCAAAACGAGTTTAAGAACTTCTGTAGCAAGACAAATTTTTAAGGCCCTGCAAATGAATTATTTTTAGTTCCTGCATGTTTAAAAGAATAACAGGTTAGGTTATTAAATGCTCAAGATCAACAGCTGTAATGAAGTAACACAAATTAATATTTGCTTTTACATTCACAACATCTTCCCGCCCCTTGCCGAAGTCACATTCTGGGCTTCACAAGTTGCTTGCACTTGCCGATAATCTCAGCGAAGCCCCTTAGGCCCTTATTCTCTTGGTGTCTGACCATTCCTAGGTCAAGTCTGCCCCCCAGCCCCGAAGTGTAGTACTCAGCTACTTTCACAGTGCTCACCCTCCTTAGTTTGATTTTCTGTGAAGAATGAGAAGACAGGCTGAAGAACTTCCTCCATTTCCTTCTTGTTCCCTACACATTCTTACTATCCAAACCACTTCT